>NW_028263375.1:9738892-10415559 GCF_051168715.1 Poecilia mexicana
GAGGACGTTTTGTACCCACTCTGACAACCAATGAATTGAAGCTATTTTCTAAAATCTACTAAAATTAAGTGTATCTATGTGTCTCCAGTAAATAATACCTAACTGGAGAACGTTACAGAGAATTGTTCAGCTACAGTCAACAGAAGATCAGTAATCGTACATTCAGGGGCAGTTATAGACCAAAAGTACCAGGACTGGGTCAGTGTGATTTCATGGGGCACCAAACTAAATAATGAAAACAAAATGAAAAATGTTTTATCATTTAATCCACAAAGCCAAAGCTACTTGTGGGTCTGCAGCTACGGTTTGTAGATCCCTGATGAAAACTGAGAAACAAGCTAAAAGTGCAACACCTTAATGTGAAATTTAAGCATTTGAGTTACTATTTTTTTCATAACTTGTGAAAGTACTTAACTACAAAGATTGAGTAACTATTACGTAACTGTTTAGCCCTAATGGGTCTAAACAGAGGAGCATTCTGCATGTATAAAACAGTTGTGCAAATTAACAAGCTGTTATTTTTACAGGAAATGGAAGTAGAAGTGATGCACCACCAATGATTTTCCAGAGTGAAGGAGCTTCTCTAACATTTGCCAAGATCAAAACAGTCTTGGAAAACCTCAGTGGTTTATGCAAAATCTACTTTATGAACCTTTAAATCGTCATCATGATGAGTTAGACGGTAACAAAGAGAATTACAGAGAACAGATGAGTTACAAGGGAACTAATGGATGGAGGCAGTCCGCCACCAATTATCTTCCTGTGTGAAACATGAACTGAGCATGTAAAATATTTCCTATCCTATCCATCACTCTGATGTAAAACAAAATATACAAAAACAAATTTATTATAGAAATGTGACATTTAATTATTTTTTCTTCACTGCCTTACTTTTAATCAAACTGCTACTCTTAATGGACCATGTTCTGATTGTTGATTTTTTTGGGGGGCTGGGGGGTTGTTAAATAACTGACCGTTGGAGACAACGGTGAAAATCTGCTGTGATGTTTCAGAGATCCAGATCAGTTTCTGCGTCCTGGACGACTTGTTCTGGATTTAAACTCAACAAAGGTAACAAGACGCTTAGAAACTCGAAACTCATAGCAGAACCACACTTCAAAAATCCTGAGCTACTTTTTAAGGGTTAGTAAAGGAACATTAAGTACTAGATTCTGTTTAGTTCCCATCTTTATACTACTTGTGCTTTTTAGCTCTACGTTACATGTGTCAAACTCAAGGCCTGGGAGCCAAACTCGGTCTGCCACAGCTTTTTATGTGGCCCTCTAGATTCAAATCAGCAAATTACATCCTTCAATCCCTCCATTTGTTTTGCACAAATTCATGCAAAATCAACAGATCCCTGCAGTTTTTCATGCTAATGAATAACTGAGTTTATTGAAAATTTTACGCAACGTTAGTCAAATTTTGGGGTTTAAGTGATGCTATGCCACCTGCAGGTGGCAGTATTTTTTACTCTTACAACACTTCTTCCTCAGCCTTACTTGATGTTAAGCTATAGTCTGTGATCAATACAGAGCAACAAAAAGTCACATTTAATGTCATACATAAGCACAAATATTACAAAATTTCTTGCAAATATGTCTAAATTTGCATCACAAAATCCGTGATTTTAATTGCAAAAAGTCCCCCCAAAAATCACAAAATTCTGAAAGGACTTGTTAATTAATTTTAAGATCTTATCTATATCTATTTATTAATATTTGAACAGTTTATTAATGGTTTTCATCAATATATTCTGGCACAAACAGCCTTTGTGGACATTCATGGCAAAAAATTAACATGATCATTAGTTAGCTGATATTTATCTTGTAAAAAGCTGATGCTAAAATTTCCACTAAAGATTGTCCAAACCCAATAGATAGTCACTATTGGGTTTGGGCTTTAGATGTGATGATAACTGTAAAGCTTCTCATACAATGAAGCCATGTCTAAGAGATCTTTGTGTAAATCACTATCAGGGCGCCGCTGAGTCCTAATTAACCGTCTTTGCTTTCAAACAAGATAGTAATCCAGCTATAATTAGGGATCCGGTGTCACACACGTCGCGGCAATCCGCTTTACAGTGAAGAAGAGGAGTAAGAGGGGAAAGCTGCCTCAAAGTAAACAAACAGACAAGGCCACAGAAGCAAAGTGAAAGGTGGAGACTGCATTAAAAGTGGAGTAATGAGGACACTGGTGTGGTGGACAGACAGGACACAAACACATGCTGGAGGCAGAGAGATGTTTATTACGGACACAGAAATGAGAAGATGATGTTTCATGCTTTAGTTTTTATTAATCAGTCACAGAGGAGAGGGGGAGAAGCAGGAAGAGGGCTGGACACATGAAGTTATGAGGAGAGGAAACAATGAATGAGGCCATGGCTTCACCCCTACTACATCCAACTTTATAAACTGACGGAGAGCACTCATGCACAAGCACACGGCGTAGGTGTGATGGTTGCAACACGGTGCAGCAGGCTGGCTGCAGTGCCTGATACGAGTATTATGTCACTCCACAGAATGAGCCGGCTACATTTTTCTTTTTTTTTTTCTCGGCTCACCGTATTTTGACAGACGTAAAGAAGGCGAACAACACCGCCAACTCCACCTACCCTCCAACCAAACCTGCATCATCATCATCATCATCCTGATCCGCACCAAGATTCATCATACTCACCACATTCGCTTCCTGGGTGGAAGACAATGTTCTTTGTTGACAGCGGTCACCCCCAGAGCCAGCTGCATAACAGTAATGTATTTCTGGTAATTCACCATGGTACTGTCCACCGCTACTAAAAATCCAACCCAAAGAAAAGCGCAGGTGATCATATATTTCTCTATTCCTCCTTGGCATCCGCCTCCGCTGCGTCTTCCGCGCTCAGCATCACAACGCCATTTCCAGCGCTGAAGGACTGACAGTGAAAACACTCCCCAAGGAGCTGAGCGAAAGGTGCCGTACCGCTGCGACCCATGTCTGCAATGACACGCTGGCCGGGCTCTAGCGCTCGCAACCGGACCGCCGATCCATTCGATTGGTTATTTATCAGCGTGCTGTTGAGGTGTGTTTTTTTTTTTTTTTTTTGGAATATATATTTTTATATATATTTATATAAAAAATAATGCACACGGTCAGGATTTGGACATTATCTCCTTCCTCCTGCCTCCTCCCTCCCTCCTAGCCAAGGTTGGAAACACTCTCTTAAAAACGCTGCAGCGTCCAGGCGTCCGCGCGCGTGCGTGGAGGTGGAGGAAGGGGGGGGATGCGCGTGCACGCGTGTGTCTGTGCGTGTGTGTACAGTGTAGTCAGAAGGGAGGAGGAGGAGCGAGGAAGAGAGGGAGGTTGTTTGGAGTCGCTCAGAGATGCTGTACTAGCTGTTCGGGAAGCCCAAAGTTTGCCTAAATAAATTACACCTCGCCTCTCCTTTGGAGAAAGCGGAGACGCTTTGGTGTTATGCAATAGTTCCCGGAAGCAGGGGAAGCTGCGACAGGGGCGTAGCTAGAAACTGAGAGCTCCCTGAGCACCTTGGTCCCCTCTGTGTGAGGGAATACCAGGGCCAGTTGGAGAAAAATTAAATTAAGGAAGAAGGTTTTCTTGTGTTGGTGTTGCAGTCATTGCAAGATTAAAGCTGAAATAACTAAATTAAGAAAATACATTTATATATCTATTTGTAATTTGTTATTACACAACACCAATGACAGCAAAATAATGCAAATATTTTGTTGTGTTTGCAAGGTCCAATCCAAAGGAAAGAGTTGTGTTGTAAACCAGTTACATTCAGTCAATTACATTTACTTGAGTAATGTTTTTTTTTTATCTACTTTTAGGAGTATTTTTACAATGCTGTACTTTTTAATTTTACTTGAGTAATTTTATTATGAAGTATTGCTACTCTTACTTGAGTAATACTTCAGAATTTTCTGCTTTCTTGTAATTTAGATATTGTGCCAATTCCTGCATATTTACACTGCCAGGAATTGTAGTAATGTTGATTAATATGTGCTGTTCTAATCAAATAAATTAAATTAAACATGTTTTGGTGAAACTTTAGAGAAATGCAATTGAAATCACTTCCATGTAAACACGAACTGAA
This sequence comes from Poecilia mexicana, assembly GCF_051168715.1. NCBI lineage: Eukaryota > Metazoa > Chordata > Actinopteri > Cyprinodontiformes > Poeciliidae > Poecilia > Poecilia mexicana. The sequence goes on from NW_028263375.1 coordinate 9,742,986, forward strand.
AAATACATTTAGAAACAATGACGTCAAACTTGTAACCTGTATTCAGCTGCGCAAAGTAGATGAATACAGGCAAAACAGACTTTTTATAAAAGTTATGTACTACTGTAGCTTTATAGAAAAGTAGGAAACATTTATGCCATCAGCCTAAATACTGCAGTTTCCAGTGATATTTGACTTTTCATTCCACTTTAGTGTAAATGCAATTTTTTCCAGATACACAACAAAAAACCTTTTTGTTTGAGAGTAACGCCATAATGTCGTGATTAAAGTGCAAGTGTACAAAACCAATCTAAACCTGGTGAAAAGACTGTATGAGCGACTTTCTTCTTTAGCGTCGTCTTTAACAAGGAAGCGTCCTGTGAAATAACAGCAGTTTCAGCATGCCATCTTTATTATCAAGATTTTATTTTTAACATTTCAACTCGGTTTTCTAATGGAAAAACCACAAAAATAATAAAAAATACAATTAAAAAACACCAAGAAAAAATACCCTAACTCTGCTTCTTAGCTATCAGACATTAGATAAATACTATTTATATTAAAGCAGAAAAACCTCCTAACATTAAATATAGCTGAAATTGTTAATTCTGGGCTATAGATTTGCAGTTTCAGTAGCTATTTGGGTGTATTTTCTCCACATACCCCATGTATACACACATTATATTTTATATTCCCTTCTCACCCTCCGCGGGTGGTCTCTCTCTCATCCTCTGAGCTCGGGTCCTCTACCAGAGGCCTGGGAGCTTGAGGGTTCTGCGCAGTATCTTGGCTGTGCCTAGAACTGCACATTTCTGGACTGAGATGTCTGATGTTGTTCCTGGGATCTGTTTGAGCCACTGCTCCAGTTTGGGGGTGACTGCCCCGAGGGCCCCGATGACCACAGGCACCACTGTGGTCTTCACCTTCCAGGCCTTTTCCAGTTCCTCTCTGAGGCCCTGGTATTTCTCCAGTTTCTCATGCTCCTTTTTCCTGACAAACATTGATAAAATATTTGAGCATTTCCACATGCGCCAAACTAATGTTAAGGTTTATTTCTGCAGCGCTGCTCGGTGGTGTTGTGGTTGTCAACGTTGCCTCACAGCAGCAACATTTCTGCTATAAATCTGAGCTGTCCTCTCCTTTATCGGTTGCTTCCACACATCGAGGCCTGCGCGGATTATTTTACGTTACTCCCATCTTCTTCTTTCCTCTGTTTTGTTTATACTTTCAGAAGTCTAACCTTAGGAGTTGCTGTTTACACAATCAAACTTTACAAGTTTACATTAGTGACATTTACAAGTGTTATTCCTAGGGCGACTGCACTACCCTTATATATGCTGCCAATGGCGACAACTGCCTCATACGGACAGGCGATTAGGCATCGTTCACAAACACCAAACAGCTGCTTTGCAGACGGTTCTCCTCTTGCTAGCGAATTTCTAACTCGGAGGAAAAAAAGAGAACCATAAAAAAGCAGATCTATAAACACATACAGGGCCTGCAGGGCGGACACAGAAGAGGAGCAGACTGCTGAAGCTGTGAGTTTCCTACGATTTGGCAAGACAAAACTGAAACCAAAGCTATTAAACCTTTCACAACTTCATGCTGAGTTAGCCTTTACTTTTTAGTTTCCTAAGATTTACTTAATTCATTTTGAGCTTTAAATGAACATGTCGACATAAACAAAAATTCTGAGTGAAGAGGAGCAGCTTGAAGAAAAAAGTCAATTTGCTGAACTGTAAGTGACTAAGCACCAATTAACCATCCATTCAGATACAGCTTTAAACACAAAACAGGCAAAATGTATGTATTAAAAAATATTTTACATATATATACTTCATTATACCTTAACAAAATATTAAATTGATCCTTTCTCCTATAAAGTTCCATTTATTTATATATATGTTGCTTTTTTAAAGAAAAATCTTCTGACCCTCTCAAATTATAATTTATATCTGTTAGAAATATTCTGTTATCACTTTTACAGTAGTATTTAGTTTGTTTTTTTTATTTAAAGTGTTTTGCTTTCTACTGTGTGTGTGTGTGTGAGCTAATATTAGGGCGAAACCTGTGTCTTCCCATTATTTACAAGAATGTCTTTGTAACATCAGGATTCACGGTTCCTTTAGACGAAACTTGCTTTTCCCTCAACCTTGAGTCCTTATCTACCGGAATACTCCTCACTTGTGAAACTGCCTGTGTGCAGAAGTAGTTTTTGCAATATCTCTTTTATTTTTATTTATCTTTTCACTTTTATTTATTACAAACAGGTTTTAAAAAAACAAGAGAACAAGAAATCAGGGGAGAGAGAAATAAATTATGTTTACCAAGAAGTGAACACTTATTTAATTCAATACATCTTAATAAATTTTTATAATTTTTTTTATTTTGCAAATGTGCTGGTATGATACTATTCTGTATTTTAAACATAACTTGCAGAATATAAATAATGCACCAAATTGTGAGATTTCATTAATATTAAGTTGAAGAATGCTGGATTTGTTGGATCTCTGCAAGGTTTTCTGTTTATAAAAAAATATATATACATTTTCCGTTTAGTTCCCTCTGTGTTTATTTCAGTTTTTAATTCTCTTTTGGTCAGCAGTGTTTTATTCCCCTATTTGTGCCTCTTGCTGTTAAATCATGATCACTGATTGTAGCCGAGGTAAATGAGGCCTGAAACGCTTCAGATGCTCCCAGCTCCTCTGTGACCGCCTGGACTGGAGTCATTGATCTGAAATTGATCACTAATCCTTTCCTGATTGATGGATCTCTGTGCTTTTTCTCATCCGTTCTTGAATTTCTTTAAATTTGAGACTTAACGTGCTGCTTTTTGAGATCTCTCAGCCTACTTCATGTCATCAGACAGGTCCTATGTATGTGCAGTTATCAGGCCTGAGTGTGCATCATGAAACAAAGCAACAAAAAAGAAGTGGCTAATCACATTTACAGAATTTATAACATAAGAGGAAATTATATTTACGCATTGAGACAGATTGTTTTGGATATGTTTTTTTTTTTTCTTAACAAATAAAATAATAATTTAAGTTCAGTTTCTGTTACCTTTATGTTATATTTCAATTTACTGGATGATCCAAAACAGTTACGTTTGACAAAAGGAGATCTGAGACAAAGTAAATGCAGTTTTAAACAAAATATACACTCTTGAAAAAAATCTAGAGTGTATATTACCGACTGTGGATGTAAATGGCATGAGTGATATTTATACTTTTGAGCACAAATACAGTAGAAAACCAAGAAAGGAAAACACAAATCTAAAGAAACTAAATAGAAATGAACAAAAAACAAATTCTAACAATAAGGAATAAACTGGTATGGCAAGACATTTCGAGCAATAATGAACACAGGAGACTGAACAGAATATGGACCAGAAATTAAATAAACAAACATGCAGGACCACGACAATAAATTATGAAAATAGACCTCAAGGAAAGAATTGATATGACAGAAACTATGACGAATAAATAACACAAATAAAACGATCGCAAACCAGCAGCCAAAAACCCCCAAAAAGAAAATTAAGACAGTAAAGAAGAGGAACTTTTTAATTCATTCATTAGAGCTGCAGTATGTAGCTTTTATATAAAAATATGTCATGACAGTATGATATCAGACAGATCATCTTTGGAAAAAAAAAGAAAATATTTTCTTCCTTCTACCAGTATTAGAAACAACCAATCAGAGCCAGGAGGCGGGTCCTAGCGCTGTCAATCATGCTCATGCTCTCCGCTACCATGCAGTTTTTCCCCATCGGGAATGCTAAGGCTAGTTAGCACTGATGATGGTGGATAAACAGTTTTCCTGGAGCGGTGAGTTGTTTCTCCACCATTAGCACATTTAGCAGCACATTCACAAGCATGATTGACAGCGCTAAGACGCTCCTCCAGGCTCTGATTGGTTGTTTTTCTTCAGACGGCAAGAGCAGTGCATGGAAGAAGACAAATGTATTCAAAATGATCTGTGCCGTATAATACTGTCACAACATGGTGATAGGTTTAACAAATATGTCAAAAACATTTTTTATGAAGTTAAATAATTAATTTAGTTTATTAATTTGTTCATGTACTGAAATTCTTCTACAAAATTTCACGAGTTCCTTCTCCAGATTTGTTTATGTACTTGCTGCACTCGATGTTATGGAGACAGGCGGCGAGCGTCAGTCTGTATCGCAGTGACTCAGAGTTTGTTGAGCAGGAGATTCGGTACACAGCTGCTGCTCTTCAGTGGACCGGGCCCACAGCACCTGTCATTAGCAGCAAACAGAGGCCGGAGCCGGTTGCTTTCCAGTCAATAGACTGACACACTGGTGCCTCTCAGAGCTCCACAGTAAGTCGATTAGTCTAGACTTTGAGGTCTTAGAGGAGTGAGCCGCTTTGTCACCTGAGTTTGAGAAGTGCTTCCCTCACTCTCACCTGACAGATTTAAGCAGCCGGGCCAGATAGATGGAAGCTGAGCACACCGGGAAAAAAAACACTGATCTAGAGGGACAGCTCTAGAAACAAACAGTCACACATTTCCATATGTAGACAGAATGTAGCGGTAAAGCAGAAATTCATTTTGTTCACATACCAAATATATGTAAGCACAAATGAGACGTGTACATCATATTCCAGGTCACTAAACTGAGATAAAATTCCAATTTCTCTAATAAGTTGAGGTGTTTAAAGGGCAAAATTCATATTTTGCACATTTCTATACTTCCATTTGGGTTTTACTGTTCGGAGCCCCCTATGGGGACATGGAGGATTTTTTTTTTCTCCCTTTGTGTTACCTCGCTAAACTTTTGGGTTCTCCTGCAATAATGTGCTGATCAGAATGTGGCGTAATTGAATAAGAGTGGCCGCCGTACTTTTTGCTATACTGTGAAGTTTTCTTAAGGTTTTTATATGCATCTTGTTTGTGAGATATCTGAAGTTTTATATCTTTTTTGAGGATAGAAATGCACCACAAACCTATGTGCAAAATGCAAAAGTAAATCAAGCCAAACATGGGCTTTCCATCTCTTTCCATCTGTTCTAAGACAAAAACAGAAATCACTGTAATAAGGAAAAAAAAGAAAAAATACATCCAAACTATTTGGATGTTATTTTCAGGGGGTAATAAAGTCATATCTGACAGTTTTGATTGTGTCTTTTTTTTGTTTGTCTGAATGGTTCATAAAGAGCCGTTTTCAGTGCTGTTCCATCTCAACCTTATAAAAAGATGAGCAGTGAATAAATTCATTTTCAATTAGTTTTTTGCACCAAAGAGTTAAGAATATATAAACACATTTTCACTGAGGCTCTTTAAATGTTTACATATGTGAAATTTTAAACTGACATTTGTGACTGCATACAAAATAGACCAGCAAATATTGCAGTAAAGTTATAAACAGCTCAAGCACTTAAAAAAAGGTAAAACCCACTCTGCCGTTTTTTGGCAATATGTTCATGATTTTTGGTGCCTGGAAAAATAAATATTCTGAAAGTAACGTCACAAATCAGCAAACTCTCCCCGTCTCCTAGCAACCCCAGCAAAGCACAGCCCGTTTCTTAGCAACCCCAGACCGTCACCTAGCAACCCAAGCTGAGTTCCAGGACGCCTGTTTGCGGCGTGGCCACAAGCAGCTTATCTGGATTTAAAGTGACAAGATGCCCTAAAACAGCTCAGAAGAGGCAGAACTTGGATAATAAAATTTGAAATCTTATTATCTAAGAATGATTTTGTCCAAAATATAATGAACATGTTTTGCATCCTAACTTGTTCACGGAAGCATAAAAGGTTATCTTTAAGAAACCATCACATTCTTACTAATACAATGCATCTAAATGAGCATCCAGCATCTTGTGAAACTTAATTCAGTCTTTTGTGCGCTTGCCAAAATGGTTATTTCCGGGTGACTGGAAGCAGAAAATCCTTCAGGGCATGAGATGAACCCAAATATAAACTCAAGAATTCACTCATCCATACTTGTTGGTTAGAGGGTTTCTAATGTTATCTGTATGCATAATAAAGAAAGAGGTGATGCAGAGTGGGAAGAAAAGCATTGTTGTGGCTTAAATTCACAGATTTGAAAAAAAAGGAAAATACAATGTATTAACATGTAAATGTGATGGAAGGTGGTATATTTCTGCATAAAATAATTTCTATAAAGTGAATCTTGCATGTATATTATTAGTTGCAGAAAGAAAAATAATACAGCAACACAAAATCAGATGCAGTTTAAAGTATGTAGCAGACTTCGTAAGCATATAGCAATCCCCCAGGATCCTAACGTTGATAAAATAAGTAAATATTAGTTGGACTATTTTTTATATAGATCAGAAGACTTTCAATTTAGATTCAAGGTGAAGTTTTTTGAGGCCTACTTTGTTGATTTACACAGAACTTTAGTCCAGTTGTTTGAGTATATGTACATGACAGAAATGCTCTTTTAGTTGTTTTGTAAATAAACAGAAAGTCCACCATAGGATATTCTCTTCATTGTGAGAACCTACTTTTACTTTCGATGCCTAAATCCAAACTGAACTTGGGAAGACATCTAACGAAGCTAACTAATTTATTCATGACGATGCTAAGTTTTACCGTTTTGCTGTGAATGTTCTGCAAACTGTGTGTTGCTGCCAGGATAGTTTTTTTTTAATTTGATGGCATTTTCCTGGTCAAATAAAGTTCAATAATAATAATAATAATAATAATAATAATAATAATAATAATAATAATGAAGAAGAAGAAAATTCTAGTTCTTGGACGCCCCTCCTCTTTGCAATGCCGCCCTGGGCCACCACCCAGATCAAAAATCACCAGTGGGCAGATGGATAGTTTCAGAGTCAGAACTGAACTGTGGAGTTCAGGTGGAATAATAACAGCTAATGGTGGTTTTAGACTAAAAATTTTAATATAAAATGTTGTTATAGTTAACTAAACCAAATACAAAACAAACTGAAACTGAGAAAACATTTTCGTTAGCTGAAATGAACAAAAATGTAATTAATTGGGAATACCTGTACCTAACTGGGACTACATTGTGCTTATAAAACTAACTAAAACATACATGTTTTTATGTTTGTGAATCTATTCTTTTATTGTCTTTCGAACTGATGTGAAATTATGATTTTTTTTCCTGGACACATGGAGTTTACGTCAACTGTTGGCAAATTACGGTACTCTATTCTCATCCTGGCGGCGCTAGTCCTGAAAATGATGATGCCAAAAGAAGTGAAAAAACGCCAGAGTCAGTTTGTTCAACAACAAATGAAAATGGTATCAAGACCCAATCAATGTAAACATAATCACAAGACAATACTATGACTTTTTTTGAATAAAAATTAACCAAAGTATGAAAAAACTAAAACCACTGCTACAAAAACCCCCTAAATATTTAACAATAACAGATAAAACTGGCAAACACACTCTACAGTCTAATTAAAGGAAACTAAATTAGGCAAGCAAGACGCCATTATGAAATAAAACTAAACTATAATGAAAAACCCAAAAGCTATTATAAAACCCTGATGCAGGCTGGCAGAAATGTCACTGCCTGTTGTTAGCTACATCAGCGGTTAACGTATAACCCACTAATAAAATCATCAGAGCAAAGCTGCACTCCAACAAACCCACCAGCACAGCATCATGTCTCTTCTTATTAACCAGGACAACACAGAGACAAAACTCCTGAACTCCTGAGATAGAGACACGGCAGCCATTAGTGGACGGAAAAACTGCTAAGAAGTTCCCTGTCTGTGTCTGCCTCCTGCTCTCAGTCACCTACGCATGGATGTCTGAAGATACACTGCAAAAACACACAAACACACCAGTTTCTGGTGAAAATACTTCAAATAAAACCAAGCTATGGTGGAGTATTAGGACCAAACTAAGAAAGAAAAAACAAAAATAGCTATGAGAATAAAGTTATACTAGAGTAAAGTCAAAGTAATGAGATTAAAGTCATACTATTTCTAGATTAAAGTAATACAATTACAATAATAGTCGTACGAGAATAAAGTCATAGTATTTTGAGAATAAAGTTGTAAAATTATGACTTCATTCCTGTAATACTTTGACTTTATTTTCGTATTATTTAACTTTATTTTCAAATTTTAATTTTTTAAATTTTCTTAGTGTGGTGCAAATATTCCGTCGCACCAAACTAATTTACAAGTAACTTTTTAGCAAGATAGTACTGGTACTATTGCCAGATTATTTCGCTTATAAAAACACGTCTTTGCCTTGTTGAGAGTAAAATAATCTGCCAATTGTACTAGTTCTTTTTCATCAACATTAAGGAATTATTGACTTAAAATAGGTTCATATGTTGCTGAAAAGTTACTTCAAAGATAAAACTAGAGTAAAAATGGCTGTTAGGATTTAGTGTTTTTGCAGTGCATGGGAACCAGTGGTAGTGTGTCAGTGGGGAAGCTCTGACACAGCAGTGGGTCAGTGGCTGTACTGCAGTCTGAAGCCCACTGCATATCCATGCACCCTCCACTGCAGCACTTTGATTTCACATTGGCACCCCCTCCTTCTGCATTTCTACAGTAATGGCTCTGAGCAGCCTGCCCCATCATTACCCTTCTCACATGAGAACCCACTGCTGACATCTTTTATTGTACATCACACACACACTCACACACACGCTGTAGCTTCACACCGGCACGCAAAGGCACACGTGTGTGCTAATAACACACTAAAGTACTTTATTTTAGAACGTAAATAGGACAGACGGGGCTGCCCTTCTTTTTCGTGTCCTCAGACTTGCTCATCTACTTTATCCCGTGCAGCAAAAGATAAAAAATAAATCATCAAAGTTGGTTTGTAGGACTCAGAGGCTGCTCCCAGCGGAGACAAACCTGGATGAGAGCCCCACGAACCCGCTGCCTGCTGTAACGCTGTGATTTATTGCTTTTGCGGAAAACAAAGAGGAGTTCACGGAGAAAGTCCTCTTTCCATGAATGCACTGCACCAAGAAGACCAAGAGTAATGAAACGCGTTTGCAGAGAGAGTCACACCTCGATGCTGTCGCAGTGCTTTCTCTCTCTGTGTGCTGCGAGGTGAGTCATCGGCCCAGGGAAGCATAACCTCACGGCTCCAGCTAATCTCTGCTCTCCTCCTCCACCTTCTCTTCAACCTGCCAGCATCTCATTTTCTTCATGTTTGGAGGCAGCTGCTTAAACGCATGGAAGGCCTAGGATCCTAGCACAACTGCCTGAATCACAGGTTTCAGCAGAAACATTCTGCGATACAAAAGCAGTGCATTTTCCAGAGTGTCTGCATAACCGCACATCTTCTCTTGCATTTTCACGCTGAAATGTGTGGTTTTAAAAACATTTATATCTCTTAAAGCTTCAGTATGTAACCTTTATAAATAATATGTTTTCTACATATTTGTTGAAACGGTCACCATGTCGTGACAGTATAATACGACAGATTATCTGTGAAAACAATTAAGCTCCTCCACCTCCTCCCAGTGCTAAAATTAATATCTTCAGAAATGCACAACTCCCAGACAAAAACAGCCAATCAGAGCGAGGAGGAGGGTCTCTGTGCTGTCAATTTGGCATGTGTATGTGGTGCTAAATGTGCTAACGGTGGAGGAGCAACTCCTCTAATGTTGAAAAACACAATTTCACAATTGCAGGGTTTCCATTAAATAATAAATGCAATTAAAGTCAGACGTTAAGTTTGTTATCACAACAAGTCGATAAAAAAAACACGCCGCGCCATCATCCTCCTACCACTTCCTGTCGTCTTCTTTGTCTTTTCCGTTAGTAACATCCAGATGTTGATCACATGATGTGAAAAAAGTGTTTTCATTGGAAGTTTTGCAAAATATGTTCGAGCAAAAGCTTTTTATCAAAAAATGTGCGTTTTTCCAAAATTGCTGTGTTTCCTTTAAGCGACCATCTTTTCATGATTCCATTTTATGGTCAATGGACAGATGGTGAGAGGAAAGCTGGTCAGCATCTTTTTCCCCATATTATTTATTTTGAATATGTAAATGATACCTAGTTTCCCACTTATTACAAAATACATACATTTCGCTATATTAAATAAAACTTAAGGAAGCACGATAAGTGTAAAACCAGAGAAACGGTGGAGGTCGCAGGTCATTCTCCCCCGGTTGTGGGACCTCTGCAGGCCCATCAGTGCAGCCCTTAGAGACAATCTTTAGGTCAAAGTCATGGATCTGACTTTACTTATCCAACATGTCAGGTGATTTCACCTGGGAGACTTGATGCAGATTTGGGAATCTGGCATATTTTGCCTTTTTTTTTAATCTTAGATTTTCAGCTTAATAAAACTGTGATGCTTTCCAAACAGGGCTGGATTTAAAAGTATGAGGGCCCCGGGCTGGAGCCACGTTTGGTGCCCTATCAACTAAGAAAAAACTAATTTATCAATTCAAATTACAGTCCTACACATCAGCAGGTGAAAATTTAGGGTTTAATAATTGGCCAAATATTGTTTATATTCATCACAATCTAAAAATAGAAATAGAAATCACCTAACTTGGAGTTTTATATTAAACTCGTGTATAAAGTACAGTGGTTGAAAATTAAAAATAAAATAATTTATATATATATATATATATATATATATATATATATATATATATATATATATATATATATATATATATATATATATATGTATATATATATATATTAATTTAAATTATTAATTGATAATGATTGCAAATTAAAAATTAAATTAATACTGTATATACACATATAAATTAGAATTGATAAATATGTATATTATATAAATTATATTTATAAACTATTATTATATACGTATATAAAATTTTTAATTTTGTTGTTTACCTGTTTTTAAACTTTCATCTTTGTTTGAATCTACGTGCCTCGATTGCCTGTCATTTTTCTGCACCTGAATTTCCCCACCTTGATACAGCAAAAACCATTTCTTTTTCTATTATTTGCAAAATATTTGAAAACAACAATTACTTTCGCTTGCCATTTGTCTTGGATTATCGTATTAAATCCCAATAAAACACAAATTGTGAAAAGGTTCAAAGGTTACGGAGACGTTTGCAAGGCACCGTTCAATCTGGCAGCCAGCAGGCCCATGAAACAGAAGCCCAGAGATGTAATTAAATCCAGCGCACTCGCTCCCAGTCAGCAGGATACGGACAAGAGGCGACACAAAAACTAATAAACACAATGCCTTTCTGAACCACACACAGCTGACAATATGCCTCCGCTTCCACTTGGATCGAAGAAATATCCAAAGACCTAACTCGACTTGGCGCTAACACACAGGTCAGATAATTGACACCAGAACACATTCAAAGCCATGCTCTGGCATAATAAGGCAGCCATTACTTTAGCCAGTTTCCATCCTACTTCTTCCAAGAATTAGCAAACAAAAAATAGTGCTTTTATTCTTGAAATACTTTGAATAGCTAAAAATCAACCGATACCTTCTTCAAATAAATATGAAAGATGCTACAGCCCAAAGAGCGTCCATTTGGTATGAACCCAAATAAAACCGCATAAGGCTGTCATTAAATTTTAAGCAGACTTACGTTGCCTTGTTAGCGAGCTGCATCTCCTGTGGAGGCTCTGTGACCATTCTGGCAGTGTGTGCTGCTATGCTTTGTTGTGTGTGTTGGTTTATTTCTGTCAGCCTGTCTGTTTGTGTGTGTCACTACCCAGGGACAGACCACTGGGATGGCAGCCTCTGCGCTGACTTTGCTGTCATAAATTAAAAAGGCCTCCTTAACGGTCTAGAGAGCATATCAGCTTTTCTGTCCCATCACATCCATGTGACCCCTGCCCCCCAACGGCCGGTCAGACCGCCAAACACACTCACACTGCATGTAAAGACCCCACGCCCCCCCCGCACTCGGCTGCAGCATTAGCTTGATCTCCAGAGGTCTAACATGCAACACACACACACACACACACACACCAGGACAGACATCGCCTCACAGTTGTGACACATTCACGAAGCGAAGGGCTGACACACAGTGACACAATCGACTGCAGTGAAGCTCGTCTAGTTGTTCTTCAGGAGACTGGCTCAGCAAATCTCATTTTATGCTCCTCTTTTTCATTTTTAGTGTCAACCTTTCCCTTCCTCCCACACCCTGTTTTATTTCTAAAGGTGACCTATTATTCTTTCTTGGTTGGGATAGGCCTATGGTTGATACAAAACATATTTCATTTTTATTTTTTGCACAAAATCCTTTTTCGATAATGATTTGGTCTCCTTTCAGAATGAGTCGTTTTAGAGACTCTTGTCACTTTAAATTTAAATAAGCTGCTGCTGGTCATGCCCCCAATTCAAAATGGCAGATATATAGACGAATAGTTATAAAACAATTGCTAGTTTCAAGTACAAATAAATTAGTACACTTGAATTGAGACAAAACTATTGTACAACTGTACATCTTTGAAAAGCAGAAGTGGAGCCTCCTGCACAACCAACAAGAATGCAGTATGTGGTTTCTGAATGGTAAGTGAATAACAAAACAATTGTCTTTTCCAGCAGTCATTGCACAGTGCAAACAAACATGCTGGAGCTTATCTTTTGGTTGATAGGTGAATGGCTGAGGTTGCTAAGAAACGGGCTGGGATTGGCTGGGGTTGCTAGGTGACCACACAGTGCCTTTCAGTTGTGACTTTACATTTCAGAGGTTTTTGAAACTTAGTTCATTTTCCAGACACCAAAAAATTTAAGTGCTGTTATTTCCCTTATAACTGTAACTTAAAACAATCTCCTATATTGAGCTGAAAAGTTACTTGCAAATTTCGTCTCATTTCAAGTGTACTATATTTGCAATAGTGACTACACCAAAAATAATTGCTGCAATTTTGAGTTTTTGCTGTGTATTTACTCCTATGCAGTCAATTTATCTTTATTTGACCAATTTGTTAATGTTTGTATTTCAGCTTTTTTTCATGTATTGTCAAAAAAAAGCAATAAAACTGAACTCTCAAAACATTTCTTTCCCATAATTTTATGTGAAATTAGTTACATGTACTGTGGGCTCACCTCGTGTTGAACATAGGGTTCGTGTACATTGGGGGTGGACACAGAGGCTGCTCTGCCGGACTGTTTGGGGGTACGGAGAACCCCACTTTCTTGCTCTGTCCTGGGACTCCATCTGTGGATGCAGAGGAATATCTTTATTCACACCTCATCCTATTAGTTTGGCATCAGCTCTACCCACAGAAACTCACTCAACCAAAAACGTGGGCTATGATAGGACATTGTAAAAGTATTTATCCTCAGAATATTGTTTACTTTGTGTCATGATTAGATAGAGGAACCTCTAACAGTTAATTTTAACTCTTCCTACAGATTTTGGTTGTAAATATCCATGTATGTTTAGAGCTGTTGTTTTCTATAAAGGTAGCCTGGTAAAAACCAGTCCCTTGTTCTACGTTTTGCTTCGTTGAGAAGCAATAAACCTGAACTTGCTTGCTGGAGCCGCGGACGGTTGAAGTTTTGAATTTTATCCAATCGCTAACGTTTACCCGTGACGTACGTAAATGCGCCACTTCGACGCTATGAAACTTACCGGAAGTTGCCTGCGCTGTAAATAACCGTCCTCCACTAAGAAGAGAGAAGTGCAGAGCCGAACGGCTGTTAATGTTAATTCAATATTTGGAAGCGTGACCAACACGGACTGAATATGACTTCGTTCACTTCCTCCGTCGCCATTGCTAAAACTAAAACAGCGCAGAAAATCTACGTCATCGTTTACGACGGCTCCTACTGTTCGCTGATTGGCCCGATTGAAATTCTACCGGAGAAATCCAGGATTCTTCCAGGATTGGTCTGTACTTTGCTCCAGTCATCTTACGATAACCGTGACCAGTAGCGATGCTCGATAACTGATACCACTGATTTCATTTCTGAACCACATGAATAATAATAACGGAGTAACTCTAAAATAAGTGTTGCTGTTTTATAATATGGGTCATTCAAATTGAAATTCGGAGTAAAATATTTAGTTAAACAATTAATTATAATAATAATAATAATAATAATAATAATAATAATAATAATAATAATAAGAAAAACTTTATTTCAGAATTTAGGTATTTATTTTTACTGAGTGATTGGGCTTCTTATGGTGAAAGGAAAAGTAGTTATCCACCAACCAACTAAAATAGACAAAATCTCAGTAATATAGTTTCTTTCTACTGTATTTTCGTTAATGGTATACATTACCTCAAATAACTGAAGTATCAAAAGTATCAGTGTTTTCAAATAAGAATTGATTTTAGAGCATTTCTGGTATCCCTGTCCCTGCTGAAGAAAATTGTCCCCCTCAGTATGATGCTTTAAATAGAACATCTTCTTTTTTTCTTTTAGTAATGGCTTTTTACTCTTCCACAAAGTCCAGTTTTGTGGATTGCAGGACTAATAGTTGTCCTGTCAACAGATTTCCACCTGGCTCTCTGCTGCTTCTCCAGGTTTACCCTACCCTCTTGGACTTTTTTCTTCACATATGCACTATTTAGTGTTGGTTTAATACATAAGGTCCAAATATAATCAATCTTTTAAAGGTTTAATACTTTTGCAGGCCACTGTGAGTGAAACGGTCCAAGCTGCTGCCCCGTCAGGCCATATGTTGTAGCAGGCTAGTTAGCAGCGCTGGCTGCTCGGTAATCCCCTCAGCCACCCAGATTTAAGAGGCTATTTTTGCAGACTCTTAGTCTGAGTCTCTGGCTTACTGATAAGTAGTTTTTCTGTCTTTGTCATTTTTCTTTGTTTTGCGTCACATGGTGAGTTCAATGCGACCAAAACTATGTGGCAATTAGGGCTGCAGTTTATGATTATTTTAGTCATCAGTTATTCTGATGATTACATTCAATATCCAAAAATACTTTATTGATCCCAAAGTAAAATTAAATGTTGTTGTAACTCATATTATTTTAAATTATTCAAAGAGGTATTGCAGATGGTATTGGCCGTTGACAGGAAAGATCTCCTGTAGTGGTCTGTATTACAGCGATTTTGAACATGCCTCTGACTAAAGACAGTCTGTTTTGTTCGATTAATATATATATATATATATATATATATATATATATATATATATATATATATATATATATATATATTAATGGTACGTTCTGCAGGTTTTTCATTTAACATCTTAAGAATTTATTTTCTCTAATATTAGAAATAATTCAATCCCTTTTTAAAAAAGGAAAATAATCACTTGTTGCCTGAAATGCATTCTGTTACAGTAACACATTTTGCTGGACAATAACTCGTCCCAGAAACTATTGTGATAATATCATTTTGAGACCATTTCTAAGCAATATAGTATGGTATAATAATGCAATAATGTGTTGTCAAAGATGAATAAATTCTAATGAACATTTAATAGTAGAACTGGAAGACACTTTAAATATCCAAAATAAACAAACAACACAACAGACACAAAAAATAAAATGAATAAAACAAAATTATTCTTCAAAAAAGGGCTAGCTGAGATCAAAACACCAGACTGCAGACTTTTGTCAGCCAGTTTTTGATAGAAAGAGAGCAACAATAAATCATGTAAATGGGAATTATTGACCCCGTTTTAATTTATGATGCGATTAATTGATTTATCGCTTATTGCGACAGGCCTGCTGATAAATTGTTTCAGCTCTTGTGCACAGTCCGTCCGTATTTGACAGGTGCTTGATTGACAAATGAAACAGCACTGCTGATGCATTTTCTTTTTTAGTCTGGTGGTAATTATCAAAAATAAGAGCTACTCCATCTGTGTACCTTCTCCATCCAACAGGAAGCAGGTCAACAGGCGAGGACACACCTCCTCCAAAACGGAGCAGAAAGAGCCGAAAGCAGCGGGCCCTTTAGAGGACAGGTGATTTAGGAACACCTCCGCCCGTCCTCTGCTGGACTCCTGACCCAGGATCTCCTTGTACTCCACCAGTGAGAAGACCTTGTCGTACACCAGGTAGGGGAGCACAGCATTGACATCCAGCTCACTGAGGATCTGCTCTCTGTGCTCTTTGAGGATCTTCGCCGCCCATCTCTTCCTCTTCCTGGTGCATGGCCTCTTGCCAGATTTCTGCTGCTGCTGCTGCTTCTTCTGCTTCTTCACAAACCACTTCTTGGAGCCACTGCCAAACATCTTCAAGTCGTGGAGGCCCACCAAAACTTCTCCCACTGCTCTGTCAGCACAGCTCCCAAAGGAGAGGAAGTGCATATTTCCTGCCAGCGTGAACACTCTGCCACATATTTCTTTGAGCTAACCCTTTGTTGTCGTCTGAGTCGTTTATCTGGGGCAGGAAGAAACAATCTGGACAGTAGCTGATTTTTAGCTGGGTACTTAGCAGCTCTAAGAAGATTAACAGCCTCTTAAGTACTGCCATGCACACTGCTCTACGCTCCTCACACATCCTAAACATGTTGTGCATTGTCTCCTCACTTGTTGGTAGATTAAGACATTCATTGAAGCAGACTTTAAAGGGGACGTATTATGCAAAATTAACATTTTGCACATTTTTGTACTTTCATTTGAGTCTCAGCTGATTCTAAAAACAGTCCAAGTGCTTAAGGGAGCCACCCAGATGTTTTTTGTTTTTTTTTGGCAATAAGTTCATGTTAAATGAGTCGTTTCAAAAACTTCTGGAATGTAACATTACAAATCAGCAACCCCAGTGAAGCCCAGACCCGTTACCTAGCAACACCAGTGTAACTCTGTCCATCACCTAGCAACCCAGGCTGGATTCTAACATGATTGGTCATCTGTTTTACTGGTGTACAATGGCTGCTGGGAAAAAAAACAACAAGCGTTAAGTTTTTAAATTACCATCCAGAAACCTTAACTCTTGTTCCATTCTTATTGGTTGTGCAGGAGGCTACACTTAAGCTTATCAAAGATCTAAATTTTGCAAGCTTTTATACATCCATTTGGGTTTGAACTGCTTCTAAAAATAAGCCCAAGTGCTTAAAAACCCATGCAGTTGGGCTTTTTTGGCAATAATTTAATATTTTTTCATGTCTGGAAAATGAATAAGACACATTTAACTGGCACTGTTACTTAGCAACCAAAGCTGAGCTCCAGCATATTTGGTCAGGTGGTTTTATTACTGTATGCGCTGCACAATGGCTGCTGGAAAAGGCAAGTGTTTTGTTGCTGACTTACCATTCAGAAGCTGCATTCTTGTTGGTTGTTGTGCAGGAGGCTCTATTTCTGCTTTTCAAAGATATACAATTGTTTATCTCCTTGCAGACATTTTTCTTTAGGCCAGCAGCAGATTGTTTGGATTTAAAGTGACAAGATGCCCTAAAATGGCTCAAAATAGGCAGAACTGAGCAAATTAAAATCTCTTTTTTTTTAAATTATTTTGTGCAAGGAAATGCAATGAATATGTTTTGTATAGACCATTGACCTGTCCTAGCCTGTTCAAGGAAACATATCAGGTCACCTTTAAACCATCAGGCTTGAAAAACCATCTGTATTCCTCCTTTTCCTTCCCAGCTCCTTCTTGGAGAATATTTCAGAAGTTATTTTGGTCCTGCTGACTGGCCTGAAAAGCTCCAGGGACTTTGAAAACAAGGTTAGTGATTCAACTCCTCCACTCATTGTGGAAAACTTGTGTAAAGTGAATGAGACGTACAGCTAAGGTCCCTCCTGAGCAAGAAAGTTGCAGCATTCATCAGTCCATTGATCAGCCCTCCAACAACTTCACCTTCCTGCTTATTGCTGTGAATGTGACACCCGATTAAAGCAAGATTAAAACCCGTTCCCTATGTGCACCGACCCGTCACGCTGAACCGCAGAGAAGCATTTAACATGTAATTGGAAGGAGCAAGGGCGTTTAAAGGGGGAGCTTAATGTATTGTACTGAAAATCTATAAAAATAGGAATAAAAGCAGAACAAATCGATATGACCTTGGACCAAATTTTTATCCAGCTGCTGTGACGGAGGTGAGGATGAGCGGCTCTTTTCCAGAAGAGGGTGCCATTTCATCAGCCGATTTCACTTAAACTAACCAGAAAAAACTATTAATTATATTTTTTTCCACATAGAAAAAAACTAAATGGGACTAAAAATGTGCGACCAGTTCGACTCAATATGAATTTACAACAAATCAGTATATATTTTACTTTATACTCACGTCTGCTGATATTAAATTATGTTTAAAACTGAACGATTTTAGTTTTTTTTTTCATTTTATATTGTAAATCTGAATTTAAATGTATTTTAAGGGAGTTTATGATGTAAAAGGCCGACTTTATTCTAACACCCCTAATTAAAATTCAACAAAATTAGTTTCCTACATAATTAAAAAATATATTAAATTCACATTTCACAATTATTTAACACATATTTTGTCTTGTTTCTAATCACGTAATCCTAGTAAAAACACTAGAGATGTGCCGATCAGGTTTTTTCCTGCCGATACCGATACCGATCACCCATGATGGCCGATACACCGATACCGATCTCCGATACCGATCACATAATTATTATTTATTTATTTTTTATCATAAACACTACCGGTTACATTATGTGGAAAAAGGAACCATGAATTCACCTTAACTTAGACAAAAACTTGTTTTTAATAACTTTTTCCAAGAAGAAAACTAAACAAAACAGGCATTGAGCAAATTGTACTGCTATTGGTAGTGCTATCTTTAACAGACTGAAAACATATGAAGGCATAAAACCTCTCAACATTGCCAAAAAGTTCAAGTATAAAACTTAACATTCAAAGGCAAATACAGGATCCATTACAATAAACAATCCAGAGTTACTGAATGAAAACTTCCTGATAGCATGGCGGCTAGCTGATTACTGATAGCTCTGATTGGCTGTTTCTGACTGAGCGGAGTAATTATGCAGGACAGGGAGGAGATAGATTATTTTTTTCAGAGATTATCTGTCTCATGTTAGGACAGCGGAAGTTTTAATACGTAGGTAAAATTTATTTTTTTAGGTTAGATGCTGCAGCTTTAAGCAGGTTCGGTGTGAGAGTCACTACCAGGTGGAGCAGAAGCGGCGCTCCGTCTGTGAAATATTACTACCTGTAGCGTAGCAGCGGTTCAACAGCGACAGCAGAACCAGCGTCTTACATCGCAGCTCGAAGACTTAAATAATTTTGCGGGTTATATGTTTAGCTTTCTGACCGTCATGCTAATCCGGGTGAGTGTTTGTAGCTGTGCGCTGCTTTACCTGCTATCTGATCCTCCGTATGTCTTTTTACTGCAGTGAGCCTCCGTCAAGCATCTCATTGTTTTTATGTCGTATTAGCTTCGTTGTGTTGATGCATTTTGACCTGCTTCAATTTTCCGCCGCAACACGCAAACTTCCCCATTCACTCAGTGCGTTATAGTTCCACATCGCTTAGGATTTGTTGCTGCGCGTTTGCGCAGAGTGAAGGAAAGAGGAGACCAGCTGCACAGGCAGGCTGCAAAATGAGAAGTAGGTGATCGGTATCGGTAAAAGAGACAATGATCGCCGATCACCGATCATGCACTTTTTCACGAAAATCGGCCCGATTATGATCGGTGACCGATCGATCGGCACACCTCTAAAAAACACACATATATATTTAATTGAGTCAAAAGAAAAATAAAAAAGACAAAAAAGTCAGAAAAAAGAAAGAAAAAGTAAAGGGGGAAAAAAGGAAAAGAGATAAAAAATGCCACAATAGAAAAGAAAGAGAGAAAGAAAAGGAAATTAAGATAAAAGAAAAAGGAAAATCATAAAAGAAAAGAATAAAAAAGACAAAAGAAAGAAGGAAAAAGAAAGAAAAAGCAAAAAAGGAAGAGAAAGAAAAAGGGAAAAAGAAAAAAATGGACAAAAGAAAAAAGAATCAGGAAGAAACAAAAGGAAAAAAGGCAAAAAAAGAAAAATAAGAAAAATATAAAAATCCTTCTACATGCATGTTACTATAAATCCTTTTTCTTAATCTGAAATGTATTTGATTCATAAACAAACTGATCTCCAAGTCAGTGAAACAATCACCAAGCATAACAAATATCAAACTTATTCCAGTGAATAAGCAGGACAAGGGCTGCTAAGGCTGAGCAATTCACATAATTACACGACACACACAGAAAACTGCAGACTGTTGGAAAGAATTTAACATTTCAGTAGAGCGGCCTGCCTTATCAGTCAACCAATAAATCCAATTTATCAGTTTGGATGAACTCGAGTGCAGTTTTAGTCTAAAAGCGAGCTGCACCAGAAGGAGCCGACAGCAGAAATTTGAGAGCCTTCGCTGCACAAAACCTCACAGGTCCTTACATAATCAAACCTCCCCAAGTCAGATGAAATATTTTATTACAGGTTGAACACAAAGAAACAATTAAGTCATGATTTTTAAAACATACTCCAAAAATTCAAGTATGTCTGCATATTGAAGAAACTGATCTAAAACAAGTTGGTTCATTTGCAAATGAAGGTGGTTTGAATCCATTTACATCTACAGCAAACAAATAAATTACTTACTCCACTGCAAAAATACAAAATCTCACCAAGTAATTCTGGACTATTTTTTATTGCAAGTATTTTAAAACACAAAAAATGAGACAAAACCTGATTTACAAGTAACTTTTCAACAAGATATACGAGTTTGTTTTAAGCTAATAACTCCTTAATATTGATTAAAAAGTACTACTTTCATTCACAGATTATTTCCTCCCTTCCTTTCCTTTTTCTATATTTGTATAGCACATTATTATTTCACTTATAAGAAAACATTTTTTAAGTGAATTAATATTAAGGAATTATTGGCCTTAAACAAGCTCCTATATCTTGCTGAAAGATACTTAGAAGTTAGTTTTGTCTTATTTCAAGCATGCTCAGATATTACTAGGTTTTTATTACTTGGTATTTTGTAATTTTACAGTGGTCATGAATAAAGAAAGTGAATTATGAAAAAAAATACATTCCTATGACTTTGAACAAGTTAAATATTCTTGTTCCTGATTGCAATCAATGTATGAATCATGTTTCTGATTAGAGAACAAAACTGCAAAGAAAAGATGTTTAATTAGGTGGATTAAAATAAACTTCAAGCCAAAAAAACCCCAAAAACCTACTGCAATGGTTGTAGCATTTTTGCTGAAATATTAATTATCAATAGTGTTGTTTCTGTAACTCAAAGCTCAGGACTGATCAGAAGTTTTCATAGTGATGCATGAAGTAGGCCTGATCTCTCTTGTTCATCTTCTGACACGCTTTCTCCACGTTCTTGGTCAGTCCAGGCGGTCCGCAGCTGAACACGCCGATTTTACCGACCTGAGAATGATAATGAACCATGAAGCTTCAAAAGTTAAATATGGCTGTCCAGGCTTTATCATCTGGGCGAGGATTTCCTTTGCAAACACACAGAATGCTGCAAAATATAGAAACATTGAATTTCATATTTTTATTTTTATTAAATAAAAAGACTATTTTATTTAATGAGATTAACTGAAATGGATAGAATTTTATTTTAATAAAATATTTTATCTAATCTTATTAGATAAAGATTAAATTAACTATTTAATAAATGTAAAATATTTACATTTTTATTTTATTTTTTCTCACATTTACTATTTTAATTTTTGTTGTGCTTTCTTTTGTGCAAAATGACAATGAAAATAATTCTTATTCTATTCAATAATTATTACATCCATTTAGCATAAATGCTGCCTCATACTTTCTGATTTTAGTTAGAAATTAGTTCTGTGATGGAAAATATGATCAGGTACTTTTTAAATCTGACCTTGAATATTTTACCAGATACAATTTTCCACTACAGTCCCCTCTTTTCATAAGATAATGTGTAATATTTTTATATTAATCCCATCAAGTTTTATTTAACCTTCACAGTTTAGGTTTTTTGCAGCTTCCTTCTGTCTTTTTCTTGTCAAAAACTTTTCTATTTTTAGCAAAAGAAGCAAAACAACCTGATAAACTCAACTGGCAGCCGATCAGAAAGATGAACATGACAAATAATTTCCTGAATTTTCCCTCTGTGGGACAATAAAGGCTTTTTCTCTCTTCTATCTCCAAGTTATTTTAACTTATGTTTTATAATAAAAACAAAAATAATTTTTAAATGTAAACTTTTTTTTCCACTTTTTTCTCCTCTTCCTTTTGAGGTCCCTTTAGCGCCCCCCGGTGGCCCTGCCCACTTTGAAAAACAGTGACAGAGCACTGACCTCAGGGTGAACTTCCTGCAAAGAGCTGAAGAAGGAGACGAAGGGCGGACGCCCAAAGTGAGTGACGGAGCGCAGGCCGGTGAAGAGGCTGCGGTTCCACACCTTCTGAAAGTGGCGCTCACACACGTACTGCACAGAGGAGAGCAGAGCGGCCTTAACTTTAAGATAAACAGAAGTCATGGCTGATAAACTGAAACAGATCAAAATTTAACATAATAATTCAGCTGAAATACAAAACATTTTTAAAATAAGTATGCAAACCTTTGAACTCTAATGAGGTGTTCAAGTTACCTGGGATGTGGGAACTCTAAGCAACTTCCTACTTAAAGGGGCAGTATGCGTTTTCCAGCCATAAAGTGCAATTTTATAGCATAATCAAGTTACCGTGTTACCTTCAGTTGTTATAGAAATGCCATATAGAGCTCTGGATAAAATTGAGACCACTTAAAATGATCAGTTTTACTTTTGATAGGTCTATGTTTGACTAAAATGAACATCGTTCCTTTGTTCTATGAACTACTGACACCATGTCTCCGAAATTACAAGCAAGAATTTTGTAATTATTTGCACAAAATGAGAAATGGTCAAAATAACGTAAGAGATGGAGTCCTTTCAGACCTCAAATAATGCAAAGAAAAAAAAGTTAACATTCATTTGGAAACAATAATACTAATGTTTTAACTCAGGAAGAGTTCAGAAATCAATATTTTCAACGTGGTTCAGTGCAGCGGGCTCTTCATAACCTTGACTGGCAGTCAAGGTTATCTTTATCTAAGATAGACAACCAAATCCCAAGAAAAAAAAAACAATTATAGCAAAATCTAGACTTATTTCATGTGACTGAGGTCAAACTGTTGTGTTCACAGCCAAACAGACTTTAAAAAGAAACTGGAAGAAGAGTTAAAAGGAAATAAACAATATAAAAAAAATCTAAGAAAGAAGAGGCAACAATTTATCCAGAAGTTAATATAAGTTAATATAAACAAGTCTCTATTATCATAATTATTCTTTTAAAAAACAAAGAAAGTCATTCGGTAAGTCGTTTACCGAATGACTTAAAAGAAATTTGACTTCCTGATTGAACTTCTTGAAATTGGGCCTCTGTCTCTTTAAGAAACTCCCGCTCTTTCTGAAACTGCCTTCAGGAAGTCATCACATCATGGCTCCTCCATTAACCCTTTAACAAAGTTTTTACCAGCGATTCACTGAGAAGCAGCTGGTATAATGAGCTCAGCAGATGCTCAGTCCCACCAGCTGTTTGCTGATTGCTGCTGGCTAGTCTGAAGGAGCCGAGTGGGCGAGGGCTGCTCTGTGAGGCAGAAGCTCTGTCGCCGGGAACCTGAATCTCCAAGGAGGACCTGTGCTTCGAGGGCGGGGCTAGGTCCACCCAGGTGTTTTCCACAGCTCAATGGTTGCCACGGAGATTAACAGATTTCTCCAACACGCATGGAAGAACCAAAGCAAAACTCCAGATATGTTTTTGATGCATGAACATGACGTAAAGCTCAAAAAAGTGGATTTTACATAAAAAATGGATTTTACATAATACAACCCCTTTAAAACAGTGAAACATCAACGTGGCGAAGCCCATAAACACTCTCTGCTGTTACCAACGTAACTGTAAGCTTTAGCCGCTTCCCACTAGCAAACAGTGGTTATGTGGTGTTAAGCTCACCAGCATGGTGGTGCGCAGGTCGAACTTCTCGGCCACCTGGGTGATGTACGTGTGGACGGAGACCAGCTCCTGCGTGTCCATTTCCTCCACCTCCCTGATGATGTCTGAGACCCACTCAAACTGCCGCTGCGTTCGGGTCACCCAGATGAAATAAACCTTCAGACGACAGATGTTACTGAGAGGCTTTACGGATCAAATTAAATATGAGTTACAGCAGTTTCAACACTTTCTGAGAAACATTTTATTTATTTTTACTTTTTTTTAGAAGCACCCCTAATGATTTTTATAAAACTCTGCAGCAAATTCAGTTTTATTGAAGTGAAAAAAATATAAAAAAAACCCCCCACAAAATCTTAAGTATTTTTGTCTAGTCTCAATGACTACTTAAGATCGATGAAAAAGTTTTAGTTTAACTGACTATTTCACTTTAAACATGAGAAAATGTCATGAAAGAAATAATCTGCCAGTGGAAACAGAACTTTTAAAAAACAATATTAAGGAATTGTTTACCTAAAACAAGCTTCTGTATCTTGATGAAACGTTACTTTTAAGTTAGTTTTGTCTTAAGATGTTTTCACTGGAAAAAATACTTGGTGAGATTTTGTGTTTTTGCTGTGTTTCCATTTTGAATAGAACTGAACAGAAACTTCACTGCAAAAACACAAAATCTTACCAAGTTTATTTAGTTCAAATATCTCAGTAAACTGGAAATAATACAAGTAAATTTTCAGCAAGATATAGGCGCTTGTTTTGTTTTACTATTTCCACTAGTACATTTTTCAACTTCTGACAACACTTTTGTAACATCTGCAAGTGAACTAGTACTTTTAAATAATTGACTTAAAACAAGCTCCTATATCTTGCTGAAAAGTTATTCTTATTTTAAGTGTTTTTGTTTTTGGTTATGTTTTTATTTTGGATATTTAAAATGTCTTCCTGTTTGAACTTATTAATCATTGAGATAATTAACTCCTATTACCATGTAATTACCAATATATTATTTGAAATTTGTCTAAAGACAGTTTTATTATCATTTATTGCAATAATTATTGGGACTTTTTTGTTATTGTGACAGGCCTAAAGGACAAACAGGTAATTCAATAAATTATAATATGTTCCAATTAGGCTAATTTGAATATTGACAACATTTAACTTTCTGTATTATTATTATTATTTTTTTTATTTTTATTTTTTATTGTACTGATATCATATTCAAATTTTAAATGTCATGTTTATAATCTGAAGTTTCTTCTTCTCCAGAGGTGCCATTAAAGATGGCGGGTGGTAGTTGCAAACCTTTTTACACAGAATCTTGGACTTGATGGAGGACTTGAACACCAGGTCCTTGAGGATGGAGGTGAACGGTGTGACGCCGATTCCTCCTCCCACCAGAACAGACACCTCAAAGTCGTTCCACTCCTGATGGCCTTCGCCGAACGGTCCGTCCAAGTAGAGCTTCAGATTAAAGAAAATCCCTTCATTACTGTCACAAAGGGCCAAAAACCATTAAAAGTGGTGATAAAGCAGCAAAGAGGCGTACTTTTGGGTAGGAACCAAACTCCAGGAGGCTCTCCTCGGTGTAGAGCTCTCGGAGCCGACTGGTCCAGGGTCCCACGGCCCGGATGTGCAGGCTCAGGTTCTCCTCATGAGGGGCTGAAGTCAGAGTGAATGGGTGGTACTCGTCTGTGCCCAGCACCAGGCAGGCGACCCGAACCCACTGGCCTGAACGGTACACGAAGCCCGGGGGACGCTTGAACTCCAGATGTGTCACGCCTTCGGGAAGGACAGCCGAGAGAAGCGTCACATAGAGTGTAGATAAGAGATAAGAATAAGAAATTAGTTTGTTTTAAACGGGACCTATTATTCAAAATTCACAACTTTCTAAAAAAAAAATAAAGATTTTTGGCAAGTTCATGTTTTTTTGGTGTCTGGAAAATGAGCCGTTTCAAAAACCTTCCAATTGTTACATCACATTCTAGGGTCATTGCGTCGTTACCTAGCAACGCCAGCAGAGTTCTACACATTACCTAGCAACGCCAGCAGAGTTCTACACGTTACCTAGCAACCCAAGCTGAGCCCCAGCATGTTTAGTCAGCTGGTTTTACCGCTCTATGTGCTGTACAATGACTGCTGATTATGGACTTATCATCCAGAAACCACTTGCTTTTTCAAAGATAGACTGCTGTAAAATTGTGCATCTTTTTGCAGTCATCTTCACCTGTGAGTGTAAACGTTGAGTTTGAGGAGAGTGGCCAGCAGCAGCTTATTTTCATTTAAAGTGACAAGAGGCCTTAAAACAACTTATTCTGAAAGGAGTTCAAAATACATTGCAAAACAAGAACTCTCACAAAATATTTTTTGCTTCATTTTTTTGTGCAAATAAGAAAACTAAAACTAACTTGCAAAAAAATTTTCTGCAAAATATATGGAAGTTTGTTTCAAGGCTATAATTCCTTAATATTGATAATAATTAAGAACTAGTTCCACTGGCAGATCACTTAATACATGGGAAAATGTTTGGTTATAAGTGACAAAATTTAGTACTTTTTATCAATATTAAGGGATTATTAATTTAAAACAATATCTTTTGTCTTAGTGAAAAATTTGCACTAGAAAGTAGCCAAAAATACTTGGTAACATTTTGTATATTTGCAGTGTAGGCAGAACTAGCCAGACTAAAATCTAAATTTTCTAATGATGATTTTGTGCAACAACATCAAAAAACATGTAGCAAACATGTTCTTCATTGCCCTAATAGGTCACCTTTAAAAACGATAAATTACGAATATCACCTGAAGGCAGCAGCTCTGCTCTGAGAACAGGGATCTCCACCTTTTTCCTGCTCAGGCTGATCAGTTTGTCCAGCAGGAAGAGCAGGCTGGGCGGGATCAGGTAGACGTGGAAACGAGGCTCCTGGAGCAGAGCGTAGCTGCCGTGTATGACCGTCTGATGGACACACACACACACACACACACACACGCACGCACACACACACACACACACGCACACACACACACACACACACCGGTATCAGACAATCATAACTGCCTAACTGCCTCCCCAGCAGGGATCTGAGCTCAGAAAGTGCTTACCAGAATGTACACAACAACGTAGAGGTAGTGAGTGATCCAAAACCCACGAAAACTGATGCGACGGAAGTAGTGGGAGGCAAAAACGTACATGAATGCAAAGGCAAAGAGAAGCAGGACGCCGGTGATTCCTACAGGGAAGCAGAAGGAAAAAATGACACAAAAAGCTTTGACAAGATCTAAACTTTAAAATTGGATTATAAGTCTACCTGGAACTGTCTGAAAGAACCACCAGTACCACTTAGGAGGGATTTCAGACCTAAAATGGAAAAATAACAGTGAATTACTTAAATCAGTGATTTTCAAAATAGGGGCTGTAGCACTGTAGGGTGCCACCAGGAGGTGCTATGGAGGCCTGAGAAAGATGGAGAGAATATGTAAAAAAAATTAAAATAAAAAATTATAAATGTATTTTTTTTAGATATATTTAATGGTCACTGGAAATAATTTTCTCAGAATTCTAATTTTAATCTCAGAAATCTGACTTTAATCTCAGAATTTTGACTTTAATTTCAGAATTTTGACTTTAATCTCAGAATTTTTACTTTTTTTCCTCAGAATTCTAATTTTAATCTCAGTTTTTCTATCATTACTATAAAATATAAGGTAAAATAATTTATTAAAATGCTCATCGTCCTGACGGCTTATTGTCAGATTTATGAAGCTGCTCTGCTCCCCAAGCTAGCATAGCAACGCAAAATGGAAAAGTTTTTGTCAAGACAAAAAACCCTAAGAAAACTCACAGCCAACTAAAATGAGAAGGTATGATGCAGCATTCATGCTGAAAGAATTTAACAATGAGGGAAAAAAACAACATTGTAAAATGGGCTTGCTAAGGGGGAAGCTAATGCTAATCTAAGACATCTCCAAATCTCTCAATGAAATGTGTAATCTTGCCCATTGTTGACGACGACGTTTGGGAACAGGCAGGACAGGATGCTGAGGTCGCTTATGGAAAACATGTAGATGTTGACCACATGGCCCAAACTGTGAGCAACTGCAGAGGAAACACAAAAACCAGCGAGAAGCATATGAAAAGAGCAACAACAACGCAATGACACAAAAACCAGCAATACATGAGCTCAACGACATCCACTGATTCACATTTTCACTGGGAAACCAGAGAACGCTGCTTAGTCAAGAAATAATAATTAAACAGTGACTGGTCCTCGCTTCTTAGCTCAAAGTCTTATCCTGGTTAAGAGAAAAGACTTTAAACCTCTTTTGTCATGCCAGATGTCATGCAAGAAAGCCATCTTGTCTCATTTTAAAGCAAAAAAGATTAAATACGCCCTTGAAGGATAAACGACTAAGCCCTGGAAAACATTGGCATATTTGATTCAATGATGTTACAGGAGGAACACACCGCAGTGATGAATAAAACACCGTTTAAGAACTTAATGATGCTGTTTTCAGCACAAAGAGCCTGAAATAAACGCAGCTCTCTAGTCTAATTGAACACCTTTATTTGGGGAAGTGAATGCTCTGCAAAATTTTAAATATAAATGTTATGCAGAAAAACTTGCAAGACCATCTTAGAGGATGTAGGTAAAACATGGTATATCTGTGTTTTTGCACCTTATTTTGAACATGTTATGTCGATCTGTAGATGACATGTTTAAGTGAAAAATGTATTAAGAATAAACTGAACAATTACAGTGTGAAAAACCATTTCAATTCAGACAAAAAAATCTGTATCAGCAGATCAGGCTTTTTAAAGGTGCGGTATTATTAATTTTCCAGGCAGATAGTTACCATTTGCAACACAACCAGGCAACTATGTTACCTTAAAAATTATATGTCTATCAAAAATAACTTGAAGAAATGTGAGTTTCCAATATAATGCCTTAAAATTGGGCCTCTGTTTCTTTAAGAGGCTCCTGCTGTTTCCAAAACTCCACCTTCAGCTACAGTTGGGTGATATTTTATCACAACACTTTGTGGTATTATTGTGATAAAAACAATTTATTACTTAATTTTTAGTTTTAATCACATAAAAGTAAAAAAAGCATTTGGCAAAAATTACGTCATCAGACGGATCATAATATAAAGTTAAGTGGAAATTTAGATATTTTAAAGATCAAAATGAAAATAACTCATAAATACCACAACTATGAAATAACAAAAACAGGCAAAAAAAAACAAATTTTCCAGATAATTTTGTTTTCAATACAACATTTATTAAACTTTAACACATTTTTGTTCCTTATTCAGTGAAGCTACTGAAGAATAGAGAACCCAGAAATTTTACTCAACTAGGACAGGAAAAGTACAAATATTCCTAATGGTAATTTTTTTCCAAAGAGTTACTCAGTTAAATGTAATTGATTAGATGTAGCTTGTTGCTACCTGATCTACAGTAACCTACATCTGTTTTTTATCATTAGCTCCTCCAGACTGACCTGAGAGGACGATGGCCGTCATGGCCATGATGCGGTGCAAGTCGATGGCAGCGTCGAAGGGGATGTAGCGGTTCAGGAAGGTTTCTCTCAACAGCGTGATGAGGTTTCGACACACGGTGAGGAGGATGTAGGGATACAGGAAGGAGATTCCAGCCGCTGTGCCGCGAGCGACGATGATGCCCATCACTGTGGATTCAGGCACTCCAGTGGCTTCAGCCTGAGAACTGTAGACTGAACACAGGATCTCAGTCAACCATTTATTCCAAAGTTTGGTACATGTCTTCATGAGGTGATGTTTGATAACTTAGATGTTTTCTGCTCACAGTAGCATCTCTCAGTGATCACACCAGCTGTGATGCCAAACACGACGATGAAACAAACGATGTGGCGGCGGTAGTTCTCGATGAAACGTTTGAACTGCTGGACTTTCTGCTGCACAGGGTTCCGGATGTACTGCTCACGATTCGGCTTCACGTAAACAGTTGGGGCTTTAACGCTTAACCTGCAAGTAAACAAATCAGTGACATGTTTTGTAGTGATTATCTAAGTTTATACTGGCTTACTATCTGCGTGGGAAGAGTTTTCTGATTGTGAATAACACAGAAAAACAGACTAATGCTGTTTCACCACTTTCTCTTTTTACAAAATTGACCAAAATGTTTGTTTAAAGTGAAATTTTAAAGGTGACCTACTAAGGTGAAGATGGGCGATACAACATTTTTTGCATAAAATCTTTCTTAGATAATGTTAGTCTGATTAGTTCTGGCTATTTCAAGCTCCTTTCTGAATGAACTCTTTTAGGGCCTCTTGTCACTTTGAATAAAAAAAAAATACTGCTGCCCCCTAAATCAACATTTACACTCACACATGGCTGCAAACAGATCTACAATTATTCAACTGTACATCTTTGAAAAGCAGAAGTAGAGCGTCCTGCGCAACCTACAAAAATGCAGCAAGTGGTTTTTGGATGGTAAGTCAACAACAAGACACTTGTCTTTTCTAGCAGCCATTGTACAGGGAATACAGTGGTAAGACCAGTTGACCAAACCTGCTGGAGCTCTTCTTGGGTTGCTAGGTGATAGGCGGAGCTCTGCAGGGGTTGCTAGGTGACGGGCAGTGCCTGCTGATTTGTGACGTTACATTTTGGAGGTTTTTGAAACGGTTAACTTTTCAGACACCAAATGCCATTAAGTTAATGCCAAAAAATGGCTTGTTTTTTAAGCATTAGCGACCTAAATGAAGTACATGAAAAATATATAATAATAGTGGTAATGGGACCAATACAAACAAACTCTAATTTGCATTTATTGAATACCTTAAAAACTGAGACGTCACACAACTTTCAGACTGAAATGCAGCAACCAATGACATCTAAGATAACCAGAAATGTGAACTGGCCAAAAAAATCATGCTATTTTCTTGATATTGATTTTAAAAAAAGGTACTAATTTCACTGGCAGATTATTTAACTTATACAGTACATTTTTCCCATGTTGTAATTGAAATAATCTCCAGTGAAACTAGTACATTTTAAGAGATTATTGACTTAAAACAAGTTCCTACATGTTGCTGGAATATTATTTGTAAGTTAATTTTGACTTATTTCAAGTGTATGAAGATTTGAACTAGAAATTCGACAAAAGTACTTGGTAAGATTTTGTGTTTTTGCAGTGCATCAAACTGAAATTCCGAAAACTGACTTACTTTTTCCGTCTTCGTAGCTCCAATCCATCCGATTTACTACTGCTGTAATAAAAAATCAAATAAAACTGTTAGCAGCTTATGAGCTTTCTTATTTATATATCTTGCAGTCAGTAGTATTTGTGTACTTCCTGTATCAATAAATAGCGGTTTATTCTGCTTTCTTACCTGTTTGCTGGAAGGATGAAGGACACTCTCTGGTCTCGACTCAGGCGTTTCTTCCCCTGATTCTCCATCCCTGGAAAGACAGAAATGGATCCGATAAGGACAAAAGACGAATAAAGGTCTTAAAGGGGACCTTTTTACACGTTTTTATACTTCCATTTGGGTTTCTACTGCTTCTAAAAACACTTTTAAAAAATAACCCAGCCATTTATTGGCAGTAAGTTAATGCTTTTTGATGTCTAGAAAATGAGCTGTTTCAAAAACCTCAAGAATGTAACATCATAAATCAGCAGGCACTGACCTCTCACCTAGTAACCTCAGAGAAGCCCAGCCTGTTACCTAGCAACCTCAGAGAAGCCCAGCCCATTACCTAGCAACCTCAGCCAGACCAGGCCGTCACCTAGTAACCTCAGAGAAGCCCAGCCCGTTACCTAGTAACCTCAGAGAAGCCCAGCCTGTTACCTAGTAACCTCAGAGAAGCCCAGCCTGTTACCTAGCAACCTCAGGGAAGCCCAGCCCGTTACCTAGCAACCTCAGAGAAGCCCAGCCTGTTACCTAGCAACCTCAGCCCAGCCCGTTACCTAGCAACCTCAGAGAAGCCCAGCCCATTACCTAGCAACCTCAGCCAGACCAACCTGTTACCTAGCAACCTCAGAGAAGCCCAGCCCGTTACCTAGCAACCTCAGAGAAGCCCAGCCTGTTACCTAGCAACCTCAGAGAAGCCCAGCCCATTACCTAGCAACCTCAGAGAAGCCCAGCCCGTTACCTAGCAACCTCAGCCAGACCAGGCTGTCACCTAGCAACCAAAGCTGAGGTCAGCATTTATCGTGTTGTTTATTAACGATTATGATAAATTTCTCATTATAATAAGAATTTTGATTTATTGTTGTCACAATAAATTCCACTTAGTGATTTTTAAAACCTCCCAAAACTCTCTGTATTGTTGGGAGTGCATGTTTGACTTTTTCTCCACTGTTTTTTCAATTAAAGTATAATTAAATTTGAAAATATGTGTGCAGTTTAGTGATAGAGGTCACACTTTTTATGTGACTAGAGGCATATTCCAAATGGGATGGAGCAGTATTTGTGTTTGTTGGATTATGATTGATGTCAGAATCATACAGTTAACAAAAAACGATGAAATGAATAGTTCTTATTGTCACTTCAATAGTACCACTAAATATTGTGATTAAGGTTTAAGTCCATATCACCCTCTTCTAGCTCCAGCATGTTTGGTCAGCTGGTTTCCAGTGCAAGCATAAGCATTGAGTTGGGGGGTGTGGCCAGCAGTAGCTCATTAGCATTTAAAGTGACAAGAGCTTATTCTGAAAGAAGCTCAAATTCGGCAGAACTGACTAAAATGTTATTATCCAAGAGTGATTTTGTCCAAATAATGTGATGAACATGTTTTGTATCGCCGTTAGACTTATCCTAATCTATATTAGGAAGCACGATAGGTCACCTTTAAACTAAACTTTCTCAAACCTTTGACATTGAGTTGCGCGAACTGCAGCTCCTTCTCATGGTCCTTCAGGAGCGAGTGAAAGTCCCTCCATGAGATTTTCTCCTTGTCATCAAACCCTGCCGCCTGCATCATGGCCTTGATGCCGTCCTCTGCCTGTGTCTTTGACAGAACGCCGTTGGAGATTTCAATGAAAGACCTGCAATTCATCAAAAGGGTAAGGACAAAACAGCCGAGTAAACTCTGTCCAGCCATGAAAAAGATGAAGCTGCTGGAACCTGAGCATCCTGGCGAATTCCTCCTTCGATAAGTAGCCAGTTCCACCAATGTCATTCATGGAGAACATGAGCTGGGATTTTTCCTCCGGAGACCCTGGAGTTATAAACACGTTTCACTGCAGTTCCTATAACTAAACAAATAGGTTCACCTCATTCTTCCCCGAGGAGGAAAGGGAACTCATAGCCAAAATTAAACTACCTTTGTAACAATTTAAACATCATTTTACCTAATGTGGGTAAATGCTAGATGTTATTTGTGAAAATAGACCAATCTACAAAACTAGAATAAAGTGTATAATTTCCAGAGGCTTTTGCAAACTTTTGTTTGCATTCAATAGGACTCCAATCCAATAAATAGTTTGTTGATTATGTCATAAATAAAACTTACCATTACATTAATGTGTATTTTTTCTTAAAAACAGATTGAAACCTACATCAATTTTTATAAATCTTAAATAATTATAATAATTTATTTAAGACTTTAATAATTACTTTAAAAAGTGATTCCATTTTAAGTAATGGCATTATTACTTAAATAATCGCCATTTTATGTCCACATCCCGTAATATCAGTGTATTTTCAGATATTCATGTTTTATTTTTAATTTATTTGTGAAATACATAAACACAATCTGAAAACATGTTTCTTCTTGCTTTCTTGCATCTTAGAATACCTTAAAAATAACCAAAATTTAATTTTTAACTTTCACAGACTGTAGAAAGCCAGAAATCCAGCTAAAAATTCATCTAAGATGCAAAATATACTTGTTACCACTGATTTTACCTTTCATGAAGATGACTATGACATCAAGAAACTCCTGAAAAGAGAGGTAACCATTTCCGTCTTTATCAGCCAGCGTGAACATGGAGTCCACAAACAAAGAGTCTGGTTTCAGTCCGAGCGCCTCGGCAAACTCTGACGCCGTCAGCTCGCACTGCAGAACCTCTCGGGCTCGCTTACTGGAGATGCCACTCATGTCTCCAGCATCACACTTCTCTATTTCCAGAACCTGAGCATCAAAAGGACAGCAGTGTTATTATTATTAGTTATTATTATTAGGGTTGAAACGATTAATTCAATTAATCGGATTCATTGTTGTCAATCGGATTAATCGCAATGACTCAATTAATTGATAACTAGAGTATAAGACCCAAAAAAGGTTATTTGCTCAAAGAACAACATACTCAAAGCAGTAAAAAAAAGCCAAAAATAAGTGGATAACTGAAAAATATGCAGAATGTGCCATTTTGTTATACGATTAATCAATTAATCTTAATAATTGATTGCTAAAGTAAGCGTTAGTTGAACCCCTAGTTATTATTTGTCATTATAGTGTAATATCTCCAACATTTCTAATATTGGAATTAAAAAAAGGCTTAAGTGGTTAAATGAAAAATCTGCAGTATGTTCAGTTTTGTTAAACGGTTAATCGATTAATCGTCAGAATAATCAATCACTAAAATAATCATTAGTTAAAGCTTTAGGCATTATTTGTCAACATTGGAGATAGTGTAATATCTCCAACATTTCTAATATTGGGAGTAAAAAAGCGTAAGTGGTTAAATGAAAAATCTGCAACATGCGCCATTTTGTTATCCGATTAATCGTCAGAATAATTGATTAAGAACTAAGGCTTTTATTAACGATTGTTTTAGTATTTGTCATCATAGGGTAATATCTCCAATGTTTCTAATATTGCATAAAAACAGTTTTAGTGATTAAATGAAAAATCTGCAAACTGCCTTTTTGTTATTTGATTAATTGATTAATCATCAAATAATCGCTTACTACAGTTGTAGTTAGTTAAAGCCCTAGTTATAATTTGTCATCACAGTATAACATCTCCAACGTCAGCTGAGGTTCAGCTCAGACCTCGTCACATCAGAGGTCAAGCCAACAATTAGTTCCTTCGGCCTGAGGTTTGACCTCAAACATGACTTGACGATATTTTGCGGGCGAACTTAAAGCTGCTCCTGCTGCAACAGAGCAGCGTGTGAGGTAAATATCCAGAGGCTGATTCTACCTTGGAGAAAGCGTGGCGAATGAAAGTTTCCACAATCTGAGCCCTCTGCTCTTTGGTCAGCGCCTCCTTCAGCAGCTCCCTCTCTCTCATCTCCTTCACTCTAATCTCCTGCCTCATGTCTTCCAGCTCCAGGCGCAAGTGGCTGACAAACTCTGAACGTTTGCTCTCATCATCAAAAAACAGCACCTGGATGTGCACACGCACGCACGCACGCACACACACACACAGAGCACAAAAGATAAAAGTGATGGAGATCAGGTATACCTGCAGAGTCATGCTTGGATCAGGGATTAAGCTGGCTTAGATATAAATCTGTCTCCACAAGGTTAAACTGGACCGTTGCGTTTTAAATCGGTCGTCAGCAACTTACCAGGTCGTACTCTTTTGGTACTTTGAGCAGGAGAGATTTATGGTGATGACTGCTGGAAAGAAAGATGTCCAGGTGGTTCTGGTTCCTCAGACTGAGGGAGCGGTGCACGGCCCCAGATCTGTCCAACACCTGCAGCCTCCTGTTTTCGATCTCCACACTGACTGGATGCAGTGGTTTTCTACGGCCCTGCCACTCGTACGCTGCAGCCAAGAACACAGGAAAAAGAAAAATACAGCAAGAAACAGGGCAATTTAAATGATCAAGAAATAAAAACATCTTAAACTTTACTGAATTTTTATGTTACAGCCACAAGTATCATAATTTTTATCTCGGATTTTATGTCAAGGAATCTGCAACCTGTGGCTCTAATATTTTCTTAATAACTTTGACTAACAATTAAAAGGAACAAGTTAATGTTTTAAATACAAACATAATAAATTCAGGGTTTTTAACCAGTTTTCAAATTCTTTCTGCAATATTTGCACTGAATTTCAACAAGAATGACAATAAATGCACCAAAAACATTTCTTTATATTGTTTTTCTTCTCATTAGTTTTGAATCTATGTGCTTTTCAAAACATATTTACCCTCTGTTTACCTTTATTTTAAATCCTAAAAATAGAAATAAAATGCTGCTTTTAAAAAATGACATGAAATTTCTTAGCTTATATAATTCAAATCCAGTTTCTATGGAATAATACATCTATTGTTGAAAGAAATTCTTGTTTACTGTTGTTGATAGGGAAGAGGCTACCGATTATTTTACTAAAAATTGTCACATTCTGTAGAATTTTAATTTAGCCACTTAACCTTATTTTATACAATATTATAAATATGTTAAAAGATGTAAAGCAAATGATTAGATTCTTTTAAAATAAAAATTAACATTTTTGCCTAAAATCTACAGCTAAAAAAATCCTTTTCACATCAACATGTGAAAATCTTTCTGCTTTATTTAACATTAGTAAAGCATGGAGTTAATCTTTTTTACTTTTTAAAATTAACTAATTAATAATTGAATGGCAAAAGTTGCTTAATTGGATGATTTTGAATTATTTTTTACAGAATTTGAGCCAGATGAAGCTAGAACTAGACACCTGAGGAGTTCTGGGTTAAACATGTTTACAGACAAAGAAGGATTTTCATCTTAAATTGAACATTTATATATTGTTTAACAATCTATCTACTCCAGATGACAATTAATTGATTGCTAAAATTGTTGCCGATTATAGATTAATCACGATTAATCTGATTAATCAAGCGCTAGTTTGGAACAAAGTAAAAATGCTGAAGAATCTGATTTTAATTATTTGTTTCTAATTTCACATTGGTTTGTATTTTCTATACTCTTTTTCAGACAGACAAAAACAAACAAAATCTGATTCTTAATCAACCAAAACATCACAAATAAATGCTAAAACTCCACAGGTTTCATACCAGCGATTCCCAGAGTCGGCTCCTCTGTTGTATTTCCTGCTTTTCCTTTTCTCCTCTGAAACTTTTTGTACCTGTACTTCCGAAGGCACGCCACCAGACAAGCCACCAGAAAACTCACTGCGAAGGCAAAAATAATCAGTTTCACTAAACAAACTGTTTCCAGGATGCAAACAGAGAGAGATTTCTACACTGACCAAGAGGGAAGAGACACATAACAATGATGGCGATCCCGAAGCCGGCGTGGCTTCCATCAAAGTAGTCCAGGTTAGTAACGTTGGTGCACGGATGCAGCATCGATGCATCCAGCTGCGCAGGCTGAGGACAGGGGTCACCTGGAAGCAAGATGGCTTTTCTATAAAAACACCTTTTCATTTAAAAAATGACAAAACAAACGTGTTGCATTTTTACCCTCCGTCCATAAGAACACGTTTTCTTGTAAATCGGCTTCCTCTGCGCTTGTGACGGCTATGAGAACATCCCGATATGTGAGACGGCGAATCGTCTGGATCTCCTCATCAGTAAACAAACTGAAAAGTAAAAATGCATTACTACACTGCAAAAACAACAAATCTAATCTAAAATCAAGTATTTTTTGTCTAATTTATGGTGTAAATATCTAAATACACTTGAAATAAAATAAAACTAATTTACAAAAGACTTTTCAGCAAGATAAGTTTTAAGTAAATAAATCCTTAATATTTATAAAAATGAAAGTGCTACTATCACTGGCTGATTATTTAACTTATAAAAAGACATTGTTTGCATGTAACAAAGTAAAATAATCTGGCAGTACTTTTTAACAAATATTAAGAAACTGTTGACTTCAAGTCTATAATTTCTTAATATTGATAAATGATAAAAAAAAAATGGATCAATGTTAAGTTAATAATTCCTGAAAAATTGCCTGAAATGTTCAATACTTTCTAAATGTTGTGGGAAAAATTGTTTTTGTATCTAAAACTCAAATTGTTGTGAGCAAAATTTATAGGAAAAGCCTAAGTATGTAATAAGCTTTTTTTTTTTTTTGCATTTTGTTTCAAGGCTCAAAAAACATCCAAGTTCTAAAAAAAAAAAGTCTGATTATTTTTGACTGGCCAGGCTTTTAAGGGTTAAAAAAACACCTACATCTTGCTGAAAATTTACTTTTAATTTGTTTTGTTTATTAAGACATTTGCACTAGAAAACCACTTGGTAAGATTGAGTGTTTTTTTGGAGACGGTGGTGATATTAAAAGTATCTCCATCAGGGTGGGAAGTGTTGAGCGTTACCCGTTCTGCTTGTTCTCGAACCAGAACCGGTCTCCGTTTCTGACGCGTTCAAACTGATCCAGGATTATAGCAGAGAAAACCGGACCGGGTCCGTCGGTGGACTCCAGCAAACCTCCAGGGAAGAGCTCCAGTTTCAAGATGTCGCCGCCGTACAACTCCGCAACGTCGCGCAGCAGCTGTAGACGCAGAGTTACGGTTAGTGCATTTTATCTGTTTTTGTTGTCCATGAATTCATCTTTTCAGAGACTGCAGGTGAGACCTGCGGGTTGCTGCTGCTCAGCTCAGGATTAATTTCCTCAAACGTCTTTACAGGCGGCAGATCCAGAGCTCTTCTCGTCTCTGTGTAACTTTGCAGACCGAAGTCTCTGCCTCTCTGGATAGTCAAAGCCACCAGATCTGTGCGGCTGAACCTCAGCGGCCCATACATGAAGTCTGTGAAGGCGGAAACAGCGTTAGACGCTAGTGGATGTTTCAGTATCAACAGTTTAAAAACTGAAAACCTCTGAGGTCCTCCACAACAATGTGGTCTTCTTTTTCTGCAATCTGAGACGCCATGCCCATCAGAAGCTCATCCACATCTTGACTTGTCTTCATGTTGGCACTCTGAAGAAAACAAATATCGTAAAAGGCGACTCATCCTGCTTTCTTTAACACGATAGGATAAATCTATGGGCTGCAAAACAGCATTTTTTTGTGCAAATTCATTCTTAGATAGTAAGATTTTTGTCTGATTAGTTCTGCTTATTTTGAGCAGAACTATATAAATATTTCATGTGCAATATTTATATTGCACATGAAAATGGCTGCAAACAAGAGTACAGTTATACAGCTGTATTTACATCTTTGAAAAGCAGAAGTGGAGCCTCCTGCACAGCCATCAACAATGCAGCAAATGGTTTCTGGATTGTGAATCAACAACAAAACACTTGTCTTTTCCCACAGCTGACCAAATATGCTGTAGCCCCTCTTGGGTTGCTAGGTAACGGGCTGGGATTCACTAGGGTTGCTAAGCAACGAGCAGTGCCTGTTGATTTGTGACGTTACATTCCAGAAGTTTTTGAATAGGGTCATTTTCTAGACACCAAAAAACCATTAAAAACATTTGGAGTTTTTTTTTTTAAACTCTTGGCTGTTTTTAGAAGCAGTTGAGACCAAAATTTAAGCACATAAACGTGCAAAATGTGAATTTTGCACATCAGGTCCCTTTTAATCTATTTGACATCATTTTTAAAAGGTTTCTATAAACAGTAAGACAACTGTGGGATATATTTTACTGAGATTAGAGGATGTTCTAATGGTACAGTGGATCTTGAACCCTGCCACATTATAAACACAAACTTCTGTGTGTTCTATGTAAAAAAAACCTACTTTGTGTTACTCTATCCCATCACCTCCTCATAAAATGTTAAAATGTTTAATAACTGAACATTTCTGCAAGGCCATATGCATCCCAAGTTTCTTTTCTTTTATGTTAAACGAAATTCAAACGTACCTTCAGGACGTTCAGAAGCTAAAATACCAACAACAACTTTCTTTCTTCTCCAAATTGTAGATATTAAATACATATTTATAGTCTAAGTAATTCCTTGGAGGCGTAACTTGACATTTTCCCCATTTATCATTTAAGAACCTTTAAATTATCTGCATTCAGCAGAACGTAAAGGTCCATGATCTTTCCCCAAGGAATACCTAAACATTTCCTCCGTGTTGACTCAGGGTTTATCTAACAGCGCTGACATTATTTTTAAACTTTATATGCCTTTTAAAAGCATAACAAAAACATCTGTAAATAAATTTGTGATTAAAATAGAACCAGCGTTTTTAACAAAGTTTACATCAACCATCTGCGACCTTCTTGGCCAAATTAAACAAATATAATCGCTAAAATAAATGTTCAATATTTTTAGTTGTACAGTTGAAACCAAAAGTTTATATACGTCAAATAAAAATACACACACACCTTTTTTCTCACTCTGAAGTTAAGCCAAACGTCTGGTTTTAGGTCAGTCACCAAAATTATTGGTGATTTCATGATTCTTCAATGATTCTTCATTAATAAGTAAATCTATGACATTATTGTGGCATGTAGCAAATCGAATTAATTTTGGTAATTCTAATTGACCAAAAATAAGAGAAATTTAGTCAGATTTAACTTCAGAGAGTCAGAAAAAAATGTACTCTTTATATTTAGAGTATGTTAACTTTTAGTTTCAACTGTTTAATGGAGTATTAGCGCCACACTAACAAAATAAATAAATATTCTTGTAATATCATGACACTATTCTCTAAATACTATGACTTTATCTAACTTTATTGTATCACAAATTTGTATGGTTTAAAAGGTAGTTGAAAGTATATTTACCTGCCGCTTCCAGAAGCTGTTGCAGAGACGTATTGCTGGTGATTTACTGCCATCGATGTTGGTTATCTTTCGAAAATGACAAGTTTTGTTTCTGCAGAGAATAAAAGAAAAACCACTGTAACCAAAATTTATACTCAAGTAAGAGTAAAAAGTATTTGGTAAAAAGTCTACTCAAGTACTGAGTAACTGATCAAAGCATCAGTAATTTAATATTTAAAAGTTACATAATCAGACAGAATAAATTGTAAGTTATGTGGAAATTTTGTGTATTTTATGAACTAATTTGAAAATAATTCAAGTAAACAACATAATTACACAATTTTACTGAAGTAAGAAGAGAGATACTTCATAATAAAACTACTCAAGTAAAAGTAAAAAGTACAGTGTAGTAAAAATACTCCTGAAAAAAAAAGTTATCCCTGTAAATGTAATTAGTTCAAACCCAACTGTGATCAACGGATTAAGACGATATAGAAGATCCCAGTGTTGTCAGCATCATCCCACACTACCTGGTTAGAGCTGACTGTTTGACAAGTCATATGTCAATGTATGTTAACTGTCCTGCAGTTTTGTTAATTTGTTGAAAACAATAAATATATATATATATAAAAAAAAAGGTTCACCTCTAATGCCCTTCTCTCTGATTATATGCAGGGAGTTCTAAAAAAAACAAAAAAAACCCCAAAAAACAGTGCAGCACAGAATCATTACCTCATGTAGACACCAGGGGGCGCCATAGTCATACCAAACCGCATGGCAGCAGCCTGAAACTCAGGAGAAATGCCTGGATCGACAAACTTCTGGTAGCCTGCAAAGAAAAAAACAAAGCAAAAAAAGACACAAACATATCACAAAAAGCTGCGGAGCGGAAACAACTTCCAGCATCTAGAAAGTGTTTTTCCTGACAAATAAAAGTGAGTAAGGTCCTGGGATCCTCTGGCTATTGTCGCCATAACTTTCTTCAGCCGTGGCAGCTTAGTCAGCAGAACTGGGAGAGCCGGGCTAGTGGTTTGCTGACGCAGCACATGCCTGTCAAACTCCGCCACCGGTAGCTCACCTCACCGCGGACTGCGGTCGCCGGTGCATTACCTGATTCCCTGCACTTGTACGCACTCGCTCGCTACGGGCCGGCTCAGGCTTACCGGGATAAGGAGGGAGTTTTCTGTCTCCGAGGAATCCTGGCAGCCATTCATAGAGAGCGATGTTCTGTGATGAAACACAAGGAAGGTAAAAATTCATTAAATGCTCTCCCTGAAGTGTCCGAATTAAACTTTCAACATCCTGTTCCTTCTGTTTTTGAGGGATTTCTTGTATGGAAAGCAAGTTTCCCATTTTATTGCATTTCAACTACGATTTTATTTAATTATTTTAGTTATCAGTTAAGTTACTGATTATTCTGACAATTAATTGATTAATTGAGCAAACAATTAGCATATTCTGTATATTTTTCATTTAAGCCCTGTTTTAAATACATTAGAAATACATTAAATATGCAAATAAACAAATAATTCATTTCCTATTTTAAATAAGAGAATAAAGTCTTTATTGCCAAAAATGGATGATCATTTCTAAAAAAGGAAGCATTTGTATAGTGCAGGGGTTATCTGCTGATTATGTTTGGATTAACAGATTAATATCTGGATATTAAAGATTTTTTTAACACAATCTGAACTGGGTGAAGTTAAAAATGCCGCTTGAAGAGCTTTTGGTAGAATAAATTTACTATTTTTATTATGGAAAATGTAGATATTTATTTTTATGGGAAAATTGTCTTGTTAAAAGTAAATGTAGCTGCCAAAAGAAGTAGCATATCTTAATCAATATTAAGGAATTATTTACTTAAAACAAGCTTGCTGAAGAGATACTTGCAAGTTAGTTTTGGCTTTTTTCACATGGACTAAGATTTTTGCACCAGAAATTAGACTAAAAAAAATACTCGGTAAGACTTTGTGTTTTTGCAGTGTACGTGCATGGCAGAGCTGCGACTGGTCAGAAATGACGCTCTGCTCCCTAACTACCTCCTGTCCGTCTTTTCAGAGTGCAAATTAAATCATCACCTGTGCAGCGAGAGGATTATTCTTCTTCTGCGTTTACCTGGAGCGTGGCGACCACGGTCTTCCTGGCGTTTTGAAACAGCCTCTCATCTGACCACTCTGGGTTCTTCTTGTGCAACTTTGCGGCGACATAATTGTGGTAGCGAAACCAGATAATCCCCTCTGCTGCCGTGAACAAGTTCTCGTTGGCCCATGCATTTCCCAACTCTGCACATGGAAGATGGCACAAACAAGGACGATTTGCTATTTCATCAGGTGAATTAGCCTCATTATGACCGCAACGTGCAGAACTAGGTCAAATACGTGACAAACTGCATGGAAGAAGAACACATAAACAACACACGTTTCTCAAGTGTGCAGACTTTAATCTGTTTTCTGCTACCAGTAATCAACCACTAATTAGAAATATAATTTAGTGTTTTATTTTGTTCAAAAATGTGACAAAAGTTGGGACAACATCCTGCGACTTAACCAAAAGGTGATAACTATGCAACTTTCACAACGGGAGCAACAAAACACGGGTTTTATGACACTTGCATGACTCGCCTTTTGTTTTAGAGAGAAGGATTTACTGCGGTCAGAGTGACATACCATTTACACAATTATTAAAGAGTCACAGCACACGTCAGGCTGGACCTGCTTTGACTCAGGCTCTGACTTCAAGGGCTGGAATATTGTTAATGACAAATTATTTCTGATTTTGTTTTTGCTTTCTGCAGCTGGCAGTATCGACTGGGTGGCTATTGCAAAATGCAGAGGAAGAGTGGAGCAGATTGTTTTGAAGCTGCAGTTTAAAATTCAGTTGTTTTTTTCTGGACTGTAAGATTTTGAAATTAGCTCTTCAGATTAGTGGATTGTGAAAATAGTGAGTTGCTTAAGCTTTGCTGTTCAGAATGAGCAGCGCATCCTAATGATTAACTGATTAATCAAAAAAGTGGCAGATTCTGCAG
The DNA here is from genome assembly GCF_051168715.1 of Poecilia mexicana. NCBI lineage: Eukaryota > Metazoa > Chordata > Actinopteri > Cyprinodontiformes > Poeciliidae > Poecilia > Poecilia mexicana. Next base: position 9,786,360 of record NW_028263375.1, read on the forward strand.
ATTTTTCATTTAAGTTTGTGTTAGAAACATATTAAAGGATACAAACAAATATGTTTCTGTTAAAATGGAATAACATAGCACTCGTTTTGTGTACACTTGATCATTTGTAGCAAAGAATACAGTGTTGGCGAATTTTTTTTTTTTTGATTAACAGATTAATAAATTAACAGCAAAAAGTGGTTAATAATAGATTTTTCATACAGCTTTTGAAGAGGGTTACGCTAAAAACTCCACTTTAGGACTTTTGGCTAGAACATATTTACAGAAAAGTGTATATTTTTATGCAGTTTTGGTCCAAATACTGCTCTGAATGTGTTGTTCTTTCACCAAATGGCCTTTTACTTGACTCTGTAGACTCTACTTAACGATTAATCGACTACTAAATGAGTCGATTGTGATTAATCGTGATTAATCTGCAAGGATTGAGAGAAATCTCACCATAAAGTCCCTGCGGTCCATATTCTCCAGTGGAGGGGTCGGGAGCGCTCCACATGAAATTGCGACCCCCTCCTTTATTCGGCATGTTCCACTCAGACCCTCGTTTCAAGAGTCCTCCAGAGAAACTTCTCAAGAAGTCAGACCAAGAAGAGGAAGGACCATAAATGGAGCTCCCGTCTATCCACGCTGTCACAGAGTTCACCTGCATGAGTGGCACAGATTATCAGAAGTAAACGAAGAGAATGACTCAGAATGCAGCCCTGATTAAACGTAAACAGGAAGTAAAGGGTGAGCACCTGAGCTCGAGGGTTGCCGGGACTCTGGCCAGACAGTTTGTTCCATTGTCCTCTCTGGAAAGGCAGCCGCACGTTCCCAGTGGCATTGGGATCAAAGACTGGATCCCCTTTAGGGACTTTGATGTTCATGAACTGAGGCGGGCAACCAGGAGTTCTTACATCGAAAATCTCAAAGGCAACATGGTAACCTGAAAAGATTTCAGCATAATTAACAAGGTGAGACACAGATTCCTGAGTGTTTAACCTCACAAAGTCATTAATTAATTACAAGAGTACAATGTTTAGGGCCTCTTATCACTGTAAATCCTTATAAGCTGAAGCTGGCCACAGGCCCCACTCACACATGAAAATAGCTGCAAACAGACGCGCAATTACACAACTGCACATCTTTGATAAGCAGAAGTGGAGCCTCCTGCACAACCAACAAGAATGCAGCAATAAGTTTCTGAATGGTAAGTCAACAACAAAACATTTGTCTTTTCCAGCAGCCATTGTACATCGCATTCAATCAGCTGGCCAAACTTAATGGAGCTCCGCTTGGGTTGCTAGGTGGCAGACGGGGCTCAGCTTGGGTTGCTAGGTAACAGTGCAGTGCCCCTCCATTGTGACTGAACAATTGGAAGGCTTTTTAAAAAGCTTCTTTTCCAAAATACCAGAAAGCACTAAAGTATTGCCAAAAAACCGTCTGGGTTGCTTTTGGTAGTATAACAATGTGCAAAATGTTAAATTTGCATAAATAAAATTCAAAACTTATGTGGGTTCATATGAAAAGGCTGCATTTCTTTTAGACCTGTGATGAACAGCTACATGTCTAGGGTGTGTCCTGCCTCTACTCCCACATTTCTCCAGTGACTTAATGGCATAAACAGCATTAAGTGGCGTGGGACATGCATGCAGGTGTGGTAACAACAACACACTAAGCTAGCTGTACTCACAGGAAATATAGAAATGTAAGACGCAATTAAAACACAAACAGCATTTTCTACAATATATGATATCTGGAGGTTGAAAGAGAGCAAGACTCAGTAGACAACAAGAAGGCTGAATGGAGTACAGTAAAGTTGATTTGTTTTTCGGTCTTTGATACAAAAGATCCTGGATTTTGAAATGTTGGCAGCTTTTAGAAACTGACAGAGTTAAGGTACAGACTTATATTATCAAAGTGAAGCAGCCTTGCTAAAGGCACTAATGGATAATACAGATGATATTGACAGCTTAAAATGTTGACTCCCTGATAATTTTCTGTCTTTTTAAATAATATAACTATTGTTAGAAGAACAACAGCGAAAGTAGTAGAAAAACCTTAAATGTATTTCTTAAAGAGAAAATCATAATAATAATAATAACATACTAATTGGTGCCTTTTTGAAACTTCAGATCCCAAATTTGCTTCCACGATTGAATTTATGACACCAGTTTTTTGAACCATTTAACTTTATCATCAACATAATTTAAATAAACAAATCATAATTTTTCTTTTAGAGCACTTAGTGCTTTAATCAAAAGTAATAAATTGCGACTTATTTGTGCTCCAGTGTTTCACAAGTAGCTAAGTATGTAATGTCTGAGCACTTCTAAAACATATTTACTGTGGCTTTTATTGCCATTGTAGATAGAAAAAATTAACATTTTTCCTCCAAAGATTTTCTTGAAAAAAAAAAAGTTTTTGAATTTAAAAAGTCGAAAATTGGTCAGAAAAAAAATCTCTGAAATTTTGAGATTAATCTCCGAAATTTTCTATAAAATTCAAGGCATTTTCTAATTTTGAAAAGTCAAAAAAGTTCTAGAAAAAAATGCATTCATACGTAGAAATTTCTGATTAATCTCATAATCCCCGAGTTTTTTTCTAGCAAATTTTCGACTTTTCTATCGTTTTAGAAACTTTCTGAGTTTTTGGCGGAAATGCACACATTTTTTTCTATTTACAATGACGTAAATATGCGTTATAAGTGCATATTTATGACATATTTTATGTGAGAAACAACGAAGCACAAATAGTCACAAATTATTATTTTTGACTGAAGCATTAAGTCATTTACTTTACTTTTTTTTTGTATTTTTATCGTATATTTTTTCATTATTCTTATTGATAATTTCCTTCCTATTTACCGAAGAACAGAGACAGTACGGTCCGGTTGCGTGCTGAGGACAAACCGGAAGCTCCCCCGGCCAACAGCCTGCTCAGCCCGCGCGCGTTCGGCTGCACAGGCTCGTGCACAGGTTGGTAGACTCCATCCCAGTAGCGCGCGGGCACGAGGCGCACTAGATGAGCACCTGCCGTGAGCACAGAGTCACCATCAGTCACCCGGTGATGTGTGAAACCGGGACCGCCGCCTGCCGGGACTTACCGACGGCTCCGCGCTCCGGATGCGCCAAACTGTTGTACCAGCCGTCAAAGCGAGGCACCTCCCAGCTTAGTTCACCTTCACAATCTGCATTTTTTGAAAGTTAAAATTAACCAGCTGCTTGTATTTGTATAGAATAAAACACCGCTGAAGTTTACTCACGCTCACTGAGGATGAGCACCGAGCCAGCAAGTGTGCAGACTCTCCAAACCCATTTACGCAAATCCATTGAGGCGAGAGGCGCTTCTTCTCTCAAGAGGAAAGAAGGGCTCCTGAAAAGTGAAGACTACGTGCAGGTAGCTGAATGTTATTTTCATATGTACGCTTTTCTGTACTTAGATAGGAGATTAAATGTATAATATTTAAGTTAAAACACTGAAAGTCTCATAAAGTTAACAAAAAAAACACACAGATTCTCACCCACTGCAGAGGCAGAGATGTTCACCAGGTGCAGCTGAACGCAGGTTTGATGACAGCTGAGAGATACTGCAATACTTTCAGCCTACACCTGTTGCTCAACCTAACGCCAAACTGTATATGTGACCTATTTCCCAAAAAGGAATTGCCATCCATGTCAAGATCCTTCCTCTTTTTTCCACAGCATCCCAGTCATTGCATCCTTCCTCCTCCTCCTCCTCCTGTGTGACACAAAGGGGGTCCACAGGTATAAAAGAAGTGTACATTCCCTCAACAATCAGACTTCATGCCTTTCTTTGTCCTGTACATCTCAGGTAAGACAAAACCTTCAGAATTTATTTTTGTATCTTTAATAAACTTAATGGTGCAATCACTCAAGGAGCAGCAATCAGAGGAAAACTGAGGTTCTGACTGACTGATTTAAGAGTTTTTTCATTGTTTTCTGTTTGCACACGATGCAAAGCAGAGCTAGTTGTTACTCTAGACTCGACTCCTTCAGGTTTAATAATGTGCCATGCCTCAGGGTGGTAGTTTCCTTATCAGCTGTAAGTAAAACTGTTATCTCTGCACCTGGAGGAAAGTGAGAAGCGGCGCTCTAACACTGCTTCCTCTGTTACGCTGCCTAGTCTCGGCTCAATCCTTAGATCAGAAGCTAAGATGACTTTCTACGATGACATTTACCCATTCTACCCGCTACAAAGGACTGCCTTCATCATCAGCGGCCGACTGCTTGCCATTATTCTGGTCTTCCTCATGCTGGCAGTCGGTCTGCTTCTCATCCTGCCAGGAATACGAGGAAAGACGGTGAGTGGAAGTTTTCTGTCCATCCGCATTTGCTGCAATGCTTTTCTATTATTGTATATATTCAAAATATTTTTGTTTCTTATCCAGCGGGTCTTCTGGATGCTTAGGATCATGATCAGCTTGTTTATTGGTGTAGTTATAGTAGGTAAGTTATGTATAAACTGTAAAAACACCAAGCATTTTTAGTCTCGTTTCTAGTGCAATTAGCTTAGTAAACTTTAAATAACTTCCAAGTATCTCTTCAGGAACATATGGAAACTTGTTTTAAGTAAATAATTCCTTAATACTGGTGGAAAGTCCACTGGCAGAAAAATGTACTTATTTCCATGTGTTACAATTGAAATAATCTGTCAAAGGAGCAATTACTTAAAACAAGCCTCTATATCTTGCTGATAAGCTATTGTTTTGTCTTGATTCACATTTACTAAGAAATATGCACTAGATCCTGGACAAAAAATACTAAGATTGTGTGTTTTTACAGTGCATTTGTTTTAATCTATAAAAAAAGTATTAGATTTTTCTTTGTCTCCCATTATCATTCACCTTTGTGTCCTTTTTGTGCAGCTCTGAACTTCACCAACAGCTGGGCCGAGGCGAGGATGACCACAAACGTTACCTACAAGTCCTTCAGTAATGCTGTCATCCAGGCTGAGGTCGGCCTGCATGTTGGGCTGTACGGCTTTAACGTGACACTTAGAGGTGAGTCACTCTTACTGCCTGTGTGTTGGACGCTTCAGCGGCTCAACCAGATCAAGTCTTTGTTTTCAATGGTCACCTACACACTCAGGTTGTTCAATCTGAGAAAATTTCTGTGCAAGTTGGGAACTAATTATATTTTAATGCATTTTGAATACATAAAAAGACAGCACAATCTTTTATTAAGTTGGGATCCTAAGTTGTTTTGAGGGTTTTTATAATTATTTTGTTTTTATTCGTCTCTTTCCTTGATTTGATCAGTCTTGTTTCTGTTTTTAATTGATTCTAGTTTATTTCTTGACTCTAGTTTTCTTTAACTTCGTTTCTTAGGTCTAGTCCAGTGTTTCTCAACCCTGGTCCTCACCGCCCCCCTTGCTCTCCATCTTTTAGATGTGCCTCTATTCCAGAACAGCTGATTCAAATGATTGCATAACCATCAAATGCTGCAGATGCCTGTAAATCACCCAGAGATACAATTCAGGTGTGTGGCAGAAGGGAAATACCTAAAACATGCAGGACAGGGGGGCGTTGAGGACCAGGGTTGAGAAACACTGGTCTAGTCATTCTTTAGTGCAGTCTTTCGTCCGCGGGCGCCCCAAGTGGTCGACAAGGTACTGCATGTAAACAACAGTTTAAATGCCGTTGTTACGTTATCTCAGAGTGTGACGGTATAGCTAGCTTACCACAGGATTGTGTTTTAAAATAATAATGGAAAACTGGATTAAAGCTGGCTAATTCAAAATAAAAACTTAAGATACTTGCGAAAAGAAAACAACTTAAGGATTAGTTCAGGATTACTTATGATCGGAGGATTTGGCTCTCTGAGTCAATATTTTGTAGAACCATGTGTTGCTGTATTGGTCATTCAAATCCTGGCACACACAGGGTTTGGATGTTAGCTTGAAAGTAAAGACACCTTTTAATGGCTAGTGGAATATGTTACATGCACCCACTTCCTGGTTCACCATGAGCAGAGCCCTTATTTTTTGCTTTTCTAATGTAGTGATACAATATTGGTCTATAGTCATTATAATCTTTCACATTTTGTATGTTTTTATACGTCCATTTGGGTCTGAATTGCTTCTAAAAAAAGAACTTTAAAAACCCACCTGGCTGGGTTATTTTTGGCAATAAATTGTTTTTTGGCATCTGGAAAATGAGCCGTTTCAAAAATCTATTGATTTTAAGTCACCTTTCACAGGCACTGTTACCTAGTAACCCCATCTGAGCTAAAACCCATTACCTAGCAGCCAAAGCTGAACTCCAGCATGTTAGGTCAGCTGGTTTTACCGCTGTATGCGCTGTACAGTGGCTGTTGGAACACTCGAGTGTTTTGTTATTGACTTACCATTCACAAACCACTTGCTGCATTCTTGTTGGTTGTGCAGGAGACTCCACTTCTGCTTTTCAAAGATGCACAGTTATATAATTGCGTATCTGTTTGCAGCCATTTTCATGTGTGACGTCCTACCCTGTTCAGTGAAGCATAACAGGTCACCTAACACACAGTAAACATGAATCTTCTGATATTTTGAAGCACTACCACACAAAAAAATATTTATATTTGACATGCACTAGCTATCTGCAATGTGGGGTGGGTTTCTCTTTTGAACAGAATCCTTTATCAACTTGGTTCAGCCTTATTTGTAAAGAGAGTGTTAAAGAGTAAAAATAAAAGCAGAGATGGGATGTTATATTATTATAACAATGACTTTCTGTACTGGATGTACTCTCCTGACTGCAGCATATTGTTTTCTTTCAACTCAGGCAACCCCATTGTGCAGTTCAATGAAACCATCAACTACAATGAGATGTTCAGCTGGCATGACATCGCTGAAGAAGAGTATGAGCAAGCTTTGATCAAAGGTTTACCCAACCCCATCCTATACATCGTGGAGAAATTCACCCTTAGCAGCCCCTGTGGGATGATCTTTCAGTACAGTTACTCCGGACGCTTTGCCTCTGCAACCCTCTGGTAATTAATGACAACCCTCACACACATACAGGCATCAAGAATTAAAATAACTGTGTATAATTTGTTCTGCAGGACAGCGTTTTGCTGCTGGATTCTCTCCAACATCTTGTTCTTCTTGCCCGACATTGTTTACGCCGGGTACATGACCATGGCCACCGCCGCCTTCATTTTCTTCTCCATGGCCTCCTTCTCCACCATCAAGAATGTGCCTCGGTGTGTTTTCTCCATAGGCGAAGACTCCTTTGTGACAGAGTACAGCCATTCGTTTTGGCTGGCTCTGGCTACAGGTGAGCACTTCCTGGTGGACATTCCAGTTACATTCACACTGCATCCTGAAGTGACCCATTCCGCCTTTTTTTTGCCTTAATGCAACCTGTATCTGATATTTTCATAACAGTCTGAACAACACAGATCCGACTTTTACAAATGCGACTCAGGTCACTTGGATATGTGGTTCTAAATCCCGATACATATCCGATCTTTTCAAATTATTATTATAATTATGATTATTATTATTTTTTTTTTTTTTCAAATGTGACCTGAGTCTGAACGACCAGGTCGCATTCATCCCACCTGAACGTCATCGATACTTGACAAACGTCACTATTCTGCGCCCTGATACGCGCAAGCGGGAAGAAAAACAACAACCATGGCGGACTATAATGAGGATTAAGCTGTTACTGTGTTGGCTCCGGTCGGACAACAACTTTAGAATCGTAAGCTAAGCTCCACCGTTAGCATCCACGTTTACTTCCGCAAACACAGAGCACTTCTACTCTTTATGGCGGTTGGCAAAAGACTGAGCGCGCTCTCTGTGACGTTATTGCGCCCTCTACTGCGCATGCGGGACACTTTCAGGTCGTTTGCAGTTTATACGGGAGATCACATACAAGTTGCATTTATTTGGAAGTGTGAACCACCACGCCAAAACAAATATCCGATCTGACAAAAAAAAAAAAAAAAAAAATCGGGATTTGGTCACTTCACGCTGCAGTGTGAAACGTAGCCTCACTGGTTCTGTACAGATCCCCCAAGAACTACTGGGAAACCTGGTAAAGATGAGAAAGAAACCCTAAAACAAATTATTTTTATTTTAGCAGGATAATTTTGCAAGTTTTTAAATACACATACTGTGAGAGAAATCTATTTGTTTGGATTTTACAGAAACAAAGATCTGTCAAATTGTTTCCTCTCTGGTGTTTACTTTCTATCACCAGATTTTGCCAACTGGATATCACTATGTCGTCTTTAACTTTTAATGAACTAGTTCTGTGATTAACTCTGTCACGACAATAAATTCTGCTGGACAATAAATTGTCCCAGAAATTATCGCGATAAATGATAATGTTGCTTTGAAGCCAAAACAAGTCATTGATAATGGCATAATAATGCAAGTTTAAAGAACACTGAAACTAATGTCCAACCAAGAACAAATTGAAATAAAAACTACACACAACCAAAACCATAAATAAAATGTATTACGAAGTCCCTGTATCCAGAATTCTCCTGGGAACAACAATCATCAAACATTCATCAGAATGGAAATTTTTCATCTCATTTTAAACTTATGTGATTAACTGGCTAACTGATTAATTGCTTATTGGAACAGAGTAATGTTTTTGATCTTGAGCCACTTAAAGCAACTCAGTTTTTAGTCTGGTAGAGGGTAACAGATTTAAATTTGAATCAGAGTAAAAACTGATTTTATACACTTTAACGTGGGTTTCAAGCCCACAGCATCACAGATCTTCTACCATGCCCAACAGTAGGTGTTTTTCCACATATTCATCTCAAAATGAAAAGGGCTACATCAAAAAGCGCTATTTAAATAAAATGTATTATTATTAAAATTATCCTTTAACACCTAACCCAACTATAAATACAATCTAATGGTTGCAATGGCGAATTGGCGTACCAAAATAGCGTTTTTTGCTGTAGATCAATGAGCTAGGTGATTTTTTTTGTTTGATAGGGCTTAGTTCTGCCATATTCTTTATTAAACATTGAGAACTTCTGCAAAGTATAAATTACAAAACAACTTCAAGCCTATATTTAAAAAAAATATTTTTTTTTCAAAAACTCAAAATGGGTAATCAAATTGAAAGTTCAGTTTAAAAATGTTTTTTTTTTTTTAGATTATTCTACAGTAGCAGAGGATGAATTTAGGATTTTTACCCTTTCTTACATAACAGAAGAGGAGGTCGGCGGTACATAAAGACCAAAACTACATGTAAAAGTTGTGATTTTTACTGATTTCCAGGAGTGCTTTGCACCATCATTGGGTTTTTCGTGGTGATGCTGTACTTCCTGATGCCAGAGAAGGTAAAAGCAGCTTTCAGCTTGCGTTTCGACAGCTACGAGAACGAGGATGAGGATAAATCTTGTCCGGAGGGCTACCTGAACTCAGTCTTCCTTAACGGAGAAATGCATCTACCACTGACACCTAAAGTCACACCAGTAAGTTGAAACGCAACTTCGTCGTATTGTCATCAGGAGTATTTTCTTGCTTTACGGTGAATCATAATTTGCTATCAAAAGCTGGGAAATGCATTCTTATTTTAAAAATCCTTAATATTGCCCTTTTGTGTCAACAGCCGGCCCAAAGCATAAGCAAACTGAGTTGCCAAACTTAGAATCATGGGACTTCCATCAATGCTTTAATTTTAACACAAACCATACATCTAATTATTTTTGTTTATGTTTCCTGAGAATGAGAATAGCATTGCATTAGATTTGACAGTTTCAGCATATGTGTAGATTTAAATGGTTTAAATTAAAATCTCAACATAATTCCAATCTGATGCAAGTTTAATTTTTTCTTTGTGTTTTAGCTGGTTGTTTACAAAAACCTCACAAATAAAAAACAATCAGGTGTTCTTACCAGAAAGATATGAAATTCTGCTTAAAGCTGCAGTATGTAGCTTTTATTAAAAAAAATGTTTTTTGCACATTTTTATGTTGCGTAAGACAAATAATCTGAAAAGATTGATCTCCTCCACTGTGCTACTACTGACATCTGAAGAAATGAACCACTTCCGGCCAGAAACAACAATCAGAGCCTGAAGGAGGGTCTTAGCGTTGTCAGTCATCCTTGTGTACACGCTGCTCAATGTGCTAAAGAGGAGAAACAACTTACTGTTACAGGAAAACCGTTTATCCGTCTTTATCAGTGGCTATGCTAACTAGCCTGAACATTCACGACAGGCGAGCGACACACACACAGCATGATTGACAGCAATAAGACCTGCCTCCTGGCTCTGATTGGTTGTTTCTAGTTAACGACAGAAGAAGGCAGAAGAGCTTGATTTTTTTTCCCATAGATCATCTGTTTCATACCATATTGTGACAGTTTCAACAAATATGTTAAAAAATATTTTTAACAAAAGTTACGTACTGCAGCTTTAAGGCCCCATGCAGCCTTTGGGCCAACTCTGCTCTGCTCACGAACCATTAAAAATATCTGATTGCAACAATTTTGTTTGTTTTCCAGGATCGTCTATGAAGCCATCCAGTGATCTCCTCTGATTCATACTTGAATATTATTTGGCTGAATGTGTTGAAAAACTTTAAAGTTTTCTAAGTTTAAATCACTGTCTTTCTCTATATGAGCCGGTTTTATGTGTTAAACTGTAAATATGTGTTTAATGTTGTAATGTTTGTTGTCTGGGTGAAAACTAAAACTAAAAAATGTTTTTTTAATCCCTTTTCCTTTATATAATAATGGAAATATATTAGTCTTTACTGAACTCCTTCCTGATTAATCTGAAAAATATTTATATACCAGGATTTATTACAAAAAAAATTCACACAATTTTGGCACATTTAGTTTAAAGCAAGTATGGAGAAACATTGATGCCGATGAAGATGATGTAGTTTTCCTATTCCAGGCTGGTGTATTTATTTCTGCCTTGTATTTTGAGTTTTCAGTGTATTTTCTACAGCAAAGTGTTAATAAAACAAAAACAAACATGAGTTTAGGAGAGAAGTTGTATTTTTTCTTCATTACATTCATCCAGTAATGACTATGTTGATACATTCTTGTACTCTCTGTCACTCAAAGTGTTGTTGAATCTCCTTAAACAAGAGGTGTGTGTCTTTGGCCTTCAGCATCGCCGTAATGCAGAGTTCGGTGCCTTTGTACATCATGTTTTTGTCGACTTTTAATACTTACTGTAATAGATTACGATGTCAGATCGAGACTGAATCACATGCATACTGTGTTTTTGCAGGAGTAGTTATGGCCTTCACAACAAAGCCAACCCAAAGTATTTACAGTATAAGTACATTTTTGAACCCCATACGCATTATAAAAATGACTAAATAAAAAATAAATGTGCTAATTTATCTCTTCATAAGAAAATAATCATGACCATAAAGCTACTTTTCTTTGACACCATTACCTCACGTACAGTACTACAGACAGTATTCACATTATAAGGCCATTATGATGATGTAATTCAAGATAAGACCTGGAAACGATGTTCTTTACAGCATTGCAACAAGAAGCAAAACAATTTAAAATGGTAGAAAAATAAATTCCCTTCATCCAGAGCTGCAGAGGATCGATCCGTGCAGGATTTCTATATGTAGACTGGCGTCTCTTGACCCGTCAGGAGTCTGAACATCACAGCAGGCATCGTCTTCATGTTGATCTGGAGCAAAAGAGAAGTGATGACAAAGAGCTGTTCTGCAGGTAGTTTAACAAAGCAATTAAGGAAGATTTGAACCTCTAGTCCATGTGTCAAACTCAAGGCCCCAGGGGCCAAACGTGGCCCGCTGCAGCTTTCTATGTGGCCCTCAACGCTCCAAATTACATCAGTAAGTCCTCCCAAAGATTGGATGACAAAAGTCTTCATTATATGCAATATCATGCCTTTGTCATTATATTAGTTGAAAATCAGGAAAATGTCTGAGACAACTGATTTTACAGTATTTTTTTTTAAAGGTCTTGCTAGATATTTGTTTGAGAACATTAGTGAATAAAAACCATCATGAAGGAAAACAGCTGACAGTTGAAAGCAAACATCTCACAGATGATTGTTCAATAAGAGAAAAGGAATTCAAGTCCAATTTAAAGTAACCAGAAAACTTAATAGGTGATGAAGAAAATATGTGGGGAAAATGTGATTTTAAGCCACCACTTATGCTGGTTTAACGTTGAATAGAAATGCACAAATGTTTTCATTAGTTTACAATCCTTTGTGTTTATCTGTTACATAAACCCCCCAAAAAATTCAATAACATCTGTGGTTATAAAAAGAAGCTGGAGAGCTACCTGTGAATTTGAGGTGTAATAACAATGAGAAAACACTAGGGGGCAGTATTTATCAGAAAGAGAAGTTTACATTATGTGAGTTATAGTCAAATCACTTATTTACGGTCATGAAAGTACACTACATTTTTTAAGGTATTGTTGATTGTTACTTATAGTTCAGATAACTTGCAATGTTTGCACTTTATTTAATCAATTTATGAATAAAACATTGAACAAAACGTCTTGTACAATATATTCTTTATTGATCAAGTATTTATATATTGAATGCCTTTTGTCTAGAAATGCTTCCTTCCTCGTGTCTGCATTTGGGAAATCCCTGACATAGTATCTGCATGTTGAACTTCATGCATTTAAAGCGTGAGAGGATCTCTGAAATGCGTCATTTCATTTGTACGGCTCAGTAATCATTGAAAATTGTAGCTCTGCAGCCCAACGATGTCTTACCTCACCCACGGAGACAGACAGAGTTTGAACAATCTTCTCATGTGCCATGGCAACAACACTCTGCCCATTTATTTCGATGATTCTGTGCCCAACCCGGACGCCGCCTCGCTCGGCAATCCCACCTCGCATCAGACTGCAGATCTGACCAAAACACACCGAATTTGTAGGAGACTCACCCCATTCACACTGCAGACTTAAGAGTCCCAAATCCAATTTCTTAGCCTTAATGCGACCTTATCTGATTTATTTTTTTTGACAGTCTGAACATCACAGATTTTTCGAATGCGACAAACGCCACTTAATACGATACATATCTGGTCACGTTCTTCCGACGTAAACGCCATTGATGCTCGACAAACGTCACTATTCTGCGTTCTGATACGCACAAAAACAACAACCATAGCGAACTTGTGCTCTTTCTGTACCACTCAGACTGAAGACATGAATCATTTGTTTTGGAGTTGTGACTACACCAAAAAAAACTCTGGGATGATTTCATGAACCTTATACTTACTATTTCCACACAAACTCTTAGTTTTGAAACTGATATTCTTGACTTTACTGCTATCGGCCAGAAGAACTGTGATTCTTTATTTGTCATCAACCTCATTATACTTCTTGCTAAATTATTTATACATAAAAGCAAGTTCAGCAAAAACAAACCTTTATTCTCTATCTTTATTAATGAATTGAATATGTACAATCATATATATATATATATATATATATATATATATATATATATATATATATATATATATATAAAATGAGGATTAAGTTGTTAATGTCCTGCTCCGGTCAGATAACAACTTTAAAATCGTAAGCTATGCTCCACCGTTAGCATCTATGTTTACTTCTGCAAACACTGAGCACTTCTTCTTCTACTACTTTTTTTTATGGCGGTTGACAGCACGCTCTCTACGTGTGACGTTATTGCGCCCTCTACTGCGCACGCGGGACACTTTCAGGTCGTTTTCAGTTCACAAGGGAGATCGCATACAAGTGGGATAAAATTTGGTATTGTGGACGACCACGCCAAAAAAAACCCCCAAAAAGAACAGATTTGGGTCACTTCAGGCTGCAGTGTGAACGTAGCCTTTTTCAGGCTTGGAGACTTTTATTGTTGGGGTTTTACTCACGATGCCATTCTGAACGCTGAAGCCGAGCTGATACTTGAGGTCTGGTCTCTTTATGAGGACGGTCGTAACAGGAGGGCAGCTTACAATGCTCAGCTTCACTTTCACCTGATTCTTCAAACCCTGGAAGAAGTTTATTGAAACTGTTACAAAGGTAACTAAGATCTGGACTATGACTAGGCCCTGCAATGGAGATTCCTTAGATGTCAACCAGTCCTTGGTGGCCTCACTGTAGGGCTGAAACGATTAATCGAATTAATCGTGATTATTAAAATACTCGTCAACTAATTAGGAATCAATTAATCACAAACTGGAGTATGAAGACTGTAGAAAATCCATTTCCTAACCCCTCCGCCCCCCAGCATATTAGGAGTTGTAATTAAGCCAAAACTGTTCAAAACATGTGAACAGTTTGTATTTAAGATAAAAACACCCTCTTCTGTAAATATGTTTTAGCCAAAACTCCTCAAGTGTCAGAGTTTTAGATTCACCTGGTTCAAATTCACTAAAGGAATTTTAGGCAGTAAAATGTTTATTTTCTTATTTAAAGAAGGAATTTAATTATTTGTTTATTTGCATATTTTAACGTATGCTTAATATTCCATAAAAAGGCAGTGAAGTTTTTGGAACTGCTCATTTTCCAGACACCAAAAAACAGCTGGTTGGTTTCTTTAAGCACTTGGATTGTTCTTAAAAGCAGTTGAGGCCCAAATGGAAGCATAATAACTTGTAAAATGTGAATTTTGCAGTGTAGATCCTACTTTTAATTTGCAGTAAAGTGCCTGGGACTGATTTTCTTACCTTAATGATGCTCTGACAGGTGGCCAGTGGCAGTCCCACCAGACTTGTGTCATTAATGGACATGATCTGGTCTCCCACACTGAGTTTTCCGGACCGCGCCGCGGGGCCGCTGTTCAGCATGCTGGCCAGGATGACGGTGGGCAGAATGGAGCCCCAGCCGGACTCCACTATCACCACGCCGAGGCTCTCGCCTTTCTGCTTCTCCACATGCAGCTGGAGTGCGGATTAAAGAGAAAATATGAAGACCGGAGAGGAGCTGGCCCCTCCACCTTCAAATCTAACAAAAATGGTGTCAAATGTTGTTTTGTGCTGCTTTTTGTTTGAAGATATTAAAGAAAGTTAAAAGGTCACCAAACCACCCCACATATCAAACAAAATTGGTGTCAATCAACTGTGCATCAAAAATTTGTTTGTGCTGCTTGTTCTTTGCAGATATTAATACAATTTTAAAGGTAAAAAAAGACCAGCTAAGATCCCAAACATTTAGGCAATTAAACAAAATGTGTGTCAAATGTTTGTGCTGCCAAATGTTTTTGTTTGTGCTGCCAAATGTTTTTGTTTGTGCTGCTTTTTCTTTGAAAATATTAATAAAAGTCTAAAGATCAAAAGGTCAACCAGATCCCCCACAATTACGAAATCAAACGAAATTGGTGACAAACATTTGTGCTGCGTTTGTGCAGCAAAAACCTTTGTTTATGCCACCATCATTTTAAAGAGGCTTCCAGAGGTCATCACAGGTCAACGCCTCCACCCAACATTCACAAAATCATACAAAATTGGTGTCAGTCAACTGTAATATGTTTGTGCAGCAACAACTTTTATTTGTGCTGCTTTTGTTTTGAATATATTAATGACAGTTTAAAGGTCAAAAGGTGAACCAGACACCCCATATTTATGAAATCAAACAAAATTGGTATCAAATATTTGTGCTATGTTTATGCAGAAATATGTTTTTGCTTGTGCTGCTCTTGTTTGGAAGATACTAAGTTCGAACAACAACAAAAAAACACAAATTTTGTCTGATTTGACCTTTGGGTACATTTATTAATATCTTTAAAATGCTAGCGCCACAAACGAAGATACTTTTTGCTGCACAAACGTTTGGCACCAATCTTGTTAAATTTGAAAAAGGTGCCTCATTTGTGTTGGGAAACTCAGGAACGCCTCACCTCTTTACGATTCTCTGAGTTTGAGAAGTGGACCAGGTCGTCGTGGTACATTTCCTGGGAGTTGATGATGTCACTGTACTGTTTGTGGCTCAGGTCGGTCGGGTTGATGCCATTGGCTCGCAGGAATTCCCGGTAGGCCACGCTGAAAGCCTGACCGATGGACTGCGCAATCAGCTGCGCCTGTAGAAAAGGGAGTAATGGGAAAATGAGACCGTAAGAAAATGATCCCGGCTGATAGAAGCAGAGAGGGGAGAAAACATGCCATAAATATCTAAAATAAAAGATATGGCGGTTACTCTTTTGTAATGTTCTTGCATTATGTTTAAATCACAAGCTTCAAAGTATTTTCATTTGATTCATAATTGTAAATCTGAAGCACCAAAACTTGTTTCATTCACTTTTCAAGCATTTTCAAGGTACGTTTTCAAACCTTACAATACAAATTAACTAAATAAAAAAAGACAGTTTCAATTCACTACTATATTACATCCATTACTCTTTATAACAGGGACAAAGTAAAATAAGATATAATAAAATGTTATGTTTTGAAATGTGTCCATACACCTGAACAAAACAATAATTTAACAAAACAAAATCCCCCAATTTCAAAAACATTGTTTAATGTATTTATTTGAATTATACAAATCAATAAGTTGAGCCATTAGGAGTAATAAATATTCATTACATTAAAACAATCCAAACAAATTGTATTTATGTAAATTACCTTCCTGCTGAAATTAGGTGCTGAAATAAAATATACAAAGAAGGTTATTTAAAAATGTTCTCACTAAATTTTCTGGCATTTAGCAAATACAAATAATTTTGGTAATTCTAATTGACCTAAAACAAACTAAACAAAAAAGTCTGATTTTATTTCAGACAACCAGAAAAAAAAATCTCTCTTTTTATTAGGTGTAAGAAAATATCTGGTTTCAACTGTAAATAATATTTTCCAAATTTAGGCCTTTAATTAAAAGTTAGGTTGAACTTTATTACAAAACTGTGCAGATTGAATATGAAGCACTTTTAAAGATTTTATGCAGAAATCAAGCACTTTTCAAACACTGAAAACATCTAATTCTTGAACCCTGACCTACAAATCCCATATCTTCACATTTAAACACAAGTGTGTTGACAAAATCTGAAAAGGTTTGAGGAGTATGAATGCTTTTTGGAAGGTGTAAGTAGTACTTACATCTTCTGACTCAAAGACGTAGCAGATCATTCTGTACTGAGTTTTCCCTTCGCTGGCAGAGTCAGACGATTCAGAGAAATCCTCTGATGAAGCCTGGGACATGCGTCTCCGTGCCATCAGAACCACGATGCTGCCGATGTCGGCGATGTAGGATATGGTCCGCAAGGCACTGTCCATCATCGTCTCCTGCAGGCAGAGGAAATAACCAGGATGTTTAAGGTGACTGACAGGAATAAATAAAATTTCCTGTCAGTCAGAGGCCTCTTCAGATTGGTTGCAACACTGACTGCTACTGGAGATATGAGCTAATTTCACTCATATCTCCTTAGGCTTTTGAATCAAACTGAACTGAATCTGCACAAATAGAGTTACTGACCTGTGTGTCAGCATTCAGTACTTTGACAGCCTTAGTGGAGATGAAGAGGTCGACCTCAGTCATCATCTGAGAGTCTTCATCTTGGCTCTGGGAAGCGAAAAAACAGAAACTGACGTTGCAGTTTGAAACCCTTTGTGTAGGGGCTGTCGTTGCAAAAATGTTATCAAAACTCTGATCTGGAGAAGAAGGTTAGCAAAACATTGGCAAATCACCAAATGATAAAACTGAATTCACAAAAATGATGTACCCATACATGTTTTTTCAAGATTAATTCTTGTTCATGTAGCGAAACAAAGAGGTTAGACTAACCTCTGGTCAACACTATGATGTTTAGGCTTAATACGGCAGAAAATTGGTCCAAATCACAACAGCAATGCAACAGCAAAAATAAGCTCATCGTCATAACAGATGATTTAAAAAACAGCTGAATTTACAAAACAAGTGATGAAATCTGTGATTATAGCCAGAGATGGTTAAAGAACACTAGCATTTCTGAATTACTAGCGTGTGGCTCATGGACAAAATACTAATAAACTATATAAAAAAAAGGAGTTTCAGGGCCTTCAACTGAGAATATAACATGTTATCCCACTAATCATAATGTGACTGGTCATGAGGAACACTTTTATTTTTACTTAATAAATAAATAAAATTCTTCATTATTCCACTGGATTTCTAATACAGTGCTACAATAAAGTATCTTAAAAATACACAATTTGTTATCAGAGTTGGGAATTGACTAGCAACATTTAGTCCGTTATATTAACTCTTTGGGAAAAAAAATACTTTTAGCAGTCTTTTTACTATTTATTTTCACTTGAATAATTTTATTATGACGTGTTTCTACTCTTATTTGAGTTAAATTTCTGGATTTTCTATCCATTGAATGAAGAACAAACATGTTTAACCAAAAGTTCATCAGGAACCGACACACACCGGAATTTTTTTTATTATTTTCCATCAGTTTTATATTGAAAGAAAATGTTTGCTATTTTATAGTTATGTTATTTATATATTAATTACTTTTATTACTGTCTTTTCTATATCATTTTATAACTTTGTCCCTCTGATTGTTTTTTTTTATATTAAGGGATTGATGTTTTGATCAGTTACTCAGTACTTGAGTAGCACCAAATACTTTTTAAACTAATTTCTTGTACAGCTACTTTTTACTTCTATTTGAGTAAAAATATGTCGACGTAGTCCTACTGTCACCTGAGTACGCCACTCACCTCTGTTACTACTTAATTTTTTGAATTTAAAAACACTACTTTTATGTCCTTACTAACACAAGCGTTTAAAATTTCATAATTAAGCTCTAAAAAACTATTTCAATCTGCTCCATTCCCCATAGTGGAGATTTATTGCCAAAACTGACTCCCTCTTGTTTAAACAAGCTGATGAAAGCAGAACGTATCGGCTCATTTAAAACACCGAATCAATAGATGCTATTGGCTGTCTGCCTGAATGCTGATTACCTTGATGCAGCTGACGGCTTCATGGGCCTGCGACATTCGCACCGACTTGGACGGATTTTTATCGGACAGCACCTGAGTGCATCCTAGGTAGTTAGCAGCGAAGATGATCCCGTCGATGAGATCTTCCGGCTCACAGGGACCTGGGACTAAAGGGCACACACAATAAAAAAAACTCCACTTTATTTCAACACACTTTCATGTACTGGAGAGATTTAAATGAAAAATAAATGTAGAAATGTAGAGATATTATGACGTATTTACCATCCTCAAAGCTGGGAAAAGCAGCTCCTTCCTGTGATTTCACCAAAAAAAGTTAAAAATAAGAAAAGTTTACAGATTTTTAAATTAAATAAATCAGAAAAGACAAAACAAAAAGTAATATTAACTGTAGTAAAATCAGTGTTCAGAAGTAGGGGTGGGAATTTATTGTGAAACATTTCTTAAGAACTTTGATTTATTGTTGTCGTTATGAATTTCTGTTATTGAAAAAAAAAGTCAATAAAAATAATGATAATAAAAAAATTATTATTATTTTTCTCCACTGTTTGCTTTTACGGAAGCATCAATAAATATGAGTATATATTAAAAATATTAAATATTAAAAAATATGATTAAATGCACACTGTAAAAAAAACATTTGTAATTTACGGAAAAATATCAGCAGCTCTGGTTGCCAGAATTTTACGGTAAAATTCTGGCAACTACAGCTGCCAGTATTTTATTGTAAATTAGAGGCTTTTATTTTTACAGTTCAGTTTAGAAATATAAATCACACTTTCTAAAGTCCTGAAAAAGGCTATTTCAAATGGGAATGTTTTTCAACAATGTTTGTGTTTGTGGTTCTATGAATGCTGTAACCACAAAGTTACCCAAATAATGAGTAATAATGTCAGAGAGTAATCCATATTGTTATCACAACGATACCACAAAATATCTCAATAAAATTCTATTCAAAAGTACTTTTTCTTTTTTCTTTTTTAATGACAATAACATAAAGAATTGAGTCTTTAGTTTGGCAATAAAACTCATCTTCACCTTGGGAGAGTTGTCTTCCTCTACAGAGACCGGCTCTGGACACTGAGGCTGCTTCGGCTGCTCTGCCGCCTCCTCAGGCATCATGGCTGTGCTTGGCTTCTCATCCTGATCCTAACGAACACAAACATCAAGGTTTCAGAAAAACTTTACTGTAACTGATTACTGAAGAAAACTGCAGCATGGTGAGAAGGTGACAAGGACAAACATACAGACTGTTCCTATCGCTCTGTATAGGAACGACAGGAACGTTCCTATACAGCATCAATACTTTATAAAATAAAGAAATAAAAAGCATCTTGGAGTTACAGCTGCAAGAGGTCTGCAGAGTTTTACCAGCTATTTTCTGTCAACATCAATTTTATTCCCCCCCCCCCCACAGATTCTCAATTAATGTCAAAATTAAGACATTAATATGCTTTAAACAAGAAGTGACAAGCTAATTTTTATGATTATGAATGTACTCAAAGGGTCAGTTACAACAAAAAGTACATTACAATCTTTTAAAAAAATGAATAGATTAATGTCTCTGCATTAAATGAGAACTGAAATCTTTTCCCACTCTCATAACTTGGCAGAATACAAATAAAATATGCTTTGTATATTTAGGCACATAACTGTCTCTTTAGAGGCCACTTGAAAAATTATGGCGGGCCGGATTTGGCCCCCGTACCTTGAGTTTGACACATGTGCTTTAACCTAAGCTGTTCTACTCAAGTGTTGGTTATATGTTTGATTTTGAAGATAAAACCTCTACCCAGTATCCGAACCCTCGGCTACTGAGAAACGATCGCTTCTGGAGGCGTTGACTCTGTTGAGGTTTTTAACGGATTCACAGCAGGTTATGCTAGCTGCTAACATAGCAGCTATCGCTAATACCCGCCTCCTGGCTGATTCTTTTTCCCAGTTAGTACTGGGAGAAAGAAGGCAATTTTTCACAGATTATGTGTCTCATAATAACATAACATCATGACATATGTGACGATGTAGTGAGAGGTTGGAGAAGGAGTTAGCAGCGGTGGTTAGCCACTCTAATCAGCAGAGCGTACTGTTGAAGTATTCCACTGTTACGCCCCCAAGGTCTAGGGGTCCAGGGGCAGTAACATAAAATGAGTCTGGAGCGACAGTGTAAAGTAAAAATGATTTATTACAAAATAAAGTTTCACAAAACAATACAATTTAACCCAATTAATGCAAAAAAAAGAGAGGGATTAACAAACTCAATAATGTCAGGAGCAAATTAAAGTTAAAAAAAATCCAAACAAGTCAGTTTAAAGTAAACTCAGAACAAACCACAAAAGGAAACAACACAAAGAAAAGAAACCACATGCAAAGGAGAGGCTGCGGGAAGCACGCAGCCTCCCAAACACCGGCTTCTAACTCATATTTAACTGGAGCAAAGTCAAAGTAACTAAACTGAACAAACAAGAACAAACAAAGACCAAGCTAGCTTAAAGTAGTTGCAACCACCAAAAAAAAAGAGAGGAGGCAGCTTCACAGAACCTCTTCAAAATAGCTGCCCCCCTAGAGGAATGAATTTAGGAGCCTTTTATATGGTGCAGGTGAGCCTCATCAACGTCTGATTGACTTGACAATCCTCTGCTGGTCCAATGGTGTAGCTGCTTTCCTACAGCCACCAGGCAGCCAATCAGGAAGATGTGCTCTCACAGCTGAACCTGCATAACAAAAGGGAGCCTGCACAGCCTCAAGAGGCCAGGGGCCGTAACACTCCCCCCCTTAAATTACAAAACCATGTTTTGTAAATACTTAGTGCAAGAAAAAAAACAACAACAAAAGAAGCATACTCACAACCTGGAAAGGCCATCTGCAAGAACATTTTCTGTTCCTTTCTTGTGTCGAATGTTGAGTTTGTATTCTTGTAGCAATAATGCCCACCGCATAAGGCGCTGATTGTGGTTGTACATGCGTGACAGAAATACTAATGGATTATGATCAGTAAATACATCAATCGGCAAACTACTGGACCCAAGGTAAACATGGAAGTGCTGAAGAGCCAACAACAGAGCCAGGGTTTCTTTTTCAATGGTGGAATAATTTAGTTGATGCTTGTTAAACTTTCGGGAGAAGTAGCAAACAGGATGATCTAAACCCTCCAAATCTTCCTGTATTAGCACCGCACCAGCCCCGACAGCGCTGGCATCCACCTCCAGTTTGAAAGGTCGGGTCAGATCAGGTGCAGCAAGTACTGGTGTGTGGCAAAGAAGAGATTTGGCCCTCTCAAAAGCATCTTGGCATTCATCTGACCAAACAAAGTCAGTCTTTGGGCTAAGTAGATTGGTTAACGGTTGAACTACTGAAGAGAAGTTTCTGCAAAAGTTCCGATAATAGCCAACCATGCCCAGAAATCTACGCAGCTCACGTCGTGTTTTGGGTGTGGGATACCCATTAATTGCCACAACTTTAGCATTGAGGGGACGGACTTGCCCTCGGCCTACCTCTCTGCCTAAATATGTTACAGTGGCCTTGCCAAATTCACACTTTGCCAGATTAAGGGTCAAGGAAGCTTGGGCCAAACTATGAAATACTCGATATAGTGTTTGCAAATGTTCCCACCAGGTTTCAGTATATACCACCAGATCGTCTAAATAAGCACTGCAGTTGGAGATGCCACGCAGTACTATGTTTATCAGCCTCTGAAAAGTAGCAGGGGCATTACACATACCAAATGCCATAACCGTGTACTGCAAAAAGTTATCTGGGGTCACAAAAGCTGAAATGTTGGAAGCCCTTTCAGTCAAGGGGACTTGCCAATAACCCTTGAGAAGATCCAATTTTGTAACATATTTTGCAGCTCCAATATTATCTACACAGTCCTCAATCCTAGGGAGAGGATAGGCATCAGGTACAGTGACAGAGTTTACCTTGCGAAAGTCTGTAATAAAGCGTGGTGAACCATCTGACTTGGTCTCTAACAAACAGGGTGAGCTCCAGGGACTTTGACTAGGTTTGGCTAGACCATGCTCAAGCAGGTACTCAATTTCCTGTCTCATTAGCGAACGTTTTGTGGGATTAGCACGGTAAGGATGCTGTTTGATTGGCTTTGCACTTTGAACATCTATGTCATGTTCTAGCACTGTTGTACGTGTTGGTACATCATTGAACAAACATGTGTACTCACTGATTAGGTCCATTATCTCTTTTTGCTGTTCAGGGGATAAGTGGTCAAGCTGGCTCGCCAGAGATTTTAGCATTTCTGAGTTTGGGAGGCGAGGACTTGAACAGATGGGATAATTCACCCTTAAACCATCAACATTGTCTGACTCATCTACTTCTAGTGAAGTTGCAACTACAATTGGGGCGCACACCCCATTAGGTTCTGGAGCAGATCGGGAGTGGTACAACTTAAGCATGTTCACATGGCAGACGCGAGTCTTGCGCCGCCGATTTGGGGTACCAATGACATAATCATGCTCCCCTATTCTCTCCAGAACTTCATAAGGCCCATCGAACCTGGCGGATAAGGCCGAACCAGTAATAGGTAGAAGTGCAACAACCTGATTTCCTACTTGAAAAACTCTTTTGACGGATGTTTTATCATAACGATGCTTCATCCTTCTCTGGGAGTCAGCTAGATGTTTTTTTGCTAGCACATTAGCTTGGCTTAGGCGCTCACGAAAGGCTTGCACATACTTGGTCACACTTTTTTTAGAACCTTCCGCAGGAACCAAGAAAGATTCTTTTAACGCTCTTAAAGGGCCACGGGGGGTGTGACCAAATACTAATTCAGCTGGACTGAAACCAAGGGATTCTTGACCTGCCTCCCTAGCAGCAAACAATACAAATGGAACCCCCTCATCCCAGCTTTTCCCAGTTTCCAGACAGTACTTACGCAGCATTGACTTTAAAGTCTGATGCCATCGTTCCAAAGCACCTTGAGATTCTGGGTGGTAAGCCGATGAAACAACGTGCCTAATGTTTAAGGTTTGAGCTACCTGCTTGAACAACTTTGACTGAAAATTTGTTCCTTGATCTGTTTGTAGTGTTTTTGGTAAACCAAACACAGAAAAGAACTTTGTCAAAGCTTTAACCACAGACTTCGCTGTAATTTTATTCAACGGGATGGCTTCAGGGAATCGTGTGGCAGTACACATAATTGTGAGTAAATATTGATTTCCACCTGTTGTCCTGGGCAAAGGTCCAACACAGTCTACTATTACATGGTCAAATGGTTGGTCCATCACCGGAATAGGGCACAGTGGAGCAGGGGGTATTACCTGGTTAGGTTTACCAGCAATTTGACACACATGACAACTGCGACAAAACCTGGAAACATCTTGTTTCATACCAGGCCAGAAGAAGTGCTTTAACAGAAGTTGGTATGTCTTGGTAACACCCAAGTGACCGGACCACTGGCTTTCATGAGCCAGAGACAGGACCTTCTGTCTATATGCGGCTGGTATAACAATCTGTTTAACCTTACCCCAGTCTAAGCTGCCGGCATCTGATGAAGACCATTGACGCATTAACACACCCTGTTCCACAGTGAAAGCTTGCTTCTCTTTATTGGCTTGTTCAGCACTTACCACCTGCTTGAAACATCTTTGTAATGTCTCATCAGCTTGTTGAGCAGATGACAAATGTTGTCTGGTCAGGGGGAGGGATGCTTCCTCCCAGAGTGGACCAGGCTCCTCCAGCTCCCCCAAATCTGGAAGTAACGAAATGCTGTTACTTTTGGGTTGTGCATCACCCTCGCTAGAAAATGGAGACATCAAAACAGAATCAGAAATTGAAATATCCGAGTCTTTGCGTGCCTGTGCACGGGTGACCACACAGGCTGGATACAGCCCAGAGTCTAGTGAGTCTGGGGTTGTCTGGTTTAAAGGATTATCTAAAACCTCCAGACTTGGAAGTACTAAACCTCCAGCAATGTCGTTCCCCATTAGCATAGCCACCCCATCTATGGGTAACTCTGGGCATACAGCAATAGGGAAACACCCGGTGACAAGTTTTGATTTTAGATAAACTCTGTGGACTGGTCGTGGAGCATAGCCCATCTCTATCCCCCTCAGAACAGAATTGTATCCACACGCACTTTCAGACGAGAAAGGCAAAACATTTGAGAGAATGATTGATTGGGAACATCCAGTGTCTCTCAAGATGTGAACTGGTTTTAAATCAGAGGGATCAGATGCAAGTGAGATCAAGCCATCAAAAATGAATGGTTCAAAACAAGGATCAGGTAATTTGCCACCACAACCAGTGCTCTTATTACGGGGTTCTTTTTTCACAAAACCAACACCTTTAGTTTGTTCAGAATTTGGCTGCGATTTGTGTTTTAAAGCTAAACAATCAGCAATGACATGTCCAGGTTTGTGACAATAGAAACACTCACGGCTTTCCTTTGGAACTGTGGGTTTAACCAATGGAAACTGTGGCACAGAGCTAACATGTGACTTTTCATTAACAATGAATGATGACTTATGGGTAAGCACATACTCATCGGCAAGAACAGCAGCAGATGCAAGAGTGGTCACCTTCTGTTCATTTAAATACAACACCACCCGATCAGGAATGCACTTTTTAAAATCTTCCAACAATATTAGCTCACGTAAGGCATCATAATTGTTAGCCTTCGATGTGGCACACCACTTATCAAAGAGAATGCCCTTCTCTCTGGCAAACTCAACATGTGTTTGTCCTGCAGTTTTCGTTTGCTGTCGAAACTTCTGTCTATAAGCTTCTGGGACCAATTCATAAGCTTGTAAGACAGCAGCCTTAACCAGATCATAATCCAAGCTATCCTTTAACGGAAGCGCTGCCAACACCTCTTGAGCTTTACCAGAAAACTTACATTGTAACAAAAGAGGCCAGGTTTCCCTAGGCCATTGCAAAGCGCCAGCGATGCGTTCAAATGCTGCAAAGTATGAATCAACCTCAGATTCTCTGAAAGCAGGTACTAAAGAAATGCACTTACTGATGTCGAATGGCGTAGCAGACATGGAGGTGGAACTTGGTGTGACAGAGGCAGAAGGCGCTTGAGTCTGGGCCTCCAGCTCAAGTTTGCGCAGCTGTATAGCTTTCTCTGCCTCTATTTCCAGCCTCCTGATCTCAAGCTCCAGCTGAGCTTTTCTATCCTGGGCCTTTTCCTCAGCCTCCATCTGCAGACGTGCCAACCGTACCTTCAAACGAGCTCCATCTCGTCCTTCTGAGCTCACAGAAGACAGTGGGTCATAGCGAGGGAGTGTACGAGGTGTCTTTCCCCGTTCACTCACTCCTACCTCCACACTAGAACCATCCTTGAGGTCCTCCACAGACAAGGCCTTATGGCTTGGCACTGCAGCAGCCTCAGGCAGATCAGGCTCTTTGATCACACCAGTCTCCATCAACCTGCCCACTACCAGAGCCTTTAGGTCACGTTTAAGGACCTGTTTTGGGACCTGCAGCTTAAAGTGCTCCACAATTTGCAGCAATTCACACTTGCGGCAGCTATGTATAAGCTCAAAGGAGGGGTTAGCTAAAAAGTGCTCCAGATTAAATGGTACTGACATAATTAGTGGATACAGACAACCCAAAATGTTCCTCTTTTAATTCCAAACACTCCAGACATAGGGATCCTCCTTAACGAGGGATCCCGGACAAGCCCCCAATTATGTTACGCCCCCAAGGTCTAGGGGTCCAGGGGCAGTAACATAAAATGAGTCTGGAGCGACAGTGTAAAGTAAAAATGATTTATTACAAAATAAAGTTTCACAAAACAATACAATTTAACCCAATTAATGCAAAAAAAAGAGAGGGATTAACAAACTCAATAATGTCAGGAGCAAATTAAAGTTAAAAAAAATCCAAACAAGTCAGTTTAAAGTAAACTCAAAACAAACCACAAAAGGAAACAACACAAAGAAAAGAAACCACATGCAAAGGAGAGGCTGCGGGAAGCACGCAGCCTCCCAAACACCGGCTTCTAACTCATATTTAACTGGAGCAAAGTCAAAGTAACTAAACTGAACAAACAAGAACAAACAAAGACCAAGCTAGCTTAAAGTAGTTGCAACCACCAAAAAAAAAGAGAGGAGGCAGCTTCACAGAACCTCTTCAAAATAGCTGCCCCCCTAGAGGAATGAATTTAGGAGCCTTTTATATGGTGCAGGTGAGCCTCATCAACGTCTGATTGACTTGACAATCCTCTGCTGGTCCAATGGTGTAGCTGCTTTCCTACAGCCACCAGGCAGCCAATCAGGAAGATGTGCTCTCACAGCTGAACCTGCATAACAAAAGGGAGCCTGCACAGCCTCAAGAGGCCAGGGGCCGTAACATCCACACTTTCACTTTATTTCACTTTGTCCATGTAAAGCCAGATCTTCACGGCACTGAACTTACATTATATTCTCATACATGAGAAAAGTAAAAGTTGCACCACTCTCCACCTCAGTATCACCAATATTTCTCCTCTCTAAAACAACGTGGAAGCGAGTTCTTCTTACTCGGTACAGGATTACAACAAAAGAAAAGGGAATAGGCGCCCCCTTGTGGTGATATCTACTCAACTCCAGGAACCGAACAGTAAAATGACTGTGACAGAGGTTTGACTGACAGACCAGCCCACCAGGTCATGTCTACACATTTGCAGTTAATAATAGTCACCCCACTCTTACCAATTCAACGAGTTTCTTGCTATATTTAGAGATAATTCAGACAAAATAACTGGTATCAGACAGAATCAGAATAAGCAGGTCAGACCTTTTAAAGATTGGTAATCAGCGATTGGACAGAAAACTGCAATCGATGCACCTTACACTGTAAAAAAACAACAACCCGTCTCTAATTTACGGTGAAATACCGGCAGCTGTGGTTGCCAGAATTTCACTGAATAAATATGGATTTTGCCATACTTATATGGTAAAATTCTGGCAACCACAATTGATTTTAATGGTCCTGTTTGACAAAATGTAATGTCTGTTATTGGTTATTGGATGTTCTATTTATGTTTTTATGATGTGCTATCTGAAATGAGATATGCAGATAAACTTGATTGATTGATTATGTTTTCTTTTCAGAGAAGTGGTTGCTGATTGGAGGAAAACATTGAGGGGAGAACTAGTGAGATGGGAACCGTGTGGCTTCCTTACCTGCTCGGGTTTCTCAGAACCCGTCGGTTTCTCCTCTGTGGACTCTCTCTGCTGTTCTGTTGGGTGCTGCGGACCCGGAGAGGCTTTGATCAGCCTGGACTCGTTCTCCGGGTTGTCAGCAGGCGGTCCAGAAGCGGGGGGACTCTCTCTGTGAGACAGGGCCCTCTGGGGGTCGGAGGGCGACTGTGTGTGACGCGTTGGAGGAGGAGGATGATGGTGTTTGCAGGAACCGGGTCGATCCTTGGACCTCACTGCAGACTTTTTGGATGAAGTCTTTGGATTCTGCTCGGTGCTGCTGTTCGCCGATGCTTTGATCCCAGAAACAACATGCTGCGTTTCGCCTCCCACTCCTCCTCTTCCTCGACCTTTAACCTGTCGCTCTTTCCCCTTCTGGGATGGCTCAGACTTCTTACTGGCTCCTGATACGCTATGATTTCTCTGGATGTGAGTTTCATCTTCTCTATTTCTTTCCTTTTTAATTCTTTCACTCTCATTGCCCTGATAGAGGCTGGCGGGCCTTTCAGCGTTTACCTCTGCCTCTTCTAAATCCTCTATGAATCTGGCTCCATCCAACACCTCTTCAAAATCATCGACGTCGTTAAAAAAGAATCTGTCTCCTTCGATTATTTTCATCACCCCCTCTGCTTCATCTCCAGCAATGGGGGCACAATGCGACTTAAAGCGGTGACCCGTTCGGTACGGTTTTCCATCGGAGTGAGGCCGTTCGCATCTCTTGGTGCTGTGATGAGGTTTTTGGGTGATCTGGTCAGCAGTGGGAGCCTCACTGTTCTCCTCGGCTTGCTGCGCACCCTCAGGTCCGTGCTGGTTGTAGCATCTGACGCTGACGGCTCCCTGTCTGTTCAAATGCAGAATCTCATTGTAGTCTTGCTCGACGTCCGAGCCCACGTTGTCGTACTCGGAGCAGGCGTCGTCCATGTCCTCCGGACTTGGGTCGCAGCTCATGTAGAAGTGCTTTGAAGGAGCGGGAGGAGTCAGCTGGTTATTGTTGTCGTTCCTAGAAGAACAGGGAGGTCGCTGAGTCTCCTCACTCACAGACTGGTCCTCCTGGCTGGGTTTTGGAGGTCCGGTACTGGGGCTTGACGGAGAGCCAGGGGCCAAGACTTTGGACATGTTTCCCGGCTTTTTCCCATGAGCCATAACCGGCCCCTTTGACTTTACTACCCTAAACCCTGCAGACAGTGAAAAGACATGGATGCATTTCCATTACAAGCTGGATTAACCTATGGCTGAAACGATTAATCAGATTAATCGTGATTATTTAAATAATCATCAACTAATTTAATAATTGATTAATTATAAATGGAGTATACAGACTCTAAAGAAGACCATTTGTTACAGGAACACAGTCAGAGCAGTACTTAAGCAAAAATTGTTAAAATATACATTCATTTTGTATTAAAGACGAAAAAAAACAAAACATTTGTCTGTAAATATGTTCTACCAAAAGCTCAAGTAGCTATTTTAGCTTCACCTGATTCAAATTCTATTAAAAATTAGCAACTTTTGCTTTCCAATTGTTAATCGGTTTATCTAAAATTAATTAACAGGTTAGCTCTAAACTGTATTAATGGCAAGTCAAGCAGAAAGGGCAGAAATTTTCACATATAAGTGTTAGAAGTATTTTTAATTTAGCTGCAGACACATCCTTTGTGTCAAAAGATCAAATGTTCATTTAAAAAAATAAGTTATTACATTTTAGGTAGTAAAATGTTTACTTTTTCTTGTTGAAAAGGAACTACATAACTTTTTATTTGTCTCTTTTAAAAGTGTATATAAAAATGTAAGTAACTGAATGAAAAATATGCAGAATGTGTCATTTATTTATCCGATTAATTGATTAATCGTCATTAAATTGATTAAAATAATTGTTAGTTACAGTCCTATCACTCATTATGCTATAAATCTGTGATAAATGTGTGAGTTCAGTTTAATACTCCTTCATAAATAAAATAAAGATTTATCCATTAAATTTAAGCTTTAGGATTATTAATAAATGCAGAACAACCTTCTCCCTTGCTCACTTTTTCAAGTGCATTTTAACATCAATAAAAGACATGATTTAAATATAAAACAATAGGAAATTTCTTAGTCTACACTTTATTAACTTCATTTGAGTAGGAAATTACTTTCTATATTAAAATGTACCAGACGGTAACAAACGTTTTATGAATAAACAAAATGCTTTTTATGTTGTAATAACATCACCTTAACAGACTATCTAACCCCAAATCCTTTTAGTTTTTTTTGTTTGCCTGAAAATGTTACTTTACCCCCAAAAACTCCTACTTAGAAGAATTCCCTACATTATAAAACTGTTGAAGTGTCACACTGTTTATATGCTAATACTACAGTTAACGATTAATCGACTACTAAGTTAGTGGACGATTATGTCAATAACAGATTCGTCACGAATAATGGTTAAAAAACACCAAATGTAGTGATATTATCACAGATTTTAGACGTGTTGACATTTCCTAAAGCATGGAGTCCATCAATTTGGGGGAATTTGACTTTAACTGCAAAGAAAAAACGAATCGTATTTGCTATAATGGTTCTGGCCCCCTTTATCATTTATTCAGCACTCAGGACTTTGCCTGTATTGAGGCCAGGATAAACAAGTCACACCCTCATCTGAACCTCAATCCTCTCTGAATCAGACTCCAAACCTGCGCAGCTTAAACTGAGGCTTTTGTCGCATGTTTGATTCTAATCCACACGTTGAAATTAGCCAAAGTGGCGTTGATCAGATTTTATTACAGCTGGGATCACGGTATCAAACGCATGAACACCTCCCCTTAATCACTGCGCACAGACCTAATCCTGACCTCTCCGTGGTGCTGAACTACCAATTAAAACAATGAGGCTCATTAGTGAGGAGAAATGAGACTATGTGATGGGGTTCCCTGTAACTGCAATGCCCTTGACGTTGTTTTTTATTTATTTTGTATTTTTTTTGTATTTTTGTAAAGCCACGTCTTCCACTGGTACCGCAGCCTGCAGGGGTGGTTGTTGTTGTGGCTCCCCCCTCCAGTGCACGCCGCGTTTTCTCCCTTTTACATGTTGATAAAACAGCCTGAAATAGATTTTCCTTCACATAAAGGAGACCCGGAAAAGACACAGACGCCCTATATCCTGATTCCAATGGTTTAACCATCTGAAAGCATCCCATTATCCTGCTGCTGCGCTTCACATCGACCTTGATTATGAAGCATCGAGACTGCACCATGCTGGCATCCTCCTGTTACTAATGTGGAGCTGATTCACCACAAGAGCCCGAGCATCGTTTCTAGCATTACTGCCCAACATGCATCCATATTCTCTTTTTCGTCTCTGTGCATAGAAAGGTACGTGTGCCACTTACCGACATCAGGGTTGTGGGCGGCCCTCTTTGTACAAATGCTCGTGTGTTGATCAGATCAGATTGCTCTCCAGAATAGGGGGTGGGGTAAAAGACCGGGGTACAGGAATAAAGGACGCACAGCAGCTCAGAAACATGTGGTAAAAATGGTCAAATGTTCGCTCACCACTCAAAATGGTCTAATTTAAATGTAAAACAAAGTGAGTGCAAAAATAACTAATAAATAACTAATTATTTTAGATTCTTGATATAACTACTTTGTTTTGGACATAAACGGCTTTCCAGTTTGTTGTTGTGGTGTGCCGTTATGAACATCAAATTTAATGGTATAAAACCAATAATTTTTGTGTAACTAGCGATTTTCTTGGTTCAAAATAAATATGAAAAAATATCGATGTGTCTGGGATCGATTTTAACAACTGAAAACACACTCGTTGCTCGGCTGATTAAGCCTGAGAAGCGGGATTATTTCTTATGGGAAGTCCGTGTCTAGTTTTGGGGTCCGGTTTATTTGGCTAAGCTCACTAATAAAGAAAAAAAGTTAACTTTTTTCCTAATAAAACTGTTCTTGATTTTTATTTATTTAATGGTGGAAGAAAGTAAAATACAATAAATTCATTATGATAAAATGTAAATATTTTTAGACCTTAAATTATTTTGTTTAGTTATTTGTTGCTTTTCTTATCCAGAATTTATGTCCATTTAACAGAAAGTTCTATTCAGCTTAAAGGGACTGAAACAAGAAAAGTGATTCTGCTTATGCATACTGATTTTGACCTATAAAATCACAAAGCTAAAAATACATAATAAAATCTACATTTTGTGAATTTTCAGATGACTCAAATTCTATTTTGAAGTGGTACTCAGAAAATATATTTGTTGCATATATTTGCTATGTTTAAATCTTTCAGGATTTCAGGTGTTAAATCCCTATAGAACTGGTGTCATATTGTTTGCAGCAAAAATCTTCATAGGACTACAAATTACCTGAATCATGACAGAGTTGAAACACATAACCTATTTGCCCATAGATTTCTTCTAACCCAAGTAAACACAAACTATTTTTGTAAGGTATTAAACATCCTAAATAATTACCCTTTTATTAATGATGAATTGTGACAAACAATATTTCTTTGGTTCGATTTCAAAAGCAACTCCCACTGAAATTTGTTTTGTTAATTTTGAACATTTACATATGAAAAAAATAAGCAAAACAAGAATAAAAATGTAAACAAAGTACGATTATGAGAGTATTTAGGAAGAAAAAATAGATATATTTATGCAGCCATTCCATTTAAAATATAATTGTATTATGACTGATTCAAGTCAACCGTTATTAAAAGAACCGGCATATTGAGTCGGCTCAGTAACCAACGCCACATTACATGCAATGCTGCTAGCACACAAGGAAAGCTGTTTTTATTTGTTGTGTAAGCTTTCAGCACGTTAGTATTCAATTACTGTTCTTGTAGCTTTAACTACATTTATATTTTCCCGAAGTATGCAGCAAGGTGAAAAGTTAGAAAAGGTCATTTTTATTGAACCGGTTTCAGCATGACAGAAAGAACAAGCAAAGACAAACCGAGGCGAAGCTTGTCATTGAAAAAGAAGAAAGGTGATGCTAAAGCTGGGACTTCTTCTACAACCAAAACCCCGATCACCAACTTCTTCAGCAGCCAGCCTCCACCGAACCTGGCCTGTCCCCTCTGTGGACAATTAGTCCCAAGATTCAAGATCAATGATCATATCGATTTGCAGTGTCAGAACTTTGATAGAGGAGACAGCACTGCAGCTTCTGGAGGTAGGAATGATTATTCAGGGGTGCAGCTGTCACCTGGAGGCAATCTGTCAAAGTCCCCTGAGACGGACCAGAAAGAGGACACAAAAACTAAAACGAGTCCTTATTTTAAGAAGAATAACCCCCAGCAAACTCCACGGGACATAAACAATAAAACTGTGGTCAGAACCATTGACCTAGGAAGTCTGTCTTCAAAGTTATCCAGAAAATATCACAAGAAACCTGCAGAAGTTAGCAACACATCTGATCCGATGAGTTCGGCGGAGTCGACCAGCAGCTCCCAAAAGGAAAATGTCCAGACATTAGAAGACAATAATGATTGTATTTCAGCAGTGACGGAAGCTCCATCACCTGTAGAAAAACAATCAGATCAATCAATGGTTTCATCTAAACAGTCACCTTCCCCTGCTAAGCAAACGAAGAGAAAAAAGAAAGCCACCTTTAGCGTCAAGGGGTCTCTTATCAGAAAGAAAGCGAAATATGAAGGTAGCGGTGGAGAGGCATCATCTTGTCTTGATCCAGAGGACACAAATACAGAAGGACAGGGATCTGACAAGCCTTTCAATTCAGAGTTGTCTGAGAAGAGTGATGCAGATGTAAAGGTAGAAACCTCTGATTCCCAATCACTTCCCTACTACCTGCGTAACTTCCGGACCGTGCTGCACGCTGTGTTGGAGAACGAGGACGACAGGAAGCTCTTCAACCAGGAGGACATGTCCGCCGTACATGGATTTCAGAGCTTGTCAGGTATAGTTTTTTAACTGAGGATTATTTTGCAATCGATTATTCTGACGATTAATCGACCAATTTTATAAAAATTGAGCACATTATCCAGATTTTTTACTCAGCCACATAAGCGTTTTTATACAATACATTAAAAGATGAAGTGAAGCAAATTATTAAGTTCCTTTATTAAACAAGAAAAAAAATTTATTTAGTGAAAGGCTGATGATTTGTAGCAAAGGATGCATCTGCAGCTAAAAAATACTTTTACATCAGTAAGTTAAAAGCTTGGCTCTTTCTGCTTGACTTAACGTCAATACAGTTTGGGGCTAATATGTTGATTATTTTTAGATTAACCAATCAATAATTGATGCTAAATGTGCTGAATAGATGTTTTTTTTTGTTTAGTTGTTTTGTACAATTTGAACCAAGTGAAGCTAAAGCTTTTACAGTCACATGTTTTTTTTTATATCTCAAATGAAATATAGTTCAACAGTTTTGGCTTAAAAAGTCCTCTGAGAATGTTATTTCAGTAAATGGCCAATTTGATGAGTCTGTATACTCCAGTTAACGATTAATCGATTACCAACTTAGTTGACGATTATTTCAGATTAATTGTTTCTGACAAAGCATGACCAGTAACTCACTGTCATGATTTTTGATTCTCCTAGTTATGGCTCAGAAGCTGTATGTGAGGCTCTTTCAGAGGAAACTGAAATGGCTCCAAGTAAATAAACTGGATTATGGAGAGATCTGCAGTGATCTGGGATCTGTTGCTCAGGAACTGGCTCAAATAGGTTTTCTACAGACAGGTGAGTAATCCGTCCAATTAAACCTTGACTAGGACCTTTTAAATGCTTTCTGAGCTTTGATTTTTCTTGTGAACGTCTCTCTTTAAGAAAAGGACCTGGAGGATCTCGTGGAGGCTCTGGATCTGCTGCCGGCTCCTGAACTCAAAGCTCTTGCTAAAACTTTCCATTTGGGCAGTTCTGGCACCCAAAAACAGCAGCTGGTCGATGGGCTTCTCCGTCTGAGCAGGCAGAAGTCTTTCTTCTCTCCAGCCTCCAGTCAGAGCAAAGTTGGGACAGTTATTCTGAAACGGTGAGATTAGGGTGACTAAAATCCTTGAAAATACTTTAATTTTTATATTTAGGTGTTATCAGAGTTTGGAAAGTGCTTAATATTCAAGCAGCACAGTTTGGTAATAAAGTAGATTTGATTAAAAGCCTAAATATTTACAGTTGAAATCAGATATTTACACCTAACATAAAGACATTCACACATTTTTTTCTGACTGCTTGTCTGAAATTAAATTAGACTAAGATTTCTTCCTTTAGATTAGCCAGAATTACCAAAAATATTTCTATTTGCTAAATGCCAAAAAACCTAGCAAGAAAATTTTTTAAAATTATTTTTATAACTTTTTTTGTATATTTAAGGCCATTTACCTTACAGTTTTTGAATTGTTTCAGTGTAATTAATATTTATTGACTGACTTATTGATCTATGTAACTGAAATACAGGTTGGCTTTAGTTTTATATTTTAAACATGATTGAAATTGGGGGATTTTTGTTAAGTTAGTGATTTATCCTCAGACCAGTCAGGTGTATAATGTGTGTGTGAGAGAGAAAGACTTTTCAAATCATAAAGCTTCAAATCATCATCAAATCATAAACTTTTACTGTGGGAAAAGTGTAGGAACCATGTGAAATTATCATTTACTTTCGCTTTGTGGGTGTAAATACCTGCTGGAAGTAATCTTAATCTTAATTTAGTTTCTTTTATTTAAAGGGCGAAGCAGCTTGCAGGGTCCTGTGTGCGTCTGTCTCGCGGGCCTCGGGCCGTCTTCTCCCGCATCCTTCTGCTCTTCTCTTTGACGGACACGATGGATGAGGAGGAAATGGCGGCTGGAGGTCAGAGTCAGCTTTTCACCATCCTGTTGGTGAACTCGGGTCGTCTGGCCTTTCCGGACTACGCCGTGCAGCGAGAGGCTAAAGTGTTTCGAGATAGAGAGGATCTCATCAGGTGAGGGTCTGCAGAAGGTTTCTTACTTATTTACCTGTTGAAGTCACATTTTGTCATCTTAAGAATCACAAATTAGCATTTTTCTATTATTATATGAAGTCATTTTTGCAGTTTGCCTCATAGGGGAAGCAGCAAACATGGAGGAAGGCACTCTGTTCAGATGGAAGCAGGGCTGAAACAATTAAATGATTAATCGTGATTAATTGATTATTGAATTTATCATCAACTAATTTAGTAATCAAAATAACCAATAAAAGGAGTAGACAGACAAAAAAAGGCCATTTGGTGAAAGAACAACATATTCAGAGCTGTAATTAAGTTAAAACAGTTCAAAAATATTTATACATTTTGATTTTAAGATAAAAATACACCGTTGTATTTGTTTTACCCTAAACCCCTTGAGCAGCAAATTCACTTAAGGAATGCTATGTTGTTGCATTTTAAGCACTGAAATGTATATTTTCTTATTTAACAAATATAATTATTTGCTTATTTGCATCTTTTACTGTATATCTAACATTTTATTTAAAAAAAAGAAAGATGAATAATTGATAGAACACTCAATTATTCATTGATTAATTGATTATTTAAAGCCCTACTTTTCATATTTTAATTTGTTAAAAAAATACATAAACATATAGCATTTTCATTATAGTACACAATTTTGTCTCTACCTTTTGTTGATCTATCACACAAAATTGTAATAAAATACTTGTTTGTGGTTGTAAAGTTAAAAAATGCAGAAAACTTTCTGGGATGTAAATACTATTTGTACTTCTTTTAGCACAAAAGGCTGAATTTTGTATTTATATTTATGGCTCCTTGCATTGCACCAGGTATGAAGCGTCCATGCGCGCCCTTATAGAGGTCACCGTGGCGATGCAGGGGGGTCAGTGGGATCAGGCCCTGCAGCTTTACACCTCTGCCAAAAAAACCTGGATTGAGCTCAGCAGCAACCATGACCTGAGGTCAGGACTTTATAAGTCTTCTTCGTTGGTACTATTTCTGTAGAATTCATGACTGCTGACATTGTAATTTTCATGCAGTCACCAGGAAGAGCTGCCAGTGTTCCTCCGCAGCTTCACCACAGGATGGGCTTACACACGGATCTTATCCAGAGGAGTGGAGATTTTACAAAGGCTGCGTCGCTATGAGGTTTATCTGCATTTATTTTCTTTCTGCTAATCAAAGTGGTTTTGTTGTTTATGGAGCTAAATGTCTCGGCGGGGATCATATGGGTGCTTGAAATCCTTTAAGATGCTTCAATTTTTGTATGAACTGCTTGATATTTAAACTGAACAGTTTTGCAATAAAGTGTAATTTAACACTTGATCAAATTTTGATCAAAATTTTTTTGTTTTGTTAGTTAGAAATACCAATTTTTTTTCTATTTGCTAAATGCCAGAAAACTTAGCCAGAACCTTTGTTATTTTTCATATTTAATTTTCTGAATGACTCAATGATTTATTGATCTGTATAACTGAAATAAAGGTTGTCTTATGTTTTGTTTAAATTAAACAGTTATTGAAATTGCAGATTTTTTTTTGTTTGTGTTTTGTTCTCAGATCAGTCAGGTGTGCGAGAGAAACTTTTCAAAACAGAAAACCTCGCTATATTTTAACTTATTTTTCCGTGCTGTAGAACTAAACAAGACATTATTAATAACCGTAGTGAGTAATACCATATAATAGCGAATTGAAACTGTCTTTGTTAGTACATTTGCATTGATTTTTTTCTTCAAAATGAACTGCTGGAAAAGTTTGAAAACTTACCTTGGTGTATGAATTTTACTGTTTAGATAGTGTACTAACCTTGTGTTAGTAATGGTGGTATTTCTATGAAACAGGAAGCAGTAGAAGAGCTGCAGGCCCTACTGAAGCAGAGTGTTTACTGTCCTGACAGCCGGGGCCGATGGTGGGACAGGCTGGCTCTCAACTTTCACCAGCACCTCAAAAAACCTGATCAAGTAAGCAGAAAACAGACCTGTTCTTTTATTTGTCTGGTTTATTAACATTCAAATGTTGCAACCCATATAAATATAAAAAAACAAACCTTATTTATATTTTACAAACACTAATGCTGACTGATGCGATCATTATAGTTTAAATTCCCTGCTCTGCCTGCAGTGTTACCACACGGTGAGTGTATATCCTATTAGCGCTAAAGGCTACTGTGCCAAAGTCGTTGCAGTTTAGGACGCTTACAGATTAGAGCTGTTCCAGTGAGTGAAGCTGTAGTTTGAGGGAAAGGTAATGGGCATTACCCACATCCTTTTCAAAGCTTTAAAGGTGACCTACTATGCTTCCTCTAACGGGTTGCAATAAGTTTATGGGCTATCCAAATCATGTTCATTTTTTCACAAAGTCATTCTTATATAATAAGATTTTAGACCGATCAGTTCTACCTCTGTTGAGCTCCTTTCAAAATGAGCTGTTTTCGGACGTCTTGTCACTTTAAAACTCTTTATGACTTACTTTTCAAATCTCTGCCTGGATATTTTTGCTTATTTTCAGAGCAGTTGCAGTTCTTTAAATGTCCTGTGAGTACATAAATTTGCCCATTTATCCATAACAACTGGAATTTTCAACCTCTAGCAGTTATTTTCGCAATTTACCATCTATTTAAAGAGTGTTTCAGCAGATTAATTTCAGTCCCTGCTACGGCGGGGAGTAAAATTACCATAACAACTTGAGATTGGCTGGAAAGCGCAACTTCTCCCATTTTAGAAACCGTTGGAATTTTTCAGATGGCTCAAAGTGTCGCAAAATTATGGTACTGCAAATTTGACTGGTTCCCCGTTAGGTCTTATAGGGTTAAAACTAAAGAAGGTGCTGCTGGCCATGCCCTCCAACTCAGTGTTTACACTCGCATATGAAAATGGCTGCAAACAGATGCGCAATTATAGAACCGTACATCTTTGAAAAGCAGAAGCAGAGCCTCCTGCACAAGTAACAACATTGCAGCAATTGGTCTCTGAATGGTAAGTTAACAAAAAATCAGTTGTCTTTCCCAGCAACTATTTCTTGTATATCACATGCATTGCATACAGCGGTAAAACCAGCTGACCAAATGTGTTGGAGCTCAGCAGAGGTTGCTAGGTAAAGGCACAGTGCCTGTTGAATGTAACTGAAATGGCTCATTTTCCTGACACCAAAAATGGCTTAGTTTTATTTCAGAACCATTTCAGAATGGTTCAGGCTTTCCAAACCTTTCTCAGGCTTGAAAAAAAGTTTACTTTAACTGTGTCCCCCCCCCCAACATTTCTCTACTCAGGCTATCTGTGCTATGAGAGACGGGCTGTCGGATCCTCTGGTGCGGACAGGACACAAACTCTCCCTCCATCAGAGAGCTCTCCGGATGAAAGACTCTCCCAGCTGCAAAAAGTACCGGCTCCAACTCAGAGAGCTTCCTGTTGTCCAAATTCAAGACGTTAAACATGTCAGTTTGTCTACAGTGTGTTGATATGTGAGATATATTTTATTAAAGAAAGGAAATTCTGAGTTCTCTGTAACTTTCTTTCCAGGTGACCATTCGGGGTCAGCTGTTTCCTCACGAAGGCGGCATGGGGAAATCTAGATTTCTTTTACCAGAAACTGAAGAAGGAGACGGGAGTGCTCACTCTACTGTAATATGCTCTGTAGAAGAGCTTAGTTTGGCCCATTACCGACAACTAGGCTTTGACCAAGGTAAACCATTTACTGCTAGCCCAAAAAAAATACAGGAAACCTCCAGAACAAAACTAGAACGTTGTCTTCTGTGTGAAAGGAATCCATGGAGAAGGATCAACATTCTCAACCTTGTTTGGTCTCCTGATGTGGGACATTATCTTTATGGAAGGTATTCCAGACGTCTTCAGAAACCCATACCAGGTAAAGGAATGACTAATCCAGGGACCCGCAACATTTACAACCTAAACAGCCATTTTTACTCTCAGGACAGCCAAATAAAACTGCTAATATCTGCTATTCTACTAGGAAAATTGTTGGTATTTTTAAAGAACCATGATTTTATTTCTATTTTTAGGGTTTAAAATGAAGATGCATATAAAATTGAGCAACAAGAGAATAGATCTTTTTTATGTAAATTTAAAAAGGCACTTAGATTCGAACCTAAAGACAGGAAAGACAGATCTAAAAACAAACTAGCATTATTACTTTTGGTGTATTTTTTTTATAAAGAAATTAAATGCAAATATGGAAATAAACTGAAAAACTGTTAAAAATTGTCAGTTAAACTCATTCGTTCTTTGGTTACCTAGCAACTCACTCACTCACTCCTTGGTTGCCTAGCAACAACCTGCTGAGTAACTTGCACAGCAGCAGTTTTAAGATTTTCAACCTTGCATCAGAAAACTGCTTAAAAATAAACAAAACAGCATGGAGGGAAAACTGGATAAAAGAGGAAAAGTCATGCCACCGGTTTGGAAGTATTTTAGATAATTAAAACAAACAAACAAAAAAACTTATCACTAATTATCAATATCGACTGATATGAAACACTTACGTCTTGATACATTTTTCATCCAGCCCTAATTTAAGCCCATAAAGGTTGAACTTTTTTTATTTGTTTCTATTTTCTGTCCAGACTTGTCCTCTGGATCTTTACACCGACTGTTTCTATGAAAACAGACGGGAAGCCATCACCTCTCGCGTTCAGTTGCTCTGTGAAGCTTCTGTGGAAACGCTGTCTGCCATGCTGGAAGATGTCTGGACATCTCAGGAAGGGAAAGTGTGTTCGCTGGTCAGCTGGGAGCGTTTCTCATCCCTCCAACAGGCACAGGTATTTACAGCATGATGCTGCCACCACCTTGTTTCACTTGGGAATGATTCAGAAGGAAATGCAGAGCTAGTTTTATGCAGTGCATGGTTTCGTAGCTGATTCTTTCTATTTTCAGATGATGGTTTTAGCAGACTGTGTGATGTTCGACACTTGGTATATTTCTCCCTGACCCTGACTGCTTTGTTCTTTGAATCTAACAGAATAAAATTTATCCTGTGATGTTTACAGTCTCTGATTGCATGTCTCGGCGGAGCCTTCCTTGGTGGAGTGACTGACCGAATGGCAAAAGACTACAGACACTGCAGAGGAGGTTTGCCTGACCTTGTTGTGTGGAACACCTCAAACAACACTTATAAGGTAATACCACCTCAAGGTAAACCATCCCTGCTTGGTTTGATGTCGAATTTGTTGTGTGTAAGATTTACGGAAGAGGATTAGTGCCAGTGGAAAATGACTCCCAATTCTGACTTGTTTCAGATTTAAAGTGAGAATTCTGAGGTAAAGAGGTCATAATTCTGACATTAAAGTCAGAATTCTGAGGAAAAAATGTCAGAATTCTGGAAAAAATGTCAGAATTCTGAGATCAATGTCAACATTTTTGAGAAAATTGTCAGAATTTTGAGAAAGAAAAAAATGTAGAATTCTGAGATTAGTCAAATCTCAGAATTTAATCTCACATAACCCTGAGATTAAATTCATAATTCTGAGGAAAAAACATCAGAATTCTGGAAAAAAATGTCAGAATTTTGAGAAAATTGTCAGAATTCTGAGATTAGTGCCAGAATTCTGAGAAAGAAAAAAATAAAGTAGAATTCTGAGATTAGTCAAATCTCAGAATTTAATCTCGCATAACGCTGAAATTAAAGTCAGAATTTTGAAGGAAAAACATCTAAATTTCTAAGGAAAGAAAAGTCAGGTTGATGGGTTTTTTTATTTGTCAGTGTCCCTAATCTTCTGTGATTGATGAGTTCCTCTGTCGTTTCTGAATATTGGAAATCTTGTAACAGCTGGTGGAGGTGAAGGGGCCCAACGATCGTCTGTCTCAGAAGCAGCAGATCTGGTTGGATGAGCTGCAGAAACTCGGGGCCGACGTCGAGGTGTGTCACGTGACAGCCACCGGAGCCAGAGGAGCTCGTCTGGAGGAAATAAGCAAATAAGTTTCTACTGAGACACATTCATCTGCCAAAACGGAAACATCCTGGCAACAAGCTCCCAACAGGAAAAATAAATGTTTGTGTAATTTCTCCCACTGATTATTGCTGAAGAATATTTTGATCTGTACTCAAAAAATTGAAAACTCAATTGAAAACTTTAACTTTTAGGTTGTTCATCCTAAGTTTTTTTATTTGATGTATTTCTGGTGTCTTCCCTCATCTGCATCATGACTTCTAATGAGTTAATTGCATTAATTGCAAAAACAAAATCTTACCAAGTATATTTGGTTTAGGTTCTAGTACAAATATCTTAGTTTTGTCTTATTTCAAATGTTTTACTTTAAAGGAATTATTTATTTAAAGCAAGTTCCTATATCTTGCTGAAAATTTACTTGTAATTTAGTTTTCTCTTATTTCAAGTGTACTGAGATATTTGCACTAGAAGCTAAACCAAAACTACTTGGTAAGATGTTGTGTTTTTGCAGTGCATCAAGCTTTTGGCCTAATTCAGGCCGAATGTTTGACCCCTGTTCTTATCAAAAGTAGCTTCTGTTGCTGGGTTTTCTGGCAGAAACTGGCTTTTAAAATGCCATTCACATATTCTCACCAGGAATGAGGTCAGAGTCATTTCTGAACGTTAGCTAATTCAGTTTTGTTGCTTTTCTGGGGTCATTTTCCAGCTCTAGCGCCCAACTGTTTTCACACCCAGTTGGTGGTTTTAAGTGTAATAATTAGGAAAAAGTTTGTCTTTATTACTCCAATTGCCTTGTCAAATGCCCCAATGAATTTTAGCAGAAAAACAGACCCTCATCATGATGCTACCAACACCATGCTTGGCAGTATTTTTAGGTTAGGAAGCCTAAAGAGTGCCATCCGTTTCTTATCTGACCATAAGATTTCCCCCAAAAAGCATTTTGCTTGTCCATGTGGTCCGGTTTAAAAATCAGTCAAGTTTGAATCTCTTATTTTAAATGCAGTCATTTCCTTCTTGGTTGGCAACCTTTTAGTGGTGCTTCCAGTTTGTGATTAGCCTGAGTCCTGGGAGTTTCTGGATTGTTAATAATTATGGTGACCATTTCCTTCCTGTCTTACTTCCTGTATTTAGCCACATTTCAAATAAAACAAAAATAGTATTGGCTAAAATCTGGCTTTTGAAAGATCAGTAAATGGCGATCGGCAAAAAAACTGCTATCGGTGCATCCCTAATCAGATGGTTGGAACCTGGAAGCAACTGGGCGTTCGAAGAGGTTAATGATCCCAAACTGGTTTTGGAATGAATGAAACAGACTAGCATTAAGCTTCTTCATTGACACAATGCTTTAAAAGCCTGGTCTGTGTAAGGGAAAAACAAGTAATTTTGCAGAAGCTCAATGAAATCAACAAGCTGTTATTGCTTCCTGAAACTTGTTGATGAGCGCAAAATGTGTTTTTCTCTCTGAAACTTGCTGAAGCAGATATCTTAAGCTGCTTGTGTACAAATTAATAATTATGGGAGACTGAAAATGTCAAACTTGTGCAACCAAAGTCTTTTTTTTTATTTAGCAACTAAAAATCCAGTTCATTCTGGAAAAAAATAACTCCTTGAAGTAAGTATT
This sequence comes from Poecilia mexicana, assembly GCF_051168715.1. Taxonomy (NCBI): domain Eukaryota; kingdom Metazoa; phylum Chordata; class Actinopteri; order Cyprinodontiformes; family Poeciliidae; genus Poecilia; species Poecilia mexicana. Next base: position 9,829,778 of record NW_028263375.1, read on the forward strand.
TTATACAAATGATGAGAAGATGTAACCTTCTGATCAGCACTATAAAATACACCATATGATGAGCATCATAGGAGAGAGAGGAGATAATCAGAGGCAGGCTGTTTGCAGATAATTAGAGTTAATGCATGAATGGGTACAACCACCAGGAGAACCTTTATTCTTCTATTATAATGGAAACATGTATCATCAGTATGTCAGGTTACCAGGCAACTAAAAAAAAATCACATTTCCTTGGCAGCTCAATTTGCATCAACTCCATGAGTTTCTCCTTCAAATAATTACTGTGTTAATTGCCTCTAATGATGCTGATTTGATACTGATGTATTAAATATCAGCTGGTACCAAAGATGAAGTCTGAGGGTTGTTTTTATACATTCATAAATACGGTTTGTGTAATTAATGTGCAATTTATTCTCATGATTACTTCACAAATTAAAATGTCAGAGTTATTTTTTAAAAAACAAGTGAATTCTCACTGTTTTTGTTTGTTCTGGATATGATCTCTTGAAACAGATTTACACCAGTTCCTCGCAGCACAACCATGCAGCTAATAATGGGAGTGAGTGTAGGTAGGTGGGTGGGCGGCTGTGGGGATAAAATTAGATCATAAAAACAGAAATTCTTTGTAATGATTCCCAGAACACAGTGTGCTAATAATGAAATACCTGCTTTTGTGCTGATTGATCACAGCTTATAAGTTTGTTAAAGAAATATCTTACAATTAATTTCAATTTTTTTTTTCATGCAAGTGCACTATAACTGAACTGGATTTAACAGACACAGGTGTGTAGTAACTAGTTACATTTACTTAATTACATTTACTTGAGTAACTTTTTAAAAAAATATAAATTTTTGGAGTATTTTTACTATGCTGTACTTTTACTTGATTAATTTTATTATGAAGTATCGGTGCTCTTGAATAAAATTTCTAGATTTTAAACATGTTTTAACCAAAAATTCACCAGACACGACACACACCCGTGGTTTTTATTAAAGTTTCATAAGCTTTATAGTGAAAGAAAAATGTTTTCTTTTGCTTGATTTTGTTATGTTTTATTTATGTGGATATTTGTCATTTTTGTTCTTAACAAAATGTCCACTTAACTTTACATTGTGGTCCATCTGATGTAATTTTTAAATATTACATTTTTAATGTTTGGATCAGTTAGTCACCTTTTTGGGAAATACTTTTTTACTCTTACTTGAGTAATTTTCAGGGGCTTTTACTTTTACTTGAGTAAAAATCTGTTGAAGCAGCGCTTCTCTTACTTGAGTACAGTCTTTAGGTACTTTACCCATCTCTGCGCATGCAACATAATGCGACAGCAGAAATGGTAACTTTGACGTAAATTCCCTGTAATGGTGGATTTATCCCGTTTAACAGTAAGAGCTGCATCTTGTGTGTGCTGAAATGCATTCAGCCTCGGATCATGACCGCTTTTGGGGGAAGGGATCCCAGCTGCCCTGCGTGTGACGGCACGACGCTGGAGCTGGAGAGAGGAGGCGATGAGAGGAAGCTGCAATAAACACACAGGGCGTCTGCGCCTATCTAAATAGGACAATAAAGTGAAATAGGTATCAATGCTCTAACAATGGATTTGTCACCTCCGCTTCCACTCAAAGTTTTCCTCTTCGTTTACTTGCTAAACTACACCCAAGGTGAGTGGGGCATTTTGGGGGAGAAATTTTCGCAGGGGTGGGAGGAATACGCGTAGCAGTAGCTGTAGCAGCGGCGGCGGCGGCTGAGGGGGAGCAGAAATCCCGATAGCCCGCTAGCTAACAGAGGGATCATCGGGGCCTGCTTGTTGTGAACAGGACTGCACCCTTTTCTCACTTCAAGCTAACAAAAGATGCGTTGCGTCAAAGCCGACGGGGATTTACGCAGTTTGTTGCTGTAAACCGACAACGCACAGTTGTTTCTGTTGTGTTGTCACTGTTTTATTTTTGTATATCGTCGGCTTCGGCCCGGGTTCTGTTGTTATCGTGCGAATGGAGCCGACAGCCATTGTTATGAGAAGATGGAGAAGCCGACTGGGTTAACGGACCGTTAGCTCGATGCTAACCTTCCAGTTAGCCGCTAACGTTAGCTGTTTTTGTCAAAACCCGAGGCTTCCAAGCTTATTTTCTCTTATACTGTTTGGTAAATGTTACTTCATGCAGACATTACTGTAATGTAACATAAATACAAGAATCAGTGCGGTATTGCCAATGTAATTGCTCATGGAGATTGTTAGGAGCTATTTTGTAAACATTAACAACGTACAGGGCTGTGAAACAGCATCTGCCTCCTTTTTTGTCATATTTACTTATTTCAAAGCAGCGAAGATATAACCAGGGTAAACATAAAATGCTGTAAGATGGAGACTTTATTTATTAAGTCCTATATTTATTGTGAATAACCACATTTTTGGAAAGCTGAGTTGTACTTATGTAGCCACAAACAGGGCTAATTACTGTCTGCCCAGGATAGGAACCTGTCAGACATCATAGTCTTGTAATTAAAGATCTGTAAAGGGACAACAAAGCCATTTCTAAGACTTTGTGTCTCCAGCTTTGGAAATGGCCATAAATCACAAAAGAATGATTGATGGCTGCCCAAGTTAGGAAATAAATTCACATATGAGAAACATTCATGTTTTAACCATATAAAATGAGAAGTCAACAGCGGCTCCGGAGGTAGAGATTTGTCCTGTGACTTGCGGGTTGCTGGTTTGAATCCCATTTTCATCCGTCTCAGTCATTCTGTTCTTTGGCAAGACACTTCACCTGCCTTTTCTCTTGTTGGTGGTGGTCAGAGGGCGCAGTGGTGCCAATTGTTTGGCACAATCAGTGTGTGAATGACTGAAAAAGAAGTTCAAATTGTACAAATCCTGGACATTTACCAGAAATACTTCTTACTTCTCACCCTTTCTTCCAGACGACACTGCCAAGAAGTGCTGCCCTTTTGCTGTTACGACCGTTCCCATTTAACCAAGAACATATCTACATTTCAATTTCAATGAGGTGTAAAAGATAAAAGTTCTCATTTTAACAAGATTGTGCTCCTGTATTTATTTCCTAGCGCTGACAGTTAAACGCTTCCATAAAGTGAGAGCCAGAAATGAAGAAAACATGATGCAGTGGTGGTGACGTTAACCAGAATTTGTTCTGGAGCGCTTCATCTCTGCTGCAGGAGATCGCCAATACAATCCACAAATATATCGCCCCAGAAGTTTTCAATATAGCAAAGCACTGTTTGGACTGTAGTAACAGTTGTCTGACATATTCTAAGTGTAATTTACTCCCACTTTGCTTGCCAACGTAACATTTAGTCTGTTGTTTGAGAACAAGGGAATGCAGGAAAAGGTGTATTTATTTACCACTGATCTCACAATGTTAAGCAAAAATATTGCTATTGCATGATTTATTAGTCACAAATAAAATGTTGCAGTAATGTCTCAAGTCCTGCTAACCTCAGTCAAATTGTATCCATTAGAGTGACCGAAAAGAGCACAAAGTTCTTCTCCAGTTTGATAAAACAAATCTTGATTATTCCCAAGGCTTTTGGGAAATTATTCTTTGCACTGACAAAACTGAAGTGAAACTTTTTGAAAGGTATGCGTCTGATGATATCCAATGTAAAACTAACAGCATTCCAGAAAACCATGTTTAATTATCTTTACTGGATTCTGCTCTCTTCCAGTAAATCATAAAAGTAAATGTCTCACCATCATTTAGGGATTTTAAAGCTCAAGTGCACATTATGCAAAAGGGACATTGATCTGAAACAACCCGGCAAGTCTGTCTCTGAGTGGCTAAAAACAATAAAGTGGGCTAGTCAAAATCGATATGATCGAAATGGTGTTAATATGAAATATTTTATTTTAAGGTTTAAGACAAGAGTATTGGCTCTGTGAGTAAATTATTGTCAAACTTTTATTTGCTTGTCTTCAGGCGAAATTATCAGAGTTCTTGTTACGAAGGATTTGTTTTTCATTCATTCAAAACTGCAAGGAGAAATGCACCGGCAAAAATGAGTTTCAAGCTTAATATTTCACAAAAGAAAATGTACTTTGAGCATTGTTGCTTTACAGGGACAAATGCAGCACTGGATTTTTTTTTTTTTTTTTTACCAAGCTTTTCGCCAAATAATAAAGTCAAAAATGAGTTCAGGAAACTTTTTCCTCTCTGAAAAGTTGCTGTTGTTAATCATTAACAAAGAATAGCATTAGTTATTCGTTTTTTATAAATCTTAAATAAAACAACTAAATCATTTTACAGCTATTTGGGACCCAACCATCATTTAAAATGTCACAACTTTCACTTGCTCTTTTATCAAAATCTGGTGATTTCTCTAAATAGGTGGTCTTTGTTTCATTATTTTACTTTTCTGGCATTTTTGAGAGACTTAGCGAATGAGGTAATTCCAAGCATTCTTCACTTCTCACAGTCACCTCAATGAAAAATTCAATGTTACCACTTAAATATTTGATACAGCTTATGAACAGTGAAGAGGCTGAAATCTGGAGCATTTATTTGTCTCTGTTACACAGTCTTTTATTTACAGTAAATTATAGTTCTTTAGTCAGGCTTAATTACCTGCCAGACAGCTCTAATTACATATTGTCTGTTTAATGAAAGTAGTGTCATTTGGAACTGGAGTGGGAAAGCTGCCTAGTTTATATAATCCATTGGTTTGCTTCTTTTTTATTAGCAACAAATAAAGAAATCTTCCAGCTTTTTTTTTTTTTTCCATTCGAACACATTTTTGTTGCTGTGGATTGACTTCTGTCTGCTTTTAAATGTGAAATGGGCGGATATGCATGAGAAACACTTGCCTTCATATCCTCCTCCTCCCACTCCTCTGGTGGTGAAATAATTCTGCCGCTTCTGCAGATGAGTGTAGCTCTAAAGCTGACACTTACTTGATTTTAATAGATTTAGCTCAGCCTTAAAATACAGATCATATAGAGCTTCTGTAGATTTCCATCATTTTAATCCTGTGCTCCAAGTATCTGTCACTGGATCATCCCCAACACATTCAGAACTGTACTGCTTATACAACATTTAGCCAAAATGCTGTGACCATTCATCCACAGGGGCGAAATTCATATTTTGTACTTCATTTGGGTCTTAACTGCTTCTTAAAGCAGCCCAAGCAATTAAAAATCCCAACATTTTGGCAATAAATTAGGGTTTTTTGGTGTCTGGAAAACAAGCCATATCAAAAAACCTCTTGATTGTTGAGTGGCATTTCACTGTTACCTAACAACCACAGGGAAGCCCAGCACGTCTGAGCCCCAGCACGTTTGATCAGGTGGTTTTATTGCTGTATTTGCTATACAATGGCTGCTGGAAAAGACAAGTGTTTTGTTGACTTGCCATCCAGAAACCACTTCTTGGTTGAAAAGAAGGCTCTACCTCTGCTTTTCAAAGACGTGCATTTGTATAGTTGTGCATTGGTTTCAGGTATTTTCACGTGCGAGTGTAAACGTTGAGTTGGGGGTGTGTGGCCAGCAGCAGCTTCCTTGGTTTTAAAGTGAAAGAGGCCCTGAAATAACTTATAATGAAGGAGCTCAAAAAAGGCAGAACTGAGTAGACCAAAATCATCTGCAAACAAGTTTAATGAACATGTTTTTTTAAAGCCTATAGACCTATCTTGGCATGTTCAAGGTAGATTAATACGTTAGACTAAAACAGTTGTGATCAGTCAATACATGTCAAGTAATGGTGATATTTGTATGTTGTCTGGATTGCAGTTTATTTCTGCAGATGCCAGCTGACTGGTATCTTGAGCATTTAAAGGTCAGCGCTTGGCAGTTTTCATGGTCCTCTGTTTTTGATCACAAGGGGATGAGATTTGTCTACAGAGATGCCCTACACTTGTGGAAAGTCAAAGTAGGATCAATTTTACTGCAGGAGATTAGGTTTTCCCAGCAGTAAGTGATGCTGTTTGCACTTATTGCTGTGTGTGTATTCGCTATTGGCTATTGTAGTGCAAGATAACTCACTGCACCCAGTCCAGAATGTTATTAAACCTTAAACCTGAACAGTACAAACTTCTATATACTCTGTTTTCAAAGTGCAAACCGAAGCAAAAGTAACAAAACCCCAATATTTTTGCCATTGATGATGTTTCTCACTGGAGTTTGGTTTTTCAGTGTTGAGTCTAAAGTGCCGTCCTGAGAAAACAAACTTCCAGCTGTCCCACAGCAAGACAAGGCTCCTTTTATACTTCAGCTCAACTTTCAGTTTTGGTTTTTGCTCTTTTTCTTCTGGTGTTGAATGCTGTAAACCAGGGGAATCAAACTCATTTTCGTTTTAAAGGCCCGCTTGTACCAGAATGTATTGATAAAACCTGATTACAAACTGTTAAAATATCAATACATTCTTAAAATTAGATAATATTATTGAACATATTCTCACTCTGTCCAGGATTCTTTGATACTTTTTGTGATTTTTTTTCTCTTTTTTTTTGCAATAATAATCAAAGTGTTTTTGGTATTAGTTTGGAAATATTTGAGATATTTGCGTTTATTTATTATGGTAAATGTGACTTTTTAAATGTGACCTCAATTAAGGCTGAGGCAGCTGTTTAGCACAAGTAAGAAAGTTTTTGACAATTTATATTAAAAAAATCTACAAATTAGCACCAAAAAGTGTGACGATTTGTTGATTTTGCATAAATTTCCATTATAATTCTCAATAAACTGGAGGGATTGATATAACAGATTAGAAACTGCATTGATTTGATTGATAAATTAATGTTTCAGCACACTTAGTGTGTAGTTTATGTTGTAAAGCACTTTATGACTTTTCATGTCTGTGAAAGGTGCTATATAAATAAAGTTTACTCACTTACTTAGAATCCAGCGGGCCACATAAACGGTTATGACGGGCTGGATTTGGCCCATGAGCCTCGAGTTTGACGCGTGCTCTAAAGGACTCACTGCCTTGGCAACTAAACCGCTACAAATCAGTTCAGTTGGTAAACCATGAAGTTGATGAAAATCTCGTGTGTGACTTTTTATTTGTGGTTAAAGTAGATTAAATCTTATTTCCATTGATTAGGTTTTTGATTCTCCCTTTGAGATCAGGCAACTTTTAAATAAAATGACAAATCTTGAGAGGGATACACAAAATGTCATTAACATCAGTATCAGTCATTTTTTAGCATATCTTCCTATTCTGTAGTTGCCTTTAGCTTCCAGTCTGTCAAGTCTGACTGTAAATATTATCAGTTTTTAAAATTATTGTCAGAGATTTTCTTTTTTGTCTATTGTGATTTATTACTCAGTGCCCCATGCAGCCTATGAGTAATGAGCAGTTATATATGTATATAACTTAAATGAAAATGTATTTATTAACCGACAGAAATAGAAATAAATCTTTCTGTGAGGAAAACATGATGTACCCAACGTCCTGTGTGATTCTGCAGTTATTGACATAAACTTTGGTCTAAATTATGAAACAGTTCTTGACACTGGTGGAGATGATTGCGGTTATCCATCCTAACGTGTGTCTGTCTGTCTGGTTTCTCCCTGCAGGACACTATAGGAACCCTCTGAACAAATACATCCATCATTATGAAGGCCTGTCCTACGACACAGAGCTCATTCACAGCAAGCATCAGCGGGCCAAGAGGGCAATTTCTCATGAAGACAAGTTCCTTCATTTAGATTTTCATGCCCACGGAAGGTTGGTTGACATTTATTTGTGACCTCATGTGTTATTTGTTTGCAAACTAATCCCTTGTGTACGTATTGTTGTTGGTTAAGGGTTTAGGAGAAGGGATTTGCTTTAAGATTAAACCTTGTTTTTTTTTGCATTTGTTCCTGTTTACAGGGGACATTTTAGATCTGCACTGCAAACAAACCAAAATCTTACCAAGTATTTTTGGTTTAGTTATTATTACAAATATCTTAATTTTGTCTTATTTCAAGTGTACTAACTTACAAATAACTTTTCAGCAAGATAAAGGAGCTTGTTTTAAGTAATTTGTTCCTTGATATTGATGGAAAAGCTCTAGCAAAGCAAAAACACACAATCTTAGCAAGTATTTTACTTTTATTTCTAGTGCAGTTATCTTAGTAAACATGAATTAAGACAAAAGTAATTTAAAACTAAGTTATCAGCAAGATATAGAAGCTTGTTTTAAGTAAATAATTCCTTAAAATTGGTGAAGAATTACCTGTTCCACTGGCAGATTATTTCTTTATAACATTGGGAAAATGTCTTGTTATAAGTAAATTTATCTGCTAATGGAACTGGTACTTTTTTAACTAATATTAAAGGACAAGCTTCTATTTCTTGCTGAAGAGATACTTGTACATTCATTTTGGTTTATTTAAAGTGTAATAAGATATTTGCACTAGAAACTAGACTAAAAATACTTGGTAAAATTTTTTACAGTGAGAAGACATTTTTTTACATGACAGTGGATTTTTCATAAATTACTTAATTTTAAACAAGCTTCTATATCTTACTGAAAACTTATGTTAGTTTTGCCTTATTTCAGGTGTATTAAGATTTGCACTAGAAACTAAACCAAACATGGTAATATTTTGTGTTTTTGCAGTGTGAAGTGCATATGAGTTTTAAATCTAAATCTTCAGTTGTTTTTTGTGTTTTTTTTTTTGGATGATTCATTAGTTGGTTAAATGCCAGATAAGAAGAAGCATTTGAGGTTTTAATCGTCTAAGTTGTGCACATCTGCTGCCTTTTCCCCATATGTGATAGTATCTTTATATTATTGGGGCTTCAGATTAAGCGTAAGCGTTTTTATTGCACATCCAGGAGGTGATTGCGGAGGCAGATGCATTAAGATCTAAAATAAATACTAATTTCACAGATGGGAAGATGCATATAGTTTGTCCCTATTTTGAGGAGGAGGTGGCGGTGCTGGATGGCGTCTAAACTCCATCACAAAGTCACCACCATCTGCCTTGAAACTTGGCAAGGACTGTTTATCATCCTGGATGTAACAGGACTTGATGTTCATAAATCCTGATACTGCTTAAATAAGGAAGAGAATAACCAAAATATAAAACTATGCAACAGCAAACACACAAATAGATTTTTTTTTATTTAAAAAGACTATAAGATACATTTTGTTTTCTTCAGTTCTGATTCATACCTATATTTTTCAACCCAACAATCTGATTCTGTTTTCTAGATTCGAGTGTTTTCTGAGTAGTGCTTGCAGGATGTGATGCAAAACGTTTGTTGTGGAAATTAGGGGTTTGTTTACAGCAAAAGCAGTGGGTTGGGCTCTCTGACTGTTTGAGTGGTGGGTGTGTGTGTGTGTGTCTGTGTGTGTGTGCGCAGTTCTTTTTTGTTGTTGATTGCACTCAGACTCACTTGTGTAATCCCAGCCTCAATGTCAGAAGAAAACACAGGCCAATTGAGTGGAGTATGAAACAGAAACCACAGTTCATGTGTGTGAAAATCATCTGTTTTTCAAATAAGATCTGACATTGAGACATTACAGCAGCTTCAATGCATGTTGAGATTGTTTCTGTTGAGCTGTGTTACTTTCAGTTCAACATTTATTCCCCAATTTAGTCTTTTGATCCTAGTTTCATCATATTACCTAAAAATGTAAAACAACCTATAATGTGATCAGTTTTTTGTTTAAACTTGGTGTGATAAGTTTTCTCATTATTGTTAAAACACTTGTTATTGCATTCTTAAAGGGAGGGGGAGAGTATTATGTATTTTCCATTTTATAGCACAATCAAGTATCTATGTCAACATAAGTTGTTATGAAAATGCTGCAAAACAACTTAAAAGAAATTTGGCTTTGCATCATGGCATTATCTTATCCATGAAAATTTTAAAGGGGAATTATTTTTGCACATTTTTGTACTTTCATTTGGGTCTCGAGTGCTTTTAAAAAAACACCACCAGTCATTTTTTTGGTGTTTGGAAAATGAGCCATTTCAAAAACCTCCCTATTGAGTCACAATCGAAAGGTATTACACTGTTACCTAGCAACCCCAGCTGAGTCCAGCCCGTTACCTAGCAACTCAAGCTGAGCTCCAACATGTTTGGTCAGCTGGTGTTACCGGTGTATTTGCTGTACAATAGCTCCTGGAAAAGACAAGCGTTTTGTTATTGACTTACCATTCAGAAACCACTTGCTGGATTCTTGCTGGTTGTGCAGGAGGCTCCACTTCTGCTTTTCAAAGACATACGGTTGTATAATATCCCATCTGTTTGCAGCCATTTTCACGGCGTGTGTAAACGCTGAGTTGAGGGGCATGGCCAGCAGCAGCAGCTTGTTTGGATTTAAAGTGACAAGACACTCTAAAACAGCTAGCAATAGGCAGAACTGAGCAGACTAAAATCTCATTCTCTACAAATGATTTAGTGCAAAAACTGTAAAGAACATGTTCTGTATAGACCATATTTCAATATATGGTGTCCTGACATGTTCATAGAGGTATAATAGAGCTAATCCAAGTGATGAATCAGTGAATTGATGAATAAGTGCAGGCAGTTTTGTGACGATCTCCTCGTGTCATTTCAGGCATTTCAATTTACGGATGAAAAGAGATACAACCTTATTTCCTCCAGATCTGAAAATAGAAGTTTCAGGAGAAGAGATTCCATACGATACCTCTCATATCTACACTGGAGAAATTTACGGTAACCCGTGTTTACACATTAATATTTCAGTGATTTTTTTTGTTTGACATGCTGTGATAACTTAGCATCCAGTCCCGTGTGAGTCTGAGTATAAAGTGCCATGATTTGATTTACCAGGTGAGAAAGGCACCCTGACTCACGGCTCCGTTGTGGACGGTAAGTTTGAGGGCTTCATCCAGAGCTACCACGGCACGTACTACGTGGAACCAGTGGAGAGATACCTGGAAGGCAAAGACGTGCCGTTTCACTCAGTCATCTACCACGAAGATGACATACGTAAGTCCTTACACTCTTCACCTGCTCACATTCAATCGACAGCATCACTTCCTCGAATCTAATGCGTAATTTGTTTCATGGAAATGCGTAACAGGGAAAGTGCAAGGTTAGGGCAGCTGAGCAGATGAAGGCTGACTGGTGTGATTGCCCCCCATGGGAGCAGAGATACCCGGGGTGCTCATTAGCTGAATAACACAATCCTTCTCTCTGGCTTATTTATGCTCTCCACACAATGTTGGTACTAATAGTGAGCACCAAGCACACTTCACTACAGCAGCAGCCTTTAATTTCAAATCATCTGCGAACACATAGCAAGTTGCTGTGGGGCAAATTAAACAGATTTGCGAGAGGAATCGCTAATGAGTGCGACGGGAAAGTAGCGACTCACACACTGAAGCGAGGCGTATCAAGTGGCGTATAAGTACATCCATTAGCTGATCATGAATAGCACCAGGAATAGAGTGACTCAGGGGGTTAAGTAGCTAACATTGTCTTTATAATCCAAACAGTGTTTGTGTCTCTGCCTCTGTCACTCAGACTATCCGCACAAGTACGGCCCAGAGGGAGGCTGCGCTGACAGCTCCGTGTTCGAGAGGATGAAGAAGTATCAGGTTTCCGCTGCAGAGGAGCCACGCAAGGTGAAAATAAAATAAAATAAATCAGGAAAACACGTGACATGCAGTAGTTTTATGGCGTGAGTAAGTACTTAAATGCCTTTCTGGTTTGGGTTCATTGCAAAAATATTGATTCTTAATACTTGGCAGGTTTTGCTTTGGCAGATAGTTGGGGAAAAAAAAAAGTTTTTTCCATTTCAACTAAATGGAACCATTAGAAAATCTGGTGTCTGGCCAAAGCTGCAATACTGGCAGTGAAACATCTTTACGCTTAAGTGAAGCAGCTTCTCATGAATTTAAATTTATTTCATAAGGGAAGGTCCATATTAATCAACACAAAGTAAATTAAAACAAGCATGTAAATACGACAGATTTAGCCACAAGGGCTAATTTTCATCTGCAGCTAGGTTGATGCAAAAAAATAAAGAAAAATAATTGACACACACACGAACGAACACGCAAAACATATGGCAAAGTGAAAGAAATGAGTAATAATAAAAAAGCAAGTTAGACACGTAAACATTTAAGTCCATTTTAAACATGAATGCAGTTTTTATTAATTAGAAGCTACTATTTAAATGATTTTCTAAAACAACTCAATAATATTTCTAATTATTAATGACCAAAGGAGCTGAATAATATTTCACAATCCCTCCTACCAGCTGCTCTTGTGGTTGTATTTGATTGTAATCGTAACTGAATGAAGTTATTGTTTGTTGCTCCCTGGAAAATCACCATTAACCAAATTAAACTGTGCACACAGAGTGCTCATATAAATAGTTAACACACAGAAGTGTCTCTGTAAATTAGCATATTATAAAAATAATATTCAAATAATTCAATTCAAAAAAGTGATGTATAAATTCATGAAAGATATTTTAAATGTCTTTTCCCGTTAGATCTGTTAAAGAAAAACATTTTCATACAGGAATGTTATCATGGTTTGCACCAGCTGCGTTTCCATTGGCCATAAAATTGGCTTTAATTAAAACATGCTAATTTAGAAAGAAAACCTCATGTTTTCCAATTAAAAACTAATTTTTTTTTCTTTAGAATGAGGTAGGTTTTCAACCGTATCATAATTTGTGTATTTCACAAACTCTTCTTTTGCATCAAGCCATTTCCAGCAGTTTGTCTGAAGCAGCAGCAGCAACGTGTTTATTTGTAGCCACCGGCTTCTCCTTGGATCTCCTACAGAGCTGTCGCAGCATCGCACAGCTCATCAAAAGTTGAGTTTGTCATTTTAAAGTGTTGGATCCATCTCTGTTCTGTTAAATTGGCTAAATACAATTTCCCCAAAACTCTGCATATAAACACAGCCTAGATAAGACGCAGACGTTCCCCCTGATAGATGAGCGCTTATTGTTTTTGTCTAGTGTCTTTATTATTTATTTTACATCGCCTTTTATTCTCCTAATTGCTCTGACTGAACAAATTGAACTTGTTTTACATGTTTAACTGGTAGCTTGTGAAGCTGTGGGTGTATTTAAGCTGTACTGGTGCAGAGTTACCATGCAAATTTCTAATTCAGTACATTTATGTCTGTGTTTAAAAGAAGAAACGTTTTAAGTGAATTCAGCTGTTTTTCCTTCCGATTCTAGTCCTCAGATGTTGATAGCAGCAAAACATAAAGTGTATTTGTGCATTCATAGTTTTGACCGAGAAACGACTTTGGTAGAGAAACTAAAAGTAAATTAGAGCTGTCATTCCTGCAAGCCTTAATCAGCAAAATTAAGAAATATTTCTCTTTTTGTGTAATGAACCTAAATATTATGAGTTTCACTTTGTGAATTAAATTTCTAATTCACTGAAATGCATCTGTATTTTCTGGAGTTATTTTGCTTTGATTGTGGTTTTATTTCATCTTATCCATCTCTTAGCTAAAATCTGATTTATGAACATGCTGTGGCTTAAGGGGGAAACTCTAAAAATACTTCCCATTACTTATTTACTCACTGTTAGGATGGAAAAGCTATAAATATGTTTTATTTAGCTCTCTAAGACTCGTGTGCTCCTCACGTCAGGATCTCCACACCGAAGCGGAGTCTGAAAGCCCCGTGTTGCTGAGGAAGAAGAGGATGGCCCAGGTGGAGAAAAACACCTGCCAGCTCTTTATTCAGACCGACCATCTTTTCTTCAAATACTATAAGACCAGAGAAGCTGTCATAGCTCAGGTAAGGCACACAGCGACAGCAATACAAAGTACCTAAACATTGGAAACTCTGGCAGCATGTAAACAGAGTCAAAATACTTGAAGTTGTGGCTGTAAAATTGAAAAATCTATTAAAATACAAACAATTTACAGCATTACTTTAATGAGTTTTTTTGGAGAAATTGTCTTTTTAAGTGTTTTCTCTTTTACATTGGCACCAACCAGGTTTCTACCTGAAATAAATGATTTATTTCTATGGCATTAAAATAAGCTTCATACAGAAAAAAGTATCAATTCCAGATCCTTCCAAGTTAAAAACCTCTGACCTGTTCAGTTTGATTTCGGTCTAGTCAAATCAATTAAGTTTTGTATAATTGATATGTTTAAAAGGAATTAACAACAAAAACAAAAAACCTGTTCCTCCTGGTAATTTTTACACATTTATTATAAAGCACAAATTATGTTTAAGTGAAATCTGAAATCCCTGGAAAATAACAAAAAAAAAACATAAGCTGTACTTATTTGAGCTAATTCACTTTAATTTAATGCAAAACATAAATTTATACATAACTTCTCAGTTAAAAGCTGAACTTATCATTGACCTGGATAAACTCCACCAGGTGGCGCTTCACTAACCTCCTGTTTTCTGTCCAAGGAAATATTGCATCCCTGGTGGCAATTTTAGCTTGGTTATTAGGTTCAGAAAGGCTTTGCAAAACAAGAGAATATTTGACGTGATGTCTTGCCGTACCTTCATTCGCTCTGAAGTATCTCCAGAAACCTGAAACTTTTCATGTAGGTGCTTGAAATCCTTGAAAATGCTTACATTTCAATCAGATTTTCAAGGTTTGGAAAGTGCTTTATTTTTGTATAAAGTCCTTGAAAGTTATTCATATTCACACTGCATAGTTTTGTAGTAAAGTGCAATATATTGTTAATTAAAAGTCTAAATTTGAGAAACATTTAGTTTCATACACCAAATAAACAGACACAAACATTTTTTAATCTCACTCTCTAAAGTTAAATCAGACTAAATGTTTTAGGTTAGAATCACCAAAATTATTTCTATTTGTTAAATGTCAGAAAACTTTTTCGTAAATCTCTGTGTGTATGTTATCTTTTGAGCAGGAAGGCCATTTACCTTAACATGCTCAGTGTAATGAATATTTCTTATTCCTAATGGCTTACTGACTAATTAATAATGTCACTGAAATAAAAGTTGGCTTATGTTTTAAACATTAAACAGCATTATTAAAATTGCAGGATTGTATTTGTTAAATTAGTGTTTTCTAAGATTTTAGTTCTTAGACCAGTCGGATGTATAAAGTGTGAGAAAGACATTTCAAAACATAAAATTGTATTATATCTTACTTGTCGCTGCTGTAAAATGTAAAATACTCTTACAAGATGGTATTAATAATGTTAATAAATTATATGTGATAGATAATTGAAATGGTCTTTTTGAAATTTCATTTGTACTGTTTTTATCTGGAAAGTGTGGTGCTGGAAACGTTTGAAAAGTGCTTGAATTTTCCTCTGGGGAAAGTGAATTTAAAGGAAATCCTGTGTTGGCAGATTTCCAGCCATGTCAAAGCCATTGATGCGATCTACCAGGGCACAGACTTCATGGGCATTCGTAACATCAGCTTCATGGTGAAACGGATCAGGGTGAGTTACACCAACAGACCCTGTGTGACTCTGAAGTTTCAGTTTTCGTCTCCCCCTCTGAACCCGCTCGCCTCCTCCCGTCTAGATAAACACGACCAACGACGAGAGAGACCGATCCAACCCGTTCCGCTTCGCCAACATCGGCGTGGAGAAGTTTCTGGAGCTGAACTCGGAGCAGAACCACGACGATTACTGCCTGGCTTACGTTTTCACAGACAGGGATTTTGATGATGGCGTGTTGGGACTGGCCTGGGTGGGAGCCCCCTCAGGTGCTGGAATATTCCTTAGCAGCTTTTGGATTTATTATTATTCTACACTGGCAAAAATTGTTTTTATAAAAGGACAATTTCACTTCAGAGTGCATTAAAATTTTGACTTGCAAATTATAACTGCAGCTTCAAAAATTCACAAATAAATGAAAATGCCTTGGAGTTTTAACAAATATGTAAAAAAACAAACAAATATGTTAAAACTGTCAACATGTTATGACAGTACAATATTAGACGGATAATTTGGGAAAAGATTAATCTCCTCCACCTCCTTCCTGTAAGGAAGAGGATTAGGGCCACTGAAAAAAAATAAATAAATAAAACAGTTCTGGCTTTAATCTCAGAATTCTGACTTTATTCTCAATATTCTGAGGTTAAAGTCAGAATTTTTTATTCTTATTTTTTCCATTGGCCCTAATCCTCTTCCGTATTCCTGAGCTACTGTTGCAATTTGAAGAAATGCAACACTCCCGACCAAAACTAACCAATCAGAGCCAAGGGCGGGTCTTAACGCTGTTAATCATCTTCATGTACTCGTCATTAAATGTGCTAATGGCTGAGAAACAACTTGGGATTCCAGGAAAACCGTTTATTTGCTGCCAGATAAACGTTTGCTAGTTAGCTTTCAGGCTAATTGAATGCTAGTTAGCATTCAGTCAATGCTAACTAGCCTGAGCATTCATGACAGGCTCTGCCAGCTGCAGCATAGCAGAGAGCAGGAGGGGAAGCGGAAGGGGTATGAGCAGCACCACACAGAGGATGATTGACAGCGCTAAGACCCACCTCCTGGCTATGATTGATTGTTTCTAGTTGGCACTGGGAGAAGGCAGGACCTTGATTTTTTTTTAAAACATTTTTTAAACAGACTCTGTCTCATACTGACATAGTTACAAGAAATATGTAAAAAAATATATTTTTATAACCTTGTTAGTCATGCTACTGTGATAAATTGAGTTTAACTTAATGCAACTTTTCACTTCAAAAACGGTTATTTTCCTTTGAAATTCTAGTTTTGCATGTTTTAATTAAAACATTTTTTAATAAGACTGGATTTTACATTTGACTCAATTATAGAATCAACCATTCTTGGTCTCTTTGAGGTGCAAACATCTTTCTGAACTTCTCTTTCCTCTTTGCAGGGAGCTCTGGGGGAATCTGTGAAAAAAGCAAGCTGTACTCCGACGGAAAAAGGAAGTCTCTCAACACTGGTATAATCACGGTACAGAATTATGCCTCCCACGTACCTCCAAAAGTCTCTCATATCACTTTTGCACATGAAGTAGGACACAACTTTGGCTCCCCGGTATGTTACTTGCACGTTGCACATGTAACGCGTGGCATACGCTCGTCCAACCTCAGGTTTTCCGCTTTCACTCGTAGCATGACTCCGGAGCCGAGTGCACCCCAGGAGAATCCAAAAGCCAAGACAAGAAGGAGAAGGGCAATTACATCATGTATGCGCGAGCCACGTCGGGAGACAAGCTCAACAACAATAAGTTCTCCTACTGCAGCATCCGCAACATCAGCCAGGTTCTGGAGAAGAAGAGAGGGAACTGTTTCGTTGGTGGGTTTTACTGCTTCGCGTTGGCCCGCATTTGAACTTCTCTTGTTGAGGAATCAGAAATTCAAACCCTGTAATCGTTCTTGTTCAGCTGCTCCCTGCAGCGGAGAGCAGAGTCATCCAAAAGTCTTCATTAGAAAATAAAATATGGCAGCTGGAGGTGATCCTGCAGAGCGGCTCTAGCTCCATAACCCAATCTTGGCTTTGGCATGGTATTATTTTTATCTGACAACATTTGGCAGGCTGAACAACTACCTTTGTTGTTTTTCTTTTGTATGCAGATGGTATATTTGGCACAGCTTTAAAATGGCTACCTACAGAAATTAAACCTTGATTTTTAACATAATTCATACAGCATTAATGCTATTAATTTTGGCCTCAATTATTTACCTAAAGTGTTCTTTCTTCAGGCCTGAATAACTGCAACAAGCGATCTCACTTGGTTTACTTTATTAAAAAATTGATTTACACCAGATTTTGGCAAAGTTCTGCCCTGAACTTGATCACAATTCCTTAACTGTTTTGTTTTCTGGAATGGGTCTCACTTCAGATTCTGTCCATAAATGTTTTGCATTAATAAGCCTGATATATATTTTCCAAATCCCCCCTAAAAATAACAAATTCAGGAATGAGAATTTTTTTCTAAATCAGTTTCTTCCAATTATAAAAACTTATGAAACTTTTAACAAAAACTGCAGGTGTGTGTGTGTCTGTTTTTGGTGAATTTTGGTTAAAACATGTTTGTTTTTTTATTCAGTGGGTTAGGGTTAGGGTTAACCCTTCATCCAGGCATTTTGCTTAAGTAGAAGTAAGCAAAATGCCTTTAACAATAAAATTACTCAAGTAAAAAGTACAGCGTAGTTAAAAAAAAAAAACTACACTCCTAAAAGTAATTTTTTTCCCCCAAAAAAAGACACTCAAGCGACTAAATCCAGCTAGTTGCTTCCCAACTCTGGTTATTTATTGTACAATCTTTCCACGCTGAAAAAATAAATTATAAAAAGAACAAAATGAATGCATTTGAATTGATAAATGAATGCAGTAGCAACAAAACCTATCCGCACTATTACATTCATTATTTATCAACAATATTGATGGATTTCTTGACATTTTACTCCTGAAGGATTTGTTGAACATTTTATTTTGTGTTTTCTTTTGGCGGTATTTGATTTCCTCTAGCTTCCAGTTTTGTGGCGTTTAGCTTTGCGTTTTCTTTGGCTCAGAATCTGGCCAGCCGATCTGTGGGAACGGCCTGGTGGAGCCCGGAGAGGAGTGCGACTGCGGCTACAGCGACCAGTGCAGAGACCTGTGCTGCTACGACGCCAACCAGCCCGACAACAAGAAGTGCAAATTAAAGCCCAACAAAGTCTGCAGGTAAGAAATCAAACAGTAAGTTGATCTAAAGTCTGTTTATCTTATCGCTCGACTAATGGTTAGAGTCAAAGTTTATTTATGTAGCACATTTACGACCAAAAGCTGATAATATGAATAATAAACCAAAACAATACTTAGTTTTAGCTGCAGCAATTCTCTGAGTGATTAATTATTAACTTTTGATATTATTTTGTATTAAATAGACTAAATGAGCATAAAATTGTTAAATTTAGACATTTATAAAGTGGAACAAAACAGGAACCTCTTTGGTTGCTGAATAGAAAAATAAGACCAAAACAACAAAATATGTTATATGGTTCCTCTTGAAGGAAAGTTTAACTCATGGCAAACCTCAAAGTCAACCTTACTTATTGGCTTTTTTTCTGTTATTTTACTGCCTCGGCTTTTCTGTCATATTATCCTCATCTTTGTAGCACATGAGTAATTTTTGAATAAGAAGTTGATGCTGCTCAACGTCTTGCCCCCTAGGGGGCGCGCCCTCAGTTTGCGAACCTCTGGTCTAATTTGACTTGATCTTTCCCGCCATTTTGTTTCTGTATCAACTGTTTCTGCTGAAGTTTGACCAGTGGCGCCCTCTGCTGGATGGCGGAAAAACAACACTAAAACGCTGGTCTAAGCCGATGTTATTTGTTAATTGATTAGAGCTAATTTTGATCTAATAAACCATCAATCGACAATTGTTACAGCTTCAGGTATTTTCTTAGATATTTTTAAGGGTTTTTGACATTTCGTTCCGCATGAGGAGGATCAATCGACTCACGCCTGACTCGTTTTTGACTCGGCTCTTTGCTCGTTTCCCATCAGCCCGAGTCAGGGTCCTTGTTGCACTCCTGAGTGCAGCTACAAGGGTCGCAACGAGAAGTGCAGGGAAGAGTCCGAGTGCGCTCACCAGGGCATGTGCAGCGGCGGAAGCGCCCAGTGCCCGACCTCGGAGCCCAAGGCCAACTTCACCGCCTGCCACGGCGAAACTCAAGTCTGCCTCAACGGGGTGAGCGCCCGAACGTTTCGCACCTGGCGCCGGCAGAGCTGGTTGCTGTGGCAACGCTATTCTCACACTAGTCGGTGTCTGATGTCGCCTGTCCTCGTGCTCCTCCCCCGCAGGGCTGCTCCGGCTCCATCTGCGAGAAGTACGGGCTCGAGGCGTGCACCTGCGCCAGCCAAGATGGCAAGGACGAGACCGAGCTCTGCCACGTGTGCTGCATGGAGAAGAGTGAGCGGCTTTATCTGTTTTTTAACTTTATTTAACCAGACAAAACCCATTCAAGATCCAGATCTCATTTTCAAGAGGAGAATCAGTAACACAAAAGTAAAACTAATTTAAACACTGCAAATCCTACCAAGTATTTTTGGTCTCATTTCTAGTGCAAATGTTTTAAGTTCACTTGAAATAAGGCAAAACGAGCTTACAAGTGACTTTTCACCAAGATGTAGGAGCTTGTTTCAAGTCAGTAATTCCTTAATATTAATGTTCCACTGGTAGATTAATTCACTTATAACAAAATGTCTTGTTGAAAGTGAATTAATCTACCAAAGGAACGAGAATTTTTCCATCAATAGTCAGGAATTATTGACTTAAAACAAGCTCCTACATCTTGCTGAAAAGTTACTTATGAGTTAATTTTCTCTTATTTCAAGTGAACTAAGATATTTGCACTAGAAAATAGACCAACACTGCTTGGTAAGATGTTGTGTTTTTGGGGTTACTGTACAAACTTAGACCTCAAACTTCAGTTTCAAATCTTCGACTGGATATTTTTGCTTATTTTATTTGTACAAAGTTCTTTAAAAGTCCTGTGAGTAAATAGTTTTCCCCGTTTATACTATCAATATCTAGCAGTTATTTACAATTTGTTGTCTACTAAGAGTAAACTGAAGTAAAACCTGCTCCCTGGAGTGAAATTACCGTAATAACCTGATATTCGCTGGAGAGCAAAACGACTCCCTTTCAGAAACCGATGGAAACTTTCAGGTTTCGCAAAGTTGGCTTGTAAAAATGTGTCGTCTGTGACACATTTCAGCTGATAAGGGTTAAAACAAATTACATAACAGTTTAAAAGGACTGACACTGTTTAATAGAATCACATTGCACGTTTTTTTAAGAACCGCTCCAATGAAATGTGACCCAACATCTTTAGTTCGGACTGGAGCCGATTCCATCGCTCTGAATGCTTTGCATCTATTTCTCCGTTCAAACACATGCAAGAGAAAAATGTTGCAGTGAAAAGATCTTTGCAGGGGAGAATTTAAGTGGGCAGCAGCCAAGCCGGGTAGAGTTTTATGTTTTTGTCTTGGTCGACACAATGCAAATGAGAAACTGATCCGTTTCTGCAGTGAACCCCAACACCTGCAGCAGCACGGGGTCGGAGCGCCTGGCTCGGTTCTTCAATAAGAAGGTCACCACCCTGCCAGCGGGATCGCCCTGCAACGATTTCAAAGGTTACTGCGACGTGTTCATGAAGTGCCGGCTGGTGGACGCGGACGGGCCGCTCGCCCGGCTAAAGAAGGCCATCTTCAACCCAGAACTCTACGAGAACATCGCAGAGTGGATTGTGGTGCGTACCGAATCCGCTGGACGTTTCTTGGTTTTAAGGTTAAGGTTAAAAGGTTTCGTGATGATCCCTCCTGCAGGCTCACTGGTGGGCCGTGCTGCTGATGGGCATCGCTCTCATCATGCTCATGGCGGGTTTCATCAAGATCTGCAGCGTTCACACGCCCAGCAGTAACCCCAAGCTGCCTCCGCCCAAACCACTGCCAGGTCAGTTCCTAAGCTTTCTACACACAGCTCTGGAAAAAATGAAGAGCCCACTGCACCAACACTGAAAACCTGCGGTTTTTCCACCAAATGTTGATTTCTGAACTCTTCCTGAGTTAAAGCATTAGTATTGTTGTTTCTAAAGGAACATGAACTCGTTTTTTTGCATTGCTTGACATCTGAAAGCTCTGCACTTTTTTCCTTATTTTGACCACAAATAAATATTTCAGAGACAAGTCATAGAATAAAAAAACAATGTTCATTTTACTCAAACATTTACCTATATAGAGTAACATGATCTCTCGTTTTTTCAGTTTAAGTTGTTAGAATTGGGTTTATGCGCTCTACCTTCCTGGTTTTAGTCAGAACTCCAGCAGCAGCGTTCTGGATTAGATTGAGTCTTTTTTTTTACTGTGATCAGTGTGACTAAAGTTAAACACCTGGATCAGTTTCTCTAGATTTCATTGGGTCCTCTAATCCTGGAAATGTTCTTCAGGCGATAGAAGGCCCACTTTCTCTTCTCACCTTGAAAACTCCTGAAAAGCGAGCCGACCCTCCGTTTTGCTTTGTCTCCAGGCACGTTGAAGAGGCGACGAGCGCAGCAGCACGCCAGCTCTCAGGTGCAGCACCAGTCGCAGCACCCCCACGCCCACGGCGGCCAGCGACAAGCCCGGGGCCAGCCGCAGCGGCAGGCGCAGCCCCAGAGGCACCACCGTCAGCCCAGAGAAAACTATCAGATGGGCCAGATGAGACGCTGAGACCCCGCTGCCCCTCCTTGCAACCCCCAATGCCTTGGCTCCTCCTCGTGCCTACAGTGGGAAACAAAAGCGTCACTCCATCCAAAGAAAAGCCTGACACGGTTGTTTGTCGTCGTCATATCCTCCGATCTGCAGACAACGCGCTCTACGCGGAAGAAGAGTAAAAACTTTGTCTAACAACTCAGCCGGCTCTTTGCGGAGTGGACTCGACCATCAGCCATCTCCAGTGCATCGTTTTCCATCTCTCTTTTCGTTTTTCTTTTCATTCCAAGGAGTGCCAAGAAGAGATAAGGAATCATGTGTAGCGTTAGTACATCCTGTGATGTGTTTTTCTTTCTGTTGCGATCTTCGAGTGACTGCCGGTGAATCGTTCTGTGCTTCTTCTTCTTCCTGTCCTTCTTCTTCTTCTTTTTGTTTCTTTTCCCCCCTCATCATCCTGACCAGGAATGAGAGAAACTCAGTGGGAATTTGTGGCACTTTTTATTTCTGATTTTTCATGTCGAGCAGCAAAAGAGACAGGCTCTGGTCTCCTCATGCAGATAATCTTCTGCATGTGACTGTAAATATTTAGTGTATCATAAGTGAAAACAAACTATTTCTTCTACTGTAAATGTGTAATTCTTCACTACGTCTCTTTTCTTTTTCTTTTCGGTTAGTGCTCTCAGGATTCTTAACGCATAAATGAAGGAACGTTGAGGATTTGACGCTCTTGAGTTGGATCGCATTCACTTATTTGATTACAAGATTATGAACAACAAGGGCATCATATCCCTGTTTTTACGTTTCGTTTTATTTTTTTTGCTCATGTTGTGTAAGGAGATGTAGCGTCATGGGAACAAATATGAAGGATCACAACACTATTTGATCATGAAGAGTGACACGGGAAACGAAGGCTAGGAGTCTAGGAATGAGTCATGTTAGTTTACATGAGTGTGGAAATAAATTTTTAAAAATGACTAAAAAAAAAAGTAAGATTAAGTCATTCTATTATTCCTCAGATAGCAAATCTAAGAACTTTTCCTTGTGGGCATGCAGACACATTTATTACATGTGGCTTTGAATTGACAAAGGTCTGTAATATCTGTAATTCACTACTTTTATTTTGACGGCTGTGTAACGCAGGAAAGAGAAGTGTAATGCAGCAGTGTTGTTCACTAACGTTCTCCTCAGTGCGTTCACTACTAATCTAATGGAAAAGCTACTTCCTGATCCCCTAAAGAGCTCACCGGTGCAGGATGTTTACCGTAGAAATCCACTGAGACGGCAGCAGGGAGGAAGTGTGATTGGTTTGACCTCAGGTGTTTGCAAAACGAACCCTTTTTGTGAATTTTATTTATTAGATGACAAGAACTGTACCTGGTGATGCAATCATTACTTTTTTTTTTTTTTTACTCGTAAGAGAATACATGTTTAAATTGACTGAAATTCCTTATTTTCTCCAGTAGATGTTTTTTCTGCTCTCGCACAAAACCCAACCTTACATGTCAGAGTAAATGCCTCTGGCAGAAATTTCTTTTCCTAATAGTTTCACTAAAATACTAGTAAAACCTGCAATCTCAGTTTTTTTCTCTCCTCAACAGTTTGCAGAGACTCTGACTGGCAGCACCTCCGTCTGTTGGGTGAACATGTTGCGTTCAGAGTCTCGCCGCCATTTTATTGGCTGCAACTGTCATCAGGCAGAGAGAAAAAATGAATTTGCAAGCAGAAAACAAAGCAGGGAGTTCAGGTCCCAGTAAAGGAGGTACAGAAGATGTTTGCATAAGCAACATTAAATCTGATCGCTGTAACACACTGCAAAACCAACATTTAACTACATTTTTTTGGCTCAACTGTAATGCAAATATCTTATCGCACTTTAAACAAGACAACACTAACTTAAAATATTTTTTATCAAGATATAGGAGCTTGTTTTAAGTTAATAATTGCTTAATATTCATAAAAATGTAGTTCCACAGAGTCTTCTCATACACTGCAAAAACACAAAATCTGACCAAGTTATTTTGGGTTAGTTTCTAGCGCAAATATCTTTAGTACACTTGAAAGAAGTTAAACTAATTTAAAAGCAACTTTTTTTTAGAAAGATATAGGCTTGTTTTAAGTGAGTAATTCCTTCATTTTTAGTTCCACTGGCAGATAAATTACCGTAACTTATAACATGGGAAAAATGTCTTGTTATAAGTGAAATAATCTGCCACTGGAACTAGAACTTTTTCATCAAAAATAAGGAATTATTTACTTAAAACAAGCTAAAAAGTTACTTGTAAGTTAGTTTTGTCACATTTTGAGAATAGTAAGATAGACTAAAAATACTTGGTGAGATTTTGTGATTTTGCAGTGTGAAAAAAATCTACCAGTGGATCTTTTGCACCTTTTTTCTAAATCAATATTAAAGAATTAGACTTTAAACAACTGAAAAGCTATTTATAAGTTAGGTTTTTTTGTCTTTTTTTTCCAAGTGTTTTAAGATATTTGCACTAGAGACATGACAAAAGATACTTTAAAATTTCTTTTTCTGTCTGCGTCCTTTTTCTTTTTGTGTGTGAATTTGAGGTGAATTTTGAGCGAGAGCAGAACAAAATCTGACTGAAAATAAGGAATTGAAAATGCATGTACTCCTTTTTTTATTAATATTTCTTTTTCCATGGGGATCATCCCCAATAATGTTGCTTAAGTGTAAAATATCATGAATGCCTCTACAAGAAGACGCATCCCAGATTTTGTATTTCATAGCACACGTTTTATTTTTAAATGCATGCAACACTAATGAAATCTAGTGCGACTCTTTTCGTCCTCGTCGCAGTGAGCTCTGTAGGGGAGCGGTCGACGTAAACGACTAACGCGTCGTTTTCTGCAGCGAGGCGGATGAATTCGATAGCTTGGCGGTTGGAGCAAAATGGAGCTCTCTTTTTAAACTCTCATCTCACCTGTCAGGCCAGAAGAATTTACCTGTAAACTTGTACAGTACTTGGAGGAAAAAAAATAAAATAAAATAACAAAAAAGTTAGCATTTAATTTGAAAATGAAAAGTACATTTTGATACATCTATTTCTTTTTTTTCTAAATTCAGAGTAACTTGTTAAAAATGTTCATATGTGACAAAGTTTCCTCTCTCCTAATTTATTTATGTTCTTCTTTGTGCAAGTAGAACTGGAATTTGCTTATGCTTTTTACCACTGTCATCAACGGAGGAAAAAACTATTCAGTGATAATGTTACATTCCCATTCTGATTTTTTTTTTTTTTTTTTCCATTTTCTTATCCTGTGGCATGGTTCGGGTTGACGAGCAGACGTTTAAAATAAAAATGCCTGTAAATTTACTTTCTTTTTAATTTCGTAGTCTTGGTAAAAGTTTTTAGATAAACGTGCACTGAAAATGTCCAAATTGAGTTGAAATGTCGTAGGTGATGTAGGCCGTAAGAACACATGATTAAAGCGTAAAAACTACTGTCTGATTTTAATGTTCACTGTGTTTTATACAGTATTCGAAATTTTTGTTCACTTTGAACATTTTTACTAAAAAAAAGAAAATAAAAATTTGAAATTGTATTGTGCAAAGAGATGTAATTTTTGGAGTACTTGAAATGCATTAATTAAAAGACTCATTCAAAATAAAATAGACCTCTGTTTACTGTCTGCAATGTGTGTGCACTCTTTGGATTTTTAAGGTCACAATTAAGATTATGTGAATTTTATTCTCCTTATTTACATGGAACAATTAAATCATCCTTGCACTTATCGAAAGCTAAACTTGTGCAATATTTAAATATTTTAATATCTGGAGATTTTTTAGCATCTTGCAGTCTGCTTTCAGAATAAACTTACCTGGAAATTTTTATTTTTTTAAACGCCTTCCACTTTTTGATAATGGTTGACTTAAATTTTTTCTGCAACCTCTACAAATCCCTTACCAGACTTCTAATTGTACTTTTATTTAATTAATATAAATTGTAAGCAGCAAAGTTACTACATAAGGTTCTTATCAAATTAATCTGAGTCAGAAATCCTACAAATGCAAAAACATAAAATCTTACCAAATTTTAATTTCTAGTGCAAAATATCCTCATACACATGAAATAAGACAAAACTAACTTACATGTAATTATTTTAACAAGAAATATGAGCTTTTTTAGATTGAATAATTATTTAATATTGATGAAAAAGTACTAGTTATAAGTAAAATAATCTGTCAGGGAGACCTGACATTTTTTCCCCATATTATAACTTCATAATTTATGAAAAAGTACTTCTACTTTCCCTTATAAAATACATTTTATTTCTGGTGCAAATATCTTAGTACATTTGAATTAAGACAAAACTAACTTACAAGTATCTTTTCAGCAAGAGAGAAGCTTGTTTTAAGTAAATAGTTAATCAATAACTATTTCCTTAAAACAATATTAATAAAAAAAAGTTTTGGTTCCCGTGGCAGATTATTTCACTTTTAACATGAGAAAATAGTCTTGTTGTAAATTAAATAATCTGCCAGTGAAACAAATCTTTTTTCATCAATATTAAGGAATTATTGTCTCTAAAGAAGCTGTATTTTATTTTTTAAGTTACTTATGAGTTACTTTTGTCTAATTTCAAGAATGCCCTAGAAACTAGACAAAATAAGCTTTTGTGTTTTTGCAGTGTGATGTTATTTTCATTAGGTTTTCTGGACACATTAAACCTTTTATTCAGTTAGTTTTAAACCCTGAAACTCCTGGCGCAGCCGTCCAACCCTCACTACAGTTCACTGCAGCTGAATCAATAATTCATACTGGCTATAAAATATGGGAGTCATGCAACACTTGTAAAAACAGAAAATGAAACTCTGAATAATAACAGTGTTGGTTAATAGATCATATTAACTGATGTTTAACTGTTATTAAGGTTGTAACTCACCTCCGCCAAATATTTCATACATTATCCTTCAGTTAATTAAGCTTCAAGTAGCTATAGTTTCATAAAAATGTGTGAAACAATCGGAAAACTTAAGTTTTGGCTCGTTGATTGATGTTCTTCTCACTTCTTTTCATCTTTTTTGTTTGTGATACTAACCTTGTTCACCCCACTGGGTGCAGTACATAGACATGGACAGAAGAGGGAGCTCTTACTTTAATAAAAATGTTTTGTTGGACGCTTTGCAGCAGAAAACGTAAAGTGTTATATAAATTTACTTACTGATTTTTAGTTTGGTTTTGTAATTTGTTTCTTTTAGCTCCATGGTTGCTTGTTTCAGTGCATTTCTGAAACGCTCTATTACATGTATTTTTCATTAACTTTGCTTTCTGAGTGTGTTTAGTTATGTAACAAATGGGATGAGTGCAGGAAAGATTTTGCAAGAATGCACGTGCAGCAAAGAGTGGTGTATTATTGATCATCGATATTGATGTTCTGCTGCAGTTACTGGAAGCTACGTCAGTGTGAATAAGCAACCAAAGCAACAGTTTCAGTCCAATAATTCCTAGAACAGCAAAGCAATGATTTTATAATCTGATTATGTTTTTAAACCAAAGATTTAGCAAAATTAAATTTCTTCTTGTTAAATGGTTGTGATAATTCTTAGTTGTTTGTCGGTGCTTCTTCAAACTAGCCTGTGTCCACACTGCAGCCTGAAGTGACCCAACTCCGATTCTTTTTTTTTTTTTTTTTGCCTTAATGTGACCTTTATCTGATCTCTGTCAGAAACACAGGCAAGATTTCTACAAATGCGACTCAGGTCACTTGGGTATGTGGTTCTAAATCCGATACACAGCCGATTTAAAAAAAAACAAAACAAAAACAAAAATGTGACCAGAATCTGAAAGGCCACGTCGCAATCTTTCGACCTGAACGTCACTGATACTCGACAAACGTCACTAAACTGCGCCCTGATATACGCAGGCGGGAAGAAAAACAAAAACCATGACGGACTATAATGAGGATTTGCTGGTTCGGTTTGGATAACAACTTTAAAATCGTAAGCTAATCTCCACCGTTAGCATCCATGTTTACTTCCGCAAACACTGAGCACTTCTTCTTTTTTATGGTGGTTAGTGAAACACTGAGCAGCTCTCTGATTGGTCATGGTTAATTAAAATAAATGAAATTCAAATTTGCATAAAAATTGCGTGGATGAACAAATGGTAAACTGAATTAAAATTTCTCATGAGAACTTATTTGTGTAAACTTTAATTTAGACAAACTGTGCTGAGTGAAATAAATGCAAAAAGTAATAACTAGGAAAAATAATCATGATGTACAAAAAAATGGTTAAAAATTGAAGAAAAACTTAAAGTTAATATAAACAAATAATTGTCACAATCACTAAGGGTAATGGGAAAAAGCTAAAGGGAAGCTCAGCATTAATGACTTGTGCTAAAAATATTCAATTGTATTTACAAAATAATATGACTTAACTGTCAACAATGAGACATACAGTTACAAAACAAGTAAAATCAGATTGAGCAAATCTAATGGCCCCAATTTAGCTCCATATATATGGAGTTTTATAAAGTACATAAAGTTTAGTCCAAGTTTTTTTTAAACTGAAAAATAATGATGAAACTGAAAAAAGTTCAAAATTAGTTTCCAGATTTTTTTTTTCAGTTTCAAATCTTTCTCTTCAGATCCAAACTTTTTTCAGTATCAAAACCAGTTTTCAGTTTGAGTTTTGTTTCTCAGTTAAAAAAAAAAAAAAAAAGATTGAGAAAACTTTATGGCCCCAATTTAGCTCCATATAAATGGAGCACCATTTAGCTCCGTATGTATGGAACAAATGGAGCTGAATTGGGGCGATAAAGTTTGCATAATGTTTTATAAACAGAAACTGAAATGTAATTATGAAACCGAAAAAAGATTTGAAACTAAAAAACGTTCAAAGCTACTTTTCAAAATCTTTTTTTTCTTCAGTTTCAAACTTTTTTCTTTTGGTTTCAAAATAGTTTTTCAATAATTTTTTTTTTCTTTTAGTTTGGAAAAAAAAAAAAAGTAAAATTGAGCAAACTTTCAGGCCCCAATTTAGCTCCATACTCTTCCCAGGCAGGAACTGCAGAAGCTGTCCTGACTGCGGCGCTGAATGTTTTAGCTCATGGCGATCATCTCGTATTTGTCCTTAAGACTGCTGTCATCGTCGTCCTCCTCCTCTTCCTCCTCTTCTTCCTCCACCTCGTGGGCCTTCTCGTCCTCGTCGTGGGGGTGGTGCAGCTCGATGAGCAGGAAGTAGAGGACGGCCGCCACCACGCCTCCCACCATGGGCCCCGCCACTGGGATCCACCACCAGTAGCCTCCAGTGCTGCCAGCCACAAAAACAGAATCAGAAAAGTCGATGGCTGGATAAATGTTGGCTGACTGCAGTGGGAACATGTGACATTATGTAACAAAATGTCTCACTTAATGGAAATCTGAATGAAGACATGAGCTTTTAAAGGATTTGGAAGCAATGAGGCACCAGAGGTAAACTTTTATGTTTTTGTTTTGATTGTTGAGGTCAAATAAAATCCCATCATGAACTTTTCAGTGCTCTGCTCCCAGATAGCAAGAGACGATATTCAGATCTGATTTTTTATTATTATTTGATTTTAGTCACATCTGTGATGTTCTCTGTGTGTAAAGTTGCATCAATTGGTCAGGTGTGTGTAACCCGTCAAAATGACGGATGGCCTTCAGATTTTTCCATCATCGTTTAAATTAAAAACCTGGTCAAACACGGTAAATATTGGTTTAACACGACTCATGCTAGGTACACATTATGTTTATTTTCTATTTATCTGTTTACACACATATTTATAAAGTAACAACGGAAGCCAAAAGCAGATATTTTCCACATGTTTTTTAATAATGAGTAAATTTCCAAATGTTTTTTTTTTTTTTCCCGAAATAACAAAAAATAATGAGTAAATTTCCAAATGGTTTTCTTGAGATAACCAGTCTTGTTATATTGAGGAAGCCAAATAGTTTTCTCAAGATAACAAGTGCATTTCCAAATATTTTTCTTGAAATAAGAACATTCCTCAATGGGTTTTCTTAAGATATTCATTTCCTGATTGGTTTTCTCTAGATTAACAGTTTTTGTGTTAAATCTGATTAAATTAACTAATTTCAATAAAATAAAACCATCAAGGAAAAGTATATACAGAAAACATCTGTTCTGATCTTCTAATGTCTGATGAAGTTCAGTTAAAAAATCTGGATTTCAGTTACCTGAAGACCTCCATCCCCCACCCGGCCACCGCGGTGAACAGCCGGGGCCCCAGGTCTCTGGCCGGGTTCAGAGGGTAGCCACAGTTGAGTCCCATGGAGACGCCGATGGCCATGATGATCAGACCGATGGCCAGCGGCTCCACGCCTTTGGGAGCGCCGATGTTCCCACCGTCAATGATCGCCAGAATACAGAGAACCAGCATACCTGTCCCCACCACCTGCAGGGGGCGCAGTAGCTCTTTATCAGTCACTGCTCATACAGTATGTGAGCTTAAATAAAACGCTTTGCTGTTTAACTGAAGTCTACACAGATTTTTCTTATAGAACAATCTTTAGTATATTAGTACTTATTATACACCTCATGATATATTTAAAACACACTTTACATCTAGGGGTGGGGATTTATTGAACCCTTTATCACTTATTATGAAAAAAAAAAGCAAAACAAAACCTGCAGTATGATTGGAAATGTTATTTCTGCTGTTTTCTCCTTGATTTGTTATGTAAATATTATATTTGTTATATAAGTTACACTGTTTTTTTTTTAAAGAAGCCATATTGTAAAAGAAAACATCTCTAATTTATGGTAAAACACCGGCAGGTTTGGCTGCTACCACACATTCTGGCAACTGCAGAAACTTTACCATATAAATATGGATTTACCGTATTTTTACTGTAAAATTTTCACAACAGCTGCTGGTATTTTACCTTAAATTAGAAATGCATTATTTTCTTAAGTGGGAATATTTTTGAAGAACAAGTTTTTTGTGTTTGTGGCGATATGAACTCTGTGCCATGCAGTCACATACAGTTACCTAAAAAATAAGTAATAAATAGATTTTTATTCCTGAAGATTCTTTATCATAATCTTCAGTGTTATCACAATAGTACCACAAAATATTGCGATAAAATCCTAATATATAGCCAACCGCTACATACATCCCTTTGTCTCAAGCCACTTCTGTTTTTAAAGGGAGCCTATTATGCAAAATTAATATTTTGCTCATTTTTGTACTTCCATTTGGTTTTCTAGTGCTTCTGAAAACAACTCAAACGCCTAAAAAAAAAAACACCCAGCCAGTTTTTGTCAATAAGTTAATGAACCGCTTCAAAAACCTTCAGAATGTAACGTCACAAATCAGCAACCCGTTACCTAGCAACCAAAGTGGATCCCAGCATGTTTGGACAGCTGGTTTTACTGCTGCAGGCGCTGCACAATGGCTGCTGGAAAAAACAAGTGTTTTTCTGTTGACTTACCACCCTGAAACCATTTGCTGCATTCTTGTTGGGTTTGCAGGAGGCTCTACTTTTGCTTTTCAAAGCTGTAAGGTTGTAAACTGTGCATCTGTTTCCGGTCATTTGTATGTGTGAGTGTAAACGTTGAGTTGGGGGCCGTGGCCAGCAGCAGCTTATTTGGACTTAAAGTGACAGAGGCCCAAACAGCTCTTTCTTAAAGGAGCTCAAAATTATTTTCTAAGATTGATTTTGGCAAAAAAAAATGTAGTGAAGGTGTTTTGTGCTGCCCCTAAACATATCCTAACCTGGTCAGGAGCATAACAGGTCGCCTTTAATGTACATAATGTATCCCTCTAAACCCTGTTGATAAATATCCAGCAAATATCAAAGACTAGTTTTAAGTGTGTTACTTTTCAAATCAGCACATTGACTAACTGACTGACTGAAAATGGTGGTAACTTGGTCCAGTGGATCCCAGGAAATGGGTCATCAGACCCAAACGGAGCAGGAAGAGGCGCCATTCTCAGACTATGTGGGGCGATCAATGCTGCATTAACCGTATTTGCCAGACTTTGTGGGGTTTAAACATCAAATTGGAGCTGCGGATGTGAGGTCTTATGGGTCAGAGCGACCAGAACCGACCTGATCGATGAAGCCGCCGAGAACTGACAGGTGTCTGGCAGGGTAGGAGGCAAAAATGTGACCTGTCGCATTGATTCCTGTCACTGACAGAATACCGCTGGTGAAGTCCATGAAAGCGTCTGTGATGAAGACAAAGACATTTTTAACCATGCAGGAGCGTCTAGAGAGGAACAAGCATCTAAAATATTCCTTAAAATTTAGTTTTAGATTTTAAGGCTGCAAAAACGCAAGTATTTTTGGTGCAAATATCGTAGTACATTTTAAGTAAGATAAAACTAACTTACAAATAACTTTTCAGCAAAATACTGGAGGTTATGTTAAGTAAATAATTCCTTCATATTGATGGAAAAGTAAGACATTTTTACCATGTTATAGTTTATATTAAGGGGAAATTATACTGGTTTCACTGCAAAAACACAACATCATGCAAAATAATTTTTATCTAATTTCTAGTGCAAAAGTCTTATTACACTTGAAATAAAATCAAACTAACTTTTCAAGAAAATGTAGAAGCTTGTTTAAAGTAAATAATTATTGAATAAAAAGAACAATTTCTACTGGCAGATTATTTCACTTACAGACATTTTTACCATTTTATAGGCACGAAAAATATCCACATATGCAACTAGCACTTTATATTTATTAAATACGGACTTAAAACAAGCTCCTGTTTCTTGCTGAAAAGTTACTTATAAGTTAGTTTTGTCTTATTTCAAATGTACTAAGACATTTGCTCCTCAAAGTAGAACAAAAAACTTGGTAAGATTTTGTGTTTTTGCAGTGTCATTATTATGGTCTTGATTGTAATTACAAAAAAGCTGTTTGTTTTGGTTCCTGGATCCACCATCCTTGTGCTTTTGCAGTGTAATTTGTAAAAAAAACAACAACTAATCATTCACCATAATATAATCCGAAGACGGCTGCAGCTCCTGCAAAAGCACCAAGAAACTGAGCGATGACGTAGAAGGGAAACTTCCAGATCTTTAGTTTCCCCAGAATCACCATGGCCAGAGACACGGCGGGGTTCACATGGCCTCCTGAGACAGAACAAAGCAGAGTGATGGAGGGCTGCAGCGGGTGAGGGGCGGCTCACCGACTTAATATCCCCTCCATTATCAGGGAGGCTGTCACATTTATGAGGAGCAGCAGAAGGGGAGCAGACCCCTGGGCAGTTCGGGGTTTTATTATGCATGTCTGAGAGCCAAAATACAGAATAATGGCCACTGATTAGAAATTCAACTTCAACAAACTACAATCAATCTCACTGTAGGGAATTGAACTTTCACCAATACACTGTCAGCAAAAAACAGAACTGTGATTTCTTTTTGCTGAACTTCAGTTTGCTCTAGCCTACGGACGGCATACCAGAGGCAATTTAGAAAGTAAAAAAGGTGTACATTTCTGCCATAATACTCATAAAATTTGAGATTAATCTCAGAAATGTTTGAGAAAATAAGGACATTAAATTTGCAAGAAAAAAATCTGAAATTTTGAGATTAATCTGAGAAATTTTCTAGAAGAAACAAAGGAATTTATTAGCTCCAAAAGTCATAATCTTGCAAGAAAAATTCTGAAATGTTTAGATTAATTTGAGACATTTTCTAGAAACAATGAGAAAATTTCTGAACTCCAAAAGTTGTAGAAAAAAAGAATATTTGAGATTAATCTCAGACATTTCCTAGAAAAAACAAAGAAATTTCTGAGCTTCAAAAGTAAAATATTTGCAAGAAAAACTCAGAAGATTTTAGATTAATCTCAGAAACTTTCTAGAAAAAACAAAGAAATTTCTGTGCCCCCAAAGTTGTAGACCAGAATTTTGTTAGAAAAATGCTGGTAGTTTTTAGATTAATCTGAGAAATTTTCTAGAAATAAGAAAATTTCTGAGCTCCAAAAATCAAAACTTTACAAAAGAAAAAAAATTAGATTAATCTTTTAGAAAAACATTGGTAATTTTTGACTTTCAAAAGTCAGAAAGCTCAACTTTTTAAACTCAGAAAATGGCCAAAAGTCAAAGAATTTTGACTTTTGAAATTCAAAAATGTCCATGTTTTTTATTTTTTATAAATAAATAAATAAAATTCTGAGCTCAATCTCTAATTTTCTTTTGGCAGAAATGTACTCCTTTATTATGTCCATCTACAATGACACTAAAAACAGCCATAACTGTGGTTCCTTTTTTCTCCACTCTTTGCTGTAGCCTCATTAAGCCAAAGCTGTTTGTTTGGTTTCTGGATCCACCTGAGCTGCTGGCCGGCCCAGTCCAGCATCCTCAGCTGGATACTGGACTCTGTCTGTCTGATCAATGGTGTTTGCAGGACATTTACTGCCCAGGGTTATGTACGACCCCGGAGAGGCTCTGCTCTGTAGTGCTGATAAATCAATGGCCAGAGCTCAGCCAGTGGGTCTGGGCAGAGAGGTGGCACGTTCCTGCTGACGGTGGAGCCGTTCAGATGGCACATGGCTGCAGAAAGACATAAAGTTTAATTATTCAGAGCTTCCAAGCCTCACGAGACACAAGGTTAAGATACAGCATAAAACAGAGAGGCTGCATTATTTAACTCCTCTCTTAGTTAGTTTTGTTTTAAGAAAGGAAAAATTAGAAGGACAATAATAAATTTTTTTCCCCAGATTATTTAATAAGTTGTCATCATCAGTTTTCCATGCTGCCCAAACAGCGTTATCTTCTGACTGTACAATGCTACAAAATATGTAAAGAAACACTGAATATTATATCTCTTCCTCGCTTTTATTTACCATTCAATAATTATTACATTCATTTAGTATAAATGCTGCCTCATACTTTCTGATTTTAGTTGGCAATGAGTTTTTTGTTGGAATTTTTTAAAATGAGTTTATTAATCTGATGTTGAATATATCACCAGATAAAATTTCCCACCACATTCACCTATTTTATGCAACTTTTTAATATTAATCATACATATACGGCAATAAAATCTAAATATTAAGCATGGGTACAGTTCTGTTGTTGACATACCCAGAGTACTGAAACTGGTTACAAATTTTTAATTGACAGGGATGTATGATTTAATTTTCTTTTTATTTTCTTCTTCAGTTTTTTTCCTCATCTTCCCTCCGACTTTCGGATTCCATTGGCGCCATGTGGCGCCCCCCCAGTGTGTCGCACCCCCCACTTTGAGAAACACCATTGTAGCCAGCAAGTCCTGGATCATAAGAATCACAGCAGCAGAGGTGTCAAAAGTTCTCACATCTCCTAGAAGTACAGTGAAAAAATACTTTAGCAAAAGTAAAGGTTGAACTGTTTTACTCAAGTAAAAAGTAATTTTCACCTTCCATAATACAGAATGACTTTTGATAAATCTAAAATACGTAAAAAGTTTCTTTTGCTTGATTTTGTTGTTTTGGGTTACTTATATGAATTATTGTAATTTTCGTCTTTAAAACACAAACTTTAAATTTTGGTCTGTAATTTTTAAATATTACATGATTAATCATTTGATCAGATACTTGAGTAGACCTTTTACTAAATACTTATTTAATCTCACTTATGTCATGTCTTGGACGGATATTTTTTACTTTTACTCGAGTAAAAGTATGTTGAAGTGGTGCTACTCTTACTTGAGTAAAATTTTTGGGCACTTTACACGCAGGCGGTGGATTTTTTCCGAATTGCTATTGATTCCACGTAATTATTTTTTCATCATGGAAGTAACAAACCATATGTGAAAACGAAAGGAGTATAAAGTACAGCTATTTCTCTTAAAACGTGGGGAGTAAAAGTAAAAAGTCGCCTGATAGATCTGCTGAAGTGAGGTTTACCTGACACCCCTCCAGCCACGTACACGGCCATCATGAGGCCCACGGAGAAGCCGATGTGGACGGTGAGCGGCTCGCCCAGCGTGTTTCGACTCAGGACCGTCTGAGCAACTGAGCCGCAGCCGAACAGCTAGCAAACACACAAAGAAACAAATAAAAACAAGTTTCAGAAAAATCCATTAGGATTATCCTATATCCTCAGAAAAGACTGCAAAGTGTGAAAATAGAAATATTTTTCTACTTACTACCAAGACGAATGTTCCCAGGAATTCAGCCAGGAACTCCTTGAATATTCCGTGTTTGAGCGCGCAGTGTTGCCTCATGTTTCTGTCGTGTTGCACTTTCAGGTGGTTGTTAAAAGTGTCGGCGTTTAGAAACCTCTGGAGCGCAACAGAGTCAGATCTCCACCTCAGGGGTCTGAGCTCCAGCCATTCAGCACAAACTATTGATCTATTGGAACAACAATCCTCTCTGCTTCCTGACCACAGGCTCTCATCAGTGAGCTTTTCACTTTTTGTCATACTGCAATCACAAAACTTTAATGCAGTTTATTGATATTTTATATGATAAAACCAACACAAAGTTTCCACTTCACAGATGATAATCAAAAAGTGGAGAAAATGTGACCCTTAAAAATCTCCACAGGGTTTTATGAAGTGTTTAAAATAACATACCCAAATCTAATTTAGTTTTTCCAAGGCAAATGCAAACACTATCTCAATAATCTTGGCACCAAAATGTAGGTATGGTGTGCAGGTATCACAGCAGCTACTGTAGTTCCAAAGAAAATGGGGATGGAATATAAAATAATTTGGGTTTTTTGAACATGGTCAGAATTGTTTTTTTTTGTTTTTTTGCATTGTACAGTATATAAATCTTCTAGAAACATCATAAAGCTGCAAGCTTTTGAAAAACCATACATCAACATGTGCAGCTGAGGTAAACTAAAGCAAATTTACAAAGGTTTTAATAAAAAAATAAAAAATGTTTGCACCATTTACAAAACTGGGGATTTTCTGTCTTTTTACTTACTAAGCTTAACAAAGTTATTTTTACATGCCCAACGTTGTTTGTTTTTATTTTTTTTAAATACCCACATTTAATTTTTTTTTATCCTATTATAATAAAACAATACAAAAATGTTATATTTGATTCATTCAAACGTGTTTCTTAAAATCCATCCATCCATTTTCTTTACACCCTTGTCCCTCAGTGAGGTCGGGAGGTTTGCTGGTGCCTCTCCAGCCAACGTTCCGGGCGAGGGGCGGGGTCACCCTGGACAGACAGGACAAACAACCATGCACACACACACGCACACACACACACACACGTTTGTTTTGCTATCTTTGTGGGGACTTTCCATTGACTTCCATTCATTTCTACTAATTTCTACAGCCTAAACCTTACCTTTACCCTTTTCCTAACCCTAACCATCACATACCTAACCCTAACCCTAACCAAAACTCAATTCATACCTTAGCCCTAACTCTGACCCCTGACCCAAAAACAGGGTTTCCCCTCGTGGGGACCAGGCTCAGGTCCCCACGAGGAGCGATTGGTCCCCACAACGTAGTATATGTCAGGAAAATCGTCCCCACAAGGTATTACAAACAAACGCACACACACACACACACTCACACCTAGGAGGAATTTGGAGAGGCCAATTAACCTGACATGTTAATGTTCTCCCATGCATGCACAGGGAGAACATGCAAACTCCATGCAGAAAGACCGTTATCTTAAAATGTAATGTGAAAAAAGAAAAATCACAGCAAATCTAGTCACATTTTAAAAAAAATTTAAACCACCAAAATATACATGTTTTTGGCACTACCAGAGCTCCATACAAGGTCTTTTAAAGTTTTTCTGTATTAGTTTTGTCTTGTTTCTTTTTCTTCATTTAGTTTTTCATAATTGTATGTTTTGGTATCTTTTACTTGTGCAAGAAAAGGTCCTAATTATAACTAACTAACTAACTAACTAACTAACTAACTAACTAACTAACTAACTAACTAACTAACTAACTAACTAACTAACCAAAAATAAATAAATAAATAAATATAATGTGTGTTTGGTCAAAGACAAAACCGCTGCACAAGCATAAAACATTCAGATTTATTTTAGTTTGCCCTTTCCAAAGGTACATACACAAGGGTCCATGTTAAAAAAGAGGGTTTTTTTGTCTGAGTATTTATCTGCTTCAGATTAGATTGACGCCATCTTAACTCACAGTGATTTATAGACAGAAAACAAAGCATAAATCAAAATGCAATGCATTGTTATAAATATTACCACAAGAGGTCAGCACTGACAAAGCACCACTAGTAGTTAGAAAATGATAATTCACACCTGAGTTGTTAACTGTACTGCATATTCACAGTAAGAACAATACTTCTTCATAAAGTCCAGAACTTTTTTTTTTTAATCAGAACCAAAATCGTCCGTGTCATTCAGATCTTCCTCCACAAGCTTCTTGAAGGGTGGGGACTTCTTCTTACGCCTACTAAATGACACAAAAAGTGAAATTAGGAGAGTTAAGAGATGATTCAGACATATGGCGGCCGGAGCGTCACCTCATCTCGTTGCGCAGAGCGTTCAGCTGGCCGTGAAGCTGCTCGTTGGCCTCCATCTGCTCATCCACTTCCCTCTGCAGCTTCTTTTTACCGTGCTCCAAACGCTCAATCTCCTCCTCCGCCTCATCCATCTGCCTCTTCGCCGTCTTCAGCCGTTGAGTCAGCTGCCGAGTTTAACCAAGTAACATTCTCAGTACGCCAAGCAGCGGCCATTTCCTTCCCAATCTCTCCCTTAAAGGCTCGGGCTTTCCTACCTGGTCCATCTGGCTCTGCAGGTTGATGTGCTCCTCGTCCGCCTGTATTTTCATCTCCTTCACTTTGCGTTCCAGTTTGCGGTTCACCTGTTGCAGGTTGTTGTTTTCCCTTAGAGGTAAACCGTGAAAAGATCACATTGCTGCTGCAGCCATGTGTGACCAAACCCTTAGCTGATGAGTGATACTGGTGGGACACCAGAGAAAATGATCCGAGGGCTTAACAGACCAGCAAGCACAGAACCGTGCAGAGCTATTAATGTTCCCTCAGCTTTTCTCATTTTCTTAGATTAAATTCAGAATACACTGACATTTTATGTGACAGATAAACACAAAGTTGTACAAAAGTGTTAAGTGGAATAAAAATAATATGTAATCTTCCTTTTCTTTTTTACAAATAGAAATCTGAAGAATGTAGCAACAAAAACACAAAATCTGACCAAGTATTTCTGGTCTGGTTTCTCATGCGAATATCTTATTGCACTTGAAATAAGAAAAAACTAAATTACAAGTAACTTTTCAGCACAATTTAGAAGCAGGGCTGGACAACAAATCAATAAAATTATATTGCAATAGGCAATGTAAGCAGAGGGAAGGCTTTCGCCCCTCGCGACAGACTTAAAGTTTTATAGTGGCATTTTCTTTTACTATTATAATAATGATAAAACAATTATGATAAAAAGCTGTTAGTTCTTCTTTAAGCTGTGCACAGCATTCATAGCGTCACAAGTACAAATAATGCTTTTGAAAAACATTCCTATTTGAAACTAGATTCTTCAGGATGTCTCTTAAGAATGATTTATCTCACTAGACTGCAGATATTTACTGATCGTTACTGATGCTTTCATGGAAAAAAGTGGCAAACATGGTAAAAATAACGCTGTAGTCAGTTTTTCCCCCCAAACATTAATTAAAATTTACCAATACAGCATTAACTCAAAATTCCTATCATGACAAGAAATTGTTCAAGATAAATGATAAACGATAGGATGAATGCCATTTTCCCACTTATGTGCTACTTTCCAGTAAAATGCGACAAAGTTTGTGTTTTTACGTCTACAGGTTCTTTTGCAGGGCGTTGTGTCTGACCGTTATTTTCCATGAAACCACAGGCTGATACACTCATAATTAGCGTATATTTCACAGTGTGATAGATAATATTTGTGCAGAATGTTCTGACCTCTCCTCTCCTTGCAGCCTCTCCTCCAGCTCTTGGATTCGG
This sequence comes from Poecilia mexicana, assembly GCF_051168715.1. Classification (NCBI taxonomy): domain Eukaryota; kingdom Metazoa; phylum Chordata; class Actinopteri; order Cyprinodontiformes; family Poeciliidae; genus Poecilia; species Poecilia mexicana. The sequence continues at coordinate 9,869,737 of NW_028263375.1, forward strand.
CTGTTGAGTTTGGAGACAAGTGAGTCCTGGTTTGTTCTCTGGGATCCTTCCAGATGACTGAGCCTGCTCTTCAGGTCTTTATTCTGAAAACAGGAACCAACCAGAGAATTTGAAGCTCAGAACCTGATATGATTTCACACATTTGTCTCTCCGGGACTGTTGTAGTTTTTGTTTTGATTAATAAAAGATTTAAACCTTGAATTTCAAAATTAAAAGAAATTGTTTTTTGGAATATCATCAGACTTTTAAATTACACAACGCTTTAACACAACAATGTTAAGAACATTTCCACATACAGTTTGACATTAGCAGAGAATACTTACAATTACCAGATTGTGGATCATCATGTAATGAGTGTAAACTTTACTTTTTTTTAAAGCATGATTTAGATCAGGGGCGTCCAAAGTGTGGTCCGGGGCCCATTTGAGGCCCTTTAGGTGATTTTATAAGTCAAATATAAAACAATTTATTACCCCAAAAATCTAAATGGTTTATTTCTTAATGTTATGGATCTTTGGTGATATACAGATTAATAAAAATGGTAATTGTTGGGTAAATAAAAATAACATAAATCATAAAAAACTTTCTTCTTTTTTTTTTCATTTTTAATGCCTGCCAGTAGTTTAAATTTGCCAGCTTTGATCCCCTCAGGGAAAATAGTTTGGACACCACTGGTTTAGAAAATTATTTTTCCAGCTTCAACAGTCTGGCCTCAAATTCTCTTTGACCTTTTGCCAAAAATAATAGTTAGGATGTTTCATTTCCTTCTAACACTAATAACTGGATAACTCTTAGAGATAACAGTTGACCTAGCATCAGCGTTAGCTAGCAGCAAATTACACTTATAAATTGTTTTGTTTCTCATCTGTTGTTGATTTTTTTATATTCAAAACATTTTGTGTATTTGAGCCTACTTTTGTTAGACCCGGTCCTATTTAATTGATTTAGCTGCTTGGTGAGCTAGGCTACAGTTCCCTACTTATCCTCAGAGCTTATTATTTAGCTAGCTAGCTCTAAGCTAGCTCTGTCTTTCTCACCTATCTATCTATCTATCTATCTATCTATCTATCTATCTATCTATCTATCTATCTATCTATCTATCTATCTATCTATCTATCTATCTATCTATCTATCTATCTATCTATCTATCTATCTATCCATCCATCCATCCATCCATCCATCCATCCATCCATCCATCCATCCATCCATCCATCCATCCATCCATCCATCCATCCATCCATCCATCCATCCATCCATCCATCCATCTATCTATCTATCTATCTATCTATCTATCTATCTATCTATCTATTAATTAATTAATTATAGTCCTTTGGATCCAGCACTGTCAGTGTTAATATTTGAAGCTATTCCAAAGCACGTTGCCAGCCAGCTGACCTTTCACCCCTCCAACAGGAAATGGAGTCTTCCTGCATAACTGGTGCCACTCCTCACTCACAGTGAAGCAGTATCTACACCAGGGATCTGCAACCTGTGATTCCACTGACAAAGGTGGTTCTTTGGACCTTCCTTCCACAAGCAATAACTTCAGCCAAAAATGATAACGAACCAACTCATGTTTTTTTTTTCTTTCAAATATTGATGTGATATCAAATTTAACAAAACTAAATTTCAATGCACATTTTTGAGGATAAAACGAGGCTTATCTGTTTTTTTGATTGAACTTAAGCAATATTTGCTTACAATTAGACCTTAAATTAATCATAAAGTAAAAATGACAATATGGGCTTTTTACCAACTTGAGATTGTGGAAGATCTGTTGTCTTAAATTACTTTAACAAGAGGCTCTTTGGCACACAGTACAATTGTTTTCTTAGTGCAAGAAATCTTATGATTATTATGTTTAATTTTTTTCTCCCCCTGGCTAATCTTCTGGTACATACACACTTATATTTATTGCTGTTATTCACTGAAATAAAGTAAAAAAAAAAAAAAGAGTCAGAAGCTTTCTTTTTTTAATTTCCACAAGAAGATCAGCTGTAATCATTTTTAAATTCCTTTCTTTTTTTTCTAGGTTTTAGACTTTGGGTTTCTTTTTTTAATGCATCAATTTCCACAAATATCACAATTATCTAACTCATTGTTGTAAAATTATATGTTTTTCTTTATTTTAAAGACTAAGTAGTATGGTAGTTCTTTAAAAATGGCAGCTAATTCCTTATAGTAGACATTCAGCCAAAGTTATATGCCGAATCCAAGAATTATTGACTTAAAACAAGATCCTATAAATTGCTGAAAAGCTACTTGTAAGTTAGTTTTGTCTTGGGAAGATTCTGAGTCATTTTGAGACAAGGTGAGGACTTGCTGTATGGTAAATCTGATTAACGACTCGATTCAGTACCTGTCTCTCCAGGCTCATCTTGTTACACTCCACATCCTGCCTGGCAGCTCGTTCCTGTAGCAGTTCATTCCTCATCTGATCCATCTGTCACAAACAAACAGAAAAGACAATTTTTATTTTTCTTATGCAATGTCCTGCGTTCTGCTCTCTGTCAGAAGATCCTGGAGGAAAATGTGAGGCAGGTCCGAAAGACCAGAAATCTATAAAAGGGCAGTTTTTCACAGCACTTTTTTGTGTCTTTGTGCATAGATAAATATTTTATAATCAGTCTCTTAATCACAATTTCAGCTTGTAAGATTTATAGACACCTTTATTTTGGTGTCACATGCTACTTTGTGTTCCTCTGTTACAGAAAGTCCCGACAGAATACATCAAAAATGAAAATTATGGAAGGACAGCAGTAATTATTACTTCTAGCCATGATATTTAATATGAAACTGTGCCTTCAATACTGACAGAAAACGCAATAATTTGTTATTACAAGACAGGAGACACCGTAGAGTAAATCTGGTCTGGTTTCAGCAGGAACATCAGACTCGTCACTAATAACATCCAGAGGCCCACTGAAGGGAGTGTGAATAGCTTCTCACAGTGGTTAGCTGTTGTTTTTTTTTTTTTTTTTTGCTTTTTACACTCCACCCCAAAATAGACTTGTGTGTCAATTAGTTTGCAGCACTTAGCTCCAAAAACATCATGGCCTACTTTACAGGCAGGCTGAAGATGTGAATCTTTTGCAAAAATATCAGAAATTGTGTCATAATGCCCTGAAACCCAGCTTAGAGAAAACAGCCACGCCGGTCACACAAATCAGCAGTTCCCATTGTTTTAGAGGGGAAATCTGAGAACTACATCTGTTTATTATAAAAACAGATGTGGGGCTGGGACTTTGTACTGCAGACAGGCAGCATATAGTAACGCCTAAAAGATAAAATAAGGACATTTATATACATTACCAAAGAGTAAATGCTGAAAAAGTAAACCTGCCTGTTCTTTAGTTTTGTCTAATCGCTCCATCAGGCGATCTGAACCGCTGCGCTCATCGTTAAGATCTTCCTCCAGCCGCCTGGTTCGGTCCTGAGAGAGAAAGAAACAGCATAAAGTGCTTTTTATTTAAAAAAATCCTTCAAAAATTAGGAATCAGAAAGCAGAGACTGAGAAACAACATAGCAACGGACTAAAATGAGGTGAAACATCACTATAATACGTATAAAATAAAATCAAAACATAAAAAACATATTTTTTTCCCTAAAATACATACTTCTCATACAAAAACTTATATGTAATGGTATTTCTTCATATATACAAAGAATAAGTAAAAAAATCATAGAGAAAGCATTTGTTGACATTATATACTAACAATTTTTATATGATTCTTTTGAAATTTAATTCATTATATTGTATGAAATAAATGTAAAAGTGGTCACTTTCAAGAGTAAATAATATAAGCCTTATATGTTGTACAATATACAAAATATAAACTGAATGTGATATAAGGGTTAAATGTTTTTCTATTTCTTTTTCATATGTTTCTATCTCTGGAAATGAGAAAATTAATTCTGCAAAACTAGAACTTCTTTGACAAGTTGAGTATTTTTCAGTTGTTTGGTCAAAATCTGGATAAACTGCAGGTAATTAAAAATGAAACTAAAATAAAACTATACTCGGATGTCACTTTGGAACAAACATAAATTTTATACGTCAGTGTCAATCATGGATGGTTTTCTCTAGTTTGTGGTGCAAATATTTTAGTACACTTGAATTAAAACAAAACTAACTTGCAAATAACTTTTCAGCAAGATACAGAAGCTTGTTTTAAGCAAATAATTCCTTAATATTGATAAAAAGCTCCTCTGGCAGATTATTTCACTTATAAAATAGGAAAATAGTATTGCTGCAAATAAAAAACATCTGCCTGTGGTACTAGTTCTGTTTCATCAATATTAAGGAATTACTGACTAAAAAAGCTCCTCTTATCTTGATGAAAAGTTACTTGCATGTTAATTTTGTCTTATTTCAAGTGTACTAAGATATTTGCACTAGACAAAATACTTAGATTGTGTTTTTGCAGTGTTGCTGTAGTTCATTTATGTTTTTGTGTTTCGATTTTGTTAGTGTTTTAAGGTATTTCATGTTGTCTTTTTTGTATTGTTTGTAAAAACATTATTTTATTGTAAACTAAGCATTAAAGGCAATAAAAGGCAGTAACTACAGACTGCAGCCTCTTCAGACTTTTTTTTTTTCTTTTGCAGAGAGTGTTTGAGCGGTGAAGGCAGGATAAGGAGGTAGGAGGATCCCTAAAAACACCCGGACAGGTCTGATAACCTTTTACTGTAAACACCAGGCTCCTGAGCTGATACGCAGTGTCAACACTCAAATGTTGTGTTTTGTCATCAGCAGAACAAATAGTGCTGAGTCGCTGCCACTGTTTACCAAAGCTTTGCTTTTGGTGAGGAGGATCGAGTGGAAAAACATTTGGAAATTTAAAAAAAATACGTGTCATTTGAGGTATATTAAAACAGACACAAGTCAAAGCAAATACATAATTACATAGTTTAAAACTCATAGCCTGTAAATGACCCGAAAGTGTCCCGCATGCGCAGTAGAGGGCGCAGTAGTGTTTTGCCAACCGCCATAAAAAAGTAGTAGAAGAAGAAATGCTCAATGTTTGCGGAAGTAAACATGGATGCTAATGGTGGAGCATATCTTACATTTTAAAAGTTGTTCTCCGACCGGAGCCAGGACATTAACAACTTAATCCTCATTATAGTCCGCCATGGTTGTTTTTCTTGCCGCTTGCGCGTATCAGGGCGCAGAATAGTGACGTTTGTCGAGTATCAATGACGTTCACATTCAGGTCACGTTTGAAAAGATCAGGCGCGTATCGGATTTAGAATCACAAATTCAAGTCGCCTGGCCCGCATTTGTAAAAAAAAAAAAAAAATCTGATCTGAGTTGTTCAAACTGTCATGAAAAGATCAAATACACATGGAATTAAGGCAAGAAAAATGGATAAATCTGAAATGGGTCGCTTCAGGCTGCAGTGTGAACGTAACCAAAGTTGTAAGGTCATATGAGAACTACGTAGTGCTTAAAGGCTTATTAAAAGTAACTAAGTGATCAGTAAAGTAACTAATTACTAGTACCAAGTAACTTGACTAGGATTGTTGTAAAAGAGTATATTAGTAACCGAGTACTCTATAGAATATTTTTATGATTATCCAAGGAATCCGGATCTTTCTCTCTCTCTCTTACTTACTTATCTACCTTACTTACATTACTTTCCTAGCTTACTTACTTCGATGTACTTACTTACATCGATTCGTTCCAAAACCGTAACGACGCGATTCCATCGCCACCAAAAGCTGCCTTAGTCCAAACATCGCACCGCAAAATTAAATAATCCTCATTTCTCCCCCAAACCCTGACAAAAACGCAGCACAACTCGTAGGCGGAAGTAAGAGCCTGCCCACCACAAATAATGATCCGGCCGGAACACGGTGCAGTACAAAATAAAACATGATTTAACGAAGCTTCGAGGCAGATAAATTTTCCTCGAGGAATTTTAATACTTGACGTACCCGAATCATTCGAGGAATCGTTTCAACCCTAAACTTGATAAACAGAGTATGACACAGTAACACTTTATCTGTATCTGCGCTATTGCCGCTCTTCATTTGTGATAATTATACCTCCATGAGTTTAGCCTGGCGCTCCCGGTCCTCCAACGCGGCTGCATTCTTCTGCTCCAGCTCCTCCACCCGCTGCTCCAGCTGCCGGCCTCTCAGCTGGGCCTCCTGCTGCTCCCTGTGACACCGCCGCAGATCCTCCTCCAGAGGAAGCAGCTGGCCAGAGAACAGACCAGCAACCAAAGGAGGAAGAATCAAACTTTAATTTCTTTTTGGGTGGGATCAGACAGATAAACTCCATCTGAGTCATTTTTTTCTAATCGAAAAACCTGAAACAAGATAAGTTTAATCTCTCCACCATGCCTTTGACTCATCATCCTGCTGACTAAGACATATTGCAGAATGCTGCACAATGCATGCCACACCTCTTCCTGCAGTTTTTTGGCTGCCTGTCTGGATTTCTCCAGCTCTGCTCCCTTTTCCTGCAGCTGTCTGCGCAGCTCGGTCAGCTCCCTCTGACTCCTCTCTCTGGCCTCGTCGACCTGGTGCTGAAGCACATCTGTGGACGCCTCGCACTCCTCCATGATGGTGTTCATCTAAGCAGCCAGATAAGCACAACACTCACTTCAGTTTAAGAATATTTGGACTTTCGTAATCATGCATTTTTCCGAAAAGCAGAGAACTTCGTCCCTCTCACCTTTCTCTGCAGCTGCTCCATCGCCCTGTCCTGCATCCTCCTCTCGTCTTCCAGCTCTGCTTTGATTTTCCACAACTCTTCAACTTGTTTCCTTTCTTCTTTGAGCTTTTCCTTTAAATCCTTGTGCTCATGGTTTAATTTGGTCAGCTTACTCTGAAACAGAAAAGGATGCGTGTTCACGGATCATAATTTGAAATCTAGATATGATTGATTATCATATTTACTGTCAGATCGCTTCAACTTTTCCACATTTGTCATGCTGCAACAACTAACAATACTGCGTTTGTTGGGGATTTTATGTAGTTGGCCAACACGTAAAAATACAATGGAGAACATTAATATCTGAAGTTGTATCTCAAGTTACATCCAAGGATTATTTTAGTTATCGATTAATCTATCTATTGATGACAAATTGACAAAAAAATAAAGGTAAATTTGTATATTTTTAGGCTTTTTTTTTTACATGATATTAAAAATACATTAAAAGATGCTAATTAAAAAATATTCAGTTCCCTTTTTGAATAAGATAAAGATAATTAGGATCAGCAGCAAAACTGAGAAAGTCAACCATTTCTTTTTCACCTAACATCAACCCAGATTAGGGCTAATCTGTTCACTAATTTTTGGATTAACTGATTAAAAAAAATGGATAAAGATGCTAAATAAGAAATTAGTTTTATAGAATTTGAACCAAGCGAAGTCAAAATTGTGACTTGAGTGTTTTTTTTTGTTGTTTTTTCTTATCTGAGGATATTTATTTTTTGCACAATTTTGGCTCAATTGCTGCTCTGAGTGTGTTTTTTTGAGTCCATATCTTCCATTTAGCAATTAATCGCTTACTAAATTAGTTATTTCAATCATCACTATTAATCCATTAATCATTTCAGAAGAAGTGTTTTAAAAACGCTGGAGTATAAATACTTTTACGAGACATTCTGCTCTTATTACCTGGACATCCTCCAAGCGGGAAAGCAAAGACTGGTTAGACTGACACAGCTCTTCCTCGCTCCTCCTCACGTCCTCCAGCATTTCCTCCACCTGATTCTTTTCCCTCTGAGGGAGAAGGGGAAACAGGAAGTGAGATTAAGATCATCTAGAAACAAAAACAAATGACGAACGTCTCTACTTTTTCATCCTCTCACCTCTAGCTGCTTCGTCCTCTGCTCCATCATCCTCTCTGTGGTTTTAAACTCCTGGACGGCCTGATTCAGTTGCTCCACCTTGTTGCTCAGCTCTCGGACTTTTCCTTTCAGGTTGTCTCTCTCCTGGATCAGTTCCTTCAGCTGCACCTTAGCTGCACCTTTCTCCTCCTCCACCAGAGCCACTTCCTGACCCAAGTAGGCGTTGCTCTGAAAGGCAAAATGAAAAAGAAAGCTAAAATAAATCTGATTATTATGGACCCCTGCTATAGGATATACCGGAGTATTAGGACCATACTAAGAAAAAGAATACTATAAAATTAAATTATGAGTATAAAGTCAAAATGTTATAAGAACAAACTCATACAAGAATAAATTGGTATGAGAATAGTGTCATGGCGTGTGCTGTGGTGGCACAGGGGTTAAGCACAACCCACATATGGAGGCCTTAGTCCTCGACGCAGCTGTCGCAGGTTTGATTCCTGGCCTTGGCGACCTTTGCTGCATGTCTTCCCCCTTCTCTCATTACCCACTTTCCTGTCAATTAACTATCAAATAAAGGCCACTAGAGCCAATAAAATCTTAAGAAAAGAACAAAGTCACAATTTTACAAGAAAATCATACAAAAGTACAGTCTAAAAAATACGGGAAAAAAGTTGCAATATTTTGAGAATAATGTCGTAATATTACAAGAACAGATTTGTATGAAAATAAAGTCCAAGTAATACAAAAATAGTCATAATATTTCAATAAAGATGTCATACTAAAAGAAGAATAAAGTTGTAATATTCTGAAATAAAATCATAACATTACTAGAATAAAGTCATAAGAGAATAAACTTGAAATGTTATGAGGATAAAGTTGTGACATTTTGAGAATTTAGTCATATTTTTTTGAGAAAGTCATACAAAAATAAGTATATTATACAAGAATAAAGTCATAATATTACAAGAATAAAATCATAACTTCACAAGAATAAAGTCATATGAAAATAAAGTCTAAATAATACAAAAAAGTCATAATATCTCAAGAATGAAGTCATAATATCACGAGAATAAAGTTGTAATATTTCAGGAATAAAGTCATAATATTACAAGAATAAAGTCATACAAAAATAATGCGAAGAAGAAAGAATCCCCCATGTCCCTCAGGGGCCTCCGTACATTACAGTTGTCCCTTAGTGAAAGTTTCTCTCACCTGCTTTGCTTGCTGCAGGTCAACCAGCAGCTTCTCCAGCTCCAGTTCATATTCTTCCTTCAGAGCAGCGATGTATTTATCATGAGTCTCCACCTCCTCTTTGAGCGCCCCCTTCAGGGCACTCAGCTCCATCTCCCGGTGGTGCAGCACCTCCTCCTGCTCCTCTTTCACCTGCAGCATCTCCTGAAAGTCCACACGCAGCTGTGCCAAGTCCTGACACACACACCCATCATTAAAAAAAGAGGTCAGAGGTCAGCGGAGGAACCAGTTCCTGACTCGTGGTCTGGCTCACCTGAAGAAGAACCTCTTTTTCCGTATTTATCACGTCGGTCTTCTTGGCGCGGTCCAACTCGTCGTGCATCTCGGAGAGTTGTTGCTGCAGGTCCTTCATCTCCGCTTTAGCTCTTTCTCTTTCCGTCTTCATCTGAATCAGTCTGAAGAAACGACAAGCACAGAGGAAGGGTTTTACTTTCATACGGTGAATTCCACCTTTTCAGCTTTTCCACATTTTCACAAACTTCAGTAGATTGTATGTGAACAACAGACCAAAACGTAGCACTGTATCAGTATTTGTTTTAATCTGAAAAGTGTGGCAAGCTTTTTTCTATTACGCTCTGCTATTGTTTTGTGGATGTCTCAAATTCCCACATCATAGTAGAAGCTGTAAAACAAGATGGCCGCCCTGGGTGCTCTGAAAAACATCTAAAAATTCAAAACCAAAGCAAAAAAAAAAAAGTATCAACATATCACATTATTCAGATTTATATTTATAAAAACATCTAGCTACTTCCACTTCACAATTATTAAAGATTGTGGTTGTAATGTGACAAAATGTTTAAAAATTCAATAACGTGTTGACATTTTAGGAGAAATGTATTTTTTTCCCCACAGTTCAAACTGTTTATTTAAATGTCCAAAAGCATTAGTATGGGCTTAGTGACCAGGTAAAAGTTGCTACATAAGAAACTACATTATAACATAAGTTTGAATAAATCATTTAAAAGCAAACCAAAGCTTTAAACTTTGCTGGATCCTCACTCCTGTTTGGTGGACTGAAGCTCTGCCTCGATTTCCGTCAGTTTCTCTCTCAGTTTGCGAAGCTCCGTCTGACTTTTGTTCAACTCTTCCTGAAGTTTCTTCTTCTCCGTCCTCGCTTTCTCAAAAGCTTTGGCTAAAGTCATTTCATTCTTTAAAAAAAAAAAACAGCAACGCATTAAAGACAACACAACCACAGAAACTCATGAGGTGATGGATTGTGCTGCACCTTAATCTCAATGCCAAGTTTTTGCTTGAGATGTGCGACTTCTTTCTCCAGAGCTGCCTGTCTCTCCTGCAGCGCTTTTATTCCTGTTGCAGACGCCTGCAGAGAAACAAAAATCTAATAAACACTATGTCACCTCCATAAATCCTGCAGATCCATGTTGGTGAACATCTCACCTTCTCCTCCTCCTCCACACTCTCCGCAGCCTTGGACTTGAGTTCGCTGATGTTGTCGAGCAGCAGTTTGACTTTTCTCTGGGTTGTGGGGTCATCATCTGCGGTTCTGGAAAAACAGGACGCTCAGTTCTGAAGCTCCGCAGTTGCAGGAACTTTTTGTTTAAAAAGATAAAGTTTCAAATTCCCTGCCAGCTTCCAGAGGAGAGCAGGAGTTCTGCTTTAACATATTTTCCTCCCTGGGTACGAAGCAGGAACTGGTGGATGTTTAATATTTTCCAGAAGAAGAAGTTATTTTATCAGTGAAACCGTCGTCATGCTTTGCATTCCTGACTACTGGGAGTTTGAGTTCACACAGCTGGAACAGCAGCCAGATTCCGGCAGGAACGTAGCTGTGAAACCACTAACTCATCACCACTAAACGATGCTGGAAAAAAAGTTACCGAAACACATTTTCATAGAGGGGAGAAAAAAAAATTAATTTCTTTACAAGCAAAATGATTAGCCTGTGAATCAGCATTAATATTTCTGAACTCTTGGAGTAAATGTAAATGGTTTGATGTTTCTAATAACAAATTGGTGTTTAAAAATGAAGTTGGAAGAAGAACACAGGTGTGAAAAACACAAATTTAAGGCCAAAGTTTCAGATCTCTGCCTGGATATTTTTGCTTATTTTAATTGTACAAAGTACTTTTGATTCTGTTCTAAATACCAGCTTGTTATGGAAGTTTACAGTTTAGAAGATGTTATTAATCCCGTACAGTAATTCAATTACAGTTAGGTCCAATTTATTAGAGTAATAAACATTATGCGTTAGTGTAAGATACATTCATAATCAGAATTAGCCCTAGAAATAAGACACATCTGCATATTATTAAAGCTAATTTGACATAAGATGCTAAAGACAGAAATGTCAACTGTCATAATTTTGTAATTTTTTTAAAACTGTTATGTTTGGTTTTATAGTTATTATTCCACTTATATAAATGTTTAACAGGCAAAAAAGCAAATAAATAATTCACTTTCTGTTTCCATATCTTTTGATATGAAAGATTATTTGGGTCACTGAAAAACCAATTCTGATTTAATTCTCAAAATTATTCTTTTTTTAGTGGCTCTAACCCTCTTCACATGAAAGCTTCATTTTTACTAGAAAGCATAAATTCTTACACGAAGCTGATGGTGTCGCCATCTTTAAAACCTCGATTTATGAGCTAAACTTGGGCAAACAGAAGCTTAACTAGTTTGACAACAGAAATCTTGTACAAATTCACAGGAAATAATCCAGAACAGCTCTTTGTTTTTAAAACACCTTGAAAACAAAAACATTTTCCTTGTCGTTTGGTTACTTTAGAGGCGGCTTTCTGCACTTTGCTAAAGTAATAATAACCACTGAAGTTTCCTTTCTTACATCTTTCAAGCTTTAATATATTTTACTGGAATTTAATGTCCAACATAAAGAAGTGAATAATTGTAAAATGTAAAAAGTTAAAGAGGTATGAATACATTTGCTCTGAACGTTTTGCTCATTCAATTACATATACTTTTAGGAGTATTTTTACTATGCTGTACTTTTTACTTTTACTTGGGTAATTTTATTTTGAAGTATTTTTACTCTTATTTGAGTAAAATTTCTGGATTTTCTACCCACTGAATGAAAACCAAACATGTTTAACCAAAAATTCACCAGACACAGACACACAGCTGCAGTTTTTGTTGAAGTTTTATATTGAAAGAAACTGATTTGGAAACATTTTCTTTTGCCTGTTCTTGTTAATTTTGTTACTTATATAAATTATTGTCATTTTCATCATTAAAATACCAACATTTCCACTTAACTTTTAATTTGGTCCGTCTGATGATGTAATTTTTAAATATTAAATGACTGATACTTGAGTAAACGTTTTACCAAATACTTTTTGACTCTTGAGTAATTTCTTGGATGGTTGCTTTTTACTTTTACTGTAAAAACATGTTGAAATACTCTTTCTTGAGTAAAATGTTTGGGTATTTTATCCACCTCAGAGTTTTGTGTCTCAAAGCTGCATGTTCTTTCAGAACATTTCTCCAAATGAAATAAAGAGTTGAGGTTTCTTCTAAGCTTGCTGCAGTAATCAATTAATCGTATGATAAATTAAACTGTAACGCTATAATTTCCACTTTGCACACCTTTTTAATGCAAATCGCCCTCTGGTCTGTTGTGAACCTGCGCTGCACTCACCCATTCTTCAGACACGTGAAGAGTATTTGCTTTGTTGCTTCTTCAGGCGGATCTGCTGAGAGCTCTTGCTGTCCTTTCAGAAGATCAGGAGTAACCTGGTTAGGGAACATACACCCAATAAATACTGACTCCTAAGAACCTGCGTAGCTCCCTGACAACCTCGTTACCTGTGCGTCTCTTTCGTCCAGCGGTTTGGACAGCGCTGCCGTCTCTTTCCCTCGCTGTCCCTTGCTCCGCTTGCTCTCCTCGACTCTGTTTGTCCGAGCGGATTCTCCGCCGAGGAGGCGCGCCCTGGCTGATCCGGGGGGATAAATCCCAGCTGGGGTTTCTCCTCTGCTGCCCTTAAGGGAAGACGCTCTGCTGGCTGAAGGCGACGAGGAAGAGGAGCTGGAGGTGTGGCTGCTGTCCACGCTGCGGGAGCGCCGGCACGCCTCTTTGTCCAGTCTGTTCCTCGGACCTCGTCCCCTCTGCAGGCTGCTGTTGAACTGGCTTATCAATCTGCCGACAGACATGATGGAGTCGGTGTCCACTGCGTTTGGGGACAGCGGGGCGCTGTGTCCCTCTGAGGAGGATGTGAGGTCGTGGTTGAGATCTGCCGGGTCGTCTGCAGGGCCTTCGGCAGGCAGTGGGATCCTGGGTTTGGCGGGCTCAGCAGAAAGTGATGCGTGTCGGGACTCGGAGAAGTTTTGGTTGGTATTTCCTGGGTCGTACGGCCTCAGGATCTCAGACTGACTCCGATAATTAAACCCAATAGAAGAGTTTGGCCTCCGCTGCGTCTCATCCACAGACCTCCTCACCACGCCGGGGTTGTAACCCGCCTGGTGGGTTATGACAGACACATCCTTGTGGATCTCCTGACCAGAACTGTTCAGAACCACGTAAGGCTGACCTTTGAATCCCTGAACCTGCACTCTCACTCCAAACAGGTTGTCCTGGCTGTCGGCTGCTGCAGGGCGGTGCTGCAGCACGTAGCCCCTCTGCGTCTGGACCTCCGTGGACCCGCCGAGTCTGTGAGACTCCATCTTGCCGCTGCCTAACCTGCTGGAATAACGCTGCATGTTAGACGGAGACTGGCATTGCATGGGAGAGCGGTTTGAAAACTGATGCATCAGGCTGGTACAGCGAAGCAAGCTGTTTACAAAACAGCCCTGGTGTGCACAGTGGCAGACATGCTGGGCGCTCCTCTCCAGCTGCACCCGGCAGAATGAATGTGCACTGAGAGGATAATATTGCTGCGCAATGAAAACAGCCCCCTTCTGTGTGCGCTAATGACAGGGCGACTATTGTACAGGTCCAGATGAACCGGCTGCATGACGACTGCGACGGGTGTCGTCACCCACTTCATGGGATAACGCTTCAGGAGTATGTTTGTCTATAAATGCGCCTCTATGAGGCAGAAACACTCGAACAGAGGAGGCGTTGTGCTGCAAACAATATTGGATCGTCTCAAGAGCCTCATTCTGCACAATCCACGGCTAAAGGAAGACCTAAAAGCAGCTTAAGGGAGGAAGATTAAGTGGAAAAACTATGTTAAGATAAATTTCTCCTTGGCAACTAGTCAGAGACAATCCTAAAATACACAAAACACATTTATATAAGTAAAGATAAAATAGGATATGAGTTAAGTTAATATATGTATGTTAAGATTCGATAAGGTAAGTTCAGTTAGGCTAAGCTAAGTTAAATTAGTATAAAATAAATTAAGTTAAGATAATAATATGTATGTTAATGTTAGATAAGTTAAGATTAGATAATTTTACTTAAATTGTAAGTTAAGATATGTATAATTTAAATAAGATTAGATAAGTTGAATTAGGATAAGATAAATTAAATCAATACAAGATGTGTATGTTAAGAGTAGATAAGTCAAATTATAAGTTAAGACATATTATGTATAACTTATCTAAGATTAGATAAAGCACATTAAGATTATATAAGGTAAATTAAGATAAGCTAAGTTGAATTAGGATAAGATAAATTAAGTTAAAAGATATTTATGTTAAGATTATAAAAGTGGAGTTAAGTTAAATTAGGATAAGTTAAGATATGTTATGTATAACTTATCTAATATTGGATAAGGTATGTTAAGTTAAGCTCAGTTAAAACTTTATTGTTCACCAATGTGGAAATTTTCCTTCCAGTCTCTAATCATAAAATAAAACACATTTATACAATCATAGTATCAACAATTTGTGCATAGAATGAAACTTTGATGCCGTAGGTTGATGTTGTCATTTAGTTTGGTTAAAAATGGTTGTTGCACTGAGAATAAATGACTTCTTGAGCTTTTTCTTTTTTTTTTACTGAATTTGGATCAGGTGAGGCTAAAACTGAGATCTGATTTACATACAAAGAATATTTTTTTTATTTTAAATGCAAAACATATACATTTTGTGGGACAGTTTAGACTTTATTACTGCTTTAAATATGTTGTTCTTTCAGTACATGGCCTTTTTTAGGCTATTTAAAACAAAGTTGGCCACTAGTTACTTATGATTTTATTTAGAGATATCAGAGTAAAAGGGGCTAAAAAAAGGCACACCTCATTTTCTTATTTGTTTTTGTTAAGTATTTTTAACAAAATACAAAGTAGTTTATAATTTTACAGATATAAACTACTTTGTGTTTATCAATGAAACACATTAAACTTTAAGGTTTTAAAGTAATAAAATGTGAGAAATGGAGTGTGAATACGTTTTGCAGTCCAGGATGTTGAACTGAGTGTAAAGAGACATAGAGGTGGTGAAACGTCTGTCTGCAGGCATAATAAGGGTTACTGGTGATGAAAGCTAACAGGAAAAACATGCCTCAAAGAAAATGAGCTAAATACACGAGAAATAAAACTCTAAAATCACTGAAAACGGAACAGAGGATTATTTTCCACACAGGAAGTGAAGCATACATCACAGACAGTGATGTATATTAGCTATGCAGAATAGAACTAAATGATAAAAATTATTATGCTGACATCAATTTTTTTAGTTAATTTAGTAAAAGTAACAGCAAAAAGTATCACACATAGATTTGAAATAAACCTTCATACAGTTTCGAGGTAAAATGGTTATTTGCTCCCTTGAGATTTAATGTAAACCTGGAAAACGTTTTGATTTTACGTCCATCATTAGACTGTTGAGTTCTCTGCAGATGAAAATAATAATTATCTCAAAAACCAAGATGAACAATAAGAAACGGTTGATTGTAAACTGAGGTTTTGTTGCCTGGCTTCACCTTATTTTTGTTATTTCATTGTTTTGTGTAGCTGAGCTTCTCAAAACACGTCTGTGTTGGTAACAAACGACAAACGTTTTACAATCATGCGATGTGAAGTGGAGGGGAAAAGATTGGTGTCATTTCATTTTTCTGAAGAATAAATAAAATATTTATGAACTGACTTGTCAACTTTGAGATGCTTTCAGTGCATATTGCACATTTGATCATAAAGTCATCCAAGTGTCTTAGCTTATAAGTAAAGATGAACTGATAAGATTTTTTCACAACACCGGTTTTTGTTTCTTTTGCATCTGACCTGGACATTATGATTTTAACCAGTTCAGTTTTCTCTTTTTGTCATTTAACTACTTCACCCAAAACACAGAAAACACGGAAAAGTTTCACTGACAGAGAATAAACTTTATCTTATTTTTAATAAACTAAAAAAAATAGTATTAAAATACACATTTGCAGACTAAAAGTGATCAGATTAAGAGAAATACAACAGATTTTGATCTCTGTAAGGTTAAGGGTTAGAGTTAGGGTAAAATTTGTGCGCTAACAGCAAACAAAGGATCTCTGTAAGAACATTATAATTTAAAGCCTTCAAACTGACATCTTAAAGTAGTTTGATGATCCACTGGTGAAGAAAATATATATTTTAATCGTAAATTTAAGTCTTTTTTGTCACATTATTTTTCTTGTTGGTGGACATTTTGGCAACAGGGAGCATGTGAAAGGAAACCATCCATAAGGCGTGTGAGGTTCTGGTTCTGCTCAGTCTAAACTTTCACACTTCAAACTTTAACTTAAACGAGCTGCTGCGTAAAGTAACGGGATAAAACAGTGTGAGATCTTAAAGTCGATCAGAAACTTACCGTGTGTGTGTGTGCGTGCGTGTGTGTGTCCGGTTTTAGGAGCCGTAGGTCTTCCTCCTTCACCTCCTCCTCCTTGAAGCGATCCGGCTGCTCTGCCTCCTCCCGGACTGGATCCCGGAGTCCCGCTCAGAGAGGCGGTCACTCCGCGCGGCTGCTCATCATATGACCGCTGCTGCTCGGGCGGCCTGACGTAAAAACGCAACAGAAACCCGCAGAGTGAGCGGCAGCTGTCCGCATATGTGCGCTGACATGATGGTGAAAACACAACTGAACGTTTGTAATAGTTATATTTAAAAAAAGAGGCTTATTTCCGGATTAATATTCAATACTTTTCTTATTATTATCTTTCTTAGTTAACTTTTTTTTGGCAGTTGTTGTTCTGGATTTCCTCCCAAACATGTTTTATCCAGATGTGTTGACATGACTTTTTTCCGTCTTGCTTTATTTTGAAAAACCCAACATCCCTCGTGAATTGTGCTCACATCTACGGAAGAGGATTAGGGCCACTAGGAGAAATAGATTTCTGATTTTAATCTCTGAATTCTGACTTTAATCTCAGAATTTTTCTAAGATTTCTGAGATTAAAGTCAGAAGTTGTTGTTTTTTTTCAGTAGCCCTAATCCTGCTTTCCTGTTACCTTGTGAATTTATTGTTGAATTTTGTTGTTTTACCTACTTAATGCTCCACTCTATGATGAATGATGAGGCTTTATTTTTAATAATAACATATTTTTGCATTATTATTATTATTATTATTATTATTATTATTAACAGGTTTGTTGAAATCACTGTTATTTCTATTAATATTTTATGCACTGTGGAACATTTGAAGGTGGTTTAAGTTGAAAATGAAAGTCCACCTGCTGCCTTGAAAATGCAATTTAAGTCAAAAAGAAAATTGTTTTGGTTTAAACTCAGAAATTAAAGTTCTGAAGTTGATTTAACAACAAGAGACAAGTTGTCCAAACATTGCTTTTAAAGTTTATTAATCTTGAATTGTGAGTTTTAGCTTAATGCTGCAATTTAAACCAAATAATTATTTCACAAAACTGTCCTCACCTAGTTAAAGAGCCACATTTCTCTATTATTCACTCACAATATCAAGTTAAAATACTTATTTTACTTTAAAATAATAACATTTCTTGTTTCAAACTGCATGAACAATATTTCTGATCTGATGATGAATTTTATTAAACATCACAATGAATTCAGCTCAGACATGTAGTGTGAACAGGACATTATCCTCAAGTGTTAACTTAAAAACTATTCAACTCTTTGAGGTTTGACTAAATTAATAAAAAGTTAACACAACTTACTGCTGTAAGTTTATCTTTCACAAACTCACATTTAGGTTCAAAATCTAAAACTGGATAAATGTATTTGACTTAAAGAGTAGAAGACAGTAGACACAACTAAATGCAGCTCAAATGTTTTACAGTGCACAATGAAAAGATTATGAAATTATTAAGTCGTCAACACATCAATTTTTAATATATTAACTGTTATTTCTAATTAACATCAGTTATTGTTATAGTAAGAGATTCTCCATATATCACGTGTTCATAAAGAATCATTTATTAGCATCACTAATCACTTTATTTTCTGTCTAATTTCTTTACGTTTATCTTCGTCAAGCCTCTGAGGTTGATAAAAACAAGATATCAAGCTTTGAATAAAGCATTTTTCTTTGCAAAATGTGTGTTGAGTAACTTCCTTCACAACATTTATGTTTTGAAAATGACTTTATGGATTCTAAGTAACTTCATATCATACTCTATGCAGATGACTGTATTATGTGTTCAAACTTAAAATACTGGAACATAAGACAGGAAAAGCATTTTTAGAAAGACATTTATTGCTACATTTTCATATCAACACATGCCTGGAACTCAAACTGTACACATACTGCACATGTTATAAGTGTTTCAAATTATTTAGGTGTTTCTTTATGTTCAACAATGCGGTGAGTGAACATTGTTTGTTTTTAAACACTGTATTGCTCAGAGCATTAAATTTAGGTACAGCTAGTAAACTGCACAAAATAACAGGCTTTATGATTAAAATAATAGTTAAAAGCACATCAAGACATATGAATAAGTTCACAATATTTGTATAAAAGATAACTTATAACTTAAAAATGTGTGTTTTAAGTTCAAAACTTAAACATGCACAGGGTTTGTTTGACTACATCTGCGGAGCAATAATTACAAGGAGGAGGATTATGTCCACCGGAGATACAGAAAGTAAAATCCTGGTAGCAGTGCATTAAAGAAATATAAAAACACAATTACAGACCAGGTTGGATGTCCATGTGAGATTAAAAAGAACATTCCTGGAGATCTGTTCATTCACAGAATGTTCAAACCCCTGCAGTATTTACACACACACTCTCTCACACACACATTCACACAGAGCCCACAGGAAAAATGAAATATGTTGCCTAAAAACAAAACATGACAAAGTCTGCCCAATGAGCTTTGTGAAAATATGACTAACAAACCTGTTTGCCAATTTTAGACTGCACACGAAACTCTCCAGTCCATTCTGATGTACTGCAACACAAATATTAGCAATAAAACTACAAAATATGTACAAAACACCTGCAGCTTACAATGCATTTGTCTGATGCGAGTCGTGTTTAGGCACAAAGTTATAAAAATCTGTTTGGGAAGAGGAGAAATGATTGTTCGATTGCATCACACTTTCTGATCAGGAAGCCGCTCTGGACGAATTTGAACTGATTCGTCCAAAACGCAGCAATTACAAATCATTTAACTGTATTGTGAAAGTTTATCCCAAAGTGTTGGCTGTTAATCAAATATCGTGCATGTACAGTGCCTTGCAAAAATGTTCATCCTCCCTGAAAATCCTCTACATTTTGTCATGTTACAGTAACAAACATTAACATTGTTAATTGGGATTTTCTTGATATTGAGCAACAAGTAGTGGATTTTATATATATATATATATATATATATATATATATATATATATATTACAAATAATAATTTTAAAAGTATGGTATGCTTTTATAAAGGCCCCAATTTCCTTGAACTATTTTGCAAAGAAGAATGGGCAAAAATTTTAGTCTTTTGTTGTGCCCAAAAGATCTTATTGACCATCGGGGGCTGAATACTAATTTTTATCTGTATAAAATATTTAAAACTATGTCATCTTCCCTCCAAATCACAACTACGATAAAACTTCAACAAAACCCATTGCAGCCCGTGGATGTAATGTGACAAAATGTGTAAAAAGTTCAAGGGGTAGGAACACTTTTGAAAGTCGTTGCATCAGTTTGTACAGTGATTTAAACTGATCGTTGATGTAAATGAATGAAATGCTTTAAGTGAGACTTTGAGTTGTCTGTATCAGGTCCTCAGAGGTGACCCATGGGGTTCGACGGGTCCGTCAGGCTCGGATGGAAAGCGAGATGTACAGACTGTGGATCTGACATGATGCTGGAGGCCTTCTCTTCTTCTCTTCTCCGCAGACATGCAGCCTTCGGGTTCAGGTTTCTCTCTGCAGAACGGATACAAAGACAGTAAATGTAAAAATGGAGATACTGAACTCAGGTTTCACAGTTTAGAACCTAATGTTGTCAAAAGTTATCGAAGTCAAAAAGTCCAATTAAACTCTTTTCAGACAGACATCTAGCTAGCTACTTAGCTGGCTAGCTATGTAGCTATGTAGCTAGATAGATTGATAGCTAGATTGATAGATATCTAGCTACCTAGGTAGCTAGGTAGATAGCTAGATAGCTACGTAGCTAGCTAGATAGAGGGCAATTCATGCTAGCCAAGGGGAAATACATGCATCACAGCAGCAAAGGGCAAAATAGCAAATTGCAGTTTACAACTCACAATGAAAAACAATCTAAAATGTAAAATAACTAAAAACGATAAACCGTGTATAAAAATAGTTCTTTAAAAAGAAGCTGTGATGTTGCACCTATATAGTAATACTTAAAAATAATTTCAAGAAACTTAATAAAACTATGGCACTGCATGATAGAACAAAATTAACCAAGTGCACTACAATATCTGTAAACCACCTTTTTCTGACTGTGTAAAGATTTAATTCAATGTCTGTTATAATTTTAAAAAAAATGAAGTAATATACTACCATTGGTCTCTCAGACATCCCCCAATCACTTACAGTACATTCCTGCTCCGCTCTTGCACTGACCTCTGACCTGCTGCTCCAGACTCAGGATCACAGCCACAGCCTGGTGCAGAACCAGCAGTTTGGTCTGCGGCTTCTCGCTCTTCAGGTGCAGCTGACACATGTGGCCCAGCTCCTTGAAGGCCTCGTTGATGTCCCGCACACGCAGACGCTCTCTGGCGTTGTTGGCCATCCTGCGCTCTCGCTCGCGCTCGGCCTTCTGCTCTGGGCTCAGGTCCTCGTCCTCGTGGATGCTGCAACGAAAAACACACGGCACGCATGTGAGAAGGGAAATGTTTGCAGGTTAAACAAAAATACAAAAGGTGAAAAGAGACGACAGTGTTCAGTTATTATTTGGTTTTCTCTGCCCTCTTCTGGTCACTTTGATAACACGGTTTTATTTTTTTGATTAATTTTAAACAAGCTTATGCTAATTCAACAACCACTAGACATCTATTAAAAATATAATTTGAATGTTTGTTATTCATTATTGTCTATTCTGCTTGAAAACAGAAAACAGATGTTTGGTGTGAATAATAAAAGAATATTTGCTGTTTTAATTTATTTTAAGAGAACCTCTGTCATTTTTGTATTTAACATAAAAATTAAAAAATGTTTTACCTCTTATAAAGTAAAACACCTAACAGTGTGTAAAAACCTTCAAAATTAACAAATCTCTTATTGCAGCAGCAGCATCTCAAACTGGAGATTTTATTTTAAAAAATCTAATCTTGACTTTGACTTTAGTTGGAGAAAAAAATCCCATTTAAAAAAATATTAGAAGACTCAATTATTGGCACTCCTACTAATCCTGACTTTATTTTTTACTTTTTAAGTTTATCATCATTTCTAGCCAGTACTTTTTCATCAATATTAAGGAATTATGTACTTAAAACAAGCTCCTATATCTTACTGAAAAGTTACTTGTAAGTTAGATTAGTCTTATTTCAGTTAAAAAGTATAAAAATTACTTGGTAAGATTTTTTGTTTTTGTAGCTTATGACAAAAAGTTTAGACTCTCCTGCCCTCCAGCATGTGGTCTAACTGTCGGTGCAAATATAATAGACTGGATGATTGTTTTTAATGCATGATAATAAATTTATTTTACTCTCAGCTGTTACCTGTTCTGCGCGCTGTTCTCTCCGTGTGTTTTGTGTTCACTCTCCTCGTCGGACCTCGGGCTGCCTGAGCCGTGGTCGTGGTTGGTGTGCATCATCTCCTCCCCTTCCCTGGTTTCCATCTTTAACTCCAGGTTACTCTGAACACCCAAGCCGCTGCCTGTGCAAAATCAAACATATATTGCAATAAAACAATATTAATAAAAAACGAGAAAAACGCTGGTAAGAGGAGGGGAATAACTACCTCCTCCTCCTGCACCTTGTAAGAATGTGTTCCTCTGTCTGGGCGGATACGGGTGGCCATTTTGTGCTCGGCTCTGGAAGGCTGAGTGATTGTTGTTCATGGAGACGCCTTCGACCTTCAGGAGCCACAAAGAGCAAGACGAGTCAGACATGAGTCAGATTCCCTCTGTAAATGATGAACTTCAACAGTTTTTCTCTTGAGACACAAACACTACTTTGCATTGAACTTTTTCAATGCATTTTGTCATGTTAGCTAAGCTACAGAGTATTTCATTACAGTTTTTTTTATTAAAATTAATAAAAAAATACTATTTACAACTGTCAGTTAAACAAGACATTAACAACAAGCTCCTGTTTCTTGGTGAAAAATTACTTGTAAGTTAGTTTTGTCTCATTTCAAGTGCACTAAGATATTTGTACTCAAAACTAGAGTAAAAATACTTTGTAAGATTTTGTGTTTTTCTAGTGATAAACTAGTGGGTAGTTAGGAAGTGGAAGGAAATGAATGATGTTTGGGACGTGATCTAGTCGGATGAATCCAAAAGTAAACTATTTGCCGCAGCGTTAAATATGGCTGTGAATTTAGAGTCGTTATTGACTGAATAATGCAAAGTTTAAAATTTTAATGGACTTTTATTAACATTTTTAAAGAAAATGAGATTTTATAGTGTCATTGTTGATCAAATAATGCAAAGTTTACACTTTTAATGGACTTTTATCGCCGTTTTTAAAGAAAATTTGATTTTATAGCGTCATTGTTGATCAAATAATGCAAAGTTTACACTTTTAATGGACTTTTATTGCCGTTTTTAAAGAAAATTTGATTTTATAGTGTCATTGTTAACCAAATAATGCAAAGTTTACACTTTTAAACTCAAGTTTTATAATGGAAATTTCTTTAAAAATGTCATTATTGACTGAATAATGCAAAGTCTGCTCTTTAAATAGACTTTTAATGTAAGTATTAATATAATTTGCATTAAAAGTGTCATTATTGACTGGAAAATTGAAAGTTTATGCTTTTAATTGACTTTTATTGCAAATTTTAATCAAACTGCATTAAAAATGTCATTATTAATCAAATAATGCAAAGTTGACAATTTCAATGCAAGTTTTAATGGAAATTTGCTTTTATTATGTCATTACTGACTGAATAAAGCTAGGTTTACACTTTTACTGGACTATTAATGCAGGTTTCAGTGCAACTTTGCATTAAAAGTGTCCTTATTTACTGAATGACACTACATGATAACAGCTGTAGACGTTCATGAAGACTTCTTCATGTTTACGTCATGCCAGTCTGATGCACACCCCTTCAAATAAAGTGTTACTGAAAATCCCAAACAGATCCTCTGCTCCACAAATAATTCAATTCCAGACAAGCATAATCCTCCTCCTAAAACTACTGCACAACATTTAAATTCCCCCCAATTCTCTTCAGGATGATCCACTTCTATCTGACACATCATTAAAAAAAAGGATAGTGGGAGAATTTAATATGCCCTCCCCCAAAGGATTAGACTAAATATCCTTTCCCCGTGAACATGGTGGACTTTCATTCCAGCTGGAGTAAAATCCCATCATCTGCTGAAAGACGACGGGCTGAACAATGCAGAATTACACACAAAACAACATTTTTACACCATTTTGATACTTTGAAGTAATGTTTGTTAACCATTGCTGGAGTGTGACAGGTGAGCGGTGCGGCGCTGGCTGGGTGGCTGTGGTGGGACTGGCCCAGTAAGCTGTGGATGTCGCTGGGCAGACAGGAAGTGGGGCCCACGGCGTGGTTCCTCAGGACGTGGATGACGTCGTCCAATCTGTCCAGCCGGTCCTCCACCTGAGACTAAAACCATCAACAGACATGGAAACCTTCAGTTTAATATAAACTTTGGGAAAAATTCAGAGACCGCTTAAAATGATCAGTTTTACTCTTTATAGGTATGTTAAAATGAAGATTGTTTTATTCTATGAAATACTGACAACGTGTCTCTGAACTTTCAAGCAAAAATTTAGTATTTATTCGCAGAAAATGAGAAATGGTGAAAATAACTAAAAAGATGCAGTGCTTTCAGACCTCAAATAATGCAAAGAAAACAAGTTTATATTCATTTAGGAACAGCAATACTGATGTTTTAACTCAGAAATCAATATTTGGTGGAATAACCATGAGGTTTTCAACTGGTTCAGTGCAGTGGACTCTTCATTTTTAGTTCATGCTCCAGACATCAAATTTATTTTTCATGTTTTGGGAAATCCAATTTTTAGCTTTTTTCCAAAAATGCAGGATTTATTTTAGTATTATCTGTTCTACTAAATTTCACATTCTGTAGATTTTTTTATTTAATCACTTAAGCCTTTATATACATTATTAGAATCTAATAAACAATTAGGTTCCTATTTTTAAAAGAGAAAATAAAGAGTTTGTTACAATAAACTGCCGATGTAACTACTAACTTTTTATCAATATTCAAGAATTATTGACTTAGAACAAGATCTTATATCTCATAAGTTAGGTTTTTATTATTTGCACTAGAAACAAGACCAAATATGCTTTGTAAAATTTGCAATGTGACACAGAGAATTAATAAAAAAAAGATCCAGATCTTTACCAGTGATATGAGTGAGGACTCAAAGTGTGGTGACACCGGTGGCTGAACTGAACTGCGGGGCCACAAGTTGTTCCCTAAAAAGAAAGAAAACCATAAGAAAAATTATGATATTCTGTACGAAAACGCAAAACTCTAATAAATAATGATAATTTTTCTTTCCTACCTGTAGATTCGGCTGCGTTTGGGAGCGGGGAAGGAGATCTCACTGGTGTGGAGGAGCTGGAGGGGAAGCTGCTGCTCGTGTGATCGGGGGAATAAATCTGACAGAGAGAAGGAGCAGCAGAGGAACCAGAGCATGGATCATTTTAAAAGCACAACTTGTCATTTCTGTGTAAGCTTTAACAGCTGCTGCCACATCCCCTGGAGCTTCCTCGTAACCTGAACTAAACTCATCCATTCCTGTCATTTTACCGCACTGCAGCCAATAAAACGTCCCGATACACGACTGTAACCCTCCTTTAATGCATGGCGCTCTTCTGTCGCCCCACAGGAAGTTATGAATTATAGGTGTGGGACCCCAAGGTTTGGTTTTATACTCTGACCTGACCCTTTTGAACATTACAGAGCACAGATAAGTAGCTTTAATGAGAGTGAGGTGGTTCGTACTTACAGAGGCCAAAGCTTTTCCCAGGGTGTCGCCTGTCTGTGACGCTCCTGACACATTCACTTGGCTTCCTGAGACTAAACACGTTTATTGTGACATTATGTCAATATATAGAAATATGTGCTTTCTTTACTTCAAATAAATCAATTAAAAAAACGAAAAAAAAAACAAAACAAAAAAAAACAAAGAACATGTACATATACACACAAAAAACTATCTTTTTCACACATAAGAATGTTTAAACCTTAACAGGAATAAGATTTGGACTTCACCAACCAGATACATGATAATTAATAAAGTAAAAAGTAGTATCAATTAAAATGATTCTCAGGTTCTTCTTTATCCAAAATCATTTTTACAACATTTCAACAAAGATATAAATGTGATTTGCTCTTTCTGTAAAAAAAAAAACCCAGAAAATATTTTTTTATTTATTTTGGTTTTATCCTTTCTCTACACAGTTCTGGAAAATTATTTGCATTTTGATTTTGACTTTTATTGAAGTTCTACTATTTAGCTTCACTGACAACCCAATAGCTAAAAAAACAGAATACTATATTATTGATCTTATTATATACTTAGGCAAATGGCATATTCACAGATGCCATTACAATAATCAAAAATCCCTCGTTTCCATTTTTGAAAATGAGGTCAAACAATAAATAAAAACTATTAGAAATTCCACCAATATAAAATAATTAAAATTTGCACTTTATGTGCTTTTATGAAGTTAAAAAATCTTTAATACTAATAAAAACTAGCAGATTTTTAAATTAATAACAAAATATTTTCCCCATGTTTGAGGTGATTTTTTTTAATAAATATTGACTCAAATTGAGTCAATAATTGACCCTTGACCCTTTGAAAGTGACGTCACTCTGACCGCCACTCCGCCATGTCACGTGAAAATCAACCAATTCGTTCCTGTTGTAAAGCCTGTCAAAAAAACGCACATGTGATAACCTAATATCGCTTTATTAAGTTGATTTGACTTTAAAATGGTAGTAGGGTGCTGGGCGGTCGGCTGCACTAGCAGAGAATAATAGAAACCAAAAGTCATAACTTTTAGTGGGAAAAGATGGGAAGTGGAGAGCAGCCGTGACGGTTAACCCTCGGTGTAATGGCGGATTTGTAGCGAACGCCTTTTACAAGGTAAGAAGACTAACGTCCATATACTTTATAAATAAGTGTGATTAGAAAGATATCAAACATCGCATTATGGAGAAAGTTCGCGTCTAACCGTTGGTAACCATGGAAACACTGTCGCACCGTCATGTAGCCTAGCATGTATGGAAAACAACTGGTTAGTGTATCGGCTTTTGTTCGTTTTTAATGCTTCTCCAGTGTAAAGGGAAACGCCGTTTATGACATAGTGATAAATCATGTGGTGTGAATTCAGACAAAGTCGGTAATTTGATCAACAAGTCAGGAGGGAAGAGGAATGGGTCGGTTTCTAAGCTAGCTGTATCCAACTTTTGTAAATACCGCCGTATTAGAAAATATTAGAGCCCCAACCAGGTGTGTTACGTTCAGATAAATTAGCTTGACTCGAAAAAGTAGAAGCCATGAATACACTGGCAAAAACAACTTTGGAAAATAACTTCAGTCACTCCCAATTCTCACGTCCGACGTCCATCATGGCGCCTATAAGTGACGTAGTTTCAAAGGGTCAATATCTTGTGTGCACACGTGATATATAGTTTTTCCAGCCAAATCTCCTAAATTTCTAAGTTAGCTTTTCTTATTTCAAGTGTACCAAGACATTTGCACTAGAATACACACACACACACATATACATATACATATATATATATATATATATATATATATATATATATATATATATATATATATATGTGCAATATATATATTGCAGCATGCAACAAAAAGTAAAAGTAAGCTCTTCTTTTTATTTTCCTCACCTGCTGGATTCTCGGAGTGGCTGTCAGAGGGAGAGCGGGACGCCGTGTTGTTGCGGTGAAAGGTGGACATCGGCGGTAAACCTCTGTTCATTTCAGCCGCCAGCACCGAATGAGGAGAGAAATCCTGAGCAGAAAGCAAACGCGTTTTAAAAACAAGAGTTTTTGTATCAACATTCACCAGGGCTGATGAAGGAAAACTCACCAGGTTACCGTGGGCCGGCTGCAGGCTGCTGTAGCTCCCCAGCTGTGCTTGGTGGCCCGCCGAGGCCCCCAGCGCACCTTCATAGCCCTGCTGGTTCAGCCCGTTTACGGCGCTCCAGATGTCCGGAGAATTGCTCATCCCCTCTAAAATAAAGAATCATGTTTTATCGCCTGAACTGCTGAGGTGTCTTGAACTGCCAGTCAAGTTATAAAGCAGAAGACTGGACCCCGGTGCAAAGAAATTACATGCAATAACTAAGTTTTACTGTCTCAATTAAACAGCACAGGGCATGTTTGGTAGCTATGCTGCTCATTTCATATATCTCTTTTACACCGGGGTGAATAATGTATTCATGGTCGATGATATTAATAGCAACAAAGGAAAACATACTCATACAGTGCAGCGTAATAACTAAACTTATTTATTATTTGTTTTAGTTTTCTATTTGTGTTTTATTTATTAAACAATTTTAGCCAGTTTCATATTCTGACCTGATTGTAGTACTTTTTGTCACAAACATTTAAATCTTCCCTTGCTATTAGGTTTTAAGTGTTTTCTTTTCTATGTTCATTGTTCCCAGTTTATTTTATTTAATCCCTGTTTTTGTTCTTTTTTTCTTTTGTTGTTCTTTTTCATTTTAATTATACTTTTTGTGTGTGTCAGCTTCTTTTTGACCATTTTTGTCTCACACATTGCAAAAACACAAAATCTCACCAATCTTTTAATACACTTGAATTTAAAAGTAATTTCTCAGCAATATATTGAAGCGTTTTCAAAGTTATTAATTCCTTAATATTGATTAAAAACTGGGAGGTATTTCACTTATAACAAAACATGTCTCCCATGTTTTGAGTGAAAAAAATATTAGCATTTTATTGACTTGAAACAAGCTCCTATATCTTGCTGGAAAAATTATTTGTAAGTAAGTTTTGTCTTATTTCAAGTGTATTATGATATTTTCACTGAACGAGACAGACAAGACAAACATACTTTGTAAGATTTCTTGTTTTTGAAATGGTGTGGTATCAATAAAGTATCATTTACTGATTAGTTTTTAATATTTAATAACGAATTTACTTTCCTCATATTTATCTTGCATCCAGTGTGGCAAATTAGCCTCATCTTCTCATTTTATATCTAATTCTATGTAAAAGTAAACAAGGAGGTTGGACAAGAGGATCAATGGTGGTCATATGTTATGACCTGCTACAAAACCTACAAGAAGCATGATACTTCAAGAAGCATTTGATTGTTATTGTTGGATAATGAGTGTTTCGAGGTTTTGCTGGGCTTGAACTCACCAAAGAAGGTGCTTGCAAACACATTGCTGGGGACTTTGCTTGACGAGTGTGAAGTTGAGTTGCCATCAGAGCTGGGAGGCTGCCCATAAACCTGAAAAAACAATTAAAACCACCTTATGAACTGATCATTTTCCTACTTTCTGGTGCAGGAAGTTGGGCTGTAAAGCTAATTCCAGTTAGCATGTTGACAAAATTAACACATTAATACAGAAAAAATGTCTTATATTATTTTTTTCTCACATTTACATGTTTAAAGTCATGCCACATCATCTTAGTCAGAGTTTCGTTTGGATTATTTCAGATGTGGATTTGCAGGTGTGCTTTGGATCATTATGCATAACTAAAATCCACTTGATCTCAGTGTCACAGATATCCAGACATTTTCCTTCAGGATTCCTGGATATTTGTGTGATTTTTGGTCCTGGAAGCTCAATCATTAGCAATTTGGTTAAATTTATAGAGCCAAATCACAACACCATCACAAAAAGCAAACAAAAAGTGAGCATAAGGTCTGCAGATGAATAAGCCTGCAGTTTTTTTTTACTCTGTTTTATGATATTCTGTTGTTTTCTGCTGTTTGTTTTTAAGTTGTATGATGTTTTAATGTTTTCTGAACAGCTTGTTTATGAAAACTTTTATTTAACTTACCTGGTTAAATAAAAAATATTTTTCTGGCCTCTTTGGGATCAGCTCTCATGCAAGGTCACATACATGTTGTCTACATTTGTGGATAAAACTCTGACCCTGGTTCTCTGGAATCCCAAAGTCTTCAAAATGGCATTTTTGTTTTTCATGTGTTCTCATATTTCTCCTTTACGTTGTCAGTGAGTTCTCAATTTAATCACAGTGAATTTGTAGCTTGCATGGGAGCAATCTGAAGTAAAAATGCAATGAAAACAAAACAGAGTGCGGATGCACACTTGGAGCCATGGTGGTAATCCATAATCTGCAGATCCATGCACCTCCTCATCCGGATTTGGGAACCGTTCACCAGGAGAAATCCCTGCGCTAATCATGATCAGGTCCGGCTGCGACTCAGATCCCCAAAAACATAAAACTGAATTTCAATTGTCATGGTTCCTTTAAATTTAGATTAAAGCCTTCCTGAATGAGTTGGTTTGGAGACATTATAAATGAAACAATAATCAACAGTTTGATGTGGAACGATGGCACTTGATAAAATCTAATGCTTGTTGACTGTGTGTTTTTTGTTGGTTTGCACTGATTTTCTTAATTCTGGGAGATTGGTGATGGGCCAATACCTACATATGAAGCTGATCTTATTTAGCTCAGCAAATGTTTAAAAATCAGCCTCTGTCCTCTTCTGCTCTGCAGAGGTTTGACTGACAGACCGGCCCACCAGGTCATGTCTGCACGTTTGCAGCTAACAATTGTCATCCCACTGTTGCCAACTTACCAACTTTCTGGCTATGTTTAGCGACATTTTTGGAAAAAAAAAAAAAAAAAGGTATCGGCCAAAATTGGAATTGGCAGGTCAGGCTTTTTAAAAATTGTTAATCGATGATTGACCAGAAAACTCCAGTTGGTGCATATCTACTTCTGTGACTTTGTGTTTTTGTGTTATTATGTTGTAAAGCGCTTTGACTGACTGATCGATTGATGATTTGTGCTCAAGATAACACAAAATGGAAAACAAATATTCTGAAAGGCAAATAAATTTCAGATTAAAGCATGCCCTGCACTCACGCAGACACAGAAACCCACAGAGAGGCGCATGGCCTTGCCCAAAACCACCAAGAGGCTCGGCTGCACCTGCACTTCCCTCCGTCGCTTTGATGTGCCCCAGGAAATGAAAATAAACCTCCCTGCGCTGCATCAATGGGGTGTCAGTTACCCGGACGACAAGTTCTGTAAAGCAGGCTATTAGAGATTCTCTTGAGTACGCTTGTGCAAGGCTCGCACATTTAGACAAACCACGCACACACGCGTGTGCACGCACAGAGCCGTGACCCTGGCTGGCAAGAGTCCCATGGTGATTGTGGGCTTGGCCAAACAGAAGAGCCCCTGTCGACACTCGGCCCGTCTGAGCCGCCACGGGCAGCATATGGCAGAGGATAAAGCCAATTGTCCTCCTTACCATCAGCATAGCAGGCGACCCGTTAATAATGGTCACACCCCCGCCCCAGCACGCCCTCTCTGGCCCCCGATGGAGAGGGGCCATCGCCAAGGCACCCTCTTTTAGCATAGCATTGATTTAGGAGCTATCAATCATCAGATCACAAAATGATAATGCACTTTTTTTTTTTTTTTTTTTTTTTTTACTCCAGTCCAAGAAGAAATTCAAAAGCAATAAATCATTATTTTCTATTAACGGAAAGCTTTTTAGGGCAGGGTTATGTATATAGTTCTCCAAGAAGAGCAGCGTTGTAAACACACACACAGAGAGAGCATCAAGATGTGAGATAAGTGAAACATCAACTTGCTATTCAAGGCCCATGCCTCGCTCCACCGTGGCCAACTCCGGCCACATGCAACCAATTTTCTGCCTCTGTGATCCACGATGTCTGGATGTGGTTAGTCTCTCCGAGATCAAAGCTGCCTTTGATAATGGTTGCAGCGGTGCAGGGACTGCTCCAACGTAGCGGGGTTAAATCAAATAGAAATAGAGGCAATCTGCTTCATGTCAAGATGTTTTTCTGCTGCCAGGCTTGACTGGATTGCACAGAGCAAACAGGAAGTCTCACTCAAGCATTTTAAAAACAAGCCTATTTGTCGGCCTAGAACAAGAAGTAAAAGTGAATTTAAAGTTATAGCATGTCGGGTAGGTTGTGTTCTGTTTTTTCTGATTTGATCTGTGATTTTTTTTATCATTAAATGCATCAAAGTATAAAAAATTATATCAACCAATGTTGCACTTTTTTGTAGTTTGTAAAAATCAGAAAGAGATTTTGATGCATAAATTGGGATAATTTTATTGTCATTTTCTGCTGGATTCAGGAGAAAATCTATTATGAAACCTGTTTTATATTTTAATCCTGAGAAGGAAAATAATCTGAATCAGTTAAAACTGGAATTTCATTGTCAGCAAAGAGAAACCTGACTGGTGTATCCCAACAGGATTACTCTGGAGCTGAAAGGGTTCAAGAAAATGTAATTCCTAATGTTGCAACTTTATGACAACTTTAAGCCAAGTTCACATCTCATTACAGCACTGACTCATCTGAAAGACAAAGCTTTCTCCCTCTGGACCTCAAAACACACACCAGTCATTATCAAATATCCTGTTTAAAGAAAAGAACATCCCCAAAAATCTGACATTCCTCCAACAACTTTCAACTGGCATAAAATGTTTTAATCAAGTTTCCACTAAATGCATTCAAATCTGATGTTGATTCATGAAGCGAAACTCAAGAAATGAACTAACAGGACAGCTGAGAATGCAGCAAACACACAAACAAACCATGCCCAACCTAATTTATGGTGGATAAAATATGAAGATACTCACTGGCTTCATGTTGTAGCAGTACATCAGTGAGTTGTTGGCTGTCCCAGAGGCAGGATGAGCACAGTACATAACTCTGTCTGGATCACAACGAGACTCTCAGCGCTCTCCACACACAGCTCCTCTGTCCACCTCTTTACTCATGTGTGTGGTGTGTCGTCCACACACACTCCTTCCCCTAACCCACCCCTGCTGGTCGTGCAGCAACCCGCAGACAACTTATGCAAATCAGGGCTGGACCATTTCATCCGGCACAGAGGGGGTGGCCAAGACATGATGCTTTTGCTTTAAAATGTTACATCATTTATGAGCTTTTCTGCTTAAAAGTGGAAAAGTATTACACAAAGAACTCGTTATTTTACAATTTGTGGTGCCATTGGGTTTTGTAAGCATAAAAAACATTAATAAATTCACATGAAAACCAAAATTACTAGGGGATTCCCAATCAACGTATGAATAAATAACCCCAAAAAATAAATTGTACCGATGGGAGATCCTTATTGCTCAGATATCATCCTGTTTTCATGTCATCTCGCATAAGTGTAAAGTTGAACACACACAAGGCTAGAAATCCCTCCTCTGGACCAACAAGCAGTGATGACGCCACCAAGATAATCTCCTGTTAGACAGGTAGAGGTTTCCAGTAAACACTAGATACTACAGCCTTGTCTGACCTACATTCACAAATAGAGCCAGGTCTTAATTTGCAGGCACGTGTGGCATGGAGAGCTGGGTTTGGAGGTTATTTGGTCTGTCTGGGTGACCGTCTGCAGCATCTCCTAAACAGAGTCGTCCTTCCCATATGAGGTCAAATCCACCACACGTATCATTTTTAACCAAAACATATGCAAACAACATTAACAAAAAGCACAATTTCATGTGTGTCTTGCATTAAGCATGCCTTCTATATGAGAGAGGGGGCTGGAAAGGTGGAGTTGGCTCAATGCATAGAGCTACAGTATGGCACCCGGTCCTGGCACCGCTTGGTGTTTTACAGAAACCTCACAAGAATCCAATCAAATGATTCCTGCTGGGACAAAAACAAAGTCTGTTCCAAACGACAGTACCGACTCTTCAGTAAAGAGACTCTAATGCAGCTGAGTGCTGTAATACTAAAATATTTTTATGTGCTGTTAACACTTGAACTGAAAATAAAATAGTGCAAAAATGCAAGAACGCCATTATTTGCCAGGATGTCTTTGAAACCATTTCGTCAGTGAGAAATTCAAGTGGTTCATGAAACATTACATATTTTTTTATTCTTGCTCACTTTTTGCTTTGCTTTATTTTTCTTTTTCGGAGAAGTATGACCTGAAGCCTTTCTTAACACGTCTACCTGAAAAAGAACATACCTGAAAAAACATCTGACACCAATACTGTTTAATTTGATTTCTTCAAATCAAACAAAATTGGTGTCAAACATTTGTGCGTGAAAATATTTTTGTTTGTGGTGTTATCAATGTAAAGATATTAGTAACTGTTTCCAGAGGTCATTAAAGGTCTACCTCTCCTGTGTTACAAAATCAAACAAATTTTGAGTAAACACTGTAAAACATTTGAGCCACATTTAGCAGTGGGAATTATTTCCCAGAATGCTTAGCAGCATGTTTCTGTCTCCTGAGATGGAAGTGCGTTACGTTGATCTGACTCTGGTGTTTTATTAAGGAAAATGTTCATTTTAATGCAATTCTCAGTCAGCAAAGCTTGAGGATAATGTCCTGATCTCACTAAATGTTTGAGCTGAATTCATTGGGATGTTTAATAAAATTCATCATCAGATCAGAAATTTTCTTTCTGCAGTTTGAAACAAGAATTTAAATTATTCTAAAGTAAAATAAGTATTTATTTTAACTTGATATTGTGAGTAAAATAATAGAGAAATGTGGCTCTTTAACTATGTGAGGGCAGATTTTTTTTTCTTGCATATTGTAAAATAATTATTTGGTTTAAATTGTAGCATTAAGTTAAAACTCAAAATTCAAGTTTAATTAAGTTAAAAAACAAAGTTTAGACAACTTTCTCTTGTTGTTAAATCAACTTCATGAACTTTAATTTCTGAGTTTTACAGTGAATCAACTCTGCTAAAAGAGCAATGGGACGATGGTGGCAACGGTGGTAGGAATTTGTCCTATCACAATCGGCAGGTTGCTGGTTCGATTCCCGCTCCGTCTGCCTCTGTCGTTGTGACCTTGACTACTTTGTCCACCTTGCCTGCTGGTGGTGTTGAGTGGTGCTGGTATGTGGCAGCCTCACTTCTGTCAGACTGTCCCAGAGCAGCTGTGGCTACTATCCAGTAGCTTTCCACTGTGTGAGTGGGTAAAATGATATACAAGAACTCTTTCAGCTAATGGTTTTTTTTTTAAAGTTTGTTGATAATTAATCAATTACTGAATAAGTTGATGGCATCCAAAAATAAAGACTAACCTAAATCTTTTTAAAACCAGAATGATATATTTAGAAACTCCAAATGCTGACAAACACGTGATTTTCCTCCTGATTCAATCTGTCTGCAGGTGAGCTGCTGTCCGCTCAGCTTCCTTAAAGTCAAAGTCTAATCCTGGCGATCCAAACCAGCGCTATCTAGGTTAGGAGGTCACTCACTTCTTCTTCTTTATCAGCGCAATTGTTGGTTGATAAAGAACCATGCTTTTCTTTTCTTTTTACCTAATTAAGGAAAACGTCATAATAAAGCCAAAATATCCAAATGCTGATGTCAGTAAATATATTAGCTGTTTTACAACTAATCCCTGGCAACTGGTGGCTACTGAGTGACCTTCTCCTCTGACAGAGATCAGTCTTCTTATCTGGCACATTAAGCATTCATAACACAAACATATCTGATCCAAGAGCCAATTTATACAGTCCCCTGACCCTGAACTTTGCATCAATCTTAGTTAATTGCAGTCTTGTCAGAAAAGGGATTATCCAAACAGGTAATGCAAATGTTAATGAGATCATTTTTGCATATCTTTATTTTCCTGTGGTTGAAATGTCACTGGTTCTGACGTTCTGCTGTGAAGAATGTCACTCCCGATGGCCCCTTGATACATTGTTGGCCATGAGGAGGTCGGATGCAGAGGAGAAACCAAAACAGACGTTCTAAAAAACTAAGAAAAATGTATAGAAATGGCTACGTTTTTTAAAAATAAAATCCCCAACAAAAAACAAATTTTCAGTCAGTGTTGTTGCTGTTAAAATTGTATATTTTTACTGCATGATATGCTGTTGCCTCTCCAAGTGTTGTTGGCACTCTGCTGATTGTCATGCGCCTGATTTGACATGGCTTAAATAACTATCTTCCTCCCAGTGATTGGCATTCACACAAGAAGGGGTGAGTGGGACTGGGGAGCAGATGGTGACATTCCACATGACCAAACTGATCAATCAGCATGCTGGGACGCAGGTGCAGCACAGGCGGGCAGCACCACACCATCTATTTCACCATCTACAGGGCACTATAACACATGGGCACCAATCGTGGCACCCTGAGGGTCTGCATGCTCCTCCGTCCCGCTGTGCCAAGGTTGATGACATCAGAGTTTCCCATCCGCTCTGCCATGGGACGCCGAGAAAAAGGGAGCGTGAAAAAAAAAAAAAAAAACAAGCATTGGAATAATATCTGCAACAACAGCTTGGTCTGGGGAAGGTTGTATAAGTGACGTCAAAGCAAGGGACTCCCATATTATATATTATTACCAAATATAAGTGGGCTAAGGTGGTATTAATAACTCTGGACCTTTTCTACATTTTGTTACGCTACAAACAGAAACAACAGCAAGTTTTGCAAATAAAAATCTGAAATGTGTTTCATATGGAGAACCAGCTTTGGGTAAATCTCCATTAGCGCTGCACATTTATTTATGAAAAATAACTCAACCTCTGTCAGGTTGGACGGAGAGTTTTAACATTAAATGGGTTCTGTTATGCAAAATTTACATTTTGCATGTTTTTTTATGCTTCCATTTGGGTCTCAACTGCTTCTAAAAACAATAATAAAAAAAACAGTCAGCCATTTTTTGACAATATGTCAAAAATGTCTGGGAAATAAGTCACTTTGCAACCCTCTCAATGGTTGAGTCACATTACCATTACCTAGCAACTGCACCATTACCTAGCAACCCTAGCAGAGCCCAGTCTTGTTACCTACCAACCCAAGCGGAACTCCAGCACGTTTGGTCAGCTGGTTTTATTGCTATTAGTGCGGTACAATGGCTGCTGGAAAACTTACCATCCAGAAATTACTTGTTACATTCTTGTTGGTTGTGCAGGAGGCTCCACTTCTGCTTTTCATATACGTATGGTTTTATAACTGTGCATTTGTTTGCAGCCATTTTCATTTCTCAGTGTAAAAGTTGAGTTGGGGGCGTGGCCAGCAGCTTCTTTGGATTCAAAGTGACAAGATGCCCTAAAACAGTTCAAAATATTCAGAACTGATCAGACTAAAATCTCAATATCTAAGAATTACTTTCTGCAAAAAAATGTAATGAATATGTTTCAGATAATCCATAAACCTTTCCCAATCTGTTCAAGAAAGCATAATAAGTCACCTTTTGATTTCAAATCTTGCCACAAACTCTCAGTTGATTTTACATCTGGACTTTGACTGGACCATGTCATGCTTGTAAGTAACTAATTCCTTTATAACCCAGGCTGCAGTGATACTTACAGCACAATAGCCACTGTAATGTCTAGAAACTGAAGGGTTTTGATATTGTGTTCATGTCACTGCAGACCCAGCACCAATACACTTATTGATCACTCGCTCCATATTCCCCTCATTTATCAACAAAACTTGGAAATACTTAAGCTTCTCCCTTTGGACCTTGTCGCGACCTGGAGAGGTCATGACCCTGTTCTGGCTCAAGGCCATGCTCTCTGATTTGGAAGTGTTGATTTTCAGTTCTTATCCTACAAACGGCTATTAAAATGTGTTTTGTAAGCAGATATCAGTCGTCTGAGTTAGCAAAGCAAAAATAGAAAAAGAGAAAAAAAGTGATTAGCTTTATAAAACCCAGGAAACATGCTATAATTTGTCATTTGAAGTATTCTGATATATTACTCCAGCGAAACACTGTGCTAAGTTATTAAGTTTATGTTATGCTGTTAAACAAGTCATCAGTATACTTCAAGTATACTTGAAGATTAAAATACTTATACGTTTTTTTTTGATAAACCAATTGATGTGTCATTGTTGGCATAATGGCAATACATTGTTAAAATTTTAAGTGCAGAAATACTAATAGACAGGGCCAAATGGGAGCAAATGATGGGGATAACACTAAGAAATGGGTTCCAGCTTAAATTACACGCTGGTGGAGTCAATTTACTAATTAGGCAGCTTCTGGAGGCAGTTGTACTTTATTTTAGGAGTATTAAAGTGAAGAGGTTTAACTCAAATGCTCCTCATACTTTTCACATTTTAAATTTTCTAAAAAACAGGAAATGAACGAGTCCTTTTCTGTCCACAAATATCTGCTATTTTGTTGGGTAAAACCCAGTAAAAAGCATGAAATCTGTTATTGGAACGTGACAAAATGTAAAAGAGCTCAAGGGGTGTGAATCAGTTTACAGTGCAAAGTATAACATTTATATTTAATATAACTGCATAAAAAATAAAGTAAAAAAGAAAAAAAAAACTAAAACAGTTTTTAATCTCTTAGTGATACAAAAGTTAACAAACTAACCTTTGATTCATTTTTAAAATCTTTTTTATTTCCCTTAAGCTTTTTTTAAAATGAGCATTAAAGTATTTTGCTGGAAATACACTGAAAAAACAAAATAGGCAATCCAACTTTAAAAAAATTGAGTTTATTTGTTGCAAGTTAAGTTTACAGTTAAGTTTATCCAAGAGAATATATTCAGTTTAAGTTGTCGTGTTAAACAAGTGTGAATAAACGAAGCTTGACAAACTTAAAGAGCTCCACTCCCTTAGTGTATCACTGTAATGTTTTTAACATTATATTTTAAGAAGAAAAGGAGGTGTGCATTTAGCTGAGTGCGTTGACCAGTTGATGAGTTTTTGCTTACAGATATTCCAACAACAAAACAAAAATCAACGAAAGTGGATGCACCTTAAAGTTAGCACACCGTGTGAAGTGTGTGCCGAGGTAAATGGGTTGGCTGTGGTTTCTGACTCTGTGGCGTGACTCTGTGCTGAGGATCTGCGGCATCTTCAGGATAAGACCTGGACTCAGCAAGCCGATCTCGTAGTCTGGCCCGACTGCTGGGGGAGGAGAGGGGGGAGGCTGTAAGAGGATTGGACTGGCTGTGGCCGCACGTGAGAGCCAGACTCACCGACTTCTTCGCTGCGGTGACCCAGCCGTCCCACATTCACCAACTGCAAAGAAAAACAAAGAAAGCGTACCACTTCAGGTCGGACCCTGGATCCTGGGCGACTTGTTGGGTCGCCATGACAACACGTCCAGTGTTGTTCTGCTGTTTCTGCTCAATGCAGATCAGATGTCATAGTTTGGTCTTTCCAGGTTTACTTTTGTGAACTTTGACTTTTATACCTTGTTTTGTGTGGTCCACATGTGAAAGTCAAAGGTTTTGCATTTTATTTATTCACTATGAATCACAAAATAGGAACAAGCTCCAGAAACTGAATAGGACTACAGTGAAAATACTGGCAGATGTGGTTACCATAAGTTTTATATGGTAAAATTTATCATATAAATACACATTTTATCATATTTATATGATAAAATTATGGCAACACAGAATTTTACCATATAAATATGGATTTATATGGTAACCACAGCTGCCAGTATTTTACCTTAAATTAGACAGTTTTTTTACAGTGTATAACACAACCATGAAACTTACCACTAAAGACGTTTTTTTCTGGTGTTAAAATGTATATTTGCATATGAAAAATTTAAATTTATTTTTGCAATAAATTACAATATTAAACAAATAGTTTACAGTTTTGTTTCTTCAGAATAACTGAATTTATCATTATACACTGTATGTTTCCACTGCCATTTGCAGTTGTTTGCATTGTTTTGACCTTTTTTCATTATTTTCTCATTACAACTTTCTTTTATTTATTTATTTTTTCATGTCTTACTTACATATTATTTATCTATTTACTTATTAATTTGGGGGTTAAAATACAGTTTCAAAAGCACTATTTGATGAATGTTTGATTAATTTTGTACAATATTTCCAGATAAGAGTGATATTGTAAGACATGTTTTTATTAAACCATAGTGCTATAAACCGTCTCATTATATTTCAAACTAAATACTTAAATGCTCATTAAAAAAATTGCTTACGGGAAATAAAAAAAGATCAGCAAAATGAAAGGATGTTAATTTTTCTAAGCAATTCAGAAATAAATTCTGTGTGATATGGGGTAAAAAAAAAAGTGGCTGTCTGTTTGGAAGAAGTGTTGTGTGAATCTTGACATTTGAAGGAATGAGCAAGGGCAAAAACGGTGTTCATAAGCCCTTCCACAATAAATCAGAAGTGACAGAAGATTGACAGTAAAACAAATCAGTCCAGAATAGCCACCGACTGGAGGTCAAAGATGAAGCGAGAAAGCAACGACTAACAAGGAAAAATAACATTTTTCTCTTATTTAGATGAGGCAGCCCTGCTCATCATCTCCAGTTGATGTGAAACTTCAACAAATGTGATAGATGCAGGTGTGTTGTAAAGAGACTAGCACATTAGCAAAGAACATTTTGGATGTTCCATAGATCACAGACATTCTATAAAAATGACTGTCCAGAAAGATAACAAAAATTTACACTACTCAATAAAAATTGTAATGTTGCAATGAAAAAGACCAAAAGCAGACTAAAATACAGAACACGCCTGTTGTTTGACATGTATAATGTTTTACTTTAGCTTTTTACAAAAAAATAGATGAGTTCAAACGCAAGCAATACACTCAAATAAATTATTTAAAAAATTTACTCTTAATATTTTTGTTCAGTATGATTACAAAGGATTGTATTTATTGATTTATTTATTTATTTATTGATTTATTTATTTATTGATTTATTTATTTTTAAAAGATAACTTTTTTGCAGCCTAACCGTGTATGTATGTACCCTTTGACTGGATGTGGAATAAATGAAAAATATCCTGGATATTATAGTTGCAGAGGCAAAAAGATAACAACAAAAAACTGTAACATGATTTAAGAAGCTCTCTTTAAGATGCACAAAAATGATTGACTCCAGTAAACACTGGCATTTACCCACAATGCTCAGTGACAAACTTAAAGTCTTTTCTAATGTTATTTTAATGCACTCACCATCAAAGTTGGAGTACCACAGAGGTGTGTACTGAGCCCCTTTCTGTAGATAGTAAACACTAATGAATGTAATTCACCAACCAACTATTTAAATTCTCCACTGACAATGCTCACAAATTATCAATTTAATCTATCAGGCCAAAGTCCATCAGTTTATAATGCTATTAATGCTATCACTCCAACAGCACATTACTATAGACATCTATAGTCCTGGAAATGGTGGAAAACATTAAATATTTCAAATTCATTGGATAATAAACTCATTTTAGAGCTGCAAATGTGGTGAAATGTGTTTATTGTAAGAATTAATTTGTAGTTTTTAAAATAAATACACATACTTTTGACATTTGTATTTATCAGAAATGTTAAAAAAAAAGAAAATCATACTCCTTCTTTCCGTTCTCAGAAGTAGTGCATTTGTTGGAATACATACAATGTTTCAGATGACACACAGCATACTGAAAAATGTTTAAAACTATTACTTGATTTAGTCGTTTTCAATTCAAAATCTGCGGCAAAAATGTTTGCTTATGCCTTGTTTGTGAAGCTATAATAAGCAGCTATTTCAAACACTTTAAATATGTTATTGCATGATTTGCATGTTAATAATTTACTAGACCAAACAGTTTAAAAGACTGAACTTGTTTTCCTTTGTGTTTTATTTGTATTACTTTTATTATATATTATAGTACTCAACAGACTTATATTTAGGCTTTTTAACCCTATAATCAGTAGAATATTTGTGCCAAACTACAAACTTTGAAGGGGACAAGCCAGGATCAGCAGGAAAAAATCTAATGGAGTCATGCCCATTATTTTCTTATTTTGTTGAGATTTTTTTTGTTATCCTCTGGGAAAATCTCATCACAAATGTTTTCCATTTATGTGTTCTCCATATGTTTGTTGCTGTATGTCGTTTGAAGCGTTGTCAGTGTGGTGTAGCAGTACCCGTCTCCACCAACAGATGGCAGCATAAAGCAAGTCTCTGTATTAACCTTTATTTATCTAGGGTTTGTTTTTATGACTTGGTGCTTTCATTCTTTTAAAATTGTTCACGTTTATCAACAATACAACTGCGCACATGTCATTTTCCAACATTTTTGTGGAGATAAAAATCAAAAGTCATTGTAATTTAACTGACATGTGACTAAATCACGTCTATTTTAGATCTGTTAATATGTAAATAAAGGGGCATTATATTTACAACTCGGGTAAATTGTTTAAAATCACAATAATCTTTCGGATTACTCATTTTCTCCAAGAACTGAGACGCAGATCTCAATCGGATGAAAAAATAGATTAATCAGTTTGATGAGCAAAGACAGTTTTAGAATATATACCTGCAAAAGCAGCTTCCGATTTAAATTTCAGTCTGATCAGTTTTACTAGTAAATAATCTTAGTCAGAGGCATAGGCAGATACTGGGATCAACATAAATGGCTATAGCTGCCCGTGTTCATGGTGTAATGATATCATCCCGACTGTTTACCCGTCATTGTCACTATCTGATCAAGCAGCTTCCTGCAGCAGCGCCATTTCTGGCTGACAGCGGAACTGCAGGACGTCAAGTTAGGCACGACAGAGCTGCAACTTCCTGACTGAAACTTGTTAAAATAAAACAAAAGATATATATGACAATATATGACAATAAACAATAATATGACAATAATAAGGGTGTAGTCAAAGTTACAGAGGTAAAAATCTCTTCATATATATAAATATGATAATCATATTACAAAAAACTCTTCACTTCAAAAACAAAGAGAAAGAATCTAAATAAATCTTTTCTATCAAACTAATAATGGCTAATATGTTTGAAATAACGGTCTTCTTCATTTGCCAATGGCTACTTAGAAAGAAAAGCAAGGATTTTTAAGTGTAAAAACTTCCAAGATCTCAACTTTTTCAAGAACCTGTGCAGTTGAATAGATATTAACTCATTTTAATCTTTGTGAAACTCATACAAGTCAGAATATGGTCCACAAAGGTATATCCAGCAAGCTTCATTAACAGAAGAGTATTAGCTATTTGCCTAAATTTGTTGTTTTTGTAAAAACAAACAAACAAAAAAAGCTTGTTTTTAAGTATTCTTTAGTAAGAGATAAAAGATGTATTGCTATTCTTACTTGATTAAAACTACTGAGTATATAAATAAGTTTCATTTTGGTCTTAAAAATACCAATATTTCCACTTAACTCTGTATTCTGGTTCATCTGATGATGTAATTTTTAAATATTAAATGATTGATAGTTTTATCAGTTACTCCGCACTCGACTTACCAAATATTTTTTTATTCTTACTTGTGCAATTTCTTCGACTGCAACTTTTTATACCTGAGTATAAATTTTGGATATGTCTGGAAGTTATACATTGCAACCAAAGTTGATTAGGAACTCAATAACATTTACTTAAGTAGCATTTTGAAAACAACAACAACAACAACAACAAAAAAACAGAAGTAGTTTATTATGTTGTAATTTTTACTTGTTCTTGAGTAATTTTATTATGAAATATCTCTACTCTTGAGTAAAATTTCTGGATTCTCTACCCACTGAATGAATGAAAAACAAAAAAATTCACCAGACACAGAGACACACCTGCAGTTTTTGTTAAAGTTTCATGAATTTTACACAGAAAAAAAAAAAAAAAAAAAAAAAAAAAAAAAAAAAAAAAATATATATATATATATATATATATATATATATATATATATATATATATATATATATATATATATATATATATAAAACACTTTATTTGAAGGGGGGTGAATAAGACTGACATGACACTGTTATAAACATGACATAACACCTGTCATGAACATGAATAAGCCTTCATGAATATTTATGACTGTTGTCATAAAG
Organism: Poecilia mexicana; assembly: GCF_051168715.1. Lineage (NCBI taxonomy): Eukaryota > Metazoa > Chordata > Actinopteri > Cyprinodontiformes > Poeciliidae > Poecilia > Poecilia mexicana. The sequence goes on from NW_028263375.1 coordinate 9,913,256, forward strand.
CGTCATTCGGTAAATTATGACACTTTTAATACAAAGTTGACATTACCGTGTTTCCCCGATAGTAAGACACCCCCGATTGTAAGACGTATCGGGGGTTTCAAGGGGGTCGGCTAATATAAGCCGTACCCCGAAAGTAAGACATATGTCTTACTTTTCGGGGAAACACCTCTCATCTAGCTGCGCGCCGCCTCCTGCCCACGTCCGCACCGTCCCCCTCTCCATACGTCGCCGCGTCTGCCGCCTCCGTCTGATCCAAATGAGCGCCGCCTCCTGCCCACGCCTGCGCCGTCCCCCTCTCCATACGTCACCGCGCCGTCCCCTGCACTTGTCACTGCCATTAATTTTATGGTTAAAACAAAAAATTCGACAATTTTTTTCCCAATATAAGACATACCCCGAAAGTAAGACATAGTGGGGCTTTTGGGGATAAAAAGAAAGTAAGACACTGTCTTACTTTCGGGGAAACATGGTATTCACAATGTCTTTGTTATGACAACTTGACATTAACCAAGAAATCATTACTGATATAAATTTGTTATAAAAGTATTACTGATTGCACATTAAGAATTAGGTAACTTTATGTTATTAAAGGTAAAGTTTAAACAGTAATGATTTCTTAGTTAATGTCAAGTTGTCAAAACAAAGACATTTGGATAATGTCAACTTTGTATTAAAAGTGTCATAATTTACCGAATGACACTTTATGACAACAGTCATAAATATTCATGAAGGCTTATTCATGTTCATGACAGGTGTTATGTCATGTTTATAACAGTGTCATGTCAGTCTTATTCACCCCCTTCAAATAAAGTGTTACCATATATATATATATAGTTATTTTGTAATTGTTTTATTAAAATAAATTACTTTCATTTTGGCCTTACCAATATTTCCACATAACTTTATATTTTGGTTCGTCTGATGATGTCATTTCAAACATTACACAGTACTCTAATTACCAATTTTTTTTACTCTACATGTGTAATTTGTTACTTTTACTTGAATTAAAAAATTATGTTGAAGTGGAGCTGCTCCTACTTACTCGCTGGTGTTTAGTTCGAAAAACAATAAAATATCATATTACTAGACGTAAAAATATGTCTTGAAGTCACCTTAAATGTGCGTGAAGTTAATTTGTTCTACTTTCAGGAAGTATTTCCGCTCTTGCGTGCGGGTTTTTTGCGTGCAGCTTGACGCAGCCAGCCCCGTCTGTAGCTGCTTGCTGGCTGCTGCAGGCGTGCTATTTTGCAGCAGCGGAGACACCTCTGCGAAATGCCTTTTGTATGCCCGGCTGGTGTTTTTTCGTTGTTTTTTTTTTTTTTTTTTTTTTTTGGTTTCGTGAGGGGTCCTATCACAGTGTTTTTGTAGCCATGCTGTGCGCTGGGTCCGGCGGGGCTGTCCTAGCTGACTGAGCCGCTCCGGCAGCGGTGGGTCCGGGTGCAGTGCACAGCCGGGGGATGAGGCCTACTTGTTAAAGCTCCCCCACCACCCCACCGTCGCGATGGCTGATGATCAACAACAACCTGGTCAGAAGCCTGCCTCGGGATTAGGCTCTCTTCCAGCGCTGGTGCCAGGACTCCAAGGGCCCGAGGCCAACGCGTTGCAGTTCAAAATAAAGAATTCAATTTGGTAAGGATGGTGCTGATCCATCAAAAGCTAGCCTCACAATCATCGTATCTGACCATGGTAGAGGTAGGGAGGCACTGGTCTGCACAAAGCGGGCGAGAATAACACGCGTTTCCCCGAGCTAGCCTTGGTTTCTTCACCGGAACACGCATGCAGGGATCCGGAGACGGTGTCCGGGTTCGGGGTGATGCGGTAATAAGACGGCAGAGGCGGACTGGTAGCAGCTCTGATCATTAGCATGGAGCCATAGGAGGCCATGTTATAATAGATGACACCAACCCCACCGGTGGTGCTGATGCTCAGGATGATGACAGGTGTCAAAGCAGAATGCTGCACAGACTCTGGTTTTCACCATGCTGCACACATGCCTGCACATTATATTTGTAATTATCAGACGATGTGCTTGCTTTAAACATGTTTAGCCTGATTTCTGCTGTGCAGCATACACAACTGAATACCCAAATAGAATGCTTTTAAAAACAATCTCTATGTATATATGTAAATTTAATTCAGTAAGTAGTTAATAAACAAAGTGATAGTTTAAGGTAGGGATGATCGATATGGATATTTAAAGTTTATCGTGATATTTTGTGATTAGGGGTGCACCGATTGCAGCTTGTCGCAATAAATCAATTAATGCATGAGTTCAATAATTTCCATTTGCATGATTTATTGAAAAAATCTTCAGTCTGATAGGCTCAACTCAACTAACCGAAGGACAATTTTATTTACAGAGATTTTATATCCTGTTTCTGTTGTTTTGTTTATTTATTTTGGATATTTAAATGTCTTCCAGTTCCAATGTTAAATGTTCATTAGAATTGAAAGTTTATTGATCTCTGAGAATGTGTTCTTGCATTATTTATGACACTACCATTATATTACTCGAAATAACTTTTGGGACAATTTATCATCTAGCAGATTATCAGCCTATCACCATACTCCTAAAATGAAGAAAATTGGGACCGATTTATTGGTCGGTGGATTTATCGGTGCTCCCCTAATTGTGTCAACAATAAAAGTGACCATAGGAAGTATTTATTGTTACTGTTTTAAGTAACTCTATGGCTGCAACTGTGTTACAAAAATTATACCCTCCAAAACCCAAAAACATGCTGTTGAAGAACATTTCCATTTGTAATATGCTTCCATAGGACACCAATCACATCAAGAATGTGATATGGTATTATTAAATTGCAAATCGTAACTGCATTTAATTATATTTTCAGTTTTATTTTCAGTTATTGATGCTTTTAGTGAATAAACAGTGGAAAAAAATAGTAAAACTAACAATACAGACAATGTTATGGGGGTTTAAACATCTTCATCTGGGATACAATGTGACAACAATAAATCAAAATTATTGTAATAAGAAATTTATCTCAATAAATGATAAACTATATGTTAAATCATTTATCATTTAGTTGGGTTCGTGGTATGAAAAGAGATTTGTTGTTGTTGGTGATCTTAGATAAACGATACAATATTGTATTATAGTATTATCAATTATTGTGAAAAAAATCTTATAAGAATTTAAATTTACTGCCAAGATAAATTTCACTTATTGACAAAACAAAACTGTTTTGTTTTTGTTTTTCTTATGATCGGAAATGTTGTTTTTGTTATTTTCTAAACTGCCTGTTCCCCAGAAGCATCAATTAATATCAGTACATTAAAAATATGATTAAATGCAGTTACTCTGTGCAGTTTACTGATATAAATCACCTTTTTAAGTAAGTGGTGTAGTGAAGAAGCCAATTGTAAATGGAAATATTTTTTCAAGAACAATATTTGTGGCGATATAAAGGCTGTCATGCTGTCACAGCCTTTCAGTTACCTATAAAATTAAGTAATAAGTAGTTTTTTTTATCATAATCCTTATTATCACAATAGTGCCACAAAATAACGTGATTTAGTCTTAAATCCATATTGCCCACCCACATTATGTTTCCCTTCATTTCTTTAAATATTCATCATCCTTTGATGAATGAAAGCAATAAAATAACTTTCTATTTGCAAAGCAGTTTTTGATATCCACTATACAGATTTTAAAAAAATATTTCACTACATGATAATTGTTGATTATTTTAACAACAATAACACCCCATTTTTCCTCACGCTTCCTTCTTTTTTCAAATTTTTCCGATATCGTGATGTCCTCACTGCTCCTCTTCATTTTGATCTTGTCTTTAAAGTTTTTCAGCAGCTCCATTCAAAACTTTAAGTCTTCAAAGCTGATTTCAATTCTATATATATATATATATATATAAAAAACTCCCAAAAGGAAACTAAATGTTGTCGTAGCTCATATCATCCAAATATCTTCAGAGTCATCATAAATGGTGAAGCTGCAGGCAGGAGGGATCTCCAGTAGCAGTCAGTCTTGCAACAATTCTGAAGAGGCCCCTGACCGAAGACTGCTAGCATGTCATGACATGCTAACAGTCTAGTTTAGGCATCATTTGAGCGTCTGAGAGGCTAGTTAACTGCTCTCATTTGTAAAAACAACAACCTGTTGCCATAGTTACACATCATGGAGCACAGCTTCACAGCATTCAAAGCTGGAAGGAATAAGAAAATGTTTACAAAAGAGCAAAAAGAAGAGATACATGAAATATTGTAATAAATTAAAGTGATTGTGATGCAAATTGTTCTGATATTCTTTTCTTTCTCATTGTAGCAAATCTGTACAATCAAAAGTGGACAGCATATTGGTAAGTATCTGGACCCCCAACTCCTTTAATATCTCATCATTTTACATCACTAACAAATATTACATTATACTATTATACTAACCCTTACATGTTGATGTTTATTGCAGTTTTTCAAATAAGCTAACTTATTGAAAAATTATTATAGTTTAATTATTATTATTATTATAATTATTATTTTATTTTATTAAAAAATTAAATTCAAATAAATTTTATTTATAATATATTGTATTTATTCAAAAGAATAAATACATTTCTTTCTTCAAATAACACATTTATTTATCAAATAAATATTTATTTATGAATTCTAGTAAATAATTAATTATTTATTAGAATAAATACAAAATTAATACATTAATAATTAATAAAATAAAAGTATTTTAATTTCCACCTATGTGTGTAGAGTTTGGCTGCCCTCTGTTCTAACACTCCTAAAATACATTTACATAAATACATTTTACTTAATTACATAAAATTAAAATTTTTTAATTTGATTTAAAATTTTATGAATAAAAGTATAACAGTTAAACTTCATTATTTTATCAGATTTATTTGAATAAATAAACACAATTTATGTATTAATGTTTTGCATCAACTTATTAAACTAATTTTGCAGTATTTTACAAATGTGCACTCTTTATATGTATAAATCTTCAAATATGTTTTATACATTGCATAAAAGTTATTTTTATTTGAAATTTTTTGACGCTTTCTGTTTCTGCGTATTTGTTTATGAACGTTTGCAGGTTTATTTTCAGGTTTTCTAGTCAGAAAAATCCTCTACTGGCTCCATTTGTGAACATTTAGGTTTGGATTTGTTGCAGCTGAAGTGGATCACAGATGTTTTTCTGTACAAAGCAGGAACGGTGACATCAAAGCGACATAATCACGCTTTGTCTATTTTTTTTGTCGCACAAATAAAATAGAAAGTATTTTAATTTTGAGCGATGTGCGTAGAGTTTGGCAACCCTCCGTTCTGTTACTCCTAAAACCTGATCCGCCGCTTGGCTCCTCTGATGCGAAAACATCAAACGATTATGAAATGAGACGTGGAAGAGGCGGATTCTGTCTTTTGTTTCCTGGACTAAAATAAATAAAACATCTCTAATATATGAATGCGTTCATGTTTCTTTCAGAAGTGGAAGAAACGCCGTTCCGACACAATCTGGAAAATTATTTAATCTGATTTATTTTTCTGGTTTGGAAAAAAAATGGAGAAAAGGAAACAAGGTTTTAAAAAACAAGTTTGCATTGTCAGACTGTATTCCTAATTTTTGTGTCCTTACTTTCATTCCTTTTGTTTTCCGTCTTTCCTTTTATATGTTATTCCCTTCTTCCTTGTGTTCTTCATTTCTTGCATCCCTCCTTCCATCTTTGTGTCCTTCCTTCGCTTCCTCTCTCCCTTACGTCCTTCCTTTTTCCTTTTTCATTTCCTTATTTCTCTTCCTTAACCTTTGTGTCCTACTTGTCTTTTTTCTGTTTTTCCTTCCGTCTATGTTTTGTTGTATCCTCTCTTACTTCTATCTGTGCATCCTTCATTCCTTGTATACTTAAAATACTTTGTCAGAAGTAAAACATTAACGGTCACAATTTAGAAAGAAAGGAAGGAAGAATATATCCTTTCAAATACGATCCAGTAAATATTTCTTTGTTCCCTTTAACAGAATTTTAAGAGATATTTCCAGGAATATTGCTTCATACATTCAGCGATATTTCAATGGTTTTAACTGGTTGAATTGAAAATAAAAGTTTAAGTTTCTCCCACAAACTTAAACTTTTTAATCTGCCCATGAAGCCTTTTGTTTTAGTAATTTATAACCGAGGCCTGCTGTCGTATCCAAACAGGATGTGCGACTCGTAGTAAACGGCGTTTTCCGTGGCGTCTGATTGGCTGACGGCTTGTTCATTTGAGTTGTCATGGCAACAAAGAGGCAAACAGACGAGTGAGAGGCGAAATGAATCCATTCTTAGAAATCCAGCTGAAGGCCAGTCGGAGTACTCGGATGGTTCTGCAATCTTGAGTATTTTTCTGTCGCTGATATTTAAACACTAAAGCAGCTGGATGATATATTTACAGTAAATTTACCTTAGAATCGCCTTGACATTTCCTTAAACAGATTTAATTTGACTGCGCTGTAATATACTTTAGATCACACCAGAATCTGTGTATAATTAGATTGTTTGAAACTGATTTGATGTAAAAATTGGTCCTGTTTTATTTTAGATGACATTTATTTTGATTTGTATAAACACAACACACTAAATTTAATGTTCTGAACAGGTGAATAAACCAATGTTTACAGAAAAACTGACTTTTCCAGTTCGCCATGCTTCAAATATACAATCAGAGAAAAAGACAGAAAGAAATGACACAAGAAAAGAGAGAGGGATAGATTTAAGGACATGAGGAAGAAAAATTAAACACGGAATGAAGGAAGGAAGGAAATAGATAATTGAGCTAGGAAGGACACAATGAAGAGCATAAGGAAGGAAGGAAAGAAGGAAGCAAAGGACAAAAGAGGAAAAATTGAGGGACATAAGGAAGAAAAAGAAAAATGGAAGTAAGAAAGAAAGAAAGAAAGGAAGAATAGAGGGAAGAGATAATTGAGTTAAGGACACGAAAGGAAGAAAGAAAAAAGACAGAAAGAAAGAAAGGACACGATGAACATGAGGAAGGAAGCAATGAAAGAAGGAAGAAAGAAAGGAACATAATAAAGGAAAGCAGGACACAGGAAAAAAGAGAGAACGATTAAAGGACATTAGGAAAAACGGAAGGAAGAAAGAAAGGAAGGAGGGAAAGAAACAACTGAGTTGGGAAGGGCACAAGGAAGGAAGGAAATGAGGAAGGAAGAAAGGGAGGACACAATAATGGACACGAGGAAGGAAGGACAGATTATCAGCAAGAAAGGAAAGAAGGGCACAGAAAGAAGGAAAGGGAAAAAGGAATGAAGGAAAGAGGAGATGATTAGAAAGAAGGAAAAAGGAAGGAAGACTGGACATGTTGAAGGACAGAATGAAAGATGGACAAAAGGGAACGGAAGTATCTGAGGAAGGGAGGAAGGACACAGAATGAAAAACGAATGGAAGGACAAAACTTAAACGATAAAAATCTGGAAATACAAATTCTCTGAATTACTTTAAATGCTCCACATTTCTCCAGGTTCTGTAAAAATTTGGAAGCAAATCAAACGGGAATAAGTAATTTTTTATGTCATGTTTATTTAAACCGTCGCTCCTTTGTGTTGTTTTCATTTTTTACAGCAAGATGTTGAGAAGTTTACAGACATCGAAAAGCTCTACCTCTACCTTAAGTTGCCTTCTGGTCCCAGCAGTGGCAGTGATAAAAGGTAGGAAACACAACAAACCGAAGTTTAACACTTTGCTTCTTCCTCACAGGGAAACCTTTTTATCCATTTCTTTTACATTTTTGAACTGTGTGTCATTTCTGCCAGCTATTCAAATCCCCGCTCACTGGCTAAAATCAAGCTGAGCAAGTTTAATGGCAGCTTTATTTCCTATTCGCCACATTTATTTATTTATTTTGCTGCATCATTTTTGATTATCAGTATGAACCAAAACACTGAAATATCTCTAGATTCCTGCTCTATACCTAGCTGTCTGTGTGTCATTTGTTTCCCTATATCTATTCATCACCCCGACCCCCAAATTCTGCCCATTTGGACTGGGAATGAGAGGGGGTCCTCTACTGCTGGATTATGGTATTACAGTTTCTGTATTCGCAAGAAAAATGATGCAGAGCGGTCCAGGACTCGGCGCACTCACCATGTTTCTCTTTTGTTTCGGCCCCTTTCCAGTGACCAGAGTTCCATGTCGTCGAGCCGTACTCAACAGATGTATGCATTCAACTGGATACGCAATCACCTGGAAGAGCACCTGGAGACGTCCCTCCCCAAGCAAGAGGTGTACGACGAATACAAGTGGGTGAAGAGAGAGAGATACGCAGAAAATGTATTTAGTTTTAATGAGAAGCGATGTAAAACACAGTCTGGTTTTGTTCAGGAGCTACTGTGACAATCTTGGCTACAATCCACTGAGTGCAGCAGACTTTGGGAAGATCATGAAGAATGTCTTTCCCAACATGAAGGCTCGTCGTCTGGGCATGAGGGGAAAATCAAAATATCCTTACAATGAAATCAAGATGTTCAAACACTGAGTGAATGTTTATTTATCGCAGATGTCCAGTTTTAGATTTTGTAAAGTTAATTGGTGTAATTAGCAGCTTTTTTACAGTGATCAGTGTGCAAAAACACAAAGTCTTACCTGGTATTTTTGATGTAGTTTGTGTTGCAGATATCTTATTGCACTTGAAAAAACATAAACTAGCAACTTTTGAGCGAGTTATAGGAACTTGTTTTAAGTCAGTTATTCTTGAAAATCAATAAAATACCAATATTTTATTTATCAAAAAAATTAATTTATGTTTATTTGTTCTACATAATTCATTATATATATATTTATTTATTTGTTTTATTATTCATTCTAAATAATTTATTATTTATACATATGTCTATATATATATATATACATATACACACACACACACACACACACATATATATATATATTGCATTATTACAACTTCTTTTTTCACATTATTATGACTTTTTTCAATTTACTGTTGTTCTATTACAAATATATATGAAATGTATCGGTGTCCCCTACATTTCATAGAGGTTTCAAGTCTGTGACATCCTGGTAATCTTGGTTCCTGATGCCAAGATAATCAGAGAATCATCCTGGGTTTGGATTCTTGTTCTGATCCTTAACTCCGTCGCACATACTGCTACAGCGGGTTAAGAAAGAAAGCTTTCGTTCACATGCCATCCCTACCCAACCTGGATCTGCAGAAATCCGGTGACGGGGTGAGTTGCAACAAATCTCGCTTCACTCAAACCTTCCTGAACCGTTTCAGTATCCTTAAACCGGCTCTGCTGCGGTTTGGACAGTGTGAGCTGATGGAGTCGAGCGGTCAGTCTCCCAGCGCCGAGGATGAGATGAGGTCCGCGGCCTGCGGGCTGGTGTGTGAGTGGGCGCAGAAGGTGCTGAGCCGTCAGTTTGACAGCGTGGAGGACCTGGCTCGCTTCCTACTCAACAGTCACTACATTGGTACAAAGTCCATGGCTGCTCTCACTGTTATGACTGGAACACCCACAGGTAGGACACCTGCTGCCGGGATTGTATCTGTTTGTGTATGCTGGACGCTCACTCTGCCGATGCTAGAAGAAAAGCGGACTGACTGGTTTACATTCTTTTAATGACTTCATATGGTTGCTGCTGCATGCACAATGTTTATAAAGCAATTCACAGATGAACCTTTTGGTATACATCCTCTTCTATTATTATCTGCAACAAAAACAAATAAAGCAGATAATGTTATTGTTGAAAGAGTCAGGCATATATACATTTTTACTGTAATAAGCAGGTGTTACTGACATATCCAAAATCTGACTTGTTTTTTACTTTATAACCAAATTTATAACTCTTGCAAACATCAACCATAAACTTTTTCACAGTAGATGATCTATTTATCTTCAATACATGTAAAATATGTGACTATTTCCACATATTATCAACAAGATTGACATTTACCTAAGAAATTTATTTTGGATTTTGACATTTACTGATTGACACAGAAGTAGAATTCTTAGAGTTTAAATTCAAAGTTTTGTGGAAAAAAGTCAGAATTTTGAGATTAAAGTCAGGTTTTATTTACTTGAACCAGATCAGGCAGGAAATGAACAGAGACAGAAGCGTGGAAGACATTCAGCAAATTTCTGAAAATGAAATTTTGACCAGAGTAATGTGTCTGATCTCTACAGCTTCTTTTTGAACTGTTCTTGCCTTGACAGGAATGAAGACCCCAACTCCAGCCTCTGCATTCATTCCCACTGCTGAGGCAAACTCTTTCCAGCCCCAAGTGAAGACCCTGGCGTCGCCCTCTGTTGACGCAAAGCAGCAACTGCAGCGCAAAATCCAGAAGAAGCAGCAGGAGCAGAAGCTTCACTCGCCACTGCCCAGTGAGACGCAGGTGAAGCGGACGGAGGCCAGTACGCCCGGACCCACCATCCCCTGTGGCAGTCCTGCGCTGCTGTCCCCTCAGCCAACCATAGGAATCGTAGTAGCGGCCGTCCCCAGCCCAGTCCCGGTACATGTCCTGAGTTTTTCTCCATTTTTCATCTTTCAGTCATCACACTGCAAAAACACCAAATCTTACCAAGTAGTTTTTAGCGCAGATATCTTATTACACTTGAAATGAGACAAAATCAATGTAAAAGTAACTTTTTATCAAGACATAGAGGTTTCTTTTAAGCAAATAATTCCCATATATTGATGAAAAAGTGCTAGTTTTATTGGCAGATTATCTCACTTACAAGACATTGTTTCCATGTTATAAGTGAAATAACCTGCTAATGTAACTGGTACTTTTTCATCAATATTAAGAGATTATTTCCTTGAAAACAACTGGCCAAATCTTGGTGAAAACTTACTTTTAAGTTAGTTTCTCTCATTTCAAGTGTTCTAAGATATTTGCACTAGAAACTAGACCCAAAATACGTGGGAAAACTTGGTGTTTTTGCAGTGACAAACTTGTCAAAAATGAAAGCGTTGTGCAACACCGATGATCATCGTGCCGGAATACAGTGCGCTAATGAAGCCTAAAGGCGTTTTATGAATCAAAGCACTCAAATCATTTGATGAATCGTTACAGCCCTACTCCAGAGACGTGGATTATGTGTGTAAGTGTACCAATAAGTGGTGTTTTGTTCCTCAGGTACAGAGAAACAGGCAGTTGATGACCTCACCGAGCCCTGTGGGGACAGCGGAAGGAAAAGTGTTGCCTGTAAACTTCCAGGTTGTCACTCAGTCTCTCAAACAGTCTCCCAAAACACCACAGAATGTCCCAGCAAGTCCCGTGGGAGACAGACTGGCACGACATGGCACGCGGTACGCCCAAATCCTTCCCAAGCCCTCTGCCACGAGTGCCATAACCCTGCGCTCTCCCCCCACGCTGCTCATCACCAACAGCCCCATAAAGACCGTGATGCCCTCTCCCCACGTCAGCTCTGTCAACGTGGTGAAGATGACGGCCATCGCTCTGGCCCCCAGCAGCAGCAGCAACAGCAGTGTGCGACCAGCCTCTGCTGGCGTGAGCGTCGCAGCTGCTTTGGACGATTCCCAGCTGTCCCAGAGCGGGAATTCGGCAGCTCCCCAGTCTCCTGCAGTCAAACCTGCTGCAACGTTGACCCCAACCCTCTCTGCGGACGCCAAAGGGTTGTCTGACACTGGAAGTGACAATAATTCCTTGTCTGGGCCAGAGAAGCATGTTGGAGGAGCCAAAGAGGAGAAGATGGTAAAATTCAGAGCTGCAAGTGAGCCGAGCTTTTTTGTGAAATGTTCCCCAGGACCAGAGAAAGGGTTGCGGACAAAGAGCGACTCCGCTTCCCCTCCCAGCTCTGCATCTGGGACTCAGGACAGCAATAACAGTAACTGCCATGACAGTACTTTGTACTTGACTGTTGATAATCAGAACTCCAATGGCAACACGTCGTCCAACGGCTCGTCCGCTGTTACTCTCACATCTAAGGATGCCTGCCTAGATGCCAAGAGCCCCAGGAAGCGTGCAGCGGGGGAATCCCACGTTATTCCTGTCAAGAGGGTCTTTATCTCCCAGCAACCGGTTGCTGTCATTGACAATCCCAAACCTGGGTTGAACACTGCAATGAAGAGAATTCCCAGACCAGGAACCCCTGCGAGACCAGAGAGTGCCCCCTGCAAAGGGATTGCCAAACACACGGCGTTGGGGCCCAATCAGATCCTTGCACTTACAGACGCACCTCTCACGCACACCGAGGGAACGCAGACTGCCGCGAAACAGCAAGATTCAAAACACGAGGACCATTCCATCGCTGTGGATCCCTCTGCCGGACCAGCAGGAAGCAACGCGTCTGACCAGGCGCTGCTGCAGCAGATCACCGGGGACCCTCGTGCCGTTACGGCCAACTCAGGACCACACGAAGCCTCTATGAGCGATTTAAAGAGCACAATATGGGAGACTCAGCAGATACCAGCAGAACACAAACAGGCTCCTGCTGACCAGCTCTCCATGATGGCTCAACCGTCCGATGCCTCGGGCCAGCTCACCCTCACACAGATGGTCGACTTTGCCAGTTCTCAGCCGAACATGGACTACTTCTCGTTCAACGATGACGACATGACGCAGGACAGCATCGTGGAGGAGCTGGTCCAAATGGAGGAGCAGATGAAGCTGAAGGGCCTCTTTGGGAACTGTGTTGACGTGTCTGGGTTGCAGGGTCAGTCGGCCGGCGGTCAGGGCTCCATCCTCGCCGCCCATCAAACCAGTTCGACCTTTTACCACTCGACTCACAGCAGCACCACCCCTGTTCAGACTCCCACCCCGACTCCGACACCCACCCCGACGCCAACTCCCACTTCTGAGATGACGCTCGCGCACAGCCTGACCCGAGAGAGCCCCTGCTCCCGAATGGCTCCCGTCACCCCCGTAGACGGAGCGATGGGCCGGCACACCCCAATTAGCACGCCGCTGTCCAACTGCAGCAGCAGCGTGCCGCCAAGCCCCGTGGAGTGCAGGAATCCTTTTGCTTTCACTCCCATAAACTCGAGCATCACGGGATATCATGACGCGAGCATCGTCTCCAGCAGCCCTGTCAAACCCATGCAAAGGCCCATGGCGACGCACCCTGACAAGGCCAAGCTGGAGTGGATCAACAACCGTTACAACAGTAACTCTGCCGGACCTCTGTCTAACCACAGCATCGGCATTCTGCCGAGCTACCAAGACCTGGTGGATGATCAGTTTCGCAAACCTCACGCATTTGCAATTCCTGGCCAGTCGTTCCAGTCTCAGGCGAGGCAAGACGGCGCTCACTTTGGACGCATTACTCCAATTTCTCCAGTGCAGCAGCAGCAGCAAACACAGCAGCAGCAGGCAAGTGGTGTAACGACTCCCACCAAGCAGGAGAGCTTCGCCGTACCTGCACCGCTAGACAACAAGGCTTCAGCCTCTACGGCGTCCAACACTTTCCGCTGCCGCAGCGTTAGTCCCGCTGTGCGGCAGAGGAACTTCAGCGGTAATGCCAACCCCCCGGCCACCACCACGAGCACCACAACAACGACTCGAGCCGTGGTCTCGCCCTTTAACTCCCCCATAACCTCAGAAGTGCTCAGCATCCTGTCCAACAGCCAGACTGTCAGCTCTGTGCACAGCATGGTGCAGCGCAGCCAGTCCGTGCCTCTGAACATCATGATGCAGAGCGAGATGCTGCCTGTGCAGGGTCAGAGCAACACCGCCAAGATCACCAGCGTCCTCCTCAGCAAGATGGAAGCAGACGGAGATGACTCCGTCCGTGGTCTGGGCATCAACAACCTCCCCTCTAATTACACGGCCCGCATGAACCTCACCCAGATTCTAGAGACGGCTCCGAGCTTCTCGGGAGGAACCGCGTCCCAGAATCAGCTGCCCGTCAGCTCCAGCCCTGCTGCCTTCGAGCTCCAGCAGCATGGCTACCTCACAGCTGGGGACACTCAAGCACAAGCAGGTCCCAGTGAGCAAGACCAGCACCAGCAGCAGCAGCAGCAGCTCCGAGAAGATCCCGCGCAGACACAACCGCAGCTCCTCCTCCAGAGCACACAGCAGCAGCAGCAGGAGGCGGAGGACGAACAGCAGCAACTCGATTTCAACAACACTGTCAAGGACTTGCTGGGCGAGGACGGACTCAATCCCAGCTCCCAACTGGTGGGTCAGGTCGCCTCGGAGCTCAACGCAGTGGCGTCCGACTTCTCCAGCGACATCAGACTGACCTCAGATCTGTCCAGTAGCATCACTGACCTTAACACGTTGGACGCCAACTTGCTGTTTGACCCCAATCAGCAGCAGGAGCAGTACGAAGACTCGACACTGGAAGAACTAAAGAACGACCCACTTTTCCAGCAGATATGCAGTGATACTGTGAATTCTGGTTTTGAGTGGCTAGAGAGCAAAGACCAGCCTACTACCGTGGAGATGCTGGGTTAACGTTCTCTTCTACTCTGTATGATTTATGTTCTCTGTTTGTTCAGTTTGGTGCACATGTATATATCTGTTTTTAACCCATCGTTTGTCGGAGTTTGTCTGGACTTTGGCCGTTTGTTCTGTTCAAAGTGCCATGCTTGCCAGAGCAATCTCCCGCCACCTTTCTGCCCTCCCTCATCATTTGTCAACAATATTTCAGTATTTTGCTCACTTTTCTCCCTCATCTGAGATCTAAAATATTAGCATTTCAAGAGAAGGGTGCGAACACTCTGTGGCAGCATGCACCGACAAACAAAGAGCAGATATGTGCGCTTTGAAGGGTAATCTTTATTAATGCAATATTTATACTTTACGAACAACAAAGGAATAGGAAATGCTTCGCAAATCTGGCACACGAGAGTTCACCAAAAAAAGAAAAAAAGCATATTCTCCTTTTAACGTGTGCAGTTCAAGTTCAACCAAATGGAGACAATATTGGTTATCGTGGTATATGCACATAAAAGTTGTAGTACGTTTGCCTGCCATATCAAAATAAATATAAAAAGGGCAGCATCTTTAGCTGCCAGGTGCTGAATTTCTGACATAATCTTTATACTTTTATCATAAACCAACATCAGTGGAAAACTGATTCATGTGTGAAACCTCTCAAAGCCTATACTTCTTGTACTGTTTATTATCTTCAAAAAAAAGGGAGTCTGTGGGTCATTAGGGAGAAGATGGAGATGCAGGCCACTTTGTGGAGTATTTATTGAAAAAAATCAACAACTTGGCTGCCTTATTCCCAAAGTTTAAGGCCTTACGCCATTGTTAGATGAACTGTATATAGTATAATGTTAAGATATCCAGAGCTTCATCCTTTCACGGCAGCTGTTACTCTCATATTTTAAGTTCCTTTCTCTGTTCTTGTTTTGCATTGTTACAAGATAGACGGGTGCTGCTCATTCCCATTTTTCATACCTTTTTTTTTTTTTTAGATGTTTCTTGGGAATGAAGTGGAGCTGTTGGTGGCATTTCATACCAGCCATGGTACCAATTTGTACCTGCTAGGAGGGCGTTTCCTACCCTATTTGACAACTGAAGAGTTAAAGTGATTTTCCATGATCTCCTTATAGTTTGTATTTGGTTATGTAACAGCGAAAAATACTATTGCTGCGTTTCAGTATGCCACCCTGAACCTTTTCCTACCTGGAGCCTTTTATATTACCCTGGCCGTATGTGGGGTGCAGTGAATGTTGTAAGGTGCAAAACTGTGTTGTTTATGTAAAGGACGTCCAGAATGGGTGAAATGTAACAATTTCAAAGTTCCTTTTGACTTCAGGAACGTTTTTCAGGACTCAGTGTTGTTTTCTGGGCCCATTTTAAAGCAATTTCAAAACAATCCTTCTTGCCACGGGACTATTTTAGTGTTTTAATCCTTTTAAGCTACAACGCAAAGATAAAGACATGTAATGAGGCACTGCTAATGGCCATCTGCAACATGTTTCTCAGACTTAAATTAGTAATTATCTAAGAAATTTAAAATTTTATCTGACTTTGAAGTGATTTTAGTAGAGCAGAAATAGCTGAAAATCAGCAGAAATAAAACCTCCTGATGCTTTTATTTTTGCAACAGGAGAGTCTGTCTCGCATTCAGCTTCTGAACAGGATCTTGGTCAACACTCCTGGAGTAGAAAGACATTCCCACTCACAGTCAGCATTTGTAATGTGCATGAACTGCACTGATTTGGACTCTCGCATTGGAAATGCATTCCAGAAACGGCTTGGGTAGAAAAAATAGTCCTATAAAAAATGTATTCTGGGAGAAAACAATCAGAATGCTCCTTTAAAGTCTGACTGCCCATTTGGTTTTGTGACTGTATTAAATTCTATCTTCCAGCAGGTGGTTGTTGGAAGTAAACTCTTCTTAGCCCACTTCTCTCCAGAATTTAATTTCCTGGGCCCTTTCATATCTGTTTGTAGCATACATTTTGACAGCATGATGGAAATCTGTGCTGTTTATGTAAATTATGTGCACACTAATAAGTGGATAAAATGCTTGGAGAATAAAAAAAAAATCAGAAATGTTTAGGAATCTCTCACCACGCAGCTCCACCATGAATTTTCACCAAAAGGGCCGTTTTCTGGGGTGAATTTCTACCGTGGCGGTTGGATTTGGTTCTGGTTCCTGAAGAGGAAATGATGAGGGTTAAAAAATGGTCCCAGAAAACGGTGCTGTTCCTGGAAAAGGTTGCTGTATTTGAAACAAACCTTTAGTCATTTTAGTTCGATCAGGGTTCATGTTTGTTGCCATGTTTCATAAGCGTCATCTGGTCCAGACAGGAATCAGAAATAAAGTAAATGGGAATAGGATGAGATTTCTATGAGCATTTCCATAATTCATAAAAAAAAACCTTCACTAGCAACAAAAATGAACGAATATGCAAAGATTTACGTGTGGACTGGTTTGTTTACGGGTGCGAAACAGTAAAAAGAAGCGATGAATCGGCAACTGGTGGGTTTGAACCGAAGAACCAACTCCATAAGGTATTGGCTACAACCTTATTGGTGGGAACAAAACTTGCCACGCTGTCCTTTCAATTGTGAGATGTTTTTAGTTTTTTTTTTTTGCACTCCCAAGCTAGAGAATTTCAACGGCATGGAGAAGGTTTTGCAAAACCAGGAGGACCGACAGGTTCTTGCATGAGCGTCACGGAAATAATGTTTGTGCAGATCCAGGCCTCATTTTCATGCCAAAGACGACCCGTTCCAAGAATCGTAAGAGATTATTCCACACAGAAACACTCCGCGTTTAGCATCCACGACACAACAGGAGAGCGGGGCAGCATCAGAGATTTAAGAGTTAAGGCTTAAGTTGAATCTTCTGTACAGTTTGTAAAATAGTGAAATGGTCACTGTCCTATGTTTTATAGGTAACCATGGACCTGAAAGCATGTTGAAACCATCACTGCTAGCCAGGTAGGCTCTGTGATACAGTAGGATGCTTGCTTCAGTTTTTTGGCTATATTGTCAATGTTGTAAAAGTCATGTTTAAGCTCCATCTGTAAATACAATAGATACATAGAGATTTGGTGTATCCAGACACTATATTATGGCCATTATCCTAGCTAAGTATGTGCCATTGAAAAGAAAAAAGAAGAAGCTTAACAGATTTATAGTTGGCAAGATACTGTATGTTGTGTGTTACATTTCTGGCTCAATGTGTCGTAACAGTAATGCTGTCTGGTCTCGCTTGCTGATTTTATTTGACTATTTTTATTATTAATTTTGGTTTTTATACTCAAAGATAAATAGGTCTCTGCAGTTGCAGAAGTGATGTGTGCTGTGAGCAGGATCATTAGCATGGTATATTAAGAAAAAAAAAGTTGTGATACTGTTAGCTGGTTGCAGACTTCTCTGTGACATTGTGCTCAAAGTTCGTCAGCAGACACTGGAGAAAAAAAAAAACAACAAAAAAAAGTTTCAACAAACTTTGGAGGTTCACGTTATTGCACTAAATTTTTACGACACATGGCTTTGTCACACCTTTATGGACAAAAATGATAAATTATGATGGGTGCCCGCTTAGAAAAAGAATAAAAGGAAAGAAAAATATTTTTTATGACAAGATGAGTAAGGAAAATAAGTGGATTGTCAGAAAATGACTAATTGTCTTGTAGCAAAATGTGCATTAATCTCAGTGAGATACACGTTTCTTACTCGTTCTCATACATGAGAATACAAAGCATTGAGGGGGGAAAAAAAAGCTAGAATAACCTTTTAAAACCTACATGCTCATTATGTTGATAAATGATTGTATACATGCATGTGTGATGACTTCTGTTGTATATTCTTGGTAACCACTGTCTTCTGTGATGTAGGCAGGTTCTGTTAACCAGACTGGCAGTGCTAGTTTCATGAGTTACTTTACGTTTTATTATTATTATTATTATTATTTTTATTACGTGTGACTGTGCTGTTTACTAAGTTAATGTTCTATTTTTTCTGGAGTTTTTTCAATTTGACATTTTCCTATTTTGATAAATGCATTTGTGAAGAAACATGTTTTCTCTTAATTACCTTCTTTAACAACATAGCACTGATATTTGACTTTAAATGAAGGAATTGCACCTCTTTATGATTACAGCAGCTCCATCAAGCAGTGACTCTTGACTCTTTACCTTTTACTGACCCGACCCTGTTTGACTATCGTGTCCGTTTCTACCAGTAGAAGAAGAAGAAAAAAATCAACCCTCCTCTGTGTTGTTGTCTGGTGTTCTGCTTAATGTACAGTAGCTTGTTAATATTGCAAACGCGTTGTTTCTTTTTCAATGGAAAGTACTCACTGGTGAGATTTTTAAAGTGGTTTTAAAAGCCAATAAACTTTTTTAAAGAACGTTGGGCTCTGTTTAAGTGGTGATTATTTAAAATTTGAGGCTTTTCATCCTATTAAAGACTATAAATACAACTTGAATTTTCAATAAAGGGAAACATAAGTCTGTAAAACATTCTGATTATTAGTTACTTCATTAATTGAATTCATTAAATTCATTAACCTATGCAAAAATTTTGTTAATATGTTTTGAAATTATGTCTTTTATTATGGTTTACTAAAAATAGAAACTTTGTTGTTTTGGTATTTTGTAAATTGAATTAATCTTTTATTAAAGCAACACTGAAAAATTTAGAAAAACTTTGAATTTAGGACATTCATTCAGCTATCTTTTTAACCAAATTACTTATTGGTATCTTTGCAATTGATACTCCTCTATCACATTTCACAGGGTTGCATCATTCAAAGAGACGCTGGCTGTCTTTACCTTTCTCCCCTGTCATCCAGACTTCTGGCTCATCTGCTTTCCTCTCTTCAGTTCAGCTCAGAGGTTTTCTATACTTTTTAGGATCAGTTGCCAATGGAAGATGGTTAATTTGTTTGAGTGTTGAGATGTTTCTGTTGATTTGGCCGTCTTTGATCACTGACATTTTGGAAACCTGGATGTTTTTCAAAATGTCCTGGATGCTGAAAGTTCACTAAAGTTCACTGGAACTTTAGGAGAGAAATAAGCTATGACATCAAAATCTACCTGGTGTATTTGTTGCTGGAGAGGTCAGTCTTTGCCTCTTTTAAAGCACATGATTCCCAGTAGAGTGTAGCACATGCTAATGTTTGTGACAGTAAGATAAAAAAATATATTTCTGGCTTACTTTCTAAACAACCAGTTGGTAGTGTCCAATAAGTATGAAGCTATGAAGACTTGGTGATTATTATCTTGACTGGAAGTTGAAGTAAGTGGCTGTTTTCTTCCAGATATTACAAAATGTAATGGAAAATCTTGTCATGTTCTCTAGTCTTTCTCATTTGTGTGGCCAGTGTAAATGTCTATACCAAAAAACACATTGTCATGGATCATAAAATAAAGCTTTGTGGACACAAAATATTAACTTGGAATGTATGAATTTTAAAAATACTTAGGTAAACTTATTTCTAAAGAATTATTAAAGGTGCCAATAATACAGTATATTCGTTTGATTTAAGGAAAACAACACACATTTAAAATTTTGCCCAGTCAAAATTATGCAAAGTCCTAAAACCTTTCCATGTCCTTCTTAAGCTAAGGTTAGAGGTCATCTCCTAAAGATGAGCCCTGGCCAATCAGAGGCAAGCTAGCAGGCCCTCTGCTCTGCTTTCCCAGGGCCTTGCGGTATTCATAACATGCTAATGACCTTAACCCTATTGATTGTGGCCGAACAGCCGGACCTTCTGCCATGTGGACCTCAGCCGAGGTTTAGCCATCTGATTCAGGGAACCTTTATGGCTTTGTCAAATTTTCTAATTTCTGTGTGTCAATAATCACACAATCTAGTTGTGAGGTGAAGCAACTACAAAGGCATGTGCTGTTTTCTGAGTCAAAAACAGAATAAAACAATATACAGCTGTGGAAAAATGAAGAGCCCACTGCAGTGAACCCCATTAAAAACCTCCAGGTTATTCCACCACATATTGATTTCTGATCTCTTCCTGAGGTAAAACATTAGTATTGTTGTTTCTAAAGGAACATGAACTTGTCTTCTTTGCATTATTTAAGGTCTGAAAGCACTGCATCTTTTTCCTTATTTTAACCATTTCTCATTTTTTGTAAATAAATCCTAAATTTTTGCTTGTAATTCTGGAGACATGTTGTCAGTATAGGTCATAAAAGAAATCATAAAAGAAAAGAACAATGTTCATTTTACTCAAACATACAGCTGTAAAAAATAAATTCAGAGAAACTGATCATTAAAAGTGGTATTTTAATTTTTTTCCAGAGCTGTATGTGCATGTGTTTTTAGAAAAATTAAGCATTTGCTTTTTTGATAATGAGGTATCCATGTGCTAGTTAACACACATGCATTGAAAATAAACTAATTGCAATAGGATTTTTTTAAAATAATTATTTGTCAGAGTATAAAATCTTTGACAAAATCATTACAAAATCTTAACCACTGACTAAGCACATTAACAAATACTATCACCCTGACAACCAGTTTTGGAGCCTTAAATTATAACTATAAGGCTTAGGATGATTAAATCAATACCCCGCTCTAATCAATATATAATTAAACTCTGCTCTTCTCATTTGATTGCATATTGAATCTTGGACGTACAGGCCTGGAGCTACAATCTGTCCAAATAATTTAGGGATAGTTTTGACAACAGCAGTGTGGTATATGTAATATGAGGTATGGGAGCGAGGACTTTATTTACCTGTAGCAGGGTGCTGGTGTTTTGCTGATGCAGCATGGCTGAGCTCCCAGCTGGTTCCCATTGTAATGCTGCTGAATGAGGCCTCTGAAAGAGGAGGGTCATTGTCAAAAGGCACGGTCGCTGGATCAATATCTGAATTCATTAAGCAGCTGACCTCCAGCTATCAATATCTC
This sequence comes from Poecilia mexicana, assembly GCF_051168715.1. NCBI lineage: Eukaryota > Metazoa > Chordata > Actinopteri > Cyprinodontiformes > Poeciliidae > Poecilia > Poecilia mexicana. The sequence continues at coordinate 9,934,559 of NW_028263375.1, forward strand.
TTCATAATTACCAGGTTGTGCAGCATAAGCGAGCAGATGCAATGCAAACCTTTGTAGGTTCTGGTAGCTGATAATTCACTTTGCTCACTGAAATTAGATGTGCAAAAAATCTACAACATAGAGATCACAATCCAATCAAGCTATGTGCTGCGTGACTCAAAATCAGATATTTATATAAGCAGCTTTATTGGTAATATCTGTAACACACTGCTTACTGTAGAAGGCATTTCAGATCTATGTTCAAAAATTCAATCCATTCCAGTTCAGTTTGGCCAATGGCTGCATGGTACAACATGACATGTACTTGAGTTATCAAAACTGATTAGGATGCACACAAATTATTTGGAAAAATTGAAGAACTGTATCTAATAAAGCAAAAAGTTTAATTTTACTTTCTTTATGCACTTAAAGTAGGTATGCTCCTATGGCATGAGCTCAATGTTTAGGTCAAACAACAACAAAAAAAATGCTTACTCTTCTGTATGATTCTATGCAGTCTGTTAGTTTGTGTTTTCAAGTACCTGCTAATAAAAATAATCATCTGAAATTAAGCCTTGGTAACAGCAGATAGTGATTAAATCAAGATGGAAAAGTACCGCTGAAAGTTGGATGTCTTCTTTTTTTTTTCTTTTTTACTAACCTTAACCTCAAAATCTAAAATGACTACCACATGTTTACATCAGATACATGTTTTTGTAGAAATTAACAGTTTATTTGTGTTTCTGTCAGTTTGTATCTCATTAAGTCACTCAAAAATAGTAGGACTGCACATTTATGTCGGTGAGCTTGTTGCTGTTGTCTTTGAAACTGTAGCCAGCCTGGTTATTCAGCTGAAAAACTAGCAAAGATGTCATTTCTATGCCCAAGTTCTGACATTGGAGGTAAGTGTAACACATATTTATTGTAAGACCATGTTCCCATTGGTCACTTTGGATATTGCACACAGAAAAAAAATCTGTGTGCATGAACAAGCTGTCTTTTTAACTAGTCATGCTAATATTTAAACAGTCCATACCAAATCTTCACTTTAAATACTGCTAAATACAATTAAAGTGCCAGCAATGGTACCTGTGCCCCCAGTTTGAGAACCGTACTGTTAGCACATATCCTTGCTAGTATGCTACTCCACCAGCTTCTCTAAGGGAGGCTGCACAATTTTGAGTATGATTTATTGAAGCCAAAATCCTCAAAAGTGCAAATAAATGGTTTAACATTGACTAATTTATACATTATTAGAGTTTCAGACCAGGCTGTAGGAAACCTTTTTACTTTTTCACTTAAACATCTAGTTTTTTCCCAACATTTCTAAATTTTACATTTGAAAATGTCAATGAGTAATTATTGATAATACCCTTCACACAGTACCAATGGATAACAATGTTTAAAAACAAGTCAAAGCCCCAAATATTGTTTTAAAATATCAATAATCTTTTGTAATCTTTTAAAGATCCTCTGAAGTGATGTTTGCCTGTTTTTACTAACAAATGTACAATGACATTAAAAGTCTGTTGTAAAATGACCAACAAAAAGCTCACTGAAGGAAAAAAGTGTCATCCTTTAAGCTGTTTCCATATCAGTGTTGCACACACAATTTTCCATTCCTTTTTTTGCTAATGTTTGGTGGAAGGAATTTGTCTTAACCAGCAGTTTAAATCTTGTAACAGATTCTAGATAGACAGATCCATGTGGAATCCCTCTGTTTTGAATCTTCTGCGCATGTGCGAGAGGGCGGGGCCACCCTCCGGTTCTCCCCCATCAGAGCCGTTGGTGCTCCGCTGTTGGCAGAAGGGATAGAGCGGAGCACCGGACCGCACGCGGGGGACCGACGGCTCTCCAAGGGGAGAAAATGACCCAAATATTTGGATAAATGGCGAAGTTCAAGATGAAGTCCGGCCAGCGGTGGCTTATATTTGTTTTGTTTCTCCCTTTATCGGGTAAGTTGTGTTTTTTTATTGTATCATTAACGCTGTTTTACAGCTAACTGTGCGGATCTTGTTTGAAGTTTAATTGGTTTTGTTTGCTTCCTTTATTGACGTAACCGTATGTCATGTTTCTCTAAAGATGGGAAATTGTTCCGACTAAAAGAAATGTGAAAGCTTTGATTTTATTTAAATTTAACAATTAAAGTTTTATTTTTATGGGAAAGTTCAATTTTAGCTTATTTATGATAATGTATTATTATGGTGAATACTAGTAGTATTAGTGTCAATTTGTATTTAAATAAATGTGTGAAACAAACAATATGCAAATATTAATTCTATACGGTATTCTTTTCTAAAGCTATTACATGGTAATTATGCCTTAACATGAACTAATTGAATCAAAATATCTCGTCTTGTTTGTGTTTCCTTTATTCTCCTTTTTTTGCTAATGTTCCCATTCTCTTGCCCTTAGGTGTTTTATGCTTTAGTGAGCTGTCCTTCATCACTGAGCCCAGTGATGTTACAGTACTACCAAAGGATTCTGCTGTGTTGGACTGCCAGGCTCATGGACAGCCTCCAGTCACCATCAAGTGGCTCAAAAATGGAGTTAAGTTGGCAGAAAGTGAACACTTAAAGTTTCTGCCTAACGGCTCCTTGTCCATACCAAAGATAAAGCATACCAAGGAGGATTCAGATGAAGGATTCTACCAGTGCCTCTCCCAAAACAAATATGGAGCTATCCTAAGCCAAAGATCACTTCTGACTATCGCAAGTGAGTATTGAAAGTAAAAAAAAACAACATTTTGTGGTTGTTTGCACTCATCTTTGTTGATGTTTAAGCATCAGGGTTGAAGTGCATGGATTATAAACTTGAAGATGGGAAGCAGATGTACCCCCTTTTTTTTTACATTTTGTAGCAAAACCTTTAAAACCAAGGCTTCCATCGTGTTAGGTCATATAAAGGAGCATTTAAGAGATTGTTAAATATAGAAGGGGAGTCCATCCAAAAGCTCATAAATGCTCTATAAATAGACAGCCCATAGCTTGTGTCCTCTCAATGTTTTTTTCTGAAGAAGAGCACTACTTACCCTGTGTTTGATTGTAATGTATAAAAAGTACACAACTATTTCAATCTTAGAGTTTAAGTCTGTGTGGAATTGTTGCAGATGATGGTTCTTTGTAACAGCAGAATGGCCTGCAACACTGAGGAATTTGTGAATGGACATTTACCTTTCAGCTTTTGTTTGGAGTGCCCCTGACTGGTCCACAAGAAAAGACTAGATTTCCACTGATATGTGGACAAGACAAGCTGTCTTGTCCACATATCAGTGGACAAGACAGCTGCGCCTATTCAATGAGCCTGGTCTACCGTGCACACTTTTCAAGTGTGTAAGGGAGAGGATATCCCCTGGCTGCTGTCATGGAGACTAGAATCAGTGAACTGATTTGCCACATTTTAGAAAAATGTCCCAATGCTCTACATTCTAAAAACTGTTTTAATTAATTATGGGAAAAAGCTAAAGAACATTGATATGCATGTTGGTATATTACAGGGAAGAGAAAAAAGGTGTGTGTGTGTGTGTGTGTGTGTGTGTGTGTGTGTGTGTGTGTGTGTGTGTGTGTGCGCGTGTGTGTGTGTGTGTGTGTATGTATGTAGTTTTTATTATTTCTCACAATTTTTACATAGCAACAAAAAAGCTTTTTCAGTTTTTGGTATATTGACCAAAAATAATACCAAATTCAAGTTTGAGCCATTGTCATTCAGTGAAAGGGTTAAAGGTTGTCGGTCAGCTGTAGTGGGAGAGTGGAGGATGGGACTACTCTGCGCTCCCCTTCTGTCCAGAGGTCCCAGGGGTCGGGGGTCAGCGCTGGAAAGGCTTTGTGATGTCACAGGCCTGCTGTGGCTGGGGAGCCCCCCTCTGTTGTCCCTCCCACCCTTCAGTCCTTTTCACTGGATCAGGCCCTCTGTTGCCCTGTCAAGGTCGGTGCTTTTGTTAAAGGAAGGCCAGTTTGTCATGGGAACGAAGGGGCCTGACTCTCCACAGTAAGATAAGAAGTTTAGGCTTCTTTAAACAGTTTTTGCATCCAGGTAGAGTTGTCCTCTGAGTGGTTTTCCATGCTATCATTGGACATGCACAAAAACAGCAGCTGAATGCATTGCATGTACGACTTACCTTATCATAAGCTGTAAAATGTTATGTCCACATGAAAGAATATTAATAACACTCACATCAGGACCAATTTCTGGGCCAATCATAACCGTCTTCCAACTGGCACCAGTTTGAGGTAAAATTGAGTGGATTGGGGGTTGAGGTGAACTTTGACCTTTTCAGGGAAGCCTTTGTGCTGCTCAACCTAGACATTGATTTGTTCTCTTCAACAGAAGTGACCAAATTAGCAGATAGGACCCACCCATCACCTGCATCCCCAGTCCCACTTGGTCAGCTACATATCATTTTTAATTTTCTACCACTTACGGTGGACTTTATAATGTTTACCAATCATTCAAGTTTTGATTAGGAAGAATCCCAGGCTGTTTATGTCTCGTGTTTTCTGCTCTTGTATGTTAATAAGAATTTTTTTGTTTTGTTTTTACAAATATGGAAGAAATACTGTCAAATCAATCAATCAATACAAGGCTCAAATCTTAGGTTTTAGTTCCACTCATGAGCAGGATTAACATTTATTCTGTCTAATATTAAATCCTAAATTAAATCCGTGCTCTGTAGTTTTGCTATCTGAAAGCTTGGCGTGTAAATGTGGATTTTCAGTGAGAAAACAAGAGTATTGATCTTCTATAACATGATATTGACTTTCTCTCTTTGAGTGAAGGGGGAGGGGAGGAACTTATCACCTTAATGAATGAAGGTCATTGATCATATTGTATTGAGTTGATCCACTAAAATGTAGATTGGGGGTTGCTTTTCTCTAGTGACTGCTGAGGGACTTTTTTGGACGTGCATTAACAAAATATGACTTTCAAACTGTCCTAGCTGTAGTTCACCTGAAACCGTTTTCAAAAGTTTTAAGGTTGGATTATTATGACTTGTTTTAAAAAATAAAATTAAATACACAATTTTTAAAATCTCATTTGATGCAGAAACAAGCGTAGGAATGGGCAATTATCAAATTATTGATTGTTTTATTGGAAAAAAAATAATACTGACAACTGCAAACTCCAAAAACTGATGTAAGATTGACTGGGTTTGTTACTTTCACTGTTTGAATCATTTTGCCAATTTTAGTTCCAACAGATCATCAAAAAAGGCTGTATTTTTTTTTTCAAAATATGATTGCAATTAAGATGTAATGTTTACCACCACTAAGGATAAATATTTTAGTGAAAACTTTTTTTTTAATGTTTGAGCAACATTTGAGCTGCATGACATGTAAGATTTACAGCAAACAACTAATTAACTTTTACTCAGTTTACAAATACATTTTAGATTTTAAGTTTTCTTTGTTTTTCATTTAAATTCTAGATATATTTCAGTAAAAACTACAGATTGTCCTGATTAACTTCATGCCATCCAGACTCTACAGGTCTCAGATTCTAAAATATTAACATGGCAGTAAAGAAAATAAAAATAAAAAGAGAAAGCATTTTCTCCTATAAAGATGCAAAATGTGATTGCAAAAGGAAAAGGCAGCGTTGCCTTCCATCTACACAGCCCGTAAATAAGTTTGAAAAGATGAAAGGTGGAAAACTATCCATGTAAGAAATTCAATATTGCTTAATGTAGCTTCTTGCAATGCTTTTTAAGCAAAGTGGATTGATTCGTTTTTATCTATAATGATGCATCATTCACTGTCACTCTTCAATTGATCCATTGATTGGGCAGCTAGTCACAATGGGGAAACTGTTCCTCATCTCCACAAAAGCAGGTGGTGTCCTAAAGAGATCAATTTCTCCCATAAGATCAGAACATCCATCAACTTCAAGCCATGGCTTGCACAAAGTATTGCACATTTTGAAAATTACAGCGAGTGTGAGATTTGTTTTATTGTTGTTATTCGATGGTGAAACATCTGTTTGTTGTTTTCGCAGGCATCACAGAGTTTGAGTCGCATCCCGTGTCCATGGTGGCATCTGAAGGTTCTGTGGCACGGTTCTCCTGCGCCGTCACTTCCAGTCCTCCTGCCACCATCACCTGGGAGTTTAACCAAAGCACACTGCCTCTACAAACAGACAGGTTCATGCATAACACTGATCTTCCTTTCACTGCAACATGCTCCTCTAGTTTCTCTTGTTTGACCCTCATATTACTTTCTCGTCTTTCCAGACTTACGGTTTTGCTGAATGGAGTTCTTCAGATTCACAACGTTCGACTGGAAGATGCTGGGAAGTATCGATGTGTTGCTACTAACATCGGCAGCCGTTTAAAAAGTAGAGAAGCCACACTGACGGTGCACAAAGGTACAGTAATTGCATTAACAGAACTTCCAGATTGAGGACTTCCAGAATGTCAACATTTCTACTTTTTAATAAAGATGGAGGCCGTAAACCACACCAGAGGCCCCGAATCATCGCTGGACCTCAAAACGTAACAGTGTCCCTTCACCACACTGTGGTTCTGGAGTGTGTGGCCACAGGCAACCCCTCACCCATTATCTCCTGGAGCCGAGCCGACAGTAAACCCATAGATGTTTACAATGCCAAAGTACTGGGAAATGGGAATTTGGTTATCACTGACGTCAGCGCGAAGCACAGTGGAGTCTACCTCTGCAGAGCCACCACGCCTGGAACACGCAACCACACGACTGCTGCAGCCAACCTCACAGTTCTAGGTATCATTATCTCTTTGGTTGATGAGGCACATGGCTCCTCAGTCCACAGTTTATGTCTGTTTGTAGAACTCAGATGTGGGTAGAGTACCAAAAACTATACACAAGTAAGTGTAGCACCACTTCAACATAAAAGCACAAAGCAGCCGTCCAAGAAATGACTAGAGTGAAAAAGTATTTGGTGAAAAGGCTCCTAAAATACTCAGTAAGTGATGAAGACATCAACCATTTAATATTTAAAAATTAGATGACCAAAATATAAAATTAGGTGATAATTTTGGTATTTTAAAGAAAATAATTTACATAATTACAACACAACAAAAACAGGATTTTTTTTTTTTCCAAATCAATTTCTTTGGATGTAAAACTTTAATAAAATCTCTTGGTATGTATGTGTCTGATGAATTTTTGGTTAAAACATGCTTGTTCCTCATTCAGTGAAGTTACTCACAGTAGGTAGAGTCTTCAGAAATGTAACTACAGTAAGAATAATGATGCATCATAATTGCTCAAGTAAAAATAAAATGTACAGCGTAACGAAAATACTCCTAGAAGTACCTTTTTTTTTTTTTTTTTTTTTTCCAAAAAAGCTACTCAAGTAAATCCAACTTGTTATTACTCAACTGCAATGCTGCATAAGCCATGATATAATTGAACATGTTAACCTATTTCTAGTGAATTCACATAAAATCTGCCTCACAAGCAGAGTTTTATTGAATAGATGGTAAGAATTAGACAGTTTTCATTAGTTTTCTGATCTGTTTCAGTGCCGCCAACCATCGTTGAGAGACCTGAGAGTCAGACTCGTCCACGAGCCGGCACGGCCCGCTTCATGTGCCAGGCAGAGGGCGTTCCCCCGCCACGCATCCGCTGGCTGAAGAACGGGGAAGAGGTCCACCTAAACGGGAGAATAAAGATGTACAACAGGTGTGTTGCACTGAGACGGTCAGATGCTTTCATCCAGGGTTGTCCTAACTTTTTGCAACATGGGCCACAATCCCAAAGTTAAAATATGCGCAGGCCATATTGTTTGTCTGACTTGAAAACGTGCAATGTTTTAATGAAACAAAATGACAATGACGACTTTTTTTGTCATAAGAAAAGGTGGACAGTTTCATAACTTTTTGGTTTATTTGATCGACAGAATCTTTTAGTCTATTCCCAGAAACGAAAAAAACAAAAAAAGTCTCTTTTTTTAAGTAAGGGATGTTTATAGCTACTTACGATGAAATAACATCTGTAAGAAAACATGGCTTTCTTTGTGCCCAACACTTTCCATTAGAGAAGAATTAAATGTGTGATGAATTAAATTCTGGTGCTAAAAAATTATAAAAAGTTCCCACTGGAGCGTCAGACTGAACTGCAGTCGGGGGGTCCACACAAAAATAAAAACACTATCTCGTGTTTTTTTTAATCCTCAGTAAACTGGTGATCACCCAGATTATCCCTGAAGATGACGCCATCTATCAGTGCATGGCAGAGAACGAACAGGGTTCTGTGCTGTCCTTGGCTCGCCTCATTGTCGTCATGTCTGAGGACAGGCCCAGCGCACCGAGGAACATCCATGCTGAAACCATTTCCAGCTCTGCCATCTTACTGGCCTGGGACAGACCGCTGTACAATGCAGACAAAGTGATCGCCTACTCCATCCACTACATGAAGGCCGAAGGTGAGACGGAGATAAAGACCGTAGTCCTGGACTGTGGGGGGCGAAAGTGTGAGATCACATTCAGCTGTGGTGAAATTGACCACCGCTATGTGTTACTAGTTGTGTCGGTGGAGGACCATCTGTTCGGGCTGCACAGGGCAAAGGTCAAGGAGGACTCAGAATGGCAACTTCACTTAAATAACAACAGGCTTAGTCGACGTATTGTCCGCTCCCGCAGCTCATTCTGAGCTCCCCTAAATGGACGGCGTTGCCTCTAAACATCTCATACGTTTTTGCTAACTGCAAATGTAGGTAGATATTTCTAGGGCTGAAACGATCGATTGCATTAATCGTGATTAATCGGTTATTGAATTTAGTAATCAATTAATTGTTAACCAGAGAATGCAGACTCAAAACAGGCCATTTGCTGAAAGAACAACATATTTAGTGGAGCAATTAAGCCAAAACTGCACAAAAATATAAACATTTTGCACTTGAGATGAAAGAAACCTTGTCAGTAAATATGTTTTACATAGAACGCCTCAAGTGGAATAGTTTTAGCTACACCTGGTTCACATTCTATAAAAAACACAAAATCTCCTATTAATCACCTGTTGCTATCCAATTATTAATCAGTTAATGCAAATATTTATCAATTAATCTACAAATGATAAGAAAAGGAATGCTACGTTGTTGCATTTTAGGCAATAAAATGTTTATTTACTTATTTAAATAGAGAACTGAATTATTTATTTGCGTCTTTTAATGTATTTTGAATATTGTTTAAAAAAGGGTTTATACAGAATGAGCCACTTTTATCCAGGTAATTGATTAATTGTCTGAATAATTGATGGAATAATCAATTACTACAATAATCATTAGTTGCAGCCCTAGATATTTCACATACCGCTCTATATTTATTACACAGCAACTCTATAAAGACAAGCATGCAAATTGTTTAGAAGGTTTTTGCAGTTTATGAAGTATTTCTGAGGATCTGCCTTGGAAATTGTGTCTTTTTTAAAAGCTGCAAGCCATAACTTCAACCTGCTTGCTCACATAATGTACAACTTATCGTATTTCAGGTCTGAACAACGAAGAGTATCAGGTTGTCATTGGCAACGACACGACCAGCTACATCATCGATGACCTCGAACCCGCTCGAAACTACAGCTTTTACATCGTGGCTTACATGCCGATGGGAGCAAGTCGCATGTCCGACCAAGTCAGTCAGCACACTCTGGAAGACGGTGAGCGCGTTCTGAGATTTTTAGCAACAAATCGCTGCAGCTGTGATGATTGAGTCTGAAGCTTTACAAACTGATGTCCGTCGTGTCTGCAGTACCTCTGCGTACTCCAGAGCTCACGCTGACCAGCCACAGTTCAACCGACATCCAGGTAAGCTGGCAGCCTCTGCCTGCCAAGATCAGCCGCGGGCGAGTGTTGGCCTACAGACTCTCCTATCGCACGGCTGTGGACGACACCGTCGTAAATGTGGAGCTACCGCAGAACGGCACCGAATACCTGCTGGAGGGCCTGCAGCCTGACACTATTTACCTGCTCCGGATTGCTGCAGCCACACGTGTGGGTTGGTGTGAGCCCTCAGCGTGGACCTCACATCGTACACCGAGGATCTCGAGCAGCAAAGGTAATCCTGCCAAAAGACAGACTAAAATGTTAAATTGGTTCACCTTTTATGGCTTTATATAGCAGCTTTGCTTATATTCCTAATCAAAAAAGTATTCAAATTTGAATACGAAGCTTGCTTTATTTTTCCTTTGTGATGTTTCTGCCTCTCTGGTCTTGGAAAACCAGGAGCTTCACGAGACGTCCTTCCTGGTGTTTGGCATATGATTAGTTTGCTCTCGTAGCATTGTCCCATACTCTTTGTGTTGGTTCCCCAGAAACCTTTGGCCCCCGCGCTGTCAGGGATGTTAGAGTGGCCTCTGTCACGGATCATAAAGAGAGCTGCCTTAGGCCTCTATGAGAGGGAAAGAATTACCCATTTTAATGTCCTGCTGGGATGGGGGAGGTTTTTGTTTTATCAAAAACAGTTCTTGTTATATATATATATATAAATATATATTGATATTAGCTAGTTTTTGTATTTTGGTAGAGTTCAGTACCACAGAAATGATTTCAATCATTTTGCTCACTCACAGTCTTGTATATTATTCACATTTTTTTTTTTTTATCAATTCCCTTCTTAGTTGATTGGTGAACACTGCACCCAGAGCCCCACCTTGTTTGCCAAGCGTGTTTTACAGCTTTTGTTTATTTGGACTTTGAGTGACTTTGAATTGGACTTTCAAGTCCAAATGACAATAAAGTCGTAATAATACAACAATAATTAGAATAAAGTTGTGATATTAGGAGAATGAAGTAGTAATTTTATGATAAATACAACATGTAAAATAACAAAAAAAACTAAAATGAGAAATGTTGAGCATCTTGTGAAATTATATTAAACTGATATCAGTTTTACAAATAAGGAAATCCGTCCTTTGATGACATCAGCATCAAATTGTTATCAGTAGCAGGACTTTGAAACAACTGAGTCTATTTTGATAACTCTAGAAGTTTTTTTTCTTATAATGCAACATTTTCTTGTCATTTCAAGATGTTCTGCTAAAATTGTGTCTTTATCCTATGACTATATTCTGGTAATTGAAAAAAAGAAATTCTCCTAATGTTCTGTCGTCCAACTCACAGAAGGGATGATAGAAATAAAATCCACTTTTTGAAAATATTTTCTGCCAGTTGTAATTCTTTTTTACAACAGAGAGCAGGAGATGAAAAAAATCTGATTTCAGTTATAAGCCACATCGCCCAGCTCTGCCTTGTTGTCTTTGATTCTTTTAGCTTTTTTTCTTTGAGCTTTGTTAAAATCTACAGCTGATCTCATGTTTCCTCTGTCTGCCCCTTCTTAGTGCCTGCAGCCCCCGTTTTGCAGCTTGAGGCACTTAACTGCACCTCCGTTAGAGCCCGTTGGCACACCTCCCCTGATCCAGTGGCGGTTCTGGGTTTCCGGTTGTGTTACCACGAGGAAGGCCAGCCGGAGCAACCGAGCATCCTGCTGCAGGCCCAGACTTACATCCACACCATCGGTGGCCTTGGTGAGTAGTGACACAGGATGGATTTAGCTTCTTTTTGTGACTCTCTGTCAATTAAAAGGAGAGTGACTGATGCGTTCTCACTTAGATGGATCTTTTTTGCATGACCTACTTTGATTCAGTGGGCAGTTGGATGCTGCATTTGCATTCTGGGCCTCTGTCCTGATCAATATGGGCTCACCTCTCTTGTCTAACTGGTAGACTTCCCCCAGTTTTGCTTTAGTGTTGTGTGAAATCAGGCTCACAGGGTTAGAGGTCAGTAACCAGATGTCCCTCCCACCACCAATTCCCATCCCCAGGTTTGCTTAATTATGCACAGCCATTGTGTTCTGTCTTGGGCCAGATCTGCTCTTTTAGGACCGGTGCCACCACCTCCCTTCAGCTGGACGCGAACAAAGACCCCTGGGATGGACCAGAGCTGGACCAAGCCTCTGACCTCTAGCCATGAGACAGCAGACTTGGCTTTAGCTCCCTGCCCCCACTGGTCATCTGTGCTGTTCATGTAAATAACCAGCAGCTTCTCCATATGCAACGTCAACCAGAACTAGACTAAGAGAAAAAATAAGACACAAACTGCAGTTTGTTTTCCTCAAATCTGAATATATCAGGGAGTCTGTGCATTCGTAAGAAGTCTTAAAAGCAAAAATCAAGGCTTTGAAATGTCTTAAATTTGTTTAAAAAGTGAGTTGGGCTTATTAATCTCAGGTCTTAAATTTAGTGTTGGTAGGAACTACTTAATCCCATACAGCTCTGGAAAAATGAAGAGCCCACTGAAAACCTCATGGTCATTCCACCAAATATTGATTTCTGAACTCTTTCTGAGTTAAAACATCATTATTGTTTTTAAATTAATATGAACTTGTTTTTTTCTCTTTTTTGCATTATTTGAGGTCTGAAAGCACTGCATCTTTTCCCTTATTTTATCATTTCTCATTTTCTTCATAAATACTACATTTCAGAGACATGTTGTCAGTAGTTCGTAGAATAAAAGAAAATTTTTAATTTTACTCAAACATATGGCTATAAAAAGTAAAATCAGAGAAACTGATGATTTTGCAGTGGTCTCCTAATTTTCCTATATGTTTTTCTTCAGTTGACTTTTCACACTCAGACATCTCCGTTGTATTCTGACTCAAGATGGTTTAGGTTAATAAACCTTTGCTAACTATCTAGTTAGATGACTTTTTTTTCATCTATCATGAGTTTGTGCAGATTTATTTCCTGTTGGCTGGATGATGTTTCTATGGAGAAAGGTCTGAAAAAGTTCTTAAATTTGAGTTGGTGAAACCTGCAGAATCCCTTCATAGGCACTTCTCAGTTCTGACCACACCAGTACATTTTCATTAAATTGTAGAAAGTATTAGATAATTTTTTGTCAGTAATCACCCATCTAGTAGCCTTTTTGTTTCATATTTAATAAATCTCCTTGTATGGTTATTCTGTGCTGTTGCATCAAGTTTAATGCTGTAATACAAGGCCAGTGGCAGAGGGGGGAGAGAATGGGAAAGAAAGGAACAAAAGGGGCCCACCTCCTATCCCACAACCTTACGCCCAGATTCCTTCTGCTCCGTGTTGGCCTGGCTCGGTGACCCCAATAAAACCCCCTGAAGTCCCCTGGGCCCAGGATCCTGGCAGCTGAACGCTGCCCACCGCCCAGCCCTCAGACAGGCCTGGACACTCTGCTGTCATTGGTCAATACCTTCAGGCTGACCTTTCACATTAGAGGCATAAAACAAACCCAGCGCTCTTTAAAGCGTCCTGATTTAAGGTCTGGTAGTTTTTCAAGTTGAAACACGTTTTTCAAGCCTGTTATGTATACTTCCTTTACTGTTGTGGATCCCATGTCTTCATCTATTGCTCTTCCTGTGACATTTTATGATTTTTTTTTTACACGTTTCTAGGCATGTGACTGTCATTGGTGGAGCTTTTGGCTCTCTGATCTTTCTCATGCTCATCTCAAAGAGCAGCACATGACAAATGAGAGGTTGGGCTAACAAAGGAGGCCACATATCGTCCATACACGGCCACTTAATGACCTGCTAAATCGCGTGGTCTCTCGCTATTTCAGCTTAATTTTCTTGTGTCCGTCTTCTTTATGTTGCTCTGCTGCTTGTTAGTAATTCGATGGGCTTTCACCCTTTTTTGCACAAAGCCTTCATTGTTGTTGTCTTGGCAACGCAGGGCTTTTATCTGGTAGGCTGAGCTATTTCTTTGGTTTATATTTCAGATCCAAGGAGAAAATACCACGTCAAAATTCTGTCTATCAGCAAAGTTGGAGATGGTTATCAGACAGACCGAACAATTAGCACTCCAGGATGTGTTTGTAAGTAAAACCGTTTAGATAACGACTCTCTCTGAGTCTTTTTTGTTTAATTAAATGCGGTTTCTGTTTGAATCACTCAGCGGCCAGAGACCAGACGTCAGCAGCTCCTCCCCCTCCACATCAAGTCACCGTCTTGACCAGCAATTCATCCATGATGTCCCTCCGGTGGAGTCGGCCTGCTTTCTCCTCCGGCAAGGCTGTTAGCTACACAGTCCGCTGCACGCCTGTGGGCACACACAATGTCTCCGCTATCCGCTACATACAAACGTAAGACTGTCCTGGCAGAAAAAATTAGGGCTCCAACAAAATGATTACTTCAGTTATCAATTAATCTTATCGATTAATCGATTTGTCGCATAAAGAAATTGGCACATTCTGCAAATTTTTCATTTAAGCCTTTTTATTGAATATTAGGAATACACAAAAAGACGCAAGTAAACAAATATTTAACTTCCTTTTTTAAAAATGTATGTATATTTTATTACTTAAACTGGAATAACAGCATTTTTGTGTGTATACTTAATTATTTGTAGCAAAGTATACGTCAATCTGTTTATTATTTTTACTTTAACCGATTAATAAATGGGCAGCAAAAGGTGCTTAATACCAGATCTTGTTAACAGAATTTGAAGCTAAAACGACACTTAAGGAATTTTGGGTAGAACGTATATACATACAGGTTGTTTTTTTTTATCTTAAATGCAAAATGTATTTATTTTTTGCACAGTTTTCGTCTAATTACTGCTCAGAATATGTTGCTCTCTCAGCAAATCCCATTTTATTTTAGTTTGCATACTCTCATTAACGATTAATTGATTACTAAATCATTTTGTTGCGATTAATCTGATGAATCCTTTCAGCCGTAGAAGAAAATACATGTCATATTTCCTTAAAAATGTAATTAATAATGTGCTAGAGATGATCGCCTGCCGATTGTTTGTCTTCACAGTACCAAGCAGAGTGTTATGGTCCAGGATCTGATTCCAAACACTCGATATGAGTTTGTTGTGCGTCTCCATGTGGATCAGATGTCAAGTTCCTGGAGCTCGGTTGTTTACCACCAGACTCTGCCAGCAGGTTATTAATTAAACATACAAATGCAGCATCGTTTCGCTACAATCCTGTCGTGAGGAGATGTTATTAAATTTCTCAGTAATGATGGGCTGTAAGGATCTTCTTTGCTCTTTGTGCAGCACCTAGCCGCCCTCCCGCCGGAGTCCGAGTCACTCTGATTGAGGACGACACTGCTCTGGTGTCCTGGACGGAGCCCACTGAGCCAAACTTGGTGGTTACACACTACACCATTTTATACGCTTCACAGCAAGCGTGGATGGCTGGACACTGGCAGAGAATACAGAGAGAGGGTGAGCAGGCCTTATAGCTGGTTATACACTGAATAGATCATTTTGATTAATCAGATACCTGCCACATTCTGCAGATTTTTATTCAACCACTTAAGCTTATTTTAAACAATATGAGAAACACATAAAAAACCAAATAATTAAATTCCTTTAAATGAGAAAATAAACATGTTATTACCCAAAATGTAATAGCAGAACATTTTTTAGTATATGCTTGATCCTTTGTGGCAAAGGATGCATCTTCAGCTAAAAAAATACTTTTACCATCAACATGTGAAAAGCTCAGCCCATTCTGCAGTGCAGGGCAGATCTGTTGGTTATTTTTAGATTAACTGAATAATAATTAGACAGAAAAGGTGCTTCATATGAGATTTTTTTTCACAGAATATAAACCCAATGAATCTGACATTATGCTGTTTTAATAGTTTTTTAATCTTAATATAAAAATATATGTATTTATTGTGCAGGTTTGTCTTAATTGCTGCTTTGAGTATGTTGCTATTTCATCAATTGGCCTTTTTCTGAGACTCTATACTCCAGTTAATGGTTATCCCATTGCTAAATTGGTTGACGATTATTCCAATAATCAATTATTCTGATTAACTGTTTCTGCCCTGCTGGGAAGCTTGTTAGAGTTTACGGCATCGTGAGCTGTTTGAGTTACTGGGGCATTTTAAACAGAAATCAGGTGGATTGCAGCAGTAAACTGGGTCGTTCCAGAACACATGGCCTAATAAACCCAAAAATGGTTCAACAAACATTAAACCCTTTTGGTTAAAAGGTTGTTTTGCTTCATTTTTATGTAGTTTATTAGCACTTATGATGCTCATTTATGAACTTCTCGCTCTGTTTTGATTACAGGAACTCATACGATGGCCTTATTAGAGAAGCTTGAGCCTGGGAACGTCTACCTGGTGAAGATTTGTGCCTCCAACAAAGTCGGCGACGGTCCGTTCTCCAGTGTCGTGGAGCTGACGCCGAAGCATGGACACCTTCACCGCAGCAAGAATCCCAGGCACTCCGACGGTTTTTCAGACACAACAGGTCAGGATCAGAGGCAGCGCACATTTATTTCTTTAACACAATCTAATGTTCCACCTGAAACACCGTGTATGTCACCTTCCAGAGTTTTCTGATGGTCTCTACCACATCGACCAGAGGTCTGTGACGGGGATAATGGTCGGTGTGAGCATCGCCTTAACCTGCATCGCCATGTGTGCCTTAATCCTGATCAGCAAGGGCAGACCAAGGTAATTCATTTCATTTATTGAAAATGCTAAAAATAAACCCACCCTCCTGTTGGAAGACGTAATTCATGTGTGTGTTTTTATCATGATGTTTAGAAAATCAGCCAGTCCCAAGGTGATTGCTGTGAGAGCCGCTGAAGGTCCACATCCTGGCATGCCACTTCCTGGTAATTGCCGCTTGGAGAATGTTGAGGCCCTTCTACCTGTGATCAGTAATCAAATCGTAGATCCTAAGGTAAAGAGAACAGAACACAGTGAACCTCTAAACACTTTTCACTCCTGTTAGTCAAGCACAACAACAGTTTTTTTGCTTTTTTTTTCAGGGTGGATCTGATATTGTTGTAAATAACTGCAGTTCGGCTGGCAGCAAGATTCAAAGCAAGAAGTGGCTGATTTACAAGAAGGAGATGATAAATCCACCTGCAAACGATGTAAGTGCAAAAGTCATTCCAACATTTTCCTCAAAGAGTTTTTCCCATTAGAGGTGGGTGATATGGACATCGAGTCTGAGGTACTGTTGTGATAATGATAAAAAGTGACAAACTTTTTTCTAGTTCTGTTTTAGGTAATTGTCAGCCAGTTGATTTATTGGCACCGATTTCCTTAATTTTGACCCTTGCATGTGAAGTCGATCTTATCTTGTGATCTTATCTACCTCAGCAAAGGTCTAAAACTCAACGACTGTCCTCTTTTGCTCTGCTGTGAAAGAGGTTTGACCCACAGACCGGCTCATCAGGTCGTCTGAACGTTTTAAGTTAGCAATAGTAATCAGCGATCAGCCAGAAAATTACAATTGGTGCATCCCTAATTGTAAAACTAACAATCAATACGGACAGTTTTGGGGGGTTTAAAACACCATTATTTGGAATTTAACAGGACAACAATAAATCTAAAAGTTTAATCGTGATAAGAAACTTTTCACAATAAATGCCCAGCCTTACTTTTGATTATTTCTTACGTTTGACTGTTTCTCGTTAGGCTGAGACAAGAGCCTGTTTGTACGAAACTGGCAAAACCGTCCTGAGGTACGACGACCGGCTCGGCTTGGCTCCTCTGCCCGCTTCGTCTCGGGAGATGATCTACGGACCGCTCCACCCGGAGAGCTCTCAAAGCAGCGAGGGCAGCCAGGAAACCGGCGACTCCGGACACTACTCCAACGAGGAAAGCAATGAAGAACCGAGCAACTCGTCGGCCTACCAAAGTTCCAGAGCAACACGTTTGGAGTCGGATCTTAAGCAGTCTGTCAAACTGGAGCCAGAGGGGACGTCGTCCCGTCGCTTGGCTCCTGAAGCTTCCTGGTTTAAGGCTCGTCCCCAAGCCGCCTGTTCCTGACTCCTCCAGGCCTGTTTCCACCCTCCACCAGCCAAAGCTACACCACTTCTACCTCATTCGCTTCCTGAGAAGAGAGACCCTTGAGTATTTCATGATAGAGAGGGAAAATCAGGAACCAGCTGCTGAAACGGAAGAAATGTGGATTCGCTTTGAACGTACCTCAGGATTTTGTATGAATGTTGTTAAAACATTTCTTTTCCTCCTTTTTTTATTTTTAACACAACTTTCTACCTGTTTGCGTGTTTGGTGTTGTCTGTCCTAACCAAAGCTCACCCATGATGAATGTTTGAAAAGAATGTCAGAATTTACTGTGATACATTTTATTAGATTTATTAGAGACGCACCAATCGTGAAGATTCACTTTTTGGAAAAAGATTGGATTTTTGATTTCTTTCTTGGTGCATCTCTAATATTTACTCGTCTGCTACGATGGAGGATCTAATGGAGCCGTTTTGGATTAACAATCTACCTCAGTTTACTCTTAAGAATATACATTACTACCTCCTTTTACCACATGTTCTGCAGTATTACCTCACACTCAGGGGACAAAGTGAAAAAAAGCTTAATTTCCATGTCGACTTTGTTTTATTTCAGTTTCTGCCTACGCGGTTGAAAGTAATTTAGTTTCACGTCATTTGTCTTTGTGGAAAACATGAAAAGTAAAGTGCATTACATTTTGTCAAACTATTTGTAGCTTTATCAAACGGTATTGTTTGGCATTTTCGGTGCACTGAACTCAAAGCTTTAACATGGCCTTAATATAGAAAGGGCTTCACATGCTATAGATGGTTAGATCCAAAGACAGAAGAAGAAAAGGAAAAAACTGCACCCAAAGAGCTTCATTAGAAACTATAAGGCAACCAAAAATATAGCTGATGTCCTTTTGGGATGTGTTTGCCAAAATATTGTTCTCACCAGAGATGTTCCCTTCGATGGTGCTGGTTCCTCTGCGTGATTGTTAATAGTGCTTTATTCTGGTGAAAGCTTTAGCACAAGCCTTGTGCTCCGTTTGCCTTCTAGACCAATTGCTAAGTGCAGAGGTGATGCCGATGCTATTATCCAAAGAGTTGTTCTGCTTCCTCAGATGGGTGCAGCTTGTTTTATACAGTTGATCCTCGGCATGACCTGGTGAAAAGTACACACACAAGACCAAAGATCCAGTGTGTCCTGCCACTGATGAGTGGATTTAGTTATTCTAAACTGGGAGAATCGTTCATCAGCATTCATTACCTCTGTTGTAAGGATGAAGACCTTGCTTCTGTCCTTTATATTTCCTGTCCAGGTGTGACAGTAAAAAGATTCTGACTATCATAAAGGAAACCCTCTGTGTGAAGAGCAACATAATCAGATTTTTATATCTTTTTAATACAAATAATCCTAACCAAAGGATCTTACAGTCTGTTAATTTAGTGAATTTCTTTGGTTTTCATTTACATTTGTACAAAGGAGTTCTATTCAAAGATGATATGATTTCCGCTGAGTTTGGATTCTAGAAAGGCATTTTGTTTTCACACAGTTATTTTTCTATTCTTATGACGCCAGAAAGTGTTTTGGTGTCTTTTTAACCACCTTGAATTTTAACCTGAATGATTCTTAGGTTCCTTTGGGAAAATTCTGATTTAGATTGTATTTCTTTAGCACATTGTTGTGAACCAAAAACATTTAATGTGACACTTTTCCAAAAATGTCCTCTTTTGGTTTTAGTTAAGGCAGTGTGATGGCTGCTGTAAAATTGCTAAAACTGAAAGCTAATGATGAAGCCCAACAGGTTTTGAATTTAGACATAGAATGTAGATTTAACTGTTATTTAATTTTTCTGATGTTTTTTTTTTTTTTTGAGTAACAGAAAGCTTCTCCTAAACCAAAGTGAGCAACAAAATATATTATTTTATGGTGTTGAACTGTTGCAACTAGCTTTTTTGATACTCAGACTGATAAAGATTAGATAATAAAATTGTTCTTGGAAAAATATGTAATTTGTGTTTTCTTCTTTTCAGCGTGAAAGTAAATTTGAGGAATATAACTAGATTTGATTTATGATCTCATGAAGAAGTTCTGAGATAATTTGAAAAACTGTTAGCTGCTCCTACAGAGAGAAGAGCATTTAATATAAACCTCTTATCTTGTAGAAAATTTTACTGACATTGTGGTCTTGAAAATGACTAAAATGCCAAATGACATTTGCACAACAATTTATTGTTTTTTAGCTATTAAGTATGATCATATTGATGGGGAAATTTGCATAGGTTGCAGATCTTAAGAAATATTTAATGCTAGCAATAGCAATAAAGAGTTCAGTTTTTACCACTATTAAGATCTCCAATTTTACCCTTTGTCTATAAAGTAGGTGTAATTTTTCGATAATAATTCAGCAGAAAGGAACTGAACTATTTCATTTTATTTATTTATTTATTTTCTACATGATTTGTTTATTTAATATAGTTGACTAAAATAAAGAACATCATCGTCAAGACAAAGAAACCAGTCAATAAACACAATAAATATATTTTTAAAAATTACATTAATACACTTGAAATTGTATTTATTCAAAGGTTTTTTGGGGCCAAATAAAATGTAAACAATTTTGATGATTTCGGAGATTTCAGAATTTAAAATATATTTCCAATACTGTTTTGTATTCTCAAACTCCATTAAAACTATTACTGTATCTTGAAAGTAAGATTTCCAGTTAAATATTTTTATTCTGAATATCCCCTAAAAATTACTTGAAAAACAATTTAATCTCAACTTTTAACTATGATTACTGCAATTAAATCAACCTTTTTCAAAGCAGCAAAAAATTACTTTTAAACTCCAAAAAGTCAGAAGTTGACGCTTCCAAAGGTCCAACCAGCAGGGGGCAGCAGAGTTTTAACAGAGGCAGTGGCTGCTGTCATTCTGGAACAAGAGGAAAAAGGAAGCGACGGTTCGGTCTTGTTTTGTTTAGCTGCTACACGCAGCTAATCTCGGTGCCGAAATGCGCATCGAAAAGTGTTATTTCTGTTCGGGACCAGTGTATCCCGGACATGGAGTCATGTTTGTACGGAACGACTGTAAGGTAGGGTTCAGTTTATCTGTCCGAAAAGTAAAGTTAATTTAGGAAACGTAAATGTTTAGAGTTGGTGGGGCAGTTAGCTGGATGATAACGTGCCTGAGTCGCTCACGTGGAAACCAAATCAGCGAAAACGGAAAACGTTGTATATAAATTTGTTCAGCTGTACTTAAGACAGCGACCAGATGAATGTGAAATTGATTCTAAAAGCGGTGTCTAGTTTGTAAGTGATTAATAGTTAACAGAATACGACACTGTGTCGGGCTGAGCTTTGGGCCTCGCTTTTATCGTGACAGTGTAAGTGCGCCCTCTAGTGTTGGGAGCAAAAACACAAGGACTAGGAGCTGAAATGTAAAAGTAACAACTCGATGCTTTATTTTTGTACAATCTATTGATGTTTACTGTAAAATTGGTGTGTACTTTGTCAAAATGTTATACAGATTAATAACACTTTGTGTTATTTTAAAATATTATTATGGATATGTTGGTAATATTTATACTAACACTTTGGCATATTTTTGTGTTAAATTAAAACTATAATCTTAAAATTATATATAATTATTACCCTAACCCATAGCACATATGCACCTTAATAACGCCAATCTTAAAAAAAAGTAAAGCAAGGAATGCAATGCACAGTGGATCATTTAAATGACACATTTTAATGTAAAACATAAAATAATACATTTTTAAAATACATTTTCCACATTTTATTCAGACTAAAAATGCAGTATAGTGAGATGCAGTCATCACATGAATACATCCATAATCACAATATTTGGTTTGCCTTAGCATTTGAGTTGTATGTAAATATTTGTTTCAGTATATATTTCAGCTGCCATGCAATAAAACTATACTTTCAATATATTTGGCTTTTTTGATCAAGTTTCAGTCCTACATGCCCACAATTGACAAATAATAACAATGAAGATGTGAAAGAAGTTGAGTGGAGTGGAAATTACAATGTGGGTTAATTGTAATCTGCATTGCTATCTCAGTTTGTAATAATATCACTTTGTGACATATACCCTTTATAATTTGACTGAAAAACAAATCTTTTTGCTGAAAAATGCGAAAAACATGTACGTTTTTAAAATATCTTTGTTGGGACCACAGTAGATGAGATTAATTTGTCTTTACACAATGAAACATCCCAATTACATACAGGCCTTCAGTTTAATTGTCGTCTCTCTGTCTTATTTAAAAATCAGATGTTCAGATTCTGCAAATCAAAATGCCACAAGAACTTCAAGAAGAAGCGTAACCCAAGAAAGACAAGATGGACCAAAGCTTTCAGAAAGGCTGCTGGAAAAGAGTTGACTGTGGTAAGATGCTCAATTGAGTTTTGATTATTTATTTATGCAACAAAAAATATCTTGTAGTCCCATTTCTTACCCCCAAATATTTTGTTTTTCGTCTTTAAGGACAATTCTTTGGAGTTTGAGAAACGCAGAAATATTCCAGTGAAATATAACCGGCAACTTTGGGACAAGTCAGGTAATGCTTTTGCTTTTTAAGAAAACAAAAATAAACAAAAAACTTTTTTTGTTATGAGAGTGGAACAGTTATATTTTAATATTTTATTACTTTCTTAGTTGAAGCAATGAAGAAGGTGGAGGAAATAAAAGTAAAACGACAGGCAAGATTTATCATGAACAGGTGAGAGGTTGATTTCTTTTTCACGTTATCGCTGCTGTTTTTTGTGCTTATAAATGTTCACTTAAATATATTTTTTGCTTCTTTGCTGCAGATTAAAGAAGGGCAAACAGCTGGAGAAAGAAGAGGCCATCAGCGAAGTCAAGAAAAATATTCACCTCATCAAAGCTCCTCATGCAGGTAAAGGTTTAGTTCCTGTAATTTTCATTAAGGTGATGTTTTTATTTTTGATTTTTTTTTTTACTTGACATAAATGATGAAAAATTTGCAGCATTGTTAGGAGAAAGAGGGCTTCATATTCATGCATTAAGGGAAGTTTATCTGTGTTCTTACATTCTCACTGTTTTTACAGGCAAAGCCAAAAAGCTGGAAGACAAAATGGTGCAGAGGTTACAAGAAGATGTGGAAATGGGGGATGAAGATGATTAACTTAAAACCCAGTCATTGTTTTGTTTCTTTGCTTAAACTTGGCTCCTTCATTTTATTTGAAGTTCATATTTCCAGAAATAACAGCAGACACAGTTACAATGGACATGAGTTTTTTGGGGGTTTTTTAATAAAATGGATCCATAGCTGCCTGTCAATTTCTTCTGTGTTTAAAAATATCTTACGTCAGTGTTAAAAGGTTATCAATGATAAATTAACAGTTTGGTGAATATATCCAATCCTTTTTACTGTGATCATTTTGAAAGCTTTAGAAGCTAGATAATTTCAGTTTAAGTTAATGGATTTTGCTGCCAAATCACTCGACCTTTGTGTTTTTATGAAGAACATTTTAGAGGAAAGTAAGATTATCTGCTGTTTATTTCTCTGTGCAGGAAAATAGTTCAACATAATCAGATCATAGAAAAACGGGAACAACGTGTTCCACAGAATAAAAACAAAATATTGAATAACAGGGCTTTATTGTGGGGAAGTTATTAGTTGTTTGGCCATACATGAACAAGACATATGAATAAAATAAATATTTTACTTGTGTTTTTGTAATTCATAATATGAAATTGTATCGTTATAATTATTGAAGTTAAAAAAATAAAGAATAGATATTAAATAGAAAATAAAAGTAACATAGCTTGATAAAACGTAATGCAGCCATAAATTGACCCACATTGCGGTGAATGCTGCTTCCGCTGGATCTGCCCTATTTATACATACCGCTCACGTTATCCGGTCGCTAAGTGGGCGGAGTTTGAAGACTGAAGTTTGTACTCTTGAACAGAAGTTTGTGACTTTGCTGCACACTATGCAATACATAAACTATAACTGACATTTTTAGCGCGTGTAATGTTTATTATCGTTGATTTCTCTGACAAACACCGTCTCACCGTGACGACTCCTCCGTCGAGCAGACAGTTTTCTGGCAGTCTTTGCGTCGCCGGCGATAAAAGGAGCGGACCCTGGCTCTCTGGCATCGATTTACTCGGCCTCTTGCTGTCGTCCTCTTGGCGCTGCCTCCGCTTCTTTTCATCTGCTAGAACATTGGGCTGCTCGGAAGGAAAAGAGCCACAGTTCGGAGAACAGATCCAGGCTTTTACTTTCCAGAAATGTCCGAACAAGGTGAAGGAGTGAGGACTTTGGAGGAACAGCAGGTAAACCTTAACAATGAATCTGTTTAAGTGCGACTAGCGCAGCTAATGAACAGTTTAAATAAGAAAACGTTGCAGGCGGTAAACGTCAAGCTAGTTAGCAGCTAGCTAATTTCTCAATCGTTGCTTCAGCTCTAAGAATTACTTATTTGTCAAACATTAGGTTGTTTTGGAAACTTTTACCAAACATCCATCTTTAAAATAAAATCTGCGTTTACCTTAAAGGTATGCTATTTTAGCATGTAGCTTTTGGGAAACAACCGTTGTACGTTTACCTCATGGTGCTGCTTTACTGTTGCAGTCCAGATTGTGCTTGATAAAATGTATTATTGCTGCTTTAAAAAAATTGTTTTGTAACCAGTTGTAATTTATTGGGACTGTTTTGTATCAACACACACTGCCCTGACTCTAACAGGAAATGGAGGACAAAGTCATCAGCCCAGAAAAAGCAGAAGAGGCCAAGCTGAAGGCCAGGTATCCTAACCTGGGAGCCAAGCCCGGGGGGTCAGACTTGCTCAGGAAAAGACTCCAGAAAGGGGTACGTTACTTACGCAAACATTAGTTGCTGTTTAAATATGAAATATAAATCTGTTCGTATGAGTCCCGTTCCCCCCCCCCCCTCATTCTTGGCCTTCAACTCTACATTTCTAATATAAATAACATCCAAATGTGGTAGCAGCAGAGCTAAGGAACTTGACTTTTAAAGTCAACAGTTTTATACATACACTTTTGCACATAATTCACCTATCGGTTTAAAAGGAACCGTCAAGTAAGTTGATTCTACTCAATTTATCCTTGTTTTCTACAATCAAAAAACGCAACTTTGTGTGGCTGTATTATGCAAAGAGTAGTAATTTGCTGTGTCATTATGTATGTCGTAAGTGTATTAAAATTTGAAATACTAATGTACTTTTTGGAAGGAAAATCATTAATATTTAACGTTTATTTGTACACTTGCAATCAGCTATTTTAGAACAGCTATATACAGCTTAAGGTTTTGCGTGTTGAAATGTTTCTAAAGAATGTGTGCATGTATGTTTCTGTGGCAAGTATCGAGGAGAACAGATAACTTTGCTTTTTGAATACTGCTGCGTACCAGTTGTGCACAGAACTGGAAATTTTCTACTTCATAGTAAAAAAAAATCAACTGGAATGCTCGCCAAAGTTAGATTTCCCACTGGAGAACGGGGAGTAACTGTGGCTGAGGCAGGCTTTGTGTTTCAATATGGCCGCTCCTCGCATCAACAGTGGAGGAAACGTGTTTATTTTGCAGGATACACATGTAAGAGTGTGTCTAAAATCAATGTTATGTCTAGCATAGGCAATTTTAAACTGAACAAATTAAAAATGATGTTTGCTTTTGGAAAGTAAAGTATAACATGATGTTTTCTCAAACATATACCTATAAAAAGTAAAATCAGAGAAACTAACCATTTTAAGTGGTTTCTTAATTTTTTTCCACACTTGTATACATCCCATTTTCTCAATGGGTAACTCGTACCAAAACCTGCAATAAGTGCCAAGAAACGGAGAGTGGGAGATCAAAGGGGTTTGTCATAATCCTAAGAAATGGGTTTCAGCCTTTTTACTTTTTCTTTTTTGTTCAGCCAAAGTATTTTGACTCTGGGGACTACAACATGGCCAAGGCCAAGATGAAGAACAAGCAGCTGCCGTCGGCTCCGACGGAGAAGACCGAGATCACCGGGGATCACATTCCAACTCCTCAGGACCTTCCTCAGAGAAAGACCTCCATCGTGGCCAGCAAACTGGCTGTTTGATACATTTTACTCATTTGCTACCATTCCATCACCCACGTTATATCTACCTGCTGTTTTTAGTCCATTTTCTCTTTTTTTTGTTTTGCCTATGTATGTATTGTCTTAGAACTATTTGCATAAATTAGCCAAATGAACAGTTGACAGCTGTCAAAAGTCCAAAAGGGTAACTAAACACGTTGACGATCTTAACCAAGTACTTACTGACTTTTGAGCACACACAAAAAAAACTAGTAGTCTGGTTTAGCTTTGAATTTTTTATTTAAAGGATAACATGCTTCCATGTAAAGTGCTTAACTGTTCCTGCAGAGGTTATCTTTACATGACTGCAAACTAATCTAGTGAGATCTGGCTGTTTATAACAAAGAAAAAAAATATCACTACAGTTAAAAAAAGAAAAGTCGGTCTGCGTAGATGTATGTGAGAAATACATGTGCAATTTAAAGATATCTGCTTCCAATGTTAATCAGTTTAAATGGCAACATCAGGGTTTTATATTTTCTCTTTAAATCTTATGTACCATTTTGGGTCTATGGCTCTATTTAAAGTGCAGCTGACTAGCTTGTATTCATTTGCGTTAAACTAATGTCGATGCCATTAATTTACAATGACATGCTGCTGGACTCCACCTCATCCTGACCTCTGAAATATGGCCTTAAAGTAACGAACCTTCGTTCCTCTTGAGCAATATTTGCTCCCTCAGTGAGAATCTTGGTTGTGAGTCTTGGCTGACGCGCGCCTTTTGACTGGATTCACTTTGGATCACATGGGAAGAAATTCCCCGTCCATGTCTGGAGTGTGCATGTATGTTTACTGTGCTGATATGCTGTGCCATTTGTTTTGTAAATAAAATAGTTTTGCATAATATCTTGCATTCATTTGAGTTCTGGACTTGTTTTAGCTTAATCTTTACTGTGCAGCAAAGAGGATTTTTGAAACTCTTTTGGACAATATTTCATTTTAAAGAAATTATAAAAAAATTCTCTTTCATGTATGAAAGCAGTTCTACTTCATATTATACATGCACAACTGTATTTGAGTCAGTTTCTCTCTCAGGCCAGCCATATAAAACTAGAGCTACAAATATCACACTTAAGACAATTT
The DNA here is from genome assembly GCF_051168715.1 of Poecilia mexicana. Classification (NCBI taxonomy): domain Eukaryota; kingdom Metazoa; phylum Chordata; class Actinopteri; order Cyprinodontiformes; family Poeciliidae; genus Poecilia; species Poecilia mexicana. The sequence goes on from NW_028263375.1 coordinate 9,961,463, forward strand.
TAGACACCAGAAATTTGTAAAAACAAATTATAAGAACCAACATTTATCTTTATTTTAAAATAAAAAATGTAGCAAAAATATTTTTTTCTATGATGGAAGACTATGCAAAATGAGTAAAAGACTTCCAACAAATATCTACAGTCATATTTGATAGTTTGTGTCATTCTCTGTAGAAATTTAATGCAGATATTGCAAGAAAACTGAAGGGAAAAAAACATGCATATCTTACAAATGCATTGAAAAGCACCAGTTCATAGCTTTTGTTGGTTGTACTTTCACCAACTTTGGCATTTATAGAAGATTGAGTGTGTTTAGGTTAAGATACATTAATTTCTGTTTGGAGACGTGGCAAACATATGGAAGGAGTACTAGTCAACTGAGAGCAAAATGTAACTATTTGCCAGTCATGCAAGTTGATAGTTAGCTCAAAACCACCATTGCCAACTAGCAAGCATGCCTTTGGTTGCTGCACCATGCTGTGTGGCCAACCAGTACGACTGAACTTGAGCTATTTTTGAAAAATTTGCACCATTTAGATGTGAAATGTTGGTAAAAACACAACTCTAAAGAAAGGTGGGTCTCAAAAGTCTCAAATGGGGAATGAACACAAATGCATGCCATACTTTTGGATTTAAAAAACACAATATGGCTTTCTTTTCTGAAAGCTGCTTGAATTTTGCATACTTAAAGAACATATTAATATTGGTCCTAAAAAAAACTTAAAGGGGCAGTATTATGTGTTTTCCAGGCACATAGTGCCATTTTATAGCACAATGACGTAACTACGTTAATTTCAGTTGTTATAAAAATGGTATATCAAATACGACTTAAAAGAAATGGTACCTTGTAATTTAATGCTTTGAAGTCATCACATCTCAAAACTACAGAACTACAACTACAAAACTACTCTATTCACAGAAAGCTGTAAATCAGTTCCTGATGGCTACAAATGTATGAATGTCTTTACCCACGTTTCACTTATTCAACTGGTTGTACGTGGAAAGTAGATAACTATTATTTCATAGTTCATCTTGTTGACTCTAGGAAGAGTGCTGTTTGCCATCCTTCTCTATGTTCTCTATGTCTCGGTGTTGAAGCTGACATAATCTGTGCCTACATCAGGCAAAACGAGAGGGATTTCGATGCTTGTATCTTTGATTCAAGGTAAACACCAAACGTATCATGAACCCAAAACTTGTACTCAACTAAGAATAGCACTGCTGTAATATATTTGTTCTCAGGTGAAAGTAAGATGAAGCCATCCAAAAAAATTCTCAGGAGTGAGGAAGTATTTTGTCAGATGGCTACATAAACACTGAGTAAGTTATGTCATCAGAAAGATATAATTCAATATATAAATTATGGTACAGTATTTTAAAAACTAAGGTAAAAAAATACAAAAATAACATGATTACAAAGTAACAAATGAGGCAGAAAAAACCCTTTTAATACAGAGTACCTCCACTCAATATTTATCTTGTTGACAGAGATGGAAATAAGTAATGGCAGAAAGACCTCATCAGGTTGAATATAATGTTAAAAAAAAAAAAAAAACTCAAGTAAAAGGTGATACTTCTTAATACTATTACTCAAGTAAAAAAATAAGTTGTTGTAAAACTAATGCTAAAAGTGTATTTTCCCTAAAATTTACTCAAACAAATGTAACAAAGTAAATATCAACCAGTCCTGGCTTCTAGGCTATTTTCAGGTGTAAAATCTTATTCTAGTGATCATGCTAACTTTTTTGTAGTTAGCATGAGTGAGATAAAAATAATTACAAACATGACAAGTTGGGTTCAAATTATTCCAGTGATTTTGGGAGTTCTGGCATTCCATACTAAAGAACAGCTTTAGTATTTTTACCGCTAGAGGGCGCGGTTGACACACGTTGTGAACCTGTGTTGGGGCATGCGCAGCTGAGTGACAGCTGTCGGAGGAGGTGAATCCTCTAGTCGGCAGAGTGGAGTGAGAGCTGGAGGAGGATAGACTTGGGGACGTCGGCGTTTCTGTCCGTAGGAGTTAGCAAAGATGTTTTATCCCCTTCCGAGCGGGCGGAAAATGTCTCCGAAGTCTCTCTAAACAAGCTTAAAGACATGGCAGCTTTTGAACTTTACTCCAAGGTAGGCAGCGCCTGATAACGAGTCACTCAACGGTTTTTCTCTACCTACTTTTGTTAGCTTGTTATAATAAAATTGTAATTAGCAACTTTTTTGTGCCTGTTGAATCACTTTTTAGTGAGTCAGGATAATTATATAGCACTTTTTTGCTACTCTGCCACATAAACTGCCTCTTATCCATCCACGTTATGCGCATGTCCGCTGCCAGTTACCTATGACTGCTGCCGCTGATGAAGTTTTTCCAGCCAGCTGTGTTACTGTAAGAGCAGAGGTTGGACTTCTCTGACCCGTTTCCTTTTCTCTCTCTCTCTCTCTCTTTAAAAAAAAAATAAAAAATCCAGAATGCCCATGTTTGGCTCCCAGATGCAGCAGAAGTGTGGAAATCTGCTGAACTTCTCAAAGACTACACTCCTGGTGACCTGACTCTGTCTCTACAACTGGAGGATGGCACGGTAAGACAGGCCCAGCCCCCCTCCCCAAACAAACACACAAATAAAAAGATCCAATAACCACACAGTGACACACCCAGAAAGGCTGAGATGAAAATTGGTTTAGGATGTTCTCGAAACGCCAAGCGCATATTTCTTTTGCACAAACGCTGGAAGCAGAGCCTAGTGAAATTACATGCTATGATGGATTATTCATGACAGCTTGGCTGTTGGGAGTATTTCTTATCGTCAGGCAAAACAAACACCTTGTGGTGCTATTTACAAGTTAAACCGTGTGTGCATGGTTTCAGAATAAGTGAACTGACTCAAACTAAGTTTTTCTCCTGCGTTGCTGCTACCTGAAGGTATGATGTCGAGTTTGGGCATGCACATCAGGTATGGAAATAAGGTCAAATATTATCTTGAGTGAACATGAACAGGCCGAGCACAGAGGCTTTGCTGTTGGCTCCCATTTGAAGCATGATTGACAGTTAATAGCTTGCATTTTTGCCCATTCTCAATGCCATTATTAGCTGACATTATACATACTCTAACAGCTTTTTTCTTGTTTTGTTTGTTCAGGTTGTGGAGCACAATGTTGACCCCAATACCAAAAACCTGCCCCCTCTCAGAAACCCCAACATCCTGGTGGGAGAAAATGACCTCACAACTCTCAGTTACCTCCATGAGCCAGCAGTGCTACACAACCTTAAAGTGCGCTTTATCGACTCCAAGCTGATTTACACCTACTGTGGTAATGAGCTTCATCTCCTTTGACTTGCACTATCACTGACAGCGTAGACTTTGGAGTCTTACTCACTGCATACGCTGACATAATCCAGAGTACCTTAAGCTGATTATTGTGATGCATGCTTGCTTTTAAAGGAACACAACATGGATATGTCACTGGTAATAAGATTGCAGAATTTGTGTTATTCAGTATTTTCTGCTTTTTTAATCCAAAAAGCAAAGTAAGTCATTGTCTTGACTGAAACACCAGCATGTGATATGACTGAAATCTTGCTTAGAGCTAAACAAAATATAAATTTGTTGCTCTCAGTTAAGGTTGTGGTTTAGCCTGTCATGATAAAAAATTTTGCTGGAAAATAAATCGTCCCAGAAATTATTGCGATAAATGGTAATATTGTCATTTTGAGACCATTTTCAACTAATGCTGGAAAATTAACGCCTTTTTTTTCCTCTGAAAGACTGATAAACTTTAATTTTGTACTCCACACTGGAAGAAAAATATGAATTTGTTGCTCTCAGTTAAGGTTGTGATTACACCTGTCATGATAAATTTAGCTGGACAATAAATCGTCTCGGTAATTATCGCAATAAACGATAATATTGTCGTTTTGAGACCATTTTCAACTAATAATGGAAAATTAACGCCTTTTGGGAGCTGAAAGACTGATAAACTTAAATTTTGTACTCCACATTGGAATTGGAAAACATTTTAAATATCCAAAAAATAAAACACCACCAACAACGACAACCCCCACTCCCCCCCCACAAACAACTGAAACTGTAAATAAAACGGATTATGAAATCTCTGTAAACAAAGTTTTTCTTCAAAAATTGCTAATCATCAGAATGAAAATTATTGAGCTCATTTAATTTATCATGAAATGAGTTGATTATTGTGACAGACCTAGTTGTGGTCACTCTAGCCAACTCGAAACAGACATTTTGCTGATGTTATTTTGTAGTTTTCATGTAAGTCAAAGTTTTTGTCAACTCATCTGTGTCAAATGCTTTTCCCCAAGGAATAAATTATTGAGGGCCTAAATCCATATGATTACTGTCACAATCAGCAATATGTCAATTAATCACATAATAAATTAAAATAAGCATAATAATTTCTAATTGCAGGATTTATTATTTTTCACTTTTCTCTTTCTATCAAAAACTGGATGACCAATATTTTCAGTCTGGTGTTTTGGTCTCAACTAGCCCTTTTTTGAAGGACAATACTTTTTTACAGAGCCTCAATTATTCATTTTATTTGTTGTTTCTGATGTTCCGTTTATTTGTTTTGCATATTTAAAATGTCTTCCAGTTCCAGTGTTAAACTTTCATTAAAATTTAGAGGTTATTGATCTTTGAGAACGTGCTCTTTTATTATTAACCATGACCATTATATTACTTAAAAATGATCACAAAGCAACAATATTATCATTTATCGCGATGACTCTCGGACAAATTATCCTCCAGTATAATTTGTTATTGTCACAGGCCTACATTTTCAGATTTTCATTTGTAAAAGTAAGAAAAAGAACCATGTGTCATCTAAGAATGAACTTTTAGTTCTTCTGGTCCACTTTAGGAATCGTCCTGGTTGCCATCAATCCCTATGAGAGTCTGCCCATCTATGAAGCTGACATCATCAACGCCTACAGTGGGCAAAACATGGGAGACATGGACCCTCATATCTTTGCAGTAGCTGAGGAAGCATACAAACAAATGTCCAGGTTTTGGTATTTTTGTTTTACATTTTAGAGCCACCATAGAGATCTTTTTTGTCTTTAACTCTGGCTCTCTTGAAGGTTTTTTTGCTTATGAATGCTCCTTTTTTGTATGCAGAGATCAAAGAAATCAGTCCATAATAGTCAGCGGTGAGTCTGGTGCAGGCAAAACGGTTTCTGCTAAATACGCCATGCGTTACTTTGCCACAGTCAGCAGCTCGTCGGAGGAGACCAGCATCGAGGAGAGAGTTCTCGCTTCTAATCCAATCATGGAGGTAAAATTTTACTGCTGGAGGAAAATCTACAACACACCCTTAAGATTATGTTTAACAGACAGTATTTATTGTTTTGTAGGCCTTTGGGAATGCCAAGACAACAAGAAATGACAACAGCAGCCGCTTTGGGAAGTACATTGAGATCGGTTTTAACAAGGATCTCTGCATAGTCGGGGCCAACATGAGAACCTACTTACTGGAAAAGTCCAGAGTAGTGTTTCAGGTAAATCTTCATGCATATGGACAATTTGTATTCATGCTACTTGAGCATTAACTTAGAATAAGGCTGCAACTAACGATTATGTTGTTATCGATTTATTCTGATGATTAATTGATTAATCAGATAAGAAAGACGGCCACATTCTGCACATTTCTGTCTTTTTGCAATATTAGAAATAAAAGATGCAAATAAACAAATAATTCAATTCATTTTTTTAAATAAGAAAATAAAAATTTTATTGCCTAATATTCAGATGTATAGCATTCATTTAGAGCAGGCTGTATCACTTTTTAATATTAAATGAAATATGTATGTATTTTATGTAGAGTTTTGACTTAATTACTGCTTTGAGTATGTTGTTCTTTCAGCAATTGGAGTATTAATTATACTCCAGTTAATTAATCGATTACTAATTTAGTTGATAATTTCAATAACTGATTAATCACGATTAATCTGACTAATCGTTTCAACCTTACATTTTTAAAATTAGAACTTCACTGTAACTTTATGTGATTTTATGTAACAGATCAACACCAAGTTGCTCACAATTGAGCAAGTTGAAGGAATATTATGGATCATTTTTAATTTTGATTGTGACAAATGTAAACCACAATGCATGATTTTCCAATTCAGCTTCACCGTTGGGTTTATCAGATTAACTCCTAACAGAAAACACTGAAGTTTATGGTAATAATATGACAAAATGAGGGAAAATTTCCGTGAAAGTGTCTCACTCTCCATCTTTTTGTATTTCTTGCAGGCTCATGGAGAAAGAAACTACCATATATTTTACCAGCTATGTGCCTCTTCACACCTGTCAGAGTTTAAGGCCTTCAAATTAGGTCTGACGCAATGAAACATAATTGTTTTAGCATATTTTGGAATATAATATGGTCTGTAATAATAAAAATAAAATGATCTCACTTGTTGTTTTAAAGGCTGTGCAGATGACTTCTGCAGCACTAACCAGGGTCAGAGTCCCGTCATCGATGGAGTCGATGACGCCAAAGAGATGTGCAACACCAGGAGGGCATTCTCACTATTAGGTCGGCTTATATATATATATAAGGGAGAGATATATTAGTAAAATGAACGTTGTTCTTTTATTCTATGAACTTCTGACAGCATGTCTTTGAAATTACAAGCACAAATTTAGTGTTTATTTGCAGAAAATGAGAAATGGTCAAAATAACAAAAACGATGCAGAGCTTTCAGATTTCAAATAATGCAAAGAAAACAAGTTAATATTCATTTAGAAACAGCAAAACTAATGTTTTAACTCAGAAATCAATACTTGCTGGGATAACCAGGAGGTTTTCAACGCGGTTCAGTGCAGTGGGCGCTGAGTTTTTCATAGATGCATGACTTCGATTTAGATTACTTGACACAGTTGTTTTTTTGCTCACATTGTAGGAATTGGTGAAAGTGATCAAGTGGAAATTTACCAGATTCTTTCAGCTATTCTCCATCTCAGCAACGTGGATGTAAAAGATCAGTCATCTGACAGATGCAGCATCCTGGTAAACCCTGATTTCTCTCTGATCCAATAACTCTGTTTTTATGTAGTTCATTTGTAGCATTTCCTTTTCCATTTAAGACATGTGTTGAGAATACAGAGGTATTTACGTCCTGTCTTCCCAGCCAGATAATGCCCACCTGATGGTCTTCTGTGAGCTCATGGGAGTTCCTTGTGAAGAAATGGCCCACTGGTTGTGCCACAGGAAACTCCAGACGATCACGGAAACCTTTGTGAAGTCTGTTTCCAAAGAGAATGCGGTGCATGGGAGGGACGCACTGGCCAAACACATTTATGCCAGACTCTTCGGCTGGATCGTGAACAGTATTAACAATGCGCTGGCATCTACAATGAAACAACACTCATTTATCGGTGTGCTCGACATTTACGGGCAAGTTTATCAGCTTCTTCACAGTTTTTCTATTATTGCTCAACAATTTACAAAGTTAAACATATTTAGGGTTGGAATGATTTCATCAGATTAGTTGTGATGAATACTGAAATAATAATTTAGTTTTCTGGAGTATACGGACTGAAATAAAATGCCATTTATTGAAACAGCAACATAAACTGTGAAGTATTTAAACAAAACTATACAATAAATACATACAAAATAAACATTTGCCTGTAAATATGCTCTAAACTCCTCAAGCGGCATTTTAGCTTCACCCAGTTGAAATTCTGTTAAGAAAATCTCTTGTTAAACATCTTATGCTATCCAAACATAATCAGCATATTATCATTTCACTGTTTTGATGCATCCTTTGCTATAAATGATACACTAAAGGAAGGCTATGCTATTTGATATTAGGCAATACAATTTTTATTTTCGGATTTAAAATAGGAATTGAATTGAATTATTTACGTCTCTTAATACATCAGAAGAAAAATCTTCAGATTACGGCAATTTTTTTCATCCGATTAATCATCAGAATAATTGAAAACTAAAGTAATCTTTAGTTGAGGACCTATATGTATTTTTCTTCAGGTTTGAGACATTTGACGTCAACAGCTTTGAGCAGTTTTGCATCAACTATGCCAATGAAAAGCTTCAGCAGCAGTTCAACCTGGTGAGAATCTGCTAAACCTGGACTTGTTTGTGTCCAAATGGAGAATTTATCCCTCATTTTTCTCTCTTTCCAGCATGTCTTCAAGCTGGAACAGGAGGAGTACATGAAGGAGGAGATTCCCTGGACGTTGATCGACTTCTGCGACAACAAGCCGTGCATTAATCTCATCGAGGCCAAGCTTGGCATCCTGGACCTCCTGGACGAGGAGTGCAGAGTAAAATGGCACTATTGTTTTTTTTAAGCTGCCATTGGAAGTGTGTCCACCGCTCTGGGCTCCAACACACTTAATGTGGAGGTTATGACTAATGCCATGATGTGTCAGCGCTTCCTCTTTCCACAGATGCCCAAAGGTTCTGATGACACATGGGCTCAGAAACTGTACAACACCCACCTGAAGCAGGATGCTTATTTCGATAAACCCAGGTTATCAAACGAGGCTTTCATCATTCACCACTTTGCTGACAAGGTAACACGTAACTCTGTGGTACGCAGTGCAGCTCCAGTCGCCTTTTGATGTTAGGTTTGGACTTGCAGATGTTTGGGTTTGTCATCGTTTTCCAATTGGGGGAAAAGTCGTTACTCATAGGTGAACATTTTGGTAATTGAATGAATACCCCAGTGGAAAATTTAACGCTTTTCTAGACACTTGAAAGGTTTTGCACACGCTGGAGAGTTAGTTGTAGTGGGATTGTTTCCTTTTTGGTTGCAGCATCAATTAAAAAATATTTTAAAAATTTTCATTTGTTGTGTGCTGCTTTTTCAAAAAATACTGCATCACTTAATTCAACTGGTAACCTGTTCAATAAGTTGTTCTTTGTTGATTTGCTTTTTAATCAGTGTGTCTGTGAGATCCTGTCTCAGCGTTTCATTGATTAGCTCACTGGCTTTTTTTGTCATTAAGATAAATAAAACAAAATATCCGCCCATGTCATCCATTCCTGATCAGAGTTCAGACTTTTGCAGCCTCTAAAACATTTTCTGACTCGATCTCCCTTTCTACCTTCACTCGTCTTCCATTCAGGGTTTAATTAAATTTATTTGCACGTTAATTGACATTTCTATAAATGTGCCAGAATTAGCCAAAAGGGTCTTTTTCATCAATGCTCAATTTGTCCTGCTAAAAACAAACAAAGGTTATGCAAACAAGATGAAAATGACTTAACCGCACAGATTCTCTCAATAAGTATAAAATATTCCATCAGTGCAGACAATGAAAACAAAACAAAGAAATGACTGTGCAGTGTTAGTTTTTGGTTGCAGTAAGGGAGGGTGTAGGGCCAGAATCTAGTTTCTGTGATCTGTTCCTTTGTGCCTAGGTGGAGTACCAGTGTGTCGGATTCCTGGAGAAAAATAAGGACACTGTCAACGAGGAACAGATTAATGTGCTGAAGAAGAGCAAGGTGAAACTTTCTCTCTGCCATTTATTAGCAGATGTTATTCTTTGTGGACGTTAGAGCCAGTTTTATTGGATTTTAATGCTTTGCCAGCTGAAAAAAAATGTGCATTGAGTAATTTATGTGTTGCAAGTTTGTGGGCACACACCCGGGAATTGTTTATACTTAACTATTGGAGGAAATACTCCCACCTCTGATTGTTTTTAACCAGAAACACTGCCATCTGCTGTTTGGTGAGTCCTTTTAGTGTTTGCTGCCTTTTGTTAAATAATAAACTTCTGTTTTCTAGTTTGATTTGCTGCTGAAACTGTTTGAGGATGAAGAAAAACTAAAAGCGCAAACTAGCAAGACTTCCAGTAATACTGGAAGACCTGGGAAGTCTCAAAAGGAACATAAGAAAACTGTGGGACTGCAGGTAAAACCTTTAAACACGAACAGTGTGTGATCAAAATTAAACTTTTATTCTGTTTTTGGAAATATCACAAACAGATAACACACAAGAAGGATTTATCATCGTCGTTTATTTTTTAGTTTCGACAGTCTCTACACTTGCTTATGGACACACTAAACGCAACATCGCCTCATTATGTGCGCTGCATCAAACCAAATGACCGCAAAGCTCCATTCACGTGAGGATCTCTGCTTCCTTTAGTTATCGCAAAGCACAATTAAAACGCTTATGCATTCAGTTATGTTTTTCTTACATTTAAAGTCTGGACCCAATGAGAGCCGTGCAGCAGCTTCGAGCGTGTGGCGTCCTGGAAACGATCCGCATCTCTGCAGCCGGATTCCCATCTAGGTACAAATCTGTTAACACAAGTTTGTTTTTATAATAAATATGGTTGGAATATGTTTTCTCATGTAATTTATAACGCCTCAGATGGACCTATCAGGAATTTTTTGGTCGTTATCGAGTCCTGATGAAGCAAAAGGATGTTCTGCCTGATAGAAAACAAACCTGCAGAAACCTCCTGGAAAAACTTATCAAGGTGTGTTTGAATTTAAGAATAGAATCGATTGATTATGTGTAATTACAAGCATTTATGAGTGCTTGGTGTTTTGTCCTTAGGACCAACAGAAGTACCAGTTTGGCAAAAACAAGATCTTCTTCAGGGCCGGGCAGGTGGCTTACCTGGAGAAGCTGCGTTCGGACAGACTGCGTTCAGCTTGTGTGGCCATCCAGAAGACGATCCGCTGCTGGCTCGCCCGCAAAAAGTACCTGAGGATGAGACAGTCTGCCATCGTGATTCAGAAGCATGTACGGGCTCAGCAAGCACGCAGGTGGGCGGATCATTTACAGCAGGGCGAGAGGTGCAAATGCATGTCTGAAGTGTATTTTTAATGTGTTTTTTGTTTCTCCTTTTAGTTATGTCAAGTTTCTGCGGCAGACCAAAGCAGCTATTGTTGTTCAGCGCAACTTGCGAATGTGGTCTGAAAGGAGACATTTCCTGCAGCAGCGCTCTGCAGCTGTCACTGTTCAGCGTGTTTGGAGGGGCTGTTTGGCTAGGAAGCATTACTTCAAGGTAAAGTCAAGACTAATTCTGGTTATCAATATCAGGAAGAACTTCATTATTTTGACTGTTTAACTCAGTGGTGTGCAAACCTTTTGCACTGTGAGCCAAAATTACCTTATTCTTTGTAATTTAAAATGTTACATCATTTTATTGTGACTCTTTCATAGTGACCCATATCCTCTGTTTGTTGCTGATTAAAAGAAATTGACCCCAAAAAGTAGAAAAACTCCTATTACATTTTGAATCTACATTGATTTACAGACCGCTTGCCTGAAAAATTTGATTCATTTGTTATATTAAAATGCAGAAAGTAATGATATATAAAGTACTATAAAATGAATCAGTTTAGAAAATAATTTTATATCTTTTTAGATTTTTTTTTAATGTGTGATACAAATTTAATTGTCTGCTATTTTACTTTAACGGCTCATAGTTTGCAATAAATCAACTTCAGCTCTGGAAAAGATGAGGAGCCCACTGCACTGAACCCCAATGAAAAAACCTCCTGCTTTTCCCACCAAATGTTGATTTCTGATCTCTTCCTGAGTTAAAACATCTGTGCTGTTGTTTCTAAATGAACATGAACTTGTTTTATTTGCATTATTTGAGATCTGAAAGCTCTGCATGCTTTTAGTTATTTTGACCATTTCTCATTTTCTGCAAATAAATACAAAAGTTTTGCTTGAAATTTCGGAGACATGTTGTCAGTAGTTCATAGAATAAAAGAACAACATTCATTTTACTCAAACTTACACCTATAAAAAGTAAAACCAGAGAATCTGATCGTTATGCAGTGGTCTCCAGAGCTGCATGTGTGACCAGACAAGCACTTGCAGTGATATGTTTTTGAGAATATGTTTTTTAACTTGACATTCTGTGCTTGTCTGTCTTTCCCCAGTTGCTGTATGAGCAGAAGGCCGTGGTGATCCAGAGGATGGTGAGAGGCTGGTTGGCCAGGCAGCGTTTCCGACGCGCCATGGAGGCCGTCGTCCTGCTGCAGAGCTGCGTGCGCCGCATGAGAGCCAAGAAGGAGCTGAAGAAGCTGAAAGTGGAGGCACGCACAGTGGAGCACTTCAAGAACCTCAACATTGGGATGGAGAACAAGATCATGCAGCTGCAGCACAAGATAAATGAGCAAGTGAGTTTTGTATGTAGAGGAGAGGTCAACAGCAATTTCCTGTTTGCCCAACTTGCTGATTTTGTTAATTTTTCTGTCCACTTTGTCTTAACTCAACAAATACATTTTAATCCAGCTGGAATTAAAAGATTATGCATTGATGCTTAAATAGAAAACCATTAATTAAATTTATACTAAATGCCAAAAAATACATTTTTTTATGGAAACCGGATGTACCAAGGAAATTTAGACTCCTGTTTGATTCACTGGTGTCAGGAGGGGAAAAAGTAAGTTTCCAACTATTAATCTGTCTGCACATCAGCCTGAACACCTCCCTTCCTTCCACATTAAAACCTGTGGTTTTCCCAGATTCTCTATTTAAAGGAATTTATTAAGCTAAATTCACTTTTTGCACAGTTTTAAGCTCTCATTTGGTTCTCAGCTGCTTCTAAAAACGGCCCAATTATGGCAATAATTTAATGTTTTTTGATGTCTGGAAATGAGCTGTTCCAAAAACCTCTTGATTAAGTCATGTAGCGTTACCTAACAACCATGGTGACATCCAGCCTGTCACCTAGCAACCCAAGTGGTGCTCCAGCACGTTTGGTCAGCTGGTTTTACTGCTGTGCTGCCTGCAAGAAAAAACAGTTGTTAACTGACCATTCAGAAACGACTTGCTGCATTCTTGTTGGTTGTGCAGGAGGCTCCAATTCTGCTTTTCAAAGATGTACAGCTTTTTAATTGCTCATCTGTTTGTATCCATTTTTAAGTGTGAGTCTAAACGTTGAGTTGTGGGCGTGACCAGCAGCAGGTTATTTGGATTTAAAGTGACAAGACGCCCCAAAAGACTTCATCCTGATTTTGTGCAAAAAATGTAATAATCATGTTTTGTATAGCCCATGGATTTATCCTGACCTGCTTAAGGGTTAATACTTTAATACTTAACTACAGAACAAATATTCATACTTAAAAAATACAGAGTGCAAGAAATGACAACTCTGGAAGAGCAGTGGGTCTTTTGTGGTGCATCATTAGACACAAATATGTTTTTCTCTGCAATTTACTCTGTAATCACCTGAAAGAATGCTTCTAATGAAACTCTGGGTCATTGGTGTTGTCATATCACATGCAAATCATGTGTCTATATCTCCCCCCTGCAGCTCAAAGAAAACAGAGAGCTGACAGAGAGGCTCAGTGTTCTGGAGAAGACCCACACTACTGAGAGGGAGAAACAGTGCAGAGAGATAGAAAACCTGCGCTCTTCAGAGCAGGAGGCCAGAGCCAAAGCAGAGACGGTTCCCTCGCTGCTGGAGCAGCTCTCCTTCCTTCAGGAGGAGCTGGAGAACATCCGCAGAGAGAAGGATCACCAGGAGGAGCAGACAAAGATCTACAAAGAGCAAACGCAACAGGTAGGCCTTAACTTTTGACATCAGGTGATTTGAGCAGGATTTCTTTAGCATCTTATCTGCTAATGATCTGGAATATGGAGAAATTACTTTCTCCATTCAGATAGATACATTTAGACCAATTTCCACAACCTTCAAGGCTAAGTTTTAGATTCTTGTAAATTTGAGGCTTCATTTTATGTTTATCAAACATCAATCTCTTCATGATAATTCATATTTCTGGATGTCTTGATGCGAAAATAAATGTGCCTACAAAGATTGGAGATTATAATATGATAATTTCCTTAAAATCCAAACTGAGTGATTACTAAAAACATGTCCTGTTCCAGAGAATCCATGAGCTGAATATGAAGAACAGTTTGTTAAATAGTAACTTGGAAGAACTAAACGAGGAATTCTCTGTGCAAGCTCAGCATTTAGCAGGTAACGGATCTGCTGGATATCTAAACACCTACATCAATGTGTAAGTGTTGGAAATTAAGTAAAAATGAACTTCTTCTACTCAGAAATTAAAACCAACTTGGAGAACACCAAACAACTGGAGAAGGACTTGACAGACGAGCGCTCTCGCTACCAAAGTCTCCTCAGCGAGCATCTGCAGCTGGAGGAACGGCACAAGGACCTCAAGGAGGAGATGAACATCACCGTAGTAAGGAAGATTTTCCTTCTTTGTATGGCAACAGAAGCTGATTGGACAGTTTTGAAGAGCTCATATACAGTATAGTGCTTTAAACATTTATTTAGATTCCTTAAACCTTTTCACATTGCAACCACAAATGTTCAGTGTTTTCTAATTGGATTTAAATGCAAAGATGTGCAGAATTGTAATGTGGAAATCTCTGTTTTTACCAAATTTGCACATGTAAACACTGAAAGGGTTTCCCAGTCTTTCAAACTGCTGAAGCTCTGTCAGATTGGTGAAACTGGGCCTGTCTCACTCCAGATCCTCTCTTTTTTTTATTTGAAAATGTTATTAAAATTGTTATTCCAAACAATATTACATCCAAACTTTACAATTTTTAAATGTCCTACGGAGATTTCAATCCAGATTCTGATATCATTTAGGTGTGAACCTAACCCAGGCTGATGTCTTTTGCAGCCTATAACAGGTTGGTTTTCTTCCGTGATTTATATTTAGCTCCATTTATCTCTGCTTTCCAGTCCCTGGTGAAGAAGATATTCCCACAGCATTATGGTGCCACCACCATGCTTCACCATGGTGATGTTCAGAGTTAGTTTTCCAGAATAGTCTTTTGCATGTAAGCCAAAATGTAAATTTTCATGTCACGATTGTCTATTACTTTGCGTTCTCTGTAACATACACTGAGGTTTGTGGTTGTTACATGGCAAGATGTGAAAAAGTGGTATGAGTACTTTTGAACTGTACTGTATATCAAATTTTATTTGGTCATATAAATTGGGTAGCAGTTCCAAATGATAATAAAAAAACTGTTTTAATAGAGAAAGTTTAAAACTGATGTATTCAATCCAAGATTCACCCAGCTGTTTGTTGCTTCCTCTAGCAAGTAACTTGACTAAGTTATATTATAGTTTTGTTTTCACTTGTCAAACTATGAAAGTTCTTTATTTAGATGAGTTATTTAGTAATTTTTCAAGCATGACTCTTAATTGGGTTTTTATGAAGCTTATTTTCTGAGAAATATAAATGGATTCCAGAACTATGTAGACATCGCTGTATTTTAATATTAATCTTGTTTATCTTAAATGTTCCTTTTTGTCCCTAATAAGATTTCAAACCAGTCCAGTCACCAGAGGACAGACTCCAACTACAGCAGTATCTCATCTGAGTTTTCTCAAATCCTGAGCTCCACTGAAGACGAAGACAGCGCCATTCAAGCAGAGGTAATCTTTAAAACGCTCATCATCTGCAGATGTACAAGTGTGACTTCAGACAGATTTCATGGATAAGATTTAGATGATTTGTTTATAAAGAAATGTTTAAAATCCTGGTTAGCTTAATTGAGTGGTAATTTATAAGAAATATTGTGGAAAAAAAAGTTAAAGTTTTCTTTTCTCCTTTCTGTATGCAAACATTGTTGTACTATCCCATTTTAAGAATTGTGCACTTTCAAGATAGCATTGTAAATATGAAATTAATTCTTAATGTTTTGTCCTTTATTTGCCTGGTGGGAAAAAGGACCAACTAACTAACTTGCTTAGTTACTTACTTGGCTAGCTTACCTACTTTACCTACTTACTTTACTTGGCTAGCTTACCTACTTTACTTACTTACTTACTTACTTTACTTGGCTAGCTTACCTACTTTACCTACTTACTTACTTACTTTACTTCTTTGGTTACTTAGTTACATTACTTACTTAACTATAAATTAGAATAATGCACTAGGTAAGAAGTTTTTTTGCAGTGTATTACTAATATTGGTCCATGTTTTTGGTCTTAATATGCAGCTAAATGCTCCAGAGCAGATAATCTGCCAAAGAGCACATAAAACCCTAGAAATGAACATTTTTTTTTTTTACATGACTGTAAAATAGGATTACACAGCTTCTGTTCAAGTTCTATAAATATCACAACTGCTTGATGTGAACTATGCATGATGGAGTAGAAAACATTTCCTTGTGCTTCACAAAAAATATGGGAAATAGAAATTTTTTTGTAGTTTACTGCAGTTCTGTCTTTACTTATCTGTGTTTCTAATCCTCTAGCAGTCCAGTGCCTTAGTTAAATTAATATGATCTGTCTAATCTAATTAATGTTTGCCTGTATTTTGGCAGGATGAGGTCGAGACTAAAGTGGACCTGCCCATTCTTCTAAAGCTTCAGAAAAGGGTGAAGGAGCTGGAGGGAGAAAATCGATCTTTATGGAAAAAGCTGGGTAAAAAAGAGGAGGCCCAACAAGAAAAGGCAAAAGTATGAATTGCCTCTATAAACATTTATCTAAAGTTCAGCTGTTTGGTGTTTGAATCTTACATGATATTTTTCTGTAAAACAAACAAGGAAGTGGAGATACAGACAACTTTTGGCAGGACAGAACTGGACGTAGAAAAATTGAAGGTGCGACTTTCCTTATTACTGAATTTGAAATATGCATAAAACCAAAAAATGGTTCTAGATTTTTGATCTTCAGCCTGTTTTCTAATGTAGCGGCAAGAGCTGGAGTCGGAGAACAAGAAACTGAAGCAGAATCTGAATGAGCTGCGGAAGTCTCTGACCAGCGAGAATAGCGATTTGGCGCCCCCTGCTGCTGGCTCTCTGCCTTACAACATTCTGCTGGAACAACTCAGTTCTTCCAACGAGGAGCTGGAGCTGCGGAAAGAGGAGGTGCTGCTCCTCCGTTCACATATGGTTCGTCAGGAAGCTCTTAAACACAGGGTGAGAAGTTACATGGACTGCATGTGTTCTTCATAATCATATTAAAATGTAATTAATAAAGGAACTTATTGTCTAAATAATAATTTAATTCCAGGACTCTGTACTTGGAGAAAGTGTGAAACTGGATCTCGGTGAAATCCACTCATTACAAGATTTACAAGATTCTGACAGGTAAGAACCACTTGGCTCTGTTTTTATGCTGCATCCTGCCAAAAAATTTTTCTCAAATAATTTATAATCAATAAAGCAAAAATGCACCTGAAGGAAATCCACGAACTGTGCAAGTTCTGTCTTCTAAGATGTGTGAAGCATAACTGAGCAGAATAATTTGTATACCATATAAATGTTATTCTTACGTAAAAATAATACAGCCCAAATTATTGAGACTTTCAAGATGTATGTTTTTAATTGAGTTGTATTGATGAATTTAAAGCTAGAAATCATTCTTAGGATTTCTAGCTTTAAATTAAAACATGACAAGAGGCAGAAACTGACTGAACTTCATCTGAGGTTAGGAATTTTATTTAGAAAGAATTTTATTTAGAAACATGTGAATAAAGAGGAGCACCCCCCACACCCATGAAAATGTAAAACAATTCAGTAACTTTTGGTGTGTTTCTGCTTCAGCTGCTAACAGATTTTAAGTATGATCAAACTGAGAAAACAAAGCAAAGAAAAACAAAGCTGACAATATGTGATCTTGATGTTTTGTTTTCCTTAATGTATTTTATTCATAAGATGTTTAGTGTAAATAACTGCTTGTAAAATGATGTTATTTTTTTGTCTGCAACAGTAAAATAATTGAGGATTCTTCCCATTTATCTCTCTTCCCAGTAAATCAGCTGTTAAGACTACCTTTGTCTTTTCTGGTTTCTTATATGGGAACTCAACTCTTTCTAATTGGAGATGTTAATGCCTGCGGTCACTTTCTGATGCTTCTCCTTCAGATCCACTAATATTCATACCCTGAATGAAGATGGGGAGCTGTGGCTTGCTTATGAAGGCTTGAAAGAGACAAATAGGTAATGATGCAATATACTGTACATCTATTAGGCTTTATACTAACAACATGGCTGAAAAACATAACACGATATAAGCGTTTCCTATCAGTTGATATAGTTATTGATTGTTTTTTTTTTTGTCTTAAATATCTGAAATACCGTAAAACTGGTGCTGTGACCTTTTGTGTTTTATCCAGTTTTCAAGCTACACTGTTGTTTTTAGTTTTTGATCAGCTTTGAGACACCGAGGCAAAACTTTAAACTACTGCTGTGCAAGTTACTCAACAGGTTGTTGCTAGGTAACCAAAGAGTGACTGAGTTGCTAGGTAACCAAAGAGTGACTGAATTGCTAGGTAACCAAAGAATGAGTGAGTCAGTTGATTCCACCAATCTTGCTTAGCTGGCTTAGGAGATGTAGGCCTTTCCTCTGCCTACATCTCCCAGAATGCTGTGCAGTTCTGTGAAATTATTGGATATTCTATTAAACACATTATCTGTTGATATTGATTAAATGTCTATTGTGATATATCTTATTGATTTATTGCCCATTGCTAGTTTATAACCATCTTAACAAGAAAATTCTAGGATTTCGTACATATTTTATTCATATCTGAGTTTAATGGTTGGTTTTTTGCACATTTTAATTTTGGTTTTATCTTTGTGGACATAGAATGTCGCAGCGCTGTGTGTGTATGTTCTTTGTTGTTTATTTGCATGATAAAACACTAGAACAAACTGAGTGAGTGTGCTCTTTGTTTTCTACCCTGGATCTGATCATGATCCAAACATCCTGCAGGCTTCTGGAGACCCAGATGCAGGAGCAGGAGTGTCTTCACAGTGAGAAGTACAGGAAGCTGACTGAGGAGATGAACAAACTGAGGTCTGAAAAGGAGCATCAACAAAAGCTGCTGGCTACGAGCCTCCTTTTACCCGAAGATGCCCGAATAGATGCAAGCCTGAAGCACGAGATAACGCGGCTCACCACTGAGAATCTGGTGGGTTTGTTTTCTGGATTTGTGATCGCTCTTTCTTCCTTTCTAATTACCTCAAACCAAGTTCTGATGTGTCCGTCATTGCTGTTTCTTCTCAATGGAAGTAAGACGTCGATAAAAATTCAGATTTCATCATTAATTTATTTTTTCTTTAATTTCAGGAACGAATGGAGCAACAACAGAAACAAGATAAAACAATACGCAAATTGAAAAAACAACTTAAGCTGTATATGAAAAAAGTGGAAGATTTAGAAGGTAATCCAGTCATACTACATTTGAAAATATGAACCCATATTTTACAAAAATTCACAATCTGGATAAAAAGTCAAGCAAAATGTATCAAATTAATTATGTCACTTATCCTGTGTAGTGTATTATATCTGTATTATAACTTATTATTATTATTGCTGTTATCATTGCTATTATTATTAATTTTAGTTTTTATTATTAGTAGCATTATTTTTAGCATCAGTAATGAATAATAAAAAAGGAATTTGACTTTTTTTCTCAGATTAAAGTCAGAGTTTGATTTGTTGACATGACGGTTAAAAAATTACAACCTGGCAGTGATCTGATTGGTTCTCCTATTATTTTTAGCGAACGCTCGTCAGACGATTAGCTCTTCTGAGACGAGCATGCCGGTCCGACCGGTGCACATCGCACGCAAGGAGAAGGAGTTCCAGGGCATGTTGGAGTTCAAGGAGGACGACACGGGTCATTTGCTCAAGAACCTGGTCGTAGGTGCGCGTTGTTCCAACAACCCGTCTGTTTCATGTGATAACAGTAGGTCAGGATGTTTCTGGTTTTCAGTGACTGTGGTGATTTTCACAGATCTGAAGCCTCGCGGTGTCGCAGTCAGCTTCACTCCAGGGCTTCCTGCCTTCATCATCTTCATGTGCCTTCGATATGCAGACAGCGTGAACGACGACAGGAGACTCAGCACTCTCCTCAATTCTACAATCAGCAGCATCAAAGGCGTCATCAAGGTGCCGCGTTTAACCTTGATAAACGCGACACAGTTTAACAGTTTTTAGTTGAAAAACAAATGCCAGGGTTTATTTTTAGATTAATTTGGACTGATTTCCAACAAAATTTTGAGAAACTGATCTATGTGTTTATCTTTAGACGCATTGATTACTGCAATGCTAAAACCAGGAAGGTAAAGCACATCACCACAGGCTCCCAGTAGAACCAGGCCCAATGCTCCTCCAATCTGGAACAAACTTCCAGAAAACTGCAAAACAGCCGAAACACAGAGTTCCTTTAAATCAAGGCTTCTCCTTTCCCCTGTTTAGAGTTGAATTTGGTTTCCCTGCAAAAACACAAAATCTCACCAAGTGTTTTTGTTTAATATCTTATTACAGTTGAAATAAGGCAAAAATAACTTACAAGTAAGTTTTCACAAGACAGAAAGCTTGTTTTAAGTCAATAATTCCTTAATATTGTTAAAATTGTATCAATATTTCACTTGGAACAAGACATTTTCTCCACAAGTGAAAAAAATATGCTAGTGGAACTTTTTTTTATTTTTTATTTTTTAATCAATATTGAAGATTTATTGACTTAAAACCAGCTCCTATACCTTGGTGAAAAGTTACTTATAGGATAGTTTTATCTTATTTCTAGTGTCTGAAGATATTTACACTCAAAGTAGAACAAAAGTACTTGGTAAGATTTTGTACTTTTGCAGTGTAGTAGTAACTTGATGTGTATTTGCTTGATAATTTTGATGATTTAATTTGACAAGCTGTTTTTTTTTTTCTTATTTAATAATTGGTGATGTACGACGTTTTTATGATGTAAAGCATTTTTAATTGCCTTGTTGCTGAAATGTGTTTTCTAAAAAAGCTTGACTTGATTTTGTCCGTGCAGAGAAAAGGAAATGATTTTGAGGTGGTGTCGTTCTGGCTGGCCAACACGTGCCGGTTAATGCACTGTCTGAAGCAGTACAGTGGAGATGAGGTGAGCATCAAGATATACCTGCGTCTTAAATAAAGCTGCATAATCATGTAATTAATCTTCCCTGCAGGTGTTTATGGTGCACAACACTGCTAAGCAGAACGAGCAATGCCTGGCTAACTTTGAGCTGACAGAGTACCATCAGCTTTTTGGTGACCTGGCCATTCAAATCTACCGTCAGATCATCAAAAGCATGGAGAACATCCTGCTACCCCTGATAAGTAAGAAGACCTGAGCCCAAACTTAAGCTTGTTGCAATAAATCAATTAATCACATCATAAATTAAAATTAGCCCAATAATTTGTTTGTTTTTTCTTGTATCTTTTATTTCTTTCTATCAAAAGTTTCAGTCTGGTCCATTGGTCTCAACTTGACCATTTTTTAAGGGCCATTTTTGAATGTCAAAGTGAATACTCTTTCAAGGCATTATGTCTTAAAATCATACTGCTGTGTTTTGTAGTACCATGCATGCTGGAGCATGAGGCAGAGCAGGGAGTTTTAGGCTCCAAACCAACAGGCCTGAGGAAGAGGAGCCCCAGCTGCCCTGATGAAGCTTTGACAGTGGAGGTCCTCCTGCAGCGTCTCAGCTTCTTCCACACCACCATGAGTCAACACGGGATGGACTCTGACATCATCAAGCAGGTGGTCAAACAGCAGTTTTACATCATCAGCGCCGTGACACTTAACAACCTGCTGCTGAGGAAAGACATGTGCTCGTGGGGAAAAGGCCTACAGATCAGGTAATCACAGCAACACTTTCTTATTTTCTAAAACTAACTGGGAAGGAGGCAACAGAAGAGAGATTTATGCATTATTTGGATTAACAATACCCATAAAAATTAGAGCTCTGTCAAATTCTGCTGCTAGTGATATATATTGACCAGTTGGATAGACTTTAACTTCCTGAGATGCTAAAGCCAGCAAAGCATGGTGGGCAATATAGACTAGACTGCAATATTTTAATAATGTCTATGATTTAAAAAGAAAACTATTTAATACTTTATAAAGTCCCTTTATGGCTGCGAGTGCACAGTATTTTTTCAAGACGGCATTACCGTATTTTCCGCACTATAAGGCGCACCGGATTATAAGGCGCACCTTCAATGAATGGCCTATTTTAGGACTTTTTTCATACATTAGGCGCACCGCATTATAAGGCGCATAGAATAGACGCTTCATACTCTATTATTACACATCCACATTAATAAAGAAATGGTCCCCGAGTACTTTATATAGTAGGCTGGCCCAGTCGTTGTTTCACTCACGGTGTTGGTGTTGCGATATTATGCCCAACTGCTTTCTGGGTAACACAGACCAACCGACACGCTGCCGCTGCAGTCTCTGTCTCTCTTCCCCTGCCCCTCCCCCCCTTTAAATGTATTATCAAACTTTATTAACAAACCAGTGTTCTGACAACTATCCCAGCATGCACCGCGCACTACTTCTTCTACGGGGAAAAAGAAGTTGGCGGCTGCTTACCGTAGCAGCCTACTGCATGTCTGTGTAAACATGACGTCTTTCATTTCAATCTGAGTTAATTAGCGTAGCATTTCTGCCGGATTTTCACAACATATCAGCCACGACAATGGACAGGGGAACCAACAAGTTCATGTCATCTTTTTTGGACGACATCAAGGTGTTTGAGCCACTGGATGCCTCCAACATTGTGCGCGTCACAGCTAAAAGCTACCGATAGATGAGGAAAACAGCAGATCCTCACACCCTCAGCATAAATATAGCTGTGGACAAGATCACTGATGCCTATTGTTCTTGCAAGGCTGGGTAAGTCGGCATTCATGGTTTTGATGGTCCACAATGTACATTAGCATATGTTTACTACTGTAGCTTGTGTTAGTGAGACGGTCACGCACGTGGTAGCTGCACTGTGACCTAAAATGGGCATTAGCCAATGAAACGCGGCCCCTGTGGTAAGGTCCGTTGCTGGACCTGTTGTGGCTCAATATTGGTCCATATATAAGGCGCACCGGATTATAAGGCGCACTGTCGGCTTTTGAGGAAATTGAAGGTTTTTAGGTGCGTCTTATAGTGCGGAAAATACGGTACTTTAAAAAACAAAGCGTGATTTTAAACTACACACATTTACTTTTTTTTATTTTTTTATTTATTGATATGTATTGATATTCTCATGGAGAAAATAGTACAAATAAAATTTCCAATAATAACGTCCAATAATTTAACATCATTAATTGTTTTTTTAGTCAGTTATGAGACACCTTGGTGAAACCTTAAACTGCTGCTAGTTACTCACCAGCTTGTTGCTAGGTAACCAAAGCGTGAGTGAGTTGCTAGGTAACCAAAGAGCGAGTGAGTGGAGCCGCTCTGGAAACCTAAATTTTAAATCTAATATCCACTTTCAGTTAGAAGTATCAGAGTGAGGAGGATAAATTTTATACCTTTTTGTTTTGAATTTGTAGAAAACCTGCAATTCTGAATCATTTTCCTCCTCGTGTTGCTTTTGTTTAGGAAAACTCCTTTTACATGAACTCCTTGTAGTGCTTTTCACTTTTAATCTGAAGTGTGTCTTGTCCTCCTCTCTGGGTGAAGGTACAACGTTTGGCAGCTGGATGAGTGGCTGTCAGAGAGGGAGCTGAGCGGCTGTGGAGCAAAGGAAACTCTGGAGCCTCTCATTCAGGCTGCACAGCTTTTACAAATCAAGAAAAACACTGAAGCTGATGCCAAAGCAATCTGTAGCATGTGCTCCTCCCTCACCACAGCACAGGTTCGGCATCAGAAAACATCCCAGCTTTTTAAATCTTTACACAAATAAATAAAACTCAATTCACTCTTATCTTTTTTTAACAGATTGTTAAAATCCTGACCTTGTACACTCCAGTAATTGAGTTTGAAGAAAGAGTTTCAAACACATTCATCACCACCATTAAAGTAAGGTCTTAATACGGGGGTGTCCAAAATGTGGCCTGAGGGCCATTTGTGACCTTTGAAATGATTTTAATCAGCCCTAACTCGTAACTGATGACCCCAAAAATGTGTAAATTGTTTGTTTTTCTTTTAATGTGAAGCCTTTTTTTATGTTTCAAAGCTTCAAGTATCTGTAGATTTTATATTTATGAATTTTTTTGGTTTGTGAGTAGTTTAAATTTGCCAATTTTAGGGGGACAAAAAGTTTGGGCACCACTGTTTTAATCTTTAGTCTTTTATTATGAAGTCTTCATGTAATAATTCATTAACTCTTTTCTTTTCTTCCTTTAGAACCTTTTGAAAGACAGAGCTGAGTCGTCCAACTTGATGATGGACGCCAAGAAAATATTCTCTGTCACATTCCCGTTCACGCCTTCCTCCGTGGCTCTGGAGACCATCCAGATCCCCGCAAGCCTCAACCTGGGCTTCCTTATCCGTGTCTAGAGCTGACCTCTGACCTCTGATCGCACCTTGTTTTTCTAATCCTGTTTACAAGTAAATAAAATAAACCAAAGACTGTTTTCCATCAAAGTTTGTATCTTAAAAAAAGATGTTATCGATGTGTGAATATTGTCTTTTTTCCCCCCAAGAATACAAACCGACTGAATAGGAAATATGCAAAAATGTTTCTTAAAGGAGAAACTTTAAAAAGAAAATTAAGAATTTTAGCAAAGAAATGTGACATTTCACCTGTTGGCATTAGTAAAAATACAGCGCTGGCCTTTAGCTAACTTACAGTCATCATGGATGTGAAGGGTGAACAAATTTTAAACCTTTTTCCAGAGTGGAATAAGAATACAGCATACAAAAAACATAAAAAATTGAGTTAATTCTATTCATTTAATTGAATTAAGTTCGGGAAACTTGATGCATTTACTTTTCTGTAACATTTGCGTGGATAAATTTTATTTGATTAAGCATCAAATTAACTCAGTTTCAAAAAAAAAACATTGGATCAGCTGTTGTGTTTTTTCAGTGTACATCGTAGACTTTGGTGCACAAGTTTGAATTTATTGTGGATTTATCTCAAAACAGTCTGGCTTAGTTAGGTGTTATTGTAATTATAACGCCTAACTAATGGAGTTAAATGTCTTGAAAGTTTTAGAGTTACCACCTTAGTTCAAAACTGATCGTTGTCCTGCTGGAACATGCAGTGGTCAGTTTTCCACCATCTTGTTCAGTCAGCATTACTGGCCCTCAGCATGATGCTGTCACCACCATGCCTGATTGTTAGGTTTAAAGTTCTCACTTTGGCTCCTCCAAACAAACTTCTTATCATTGTTGCCAAATAACGCAATCTTAGTCGTGTCTGAAAAGACACATATTTGTGTCATTTTTCCTACTTTTTGGGGGGTTGAGAACATCTCAGCTCATGGGAAAGTGAAACTTTCTTCATCGGGGCATTCTGGTTCTTGAGTTGTTTGATTGAAACTTGGACATAATTCATAGTTCAAACTGGATAATTATGCCAAACGCTCATTAAGTCTGTTTGGAAATGCCTTCCTAAAGCCCCAATCTCAACCTTTTTGAAAGTTTCTGGATTCTGCATAAAAGCATAGTTCCAGGGAAAAAAAACAAATTAAGTCAACGCTACCGATTCTGACAGGAAGAAAGACCAAACGTTCAGCCAAATTTAAAAAAGAAGGTTGTTGATGGCTACAGAAAGAGTTTCTCTTCAGCTGACTGAAAGACTCCTAACATGTGGGAATGTTTGTATGAATTTGAGCTTATATAAATAATTTTACTCTGTGTGGGTTGGGCAAACGCCACATTAAAGTTAAATAAACACACAGTTCTTGCTTTTAAGTCAGTGAATTTAAATGCTGTATAATTATTTGCCCTGGAAAAGAAAACGTTATAATCCACCATTAAAAGCCCAGAATGAATCATGAACGAATGTAAACTTCACGTTTGATTTGTGGAATAAGAAATGTATTGAACTGTTTCATGGCTAAAAAATTTGGTTATTATAGCCAAAGTTATAAAATGTTATTTCTAAAAAATATTTAAAAGCCTTTGGACTTCAGCAGCAGTTTTATAATGGTTTAGATGTCAGGCCAAGCTGGAGAGAAATATTAATTTTATTTTATCTGAAATGTTTTAAAGCATTAATTTGAATGCTAACATTTCTTTCTCTTATGCTCAACTATAACCTACTATAGCATCCTGTTGTATATCTGAATTTAAAGACAAATTTGTCAATTTTTCCCCAACTATTTAAACTACTTGCAATTTTCAAAACACTAAGATTTTCTCATTGAAAAACATAAACCAAAAATCATATTTTTACAGTGACATTGTATGCTAAATACGTCACATTTTGCATACAATGTATAAAATTTGCATAAATTTTAAAGTTATGTTTAATTATCTCCACCAACGTCTTCCTTCTGCCGTTTCCATGTGAACTAACTTATCCACGGTTGTTTTGAGACTTTGACAGCTTTTATATTTATGATTAAACCCGTTCAGGTGTAAAACTACGTCCTAAGTGTTCGTGAATGTACCGAGGTCATAGAGGTTTGCATCCGGTTTCTTTAGTGGCGAGGATCCTTGATAAAACGAGCACACCCTCAGACGGTGGGACAAGCCTGTCACGAGACCGAGGGGGCGGAGACAGCCAAAGTCCCGAGCAGGTGAATTACAAGCCGGGCAGGAAAAGACGACACTTTCCTGGAAGTTTCAAAATAAAGCTCAGGATTCCGTAATCAACTTCCTTGATGACTGATCAAGCAAAGGAAGAATTTGATATTTAGACTTTAAGGAAGCATCACTAGAGGTGGGTAAATTGTATTAGAGTAAAATTACTTCAAAATATTTTAACTCAAATAAAAGTAAAAAGTTACTCAAAAAATTACTTGAGTTAAAAAAGCACTAAACAAGGTATTCAAGTATTGAGTAACTGACCATTTAATATTTTACAATCTCATCAAAGAGACAAAAAAATATTAAGTTACATTCAAATTTGGGAATTTCAAACACTAAAATGAAAAAAATAATACAAATGAATAACAATTATAAAATGACAAATTTTATACAAAGCATAAAACATGAATTAAATAGTTAAAGTATATTTTATACATTTATATTATTTGAGTGTCTTTTTGGTCCAAACAGGTTTGCTCTTCTGTTGGTAAACTTACTTACACTGTTAGGTAGAATGTCCAGAAATTTTAGTTTATTATTACTGGTGACTTTAAGGAGATGATAATAATATAAGACAAGTAAAATCAAAGTTATGGTGTAGTGAAAATACTCCTAAAGATACTTTTTCCCTCAAGAAAATGTAATTGAGTAAATGTAACTTCATTGTTTTTTTATATTAAAAATAAATTAAAATGACAGATGTAATATATCCAAATACATACAAGAAGATATTACAGTAGTTATTTTGGTGGTAAACATACTTTACAGAGAAAATTTAAACAAACATGCCAAAATACTGCTGTTTTGTACATGATATTTATGCATAATGATAATAGTAAAAAAAAAATCCAACCAGTGATTAACTTTTTATAACAAGCGTCACCTCCAATTTCTTTGGGTACTTCCACACTGTTATACTTCAAATACTCTTTGTTTTTGCAGTTGTATTTTTCGTAGTAAAAATAAAGAAAAAAAAATTGTGACTGACATATTCACACCTCCAATCTATGAATGGATGGATTTGGTCGTGATGTTTTTATTTTAAAGTATCTTAGTACCTTTAGTGGGACTCTTATTGTGAAACCCCTTCCCGGAAGCGCGATCCTACTTTGTGAAACTTGTTCGGTGATTGTTTTATGGTTGTTGGAAACAAGCGCAGTCTCTCAGGGACTTTATGGCAACTTGGAGAGAAAGTACAGGGAAGCAGCAGGTGCTAAAAAACACAAAGTGAAGCTCAAACATGGCTTTATCTGAACTGTACACAAAGGTAAGAGTCAGCTCTTTATTATTTTTATACTATTAACATATGTTTGATGTATTTGACGTTTTCACAGACATATGGAAACTTTCCCAGTGTTGAGGGAGTGTAACGCATCGTGGATTTTTATTTTATTTATTTTATTTTATTTATTTATTTTAGAAAATATAAAGATTTATGTACAATTAGAGTGACGTTTATGCTTACTTTATGTAAAAATCTTAATTATTTTTCACTCTTTAACCCATTTCTTCCAGTATAACAGAGTGTGGATACCAGATGAAGAACAAGTGTGGAAATCGGCTGAAATCACTAAAGACTTCCACTCGGGCGATAATGTTCTTGAATTACTCCTCGAAGACGGAACTGTGAGCAAATAAAATGTCTACATGCAACTCCGATGAATCCCTAGATGTGAAAATGAGCAGCTGACCTTTGACTTATCGTTCTGCAGGTTCACCTCCACCCGGTTGACCCCTCCAAGCCCAAACTGCCCCCTCTCAGAAACCCAGACATCTTGGTAGGGGAGAACGACCTCACGGCTCTCAGCTACCTGCATGAACCTGCGGTCCTGCACAACCTCAAAGTCCGATTCGTCGAGTCCAGAATCATCTATACCTACTGTGGTAAAGATATTTATTTTTATTCTTTACTTCAGTGTCTTGCAGAATTATTAATGCTCAGTTTTCAGCCCTGCAAAAACACAAAATCTTACAAAGTGCTTATAGTTTCTAGTGCAAAACTAACTTTTTTTTTTTTTGGCAAGATACAGGAGTTTGTTTTAAGTAAATATTTTATTATTATTGATGAAAAACTACCAGGTAATTTCACTTATAACAAATATTTTTCACGTTATGGTGAAATAATCTACCAACGGAACTAACACTTTTTCATCAATGTTAAATAATTATTTTCTTAAAACAAGCTCCTATATCTTACTAAAAAGTTACTTGTAAGTTAGTTTAGTCTTATTTCAAGTATAATAATTTATTTGCACTAGAAACTAAACCAAAAATAATTGGTACGATTTTGTATTTTTGCAATAAGCAATTGATCAATTAATAGCAAGATAAATGAAGATGAGCCCAATAATTTCTATTTACAGAGGCAACATAATCTATTTTATTTATTGGCTTCTGTTCTGTTTTATTAATTGTTATTGGTTATGTGTTGTTTTTTTTTACAAAATTTTTATTATTAATATTCTCACCTTCTTAAAGGTAATAGCCCAAGGCATTTTTAGCTAAAAGTACCTTTGGCACAAAAAAAAAATCACCACATCTTTATTTCTAAAAGATGTTTTAGGTGAAAAAAAAGTCACTACTCTGACACCCTATGAATTTAATCCTGTCGCCTTCAGAAGTCACCAAATTAGATGTGTATTTAACTAAATGTCCAATAAATGCAGATTTGTTTGAAAGCCTCAGAAGTTTGTTAGAGAATATCTAACAAACAGTATCTAACATGATGCTGTTGAATGAACAAACAGGGAACGGAGACAATCAGAGATAAAGCTGTAGAAAAGTCTAAAGCAGTTTAAAAATAAAGTCAAATAGTGACACTGGATGAGCTGCAGAGCTTTGTTTGGAGTATCTGTTGACAGAGCAGCTTTTATTTGAGCTCTTCATGTATTTGGCTCTTACAAGAGTCAAGCTTGTTTAATTGTTGAAAGAAAGACATTCAGGACACACAGCAAACATGTGAGGCAGAAATGTCAACTTTTCATTTCTGGCCACATAAAGACCAGAAAAACATTTGAGCCACATTTAGTTGTGTCTTCTGTCTTCTGCTCTTTAAGTCAAATACGTTTTAGATTTTGAACCTAAATGTGAGTTTGTGAAAGATAAACTTGCAGCAGTAAGTTGTGTTAACTTTTTATTAATTTAGTCAAACCTCCAAGAGTTGAATAAACTGAGTTTTTAGGTTTGCACTTAAAAAACTGAAAGAAGAGAAAGACAGGAGTGGGAGCTATTTCCCAGAATGCTTAGCGGCATGTTTCTGTCTCCTGAGGTGGAAGTGCGTTACGTTGATCTGACTCTGGTGTTTTATTAAGGCAAATGTTCATTTTAATGCAATTCTCAGTCAGCAAAGCTTGAGGATAATGTCCTGATCTCACTAAATGTTTCTGAGCTGAATTCATTGGGATGTTTAATAAAATTCATCATCAGATCAGAAATTTTGTTCAAACAAGAATTTAAATTAATCTAAAGTAAAATAAGTATTTATTTTAACTTGATATTGTGAGTAAAATAATAAAAAAAATGTGGCTCTTTAACTATGTGAGGGCAGATTTTTAGTTAAAACTCACAATTCAAGATTAATGAAGTTGAAAAAACAATGTTTAGACAATTTGCCTCTAATTGTTAAATCAACTTCATGAACTTTAATTTCTGAGTTAAAACCAAAACAATTTTCTTGTGACTTAAATTGCATTTTCAAGGCAGCAGGTGGACTTTCATTTTCATCTTAAACCATCTCCAAATGTTTTCCAGTGCACTCAAAAGGCCAGTTGTGGTAAAATGTGTAATAAAATCACCCATTAAACCCATTTACATAAATCCCAGTAAAACATTTTGAAGGTGTAAAATAACAGAATGTGGACAGATTTCAGGTGTGTTTTGCTTTCGGCTCAGGCTCATTGGTTCCTCTTTTCCAGGTATCATTCTGGTCGCTGTAAATCCGTATAAACAGCTTCCTGTCTATGGAGACGCAATCATTCATGCTTATTCAGGCCAGAACATGGGAGACATGGATCCTCATATATTTGCTGTGGCGGAGGAGGCGTACAAACAGATGGCCAGGTAACAAAATGTACAAATCACTTGGAATATCTAAAATCAGTCAAACTTTCTCTGGATATAGCTCTAGATCAATATGTCATGGCCAGTTTTTTGTTTTGCTAATTTGTTGTATTAGCCAAGAAGAAATACAGAAACACACCCACCCAAAATTTATACATATATTTAATTATTTAATCAGGTTTTTTTAAACAAACAAGTAGTGGGACAAGAGAAAACATCTGCAAACATAACCAAGAACAAAATAATAATCGTAGCACTACTTTCCTGCTCCTTTCTGCTTGAAAAGGAGTAGAGATAGAGAGAGAGATAAACAGGCGTGGAAACCAATCTGATTAAAAGAAATCAGCACGTACAAACAGATTTTTTCCTGAAGGAGATCATTGCTACCAGTTTCAGTTTCCATCGAGACTTGAGGCTCGTCAGAGAGAAACTGCGGCTCACATTTGCTACTCAAATGCAGCTCGATTGTTTCCGATTTCATGCAGAAGTTTTTCAGAAGTCCATCGTAATAATTTCTCTTTCAATCAGTTTGATTCTTGTGTGTCCTGTGATGCCACTACAATTTAAACTGTATTTTAGAGAGGCAGCATTCGGCTTCTATGCACCACAAATATGGAGCAAAATTTCATAAAATTGTAAAACTGCTGAAACACTGAGTTCGTTTAAAGCTCGGCTAAAACCCCATCAGTTTATCGTTGCTTTTGAACCACAATAAACGAAAAAGTAACCAATATTTTGATGCGTAAAGACTGTTGATGACTTTGTATTTTTGTTTTTTTATGATGTAAAGCACTTGGAACTGCTTTGTTGCTGAAAAGCGCTACATAAATAAACTTGATTGATTGATTTTCACTAACAGGAACCATAAAAACCAGTCCATCATTGTGAGCGGGGAATCCGGAGCTGGCAAAACCGTCTCGGCGCGTTACGCTATGAGGTACTTTGCTGTTGTGAGCAAATCTGGAAGTCAGACTCGGGTTGAAGACAAAGTGCTGGCTTCCAATCCAATCACAGAGGTACAATTTTACCCGACATTTTGAAGCAACACGATGTAGAATCGACAAAAAAATACTCAAAGGTGTTTTTGTCTTTTTTTTTTTTTTTTTCAGGCAATTGGAAATGCAAAAACCACCCGAAACGACAACAGCAGCCGGTTTGGAAAATACACAGAGATCAGCTTTGACAGGCGGTATCGCATCATCGGAGCGAACATGAGGACTTACCTCTTAGAGAAGTCCAGGGTGGTTTTTCAGGTAGGGGAAAAGCTTTATACAAGCCTTGCAAAAGTATTTACACCCCCTTAAATCTATTCACATATTTTCATGCTAAACTCAAAAGCAGAGCATTGTTACTTAGTGGAAGGGACTGAAGCTGCATTCACAGCAGGCAAATGCGAAAAATATCCGACTTTTTCACTGCATTCTGAACCGCCTGATTCCGATCTTTTCACCCCAAAATAATCCGATCTGTGCCACTCCCATAAATCGGATCCGATTGTTTCCAGAGTCTGAACAGTCATGATTTTTATGTCTTCGATGTGAGACATGCGTCATCTTTCTGCACCAGAAAAAAACGACGAGCGTCGACAATCACTGAAAATTATGATTCTGAATTTTTTAAAAGAAGTCTTTCTTTTGATTTGCCTCCTTTGTGTTGATGTAATCTTATGACGATACTGTCGGCTCTCAACTTTAAAATTGATCCAGATTGAACCTCTGATTAAATGTAACACAGATGGATTTTTTTTGTTGCCATTTTGGTAGTTATATTTAATTTTATTTAAACACACCAAAGTGTTGGTGGTGAAAACCTTTTATTTTTCCCCTTCCAGTTCATAATGGTGTGCTGCTCTGTCATAAGATCCCAATAAAAACATAACTAAATGAGACAAAGGTCAAGTGAGGGGCAATGTATGCGCTGTTCTTTTTACATCATCTTTGTAGATATCTTATATATTCATATGTTTGTTTTGTGTTGTCCTGCTTTATTGTTTTTGCAGGCAGAAAATGAGCGTAATTACCACATATTCTACCAGATGTGTTCGTGTGCAGACTCTGCAGAGTTCAAGCACCTCAGACTGTGTGAGTGTTTGTCCTGAGTTGTTGCTTCTGAAGGCTGGATGCTCAGCTGACTTTGTTTTACCAGTGGATATGAACCCTTTAGCTAACAGCTTGAATAATAAGGAATTAATGCAGTTTTTGTTTGTGTCTTTTTAAAAATGTGATGGTTTTTTGTACTATCTTCACAGAAAAACAAGTTGGTTTCACTCTTTTTGCTTGATACTTTGTTGTCTTACTGATTTGCAGTGAGTGCCGATGAGTTCAGGTACACCGGCATGGGTGGCGACATAACCATCGATGGTGTGAATGACAGAAAGGACTTTGAAGAGACTCGACAGACCTTCTCCCTTCTGGGTAAACTCACCCCACATTTAAGCATTTTATTTTTCTGCGTTTCTCACGTTGGCTTTAAGATGCTAACTTTTCCCTGACATGCAGGTTTGAAAGAGGACTTCCAGTCAGACGTATTTAAAGTTTTGGCTGCAATTTTGCATTTGGGGAATGTGGAGATCAGAAGCTCTGGGGACGACAAGTCATCAGCTCCTGTGAGTGCTTTTCAAAGTAAAATGCATGCCGATTTCAGCAGGTGGAATTAAAAAGCTCGGCGCGTTTATGTCGCAGCTGAGCGATCCACACCTGGCGGCGTTCTGTGACTTGCTGTGCGTGAGCGCGGCTGAGCTGGTGCGATGGCTGTGCAATCGCCGGATCGTTCTGGTGGCTGAGACGGTGGTGAAGCCGGTTCCTAAAGAGCGCGCGGCGGCCGGCAGAGACGCTCTGGCTAAGCAGATCTACGCACACCTGTTTGACTGCATCATCAGCAGGATCAACACGGCGCTGCAGGTTCCTGGAAAACAACACGCTTTCATCGGCGTTCTGGACATCTACGGGTGCAAATGACACTTCCTGTCTTATCTTCCTTCATGCTTTTTTCCTGTTTTCCCTTCATCGTTAGATTTTCTTTTGCTCTTCTCCTCAGATTTGAAACGTTCGACATCAACAGCTTTGAGCAGTTTTGTATCAACTATGCAAATGAAAAGCTCCAGCAGCAGTTTAACTTGGTATGAAGCATATTTTGGTTTTCTGGCTCCAGCCTGGTGATTTATGAGCTTTATATTACGTCTCCTCCTTTTCAGCATGTGTTCAAACTGGAACAGGAGGAGTACATGAAGGAGGACATCCCTTGGACGCTGATAGACTTTTATGATAATCAGCCTGTCATTGACCTGATCGAAGCAAAGATGGGGATCCTCGACTTGCTTGATGAAGAATGCTTAGTAAATGCGTTTTTGACTTTTTAAGCTGTTTCTGTTAAATCTGCTGCTGACATTGGAAAATCCTTTTGCAGTTTCCTCAGGGGACAGACCAGAGCTGGCTGCAGAAGCTGTTCAACTACCTGGAAGCCAATCCTTTGTTTGAGAAGCCCAGGTTATCAAATGAGGCATTTGTGATTCAACACTTCGCAGACAAGGTGGAGTAAAGCAACCCAGAGTTCACAAGATGTCTGTCCTCGAATTATCCTTATGAATTTGGCAGTCAGATCTTGATTGGTCCATGTGTTTTTTTGTTGTTTTTTTTCCCCTGAAGTAACGTAAAGCTCTGTACCAGAGTTAGAATTATAGTTCAGTTTTATTTCATTGTGAGTTTTTGTTTATCTAATTCAACTCGTTTTTAGATTTCTAGATTTTCTCAGCTGAATATTTTCCGGTTTCAGTTTAGTTTTTATTAGTTATAGTAATAATTTTTGTTTCTTCGTTCTTTGGTTAGTTTTTAGTTGCAGAATTCAAAAAGTCAAGGGGTTAGGATTGGGGTTAGGGTGATTATGCACACATCATTTGGGTAATGACTCCCGCGGTTTATCGCAACTTTTACTGTCACTATTTTGCAGACTAGCATAAGCGGCAACAGGATGACTACAGAGTGCCGCAATTTGTCAATAAACCACAACATAACATACATTTCTGCTGAAAAATTTCTAAAAAATATTTACTTTATTTCACTAAAAGTCACTAGAATTACAACAAATGACATGCTGGGTTCATCCCTCAAGCATCTCCCACCTAACAAGCATGCTAACGACCTTCTCATCAACAGTTGTCAAACTTTTATGTAAATTTTATTAATTTTCTAAATTAGTTGTATTGGTGGAAGTTTGCTTGTGGGAAAACGACAAGCAAAACCTTCCATTTGTGTTTAAGTTTCATTTTCACTTTCAAAAACCAAGCTCCGTTTGTTCATGAAGCGATAAATTTGTTTTCTGCAGCCAAAAATATCCTTTTCAATGCCTGTGTGAGTGTTTAGTGGTGGAATCTGGTTATTTTCTGATAAAAAAAAGGGAGAATCAGTTATTATCTTCACAGTGAGTTATTTTAAAGATTATTCAGAATGATTTCTGTACTTTCTAGCTACTTTCCGAGGCTTAAAGCCTGTTTTTTTAATCTAAACTTTGTTTCCTGAGCAGGTTGAATATCAGTGCCGAGGTTTTCTTGAGAAGAATCGAGATGCTCTTTATGAAGAGCTGGTGGACACGATGAGAGCCAGTAAGGTGATCTAAGTTTATAAATGCCGAATGTCTTACACAAGCCAGGCAGAGCAGCCGTTTTTCCACGCTTTAACACATTTCCTCTGTTTGCGCCTGCTATCAGTTTTCCTTTCTGGCACATTTTTTCCAAGAGGAGGAGCCGAGCAGAGCGGCCAGTAAAGGCGTCAAAGTTAAATCAGCCAGGCCTTCGGTGAAACCAGCCAACAAGCAGCTGAGGACCTCAGTGGGAGATAAGGTGAGTTTTTGTCATTTATCTAGAATAACCCAAGTTTCTTGTTTTGTTTTTTTTTCTCTGAACATTGTGATTTGATGCAGTTTCGCAGCTCCTTGTCTTTACTGATGGAAACCCTGAACGCCACCACCCCTCACTATGTGCGCTGCATAAAGCCCAACGATGAAAAACTCCCATTTGAGTACGTTTTTGTGGAATTGTATTTGGAGTATTTAGCTCCTTATTCACCAAACTTTCCAGATTACTTTCTTTTTGTTATTTCTTCTTTAGATACGACTCAGGGCGAGTGGTGCAGCAGCTGCGGGCCTGCGGAGTGCTTGAAACTATTCGGATCAGTGCACAGAGCTACCCGTCCAGGTGACTCTATCTGTGTAACTTGCAACACATTTATGTCTGTAAATGCTTTCCCTGGAAAATCTTTTTGCTCTCTTTGTTTTCCAGGTGGACATATATCGAGTTTTACAGCCGATACAGCATCCTGATGTCACACGTGGAGGCAGATTTCAACGACAAGAAACAAACCTGCAAAAATGTCCTGCAGAGATTGATTCAGGTCAGCTGTAATTTCCCAGTGTTTCTCAGTATGAGACTTAATATTCATACACCTGAGACTTTTTCACATTTCGTCAGGCTTCAATGAGAGATGCACGGATCCACTTCTTCCTGTATCAGCTGACACTGATGTGATACAGAAAAACGGCACTGAATTGACTTAAAATGTTTCTTTTTTAAACACAGACATAAATGTGCTAAATTACTACATAATAGTTGACCTTTAAAGATTAAATTACACACAGAGAGAGTAGGGTAGTAAGTACATTTACTTGAGTAACTTTCTTGAAAAAAATTACTTTTTGGAGTATTTTTGCCACCCTGTACTTTTTGAGTAATTTTATTATGAAGTATTTCTCCTCTTACTTGAGTAAAATTTCTGGATTTTCTACACACTGGATGAAAAACAAACATGTTTTAACCAAAAATTCACCAGACACACCTGCAGTTTTTTACTCTTACTTAAGTAACTTTTTTTACTTGATTAAAAACATGTTGAATTTGTGCTACTCTTACTTGAGAATAATTTTTGGGTATTCTACCCTCCTCTACACACAGATGGACTTTAATTACTTAATCTGGTACAGTTTTCAGAGAAAGAGGGCTGAACACAAATACACACCACACTTTCTGAAAATTTTACATGAAATTTTTCTTTGGTGTTAGTCACTTAAAGCTTTATTAGACCATCTGGTTTTTGCTTTTGCAAGATATTATGTGTGTTTTATCTTCATCTCCAGGACTCCAACCAGTACAAGTTTGGCCGTACAAAGATCTTCTTCCGTGCCGGACAGGTAGCTTACCTGGAGAAGCTGCGTCTGGATCGACTGAGAGGAGCCTGCGTGACGATTCAGAAACACGTCCGTGGATGGAGCCACAGGAGGAAATACCTGAGGATACGAGAGGCGGCCGTCATCCTGCAGGAGTACATCCGAGGGAAGAGGACGATCCGGTTAGGGCTCGTCACAGAACGCAGAGTTTTGCTGTGTCGCTCCATCGCAAAGCTAAACTATCGCTTGTCAAACTTTCAGTAAAACGGTGACCGCTGAAACCCTGAAGCGGGGCTGGGCTGCTGTGGTGATCCAGAGACACTGGAGAGGTTACCGCATGAGACAGATCTACCATGTCGTCCAGATGGCCTCCATCACCATCCAGGCCTTCACCAGAGGATGGATGGCCAGGAAACGCTACAAGAAGGTCTGTAGCTGAGGCAGCGTTGCCAGATTGGACAGGTTTCCCCCCAGTTGGGCAGCTTTTAAACACACGCAACACGTTGAAAAGAAAAGAAGATTTTAGGCTGCTTTTCACAACATTTGGAGGGTTTTTAAAAAGATTTCATTATTTCAAAGTAGTTGTCACTATGTGGAAGAAAAGAACAAAACTTTTCATTAAACACCATGTTGTTACATTTATCTTATTGTTTAACTTATTTTAAAATCTCTAGAATCTGTTATATGTGATTAATCATTGGTTACGCTGCAAAAACACAAAATCTCACCAAGTAAGTTCTAGTTTAAATATCTTAGTACACTTGAAATAAGACAAAACTAACTTATCAAGTGTCGCTGTAGTAGTATTGTAATTTGCAAACAGAAATTCCAGGGCAACATCATGATTTAAAAGGACATAATGCCACAGAAAACTCAAATCTCATTGTGTTTAAAGAGTCAAGTCTGTTGTAAAGGGTTCTGGTTCTGGTCAGAATATAAT
This sequence comes from Poecilia mexicana, assembly GCF_051168715.1. NCBI lineage: Eukaryota > Metazoa > Chordata > Actinopteri > Cyprinodontiformes > Poeciliidae > Poecilia > Poecilia mexicana. The sequence continues at coordinate 9,999,031 of NW_028263375.1, forward strand.
AAGACAACAAAAAATGTTGTGTATTATCACCAGCCTGAATGCAGTCGATGCTGAAACTGTCAGTCTGAGCTGAGGTTCTGGAAAACTCTGATTTGTGAAATATGTTGCTCTGTGTCTCTTTATCTAATTGTGCAGATGATGGAGGAGCACAAAGCTCTGGTTCTGCAGAAATATGCCAAAGCATGGCTGGCCCGGCGGCGTTTTCAAACCATGCGCCGCCTTGTGCTCAATGTGCAGCTCTCCTACCGGGTGCAGCAGCTCAGGAAGAAGGCTGAAGAGCAGGTGAAAATGCTTCCCAAATTATTTCAGCTTTGAATTTCATCCTAGACTAATGCATGTGCTGTTAAACTCAATGCTACTCAGACTTCTGACAGATTTGTGTCTAAATTTAATTTTATCTGGAAGTGATATCGACATTGATGCCTTAAAACCTAAAAAAACATCATAAAAAGATAAATCATTAAAAGACCAGGAAACATACAATAGCTGGTCATCAATTATAAACTGTTTGATTCAATAAGGATTTTTACATTAATTATTGATTATTTCGTTGCACTGATCCACTTTTTTCACTTACGATATCGATACTGATATCAGTATCTGAAGTTTAGTATCGGCCAATACCGATCTGATACAGAAAAACATTGCTGAATTTATATTAAAAAATTGTTTTTAAACATAGACATACATGTACTGAATTACAAATGTATTTGATAACCAGTACAGCACACTTAAATGCACCAAAAGCTTCACAAACTTGGTCAAAAATTTAAAAACAACACAATTTAATTTGTTCATTTCAAAGTAAAATAAATAATAATAGAAAGTAAAACTGGCTAAAACAAAATGCTGACTGTCTTGATCAAAAATGTAAAAGTAAACACCTACAATCCTTCTTTTAAAAGGTTCAGAAAGTGTATTTGGGAATTGTAATTAAAATGAAAAATCAGTAATAAAGCATAGAATTAGACTGAATAGATACATCCTCATTGATTTTCAGTGTCGGATTTTAATACAGATATTAATATCTGTATTAAGTTTCAACTGCAAACTTCAGAAATTCTGTAAAACAGACAAAGACAAAGTATCTCCAACTTAGAAGAGCATCAATAATTTTTAGCATACAATTTAAAAAAAAAAAAATGTTTTTATCACTGATGGTGTTGTTGCTTTCCTCGTTACCCGTCAGAAACTGACTTCTTGTTCACTGAATGTAAATCTACCAGGTGTATGAATAGTTTTGGGCTTAACAGCGGCTGAGTTTGTATTTCTCCTTCAGAACAAAGAGAATCGAGGATTAATGGAGAGACTGACGAGTCTGGCCAGCAGTCATTCCCAAACGATGGAGAAACTCCACAGTCAGGAGGCGCAGCTGGAAAAACTAATGACCCTGAAGGCATCACTGGAGGAAAGAGAAAAGAAAGCAAGAGAAGAGGCGAGCATGGTTAGTCTCAAAATAAATGTATGAACTCAAAAAAATATATGTATATCACTGAACTATATTGAGTTGAGCCTTTTATTTTTACCGTAGACAATTAATCAGCTTCAAAGGCAATTTGAAGAACTAAACACTGAAAAGCAGAACTTGGAGAAAAAGCTTGAAGTTTCCATCAAGGAGACCAAAGGTAAAAAAGAATAAAAGTCTGATTTTTTTATTTTTTTACACTTAATATTTAAAGTTGTATAAATATATCCAGAAAGACCATCAGATAACAGAGGAACAATTCATGTAAAATATTCAAGAGGAAAGCAGTCTGGAAATTAAGGAGGAAGTCAGGAAAAATCTTAAGCTTGGAGACTTAACAGATCGGTACCCTACCCACAGTTTTAAAAGTTCTCTATGGTGAGCCATAGAGAACTGACCACAGTGAGGCTAACATTAAAAAGCAGAAGGCTGAGATTTTTAGAGACCTTATCGTGAGGTTTTATGCTCCATTTATGACCAGCATTGTTACTGTGATGATTCCCGTCACGAACTTTGTCATCAAGATACTTTATAGTAGCGAGCAGCTGTGTACAACAGTTAATAGAAGTAGCTGAAAGCTGACACAAAGTTACTCTGTTTTCTTTTTCTCTAAACAAAGAATAATGTGTAAAAAAGTAACACATAAAACAAAGGAGACGGGATTAAAAAAGTTTATATTTCTGCCTCTCGTTTTCAAACAAATAGTTATCACAAAAATTATTGGATTTGAGTTGTGAAGGCAAATATATTTGAAATAAGAAAAAATAAACGTTTACCTGCTTTTCCTCTGTATTAGGATCTTTGGAGAAAGTCAGAGTGCTCACTCCATCTTTTTTTCTGATATATTCCGACATATTCCATCGTGTAAATACGTAGAAGTAATACATTTCACAAATGATGTATCATTATGATTACATGTTTGTAATGTTATGTTTCATATTTTATATATTTATGGTTTCCTGGTTTAAAAATATTATATTTTATGAGTTTTTGTCAAGTTATTGCAATAATTCAAGCGGTATTTATCCAGAAATAAAAGGTTCGATTTAAATGTGAAACTTTAACCCCTTCTGTAGTTTTACAGCATACATTGTATGCAGTCTTTTTGCCACCTGTATGACCAGTTTTTACATCTTACAGAAAGTTTTGATCAAGTTAAAAGAAGCCTCCTGGAAGAGAAAGAGAATGAAGTCCGGCTTAGAAAGTTCGTATTTTTAAAAATGCAAAATAAATCTTCAGCAGGCCGAAGCTGATGAGGCTAATAACAAATTTCCTGGCAGGATTGCAGAAAACAACACTGAGATCCAGAGACATGACCACGAGAAAGAGCTGGAAACCCTGAAGGAGGAGATAAAGAGACTGAAGGAGGACAGAGTGTGTCTGCAGAGGAAGGTTGAGGACGGGGCGCAGGTGAACTCTGACCTGCAGGAACAGGTCATTCAGCTCACCAAGCATGTGAAGGTCATCCCGGAGCTGCGCAGAGATCTGAACAACCTGCAGAATCAGAAGGACAACCTGGACCGTAAGATGAAGGAGCAGTCGGAGCAAACAAGAGGTTTCCAGATTTAACACTCATTTTTCACCACCACTCCTAAAATAAATGAAGCATTTAGGCTGACCGGATATTCTGTTGCAGCTAAAACAAAGGAAATTATAAGACAGCTGCTTGGCGGTTTTGTTGAAGAGGAAAAGCTTTTGGGGTAAACTGGATTTTAATTTTTAGTTTTCCCATTCCTCCTATTATTTTCCCTTTAAAGCTGCACTTTTATATTTATATATATTTTTTTACATATTTGTTGAAGCATCACCATGTTGTGACTGTATAATATGAAACCGATAATCTGTGAAAAAATCAATCTCCTCCACCCCCTCTGTTGCCGTCTGAAGAAATGAACCGCTATCGGTCAAAAACAACCAATCAGAGCCAGGAGGAGGGACTTAGCGCTGTCAATCAGACACATGAGCACGCTGCTAAATGTTATAATGGCGGAAAAATAACTTACCGTTACAGAAAAGCTGTGTATTCACTGACATTGGTGGCTATGCTAACTAGCCTGAGTGTTCACAAGAGGCCAGCTGCTATGCTAGGCCAGCTTTTTTTTCAGCTGAATTAGGACTATTTTGCCCCACTAAATCCCAAAATGACATCCATTTTTCTCAGTCAAGTCAGATTTTTATTCTAATTTGATTTAGACAAATAAAATATTCTGACTAAATTAATGACATTTTTGTGAAATTATCAGTTCGTTTCCGTTAATATTTGTCATCCAAAAAAAAAAGGTTTCAGGAGAAAACAAAATAGTTTTCTGACAGAGTGTATTAATTAAATGTTACAAACGTGGAACACTGATAGGTTTGTAAATTGAATATTACATTTTCACTGTGCAAAATCCTCCATCTCTTTTATGTCCTGATAGTCTCTCACTCATTGATCCCAGATTATCAGGAAATCGATCCAGATGTGAGAACAAGTCGTGCATTTTGTTGCTCATGTTGCATCCGCAGTTCAGAAAATTTAACTGATTGAGCAAAACCAATGTGATTTTTGGATTCAGCTCATCAGAATGACCCTGAAACTGTTGAAAAACCACAGATGATTTTTTTGGCTGTTGACCATTATTATCTGTCTCATATTATAATGTCACAACATGGCAACAAATGTACACAAAAGAATATTTTTTATTAAAGTTACAAACTGTTTTTGTGAAGACTTGTTCCAGAAGATTCTGAGAAGATTTATGAACTGGATGATCTGCAGGAAGCCTTTGAGAGTCTGCAAAAAGCCACCAGGTCTGGAAGTTAACCTGTATGATTTCATTTCTATTTAATACTCGGGTAAAATAACTTCTGCACAACTGAATCTGTCACATGCTAATGGCAGGTTACTGGAAAACCACCAGAAGGAGCAGAGGGAGACGTACGAGTCTCAGATGGAGGGCCTGACTCTGAGAGTGGAGCACCTTCAGAACGAGAACGGCAAACTGCAGAATCTTTTCCAGGAAAAAAGTAACATCAACGAGGATATTCGGCAGGAAGTGTCGAGGCTGAGCAGCGAGAACTCGGTATGTCGATGTGATCTTCACCTCAGAGTCCATCGTGACGACGGATGAAATGCAAAACTTTGTGTTTTTCACTGCCACGACCAGGTCATACCGGAGCTGAAGCTGCAGGTTTCAGAGCTGCACAGACAAAAGCAGGAGCTGGAGACGGTTGTCAGGGAGCAGAGCAGCGAGTTGGCAGGCGAGCTTGAGTTTCAGAAAATGCATCTCAGTAAAGTAGAATATAAAATTTAACTGCTGAATTTTTTGCATCATGACAGAAAAAAATATGGAGATCAGCAACATTCTCCACAAGAAGATCACAGAAGAAAGCTCCCAACGCAGGTGAAATTTAAATATACCATCTTTTTTTTTCTCAATCAAAGCATCAGTTTATAATTTTAAATCATCTTATTGTATTTTAGACATTTTGAGGAGAAAGCCAAGGAGCTGGAGGAGATCAGAGAGGAGCTCCAAGTGAGGATAGAGGAGCTGGAGGAGGAGAACGAACATTTGAAGAGACAGCAGCTGATGGAGGGAGAAGTGAAGACAAAACTGAGAGAGGAGACGGCGCAGTTAACGGCTGAGAACATGGTGTGTGTGTATGTGCGTGTGTTAAAGTTAAAAACAGACATAAATCACTTTTTCTAAACTCCAGGACTTAGAGGAGCAGCTTGACCAGAAAGATCGCTGGATTAAGAAACTCCACAGTCAAATAAAGTGCCTTGAAATGTCACAGAAAGGTTGTTATATTTTCTACTTCACATTAAAAATATGAATAAATTTTAATTTCACAATATTCACTACATCTCCTGTTCCTCACGCAGCAAAACAAACTCCTGCTCTTCCTAAAGAATATCTTGGCATGTTGGAGTATAAGAGGGAGGATGAAGCAAGGCTCATTCAGAACATCATAACTGGTGTCCTCTGCCTGCTGATCAGATTTTATTTTTATTTATTTTCCCCACACCTCAGCAGGATAACAATCATTTAAATCTAATTCACAGACCTGAAGCCCAAAGGTGTGGCGGTCAATGTGATTCCCACTCTCCCAGCCTTCATCCTCTTCATGTGCGTCCGCCATGCCGACTACCTGAACGATGACAACAAACTGAAGTCTCTGATGAACGGGATCATCCAAGGGGTCAAAAAGGTCGTCCTGGTGAGGCCGATTTTCACTCCCTGTTACTGGATATGCTTCATATTTCAGGTTTTACCCCCTTTATAACTGTTGAGACGCGGCTTAAAGTGTAAGAAATAACTAAAACAACATAAACAAATCATACATGCATCAATACAACGATGGTTCAGTTCATGGGAGTGAATGACTTTAATGCTTTTAAACTGTCACTTTTCATTATCGTGCAACAAACAACTTCAATGATTTACAAAAGCAACAATTTGGCCAAGATGTTTGAAAATAAAGTGGATTTTCTCTAATCTTTATAGGGCCAGGATGATGTTAGTCAGTAAAAATAACTCGTTTCTTTACTCAACTTTATTCCGCCATGTGCATCTCCCGAACAGCCAGACAGAGAGCCCCGAAGAAGAACACAAACCCTTAACATATGCTCCTGGCATAACAGTGCCCCTAGTGGGTGGACATGTAATACAAATAAAACAAAGGAGTAACAATCTCCCACTTTTCTTAAAAAAAAAAAAAAAAAAAAACAGGGCTTATGAGAAAGCGCAGCCATTAAGGATTTTGTCAGAACAGTCTCAACGTAACAGAATGTGAAACATCTTATGACTGAGTTTATTGAAGAATCCAAAGTCCTTCATAAAGAGCCCTAAGGAGTGAGGTTGCGGATGCTCCCTTCTTTGTTAAACAGTCTGCAAGTTGGTCTTTTGTTTGAGACCACAACACTTGATGAACTTTCTTAGTTTGCATCAGTTCTTTAATTGAACTGATTTCCAGGCGTAACCTTTTCTCTGCAACAAACTTAGTTGACTTAAGTGCATCAACAAGAGAGAAATTATCAGTCACACAGATTATAGGTGGAGGACAAGCAGTACTACCAGCACTGAGTTCAGAAAAGAGTGTGGAAAGAAAAATGGCATTATCAATCCCCTCAGACATGGCGAGTGTTTCACCTGCCAGTGTGCTTCTGACAATTCTCTTAATTCTCTTTGACTGCCATGCAATAGGAGAACCGCCCGTTGTCGCCCATCAAAACAATGAAGTGCCCACCTTGAGTACCTCCATCTGAAAGATTTCCAAAAGATGCATCAGTGAATGTAACCATCTTTAAGTTACTGTCATCCCCAAGGTGTTGAAAATTCAATTCAACTGACTTGGCCTTGAGCTTACACACAACTCTGTTTGCTTCATTAATGGTCTGTACTGTAGCATGTTTGAGACGGGATGCTAAATTACTAGCATCAAACATGACATCAGGCCTGCTCTGTCTTGCCACCCACAGAAGTTGGCCTATCTTAGATCTGAGCTGCTCTGTTTCCTTCTCAGTGAGAGGTGAAGCTGACTCTGCTGCTCGTGAGGGTGAGAGGTGTATGGACTGCAGGTGCTGAATGTATGTTTCTTGGTGTATTTGTACCTTCTCACCTTGAGTAACAAGATCTACACCCACATAGGAAAAGCTATTGTGTGCTTCACGACCGACATTAAACTTTGACCTCAGGTGAGGCATGACTGACTCTGAAAACATGTGTGATCCACCCCATATAAAATCATCAACATGACAAGCAAGTACACCAGTTACATTTTTGCGCTCATCCAGCCAATAGAAAACTGCAGGGTCAACCTTAGACATGATGCCTCCTGCTTCAATCATGATGCTTTTTACTCTGTTATACCAATACAGTGAAGCATCAGCTAAACCATACACACATTTTCTCAGTTTCCAAAGCACACCTGTGCTATTGGCCTCTCGAGGAGGTTTGATGAAAATGTCTCTGGACAGTTGCATTCCTTGTAAAAAGGCAGATTTAATGTCCATAGAGTGAAGTTCCCATTGTTTTTGACATACAACTGCCACCAAGAGTCTCAGTGACTCTGAGGCACAGGTTGGAGAGTCCTTTTGTAGGTCAGAAACTTGTAGCTCCTCAAATCCTCGTGCAACAAGTCTTGCTTTTGGTATTATTCCATTTTCAGTCTCTTTCAGAGTGCACACCCAACGAGTGGAAACACACTTTTGTCCTTTGTCCTCAATTTCCTCAAACACTTGGTTCTGTTTCCAGCTTTTTATTTCATTCTCCTTTGCTTCATCAAACGATATGTCCTTACTCACAAAAACATCCTCGTGCATATCTGTATCCTCAGCATCTGCCTGGATGTGAAGATCCTCCAACTGTGACAGGTCAGCTGACTCACTGTTGCCAGCCACTTCTGCTGGCTCAAGCAGCTCCAAGTTAAACCAGTTCTTGTATTTCCCAGTTGCTTTGCCTGCATGTCCCAACACTTTGGCTTTTTGTGAGACACCCTCTGCATTTCTGAATGTCACAATTTGACCTGTCTTTATGATGGTGTTCCCAGAGTGCGGTCTCTCAGCCTCTGCATTTTCAGGAGCAGGCAAATGATGATTCTCAGGATTTACTGCAATAGTGTCTCCTTCTACATTCTCTTCAATGATGTCCACTGTGTGTTGTCCTCGATTGTTTTTCTCATCGCAGGTAATCTGAGGTTCTTCATTCTCGTGAGTAACTTTCCTCAATCTGAGTTGATGGACTCTGACACAGGTGCCTCCGTGTCTAACAAAAACGACTGCACCATCTTGACCAATCACCACTCCTGGTCCTTTCCATTCTGGACAATCCACTCTTTTGTAAAAGACTTTGTCTCCAGTTTCATATCGCTCGTCTATGGGCCGCATCTGTTTCTTTAGTGCTCTCCGTATCCTTTCTGAACATTCTGCTTCTGTAAAAGCTTTTCTTGCAGCATGCAAGGCTGAAATGTGCTTGGCAACCCATTCACTCTTGGTGGTGCCCTCTAGAGCTGGAGCTTTGTCTATTAATACAGAAGGCAGGTTAGGATTCTGCCCAAACACCAGCTGATGTGGGCTGTATCCATGGACACTTTGCATAGAGTTCTTTGCCATCAGGGCCCAGTCCATGGCAGTGCTCCAGTCACATCCAGTACTTGCTTTGACTTTCAGCAGGATCTCTGTCAGAGTTTGATTGTGGCGCTCCAACAGTCCATTGCTCCATGGACTGTAAGCAGGTGTTGTCTTGACTTCAATATTAAAGTTCTCGGCCATGTCTCTCACTTCCTCGTTATTGAACTCACCACCATTGTCACTGAACAACTTTTGTGGTGGGCCATGCACACTGATCCAATCATGGATAAAACGTCTGACTATTTCAGAAGACCTCTTGGTGGTTAAGACACTACCAGCACTGAAACGGGTAAACTGGTCAATAATGTGTAGGTACCAAACCCCAGGTTCAAGTTCGTGCAGATCTACAGCAACAGTTTCATTGTATGTAGATGCCAATGGTAAGCCGACAGCAGGTTTTGGTTTGGTCTTACAATATTTTTGACACACTTCACACTGGTTCACGATGTTTTTCAGCAGGCTGTCACATTCTGTGTCCTTGTTGCCAGAATTAGTCAAAAGTCTCTGTATTTTGTCAGCAGATGCGTGTCCAAACTGTTTATGAAGTTTCTCCAGAACTTTCATCTTTTCACTTGTGTTCATCTTGTCTGTTGTCGTCAGTATTTCTTCCTCATTAGCTTGCAATAGCTTATCAGAGTGAATGAAACTTCTATTTTCACTGTCCACAATGTTTACACAGTAATGACCTGAACTAGTAAAGTCCAGTTTGACAGGCTGGTTGAACATCACTGCACTGTCCCTTTCCATGTCCAAAACAGTCCCTGCCCTTTTCAATGAGGTCTTACTCAGCAGCAGTGGGATGTTAGCAGGTACTACTTCAGTTTCTATATTACACTTTGTGTTGCCGATTTTAGCAGGTATCTTTACCTTTTTTATGGAGTAGACGATTTTTCCATCTCCAAACTTGAAGGGCCTGTGACTTTGTGTTTCTGTCTCTTTCATAGTCTTCACACTTTTCTTTTGCAACACAGTACTATAGTTGTCCAGCCACTCTTGTCCACAAACTGTCCTAGTGCAAGCAGTGTCTATTATTGCTGAGCCAAAACATTCTGTCATGAATATTTCTGCATCTGTTGGTGATTCTTTGGTTTACAGAGTTAAATTGCACTCTTCCACGTCTTTTGTATCATCAGCAATTTTAACACTATCAGCTTTGTGCGGACAGTTTTTAACCCAGTGAAAAGTACTTTGGCACACTGCACATTTTGACCGTCGTCCGTACTTATCCAGCGGGTTTGTACCGGGCTGCGGAGTGTTGAGCTGTGAAGTTTTCTGATGGGGACTCTGCCGCCAGAACTTGCCTTTTTGCCGCCGTTGCTCCGCTGCAAACACGGACTCCTGGCTAATGCCCTCTGCTGCCGCACCTCTTTTTTCGCCAAATATTCTCTTCAAAGCGGACTTCATTGAAGCAAATGTTACATCTGAGCATGCCGTTAAAGCCAACTGTCTGTCCGTTATATCCAAACACGCGGTGTCCAAAAGCTTAAAAGCCAAAACTGGGTCAGGCAGCTCCATGTTGTATTTCTTCATCCGCGAGTAACGCTGCTCGAAATCAATAATATAGTCCGCCATCGACATGTTAACTTCTTTTATGATCCGGTCAAAATCCGAGTATGCTTCATAGATCCTGTCCTTTTCCTCTTTTAAGAACAAGTCATCTAGTTTAGCGAACAACGTTGTCATTCCAGTGTCTTTATTTAGATCATCTACCGGAATTTCCATCGCCGTGTCCCGCGCTCTTCCAGACAGGGCCAGGGCGACAGCCAGCGCTTGCTTTTTCGACTCCAAATCTGTAACTCTCGTCCAAATGTTGACTTCATTCTTCCAGCTTTCGTAAGGCTTTCCTTCCTCAAACGTTGGCGGAACTCTGTAGTTACTAACCATCCTCTGCTACCAATGTTAGTCAGTAAAAATAACTCGTTTCTTTACTCAACTTTATTCCGCCATGTGCATCTCCCGAACAGCCAGACAGAGAGCCCCGAAGAAGAACACAAACCCTTAACATATGCTCCTGGCATAACAGTGCCCCTAGTGGGTGGACATGTAATACAAATAAAACAAAGGAGTAACAGATGATAGACACATAAATATTCTTGTTAAGATTTTATTGTTTTTGCATCAGTTAATGCTTTTATTGTCATTTTGTAACACTTTTACATTTAAAGTGCATTATAAACAAAAGGTTATTGTTGTTATTAATATTTGGTTCATTGTACTTTGACTGTAGGTTATTAAGAAGCTTCTCACATTGTTTTCCGTCTCATTTTCATTGTTTCCAGCTTTTAAAGCTTTTTCACTCATGTAAAGTTTGGAGCTTTGTTGCACAGTAGCTCTCTTTATCCTTTGCTAAACCAGTTTTGATGTGTAACTGTGACAACCATGTAATTAAGCAGATAAATTTTTAAATAATTTCTCAGCTATAATAATCAGTCAGAATGTTTCAGATGCATCCGTAAGGAACAAAATGAATCCAACACTCATGTGTTGGTGTAAATGTCTTACTTGAACCAAAGTATTCAACCCTAAACTCCAAGACTTTCTTGTTTGGCTGGCAGTCAGTGTTGATTGCTGGCATTTGTTTTTCTTTCAGGCTCACCAAAAAGACTTTGAGTCATTGTCCTTCTGGCTCTCCAACACATACCAGCTGCTCAACTGTTTGAAACAATACAGCGGGGAGGAAGTAAGAAGTTCCTGCACCATTCTGGTTCAACCTGTCTGCACTACAGTGCAAGGTTTTGTTTTTGTTGAGCTTTTTCCTCCATGTTTTTCCCTCTCTAGCAGTTCCTGAAGCAGAGTACCCCGCGCCAGAAGAAGAACTGCCTGCAAAACTTCGATCTGTCCGAACACAGACAGATCCTCAGCGACCTGGCCATACAAATCTATCATCAGCTCATCTCCGTCATGCAGAAGACGCTCACGCCTGCTATTGGTGTTTTTCATAAACATTATAATCACATTCTGCTTGTTATGTTGGGTTGTTTTCCTTACATAATGTGTCAAACATCCGGCTTGCCATAAAGTTTAATGTGGCCCAGAAGGACACATAAATAGAACCTGGACAATAACCATTTTATGCTTTAATAATATTGATTGTGTAATTGATTAGGGCCACAGAAAAAAAATCCAGAATTTTTTTTCTTCCAGTTTTGACTTGATTAAAAGTCAGAATTCTCAGAAAAACAGTGAAAATTCTGAGGAAAAAAAGTGAAAATTCTGAGGAAAAGTGAAAAATTTTGAAGAAAAAAGTGAAAACTGAGAAAAAAATGAAACTTCTGAGAAGAAAAGTGAAAAATTTTTAGAAAAAGTGAAAATTCTGAGAAGAAAAGTCAGGATTGCGACTGTTTTTCTCAGGATTTTGACTTTTGATCTCAGAAGATTAGAGCCAGAATTATGTTTTTTTTCAGTGAACATAATCTTCTCCCAGATTTTTTACATGTATTCTGCCAAATTGCATCAATATGAAATAATGTTCAGTATTATTTAACTTTAAGATGTTCTCATCGAGTGCAGAGGCGACTATTTATTCAAATTTTAGAGGTTCGTTAATGGATTTTATCAACACATTTTACCACAGCCGGCTCTTTCAGGACCTTGATCTGACTCAAAATTAAAATGAGTTTAATTTAACACAATGCTGCTGTGTTTATCCCAACAGTTCCTGGTATGCTGGAGCATGAGAGCTTACAGGGGATTTCTAGCATGAAACCGACCGGCTTCAGGAAGCGGTCCAGCAGCTTGTATAAAGACTCGGAGACGTACAGCATCTCCTCCATCCTGCAGGAACTCTCCGTTTTTTATTCCGCCATGAGCCACCACGGCATGGAGCAGAGCCTGACCAAGCAGGCCGTCAAACAGCTCTTCTTTCTGATCGGAGCCACCACCTTCAACCAAATCATGCTCCGCAAAGACATGTGCTCCTGCAGGAAAGGGATGCAGATCAGGTCTGTCGCTTGTTTTAGAAACATCTGAGAAAAGCAGGATGTTGATTTTACTCCAGTAACAGCAGAACTACTTCAACATGCTTTTACTCAAGTTAAAGTAAAAAGTTTGCAAGAAATTACTCAAGAGTAGAAAAGTATCTGGTTCCAAGGCTACGCAGTCAGACAGATAAATGTAAACTTATGTCCAAATTATGGTATTTTGAGAACTAATGTGAATAAACACTAACATAAATGACTATAAAACAATTACTTGTATTCGGTAATTCAGATATACTGTGTGTGAGACGCGGTGAAGAACTTCCAGTGCAAAATGGCAGAGTAGGTAGAAAGTAACACTAAAAATAACATAAAAATAAGCAATAAAATTGATTTTAACTTAAACTCTACGTGTGTCTGAATCTGGTGCATTTTTTGTTTTTCGCATTCAGTGAAGTTGGCAACAATAAAACGGGCCATGCTAAGAAAAATAAATAATAAAATACAAGGATGACATCAATATTATGAGAATAAAGTTGTAGTATAGTAGTATATAGCTTGAGAATAGTCATAAGGAGAATAAAGTCATAGAATAGAGTCCATATGAGAATAAAGTCATGAGAAAAGTGATAATATTATGTGGAAAAAGACATATTACTAGAATAAAGTTTAAATAATATGAGAATGATGTCATAATATTTCATGGATAAAGTCGTAATACTAGGAGAATAAAGTCTTTCAAGAATAATGTCAAAATAATATGAGAATAGAGTCATAATATTGTGTGATAAAGTCATTATGAGAATAAAGTCGGAATAATAGAGTAAATTATGAAGCATTATGAGAACAGTCACATTTGGAAAATAAAGTTGATATGTGAATAAAGTCATAATATTACGAGAATAAAATTGTACGAGAACAAAGTCAGAATAATATTAGAACAAAGTTATAATAATACAAGAATAAAGTCATATTTCAAGAATATTTCAATTTCATTTAATTTTTTTAACATGGCCCTAATACTCCATATTACTGAAGTAAAAGTAAAACGTACAGTGCAGAAAAATTGCTCTTAAGCGTTTTTTTTGTTTTCCAAAAAGTTACTTCAGTGAACTGTTTCCTGCCCTCCTCTGACTTAAAGCTCCTCTCTGGCGTCAGGTGTAACATCAGCTACCTGGAGGAGTGGCTGAAGGAGAACGAGCTGCAGAGCTGCGGCGCCATCGACACGCTGCGGCCTCTGGCTCAGGCCGCCTGGCTGCTGCAGGTCAACAAATCCACCGACGAAGACGCCAAAGAAATCGCAGAAAAGTGCACCGAACTCAACCCTGTTCAGGTAAATCCAGTGAAATCACAACCAACCACGTTCTGATGCTTATTTTAAGCCCAAACTCCAACTTAAATTTCAGATTGTCAAGATTTTGAACTCCTACACACCCATTGACGATTTTGAGAAACGAGTGACATCATCGTTTGTTCGCCAAGTTCAGGTAAGCTTCGAAATCAATCTGTTTACAGATTGATTTGATTTATTCATTTATTTCAAACTGGTTTTTAAAAACACAAAAACAAGCAATCAGTAGGACAGAGATCTGGTTGATACTTGGGCATTGTTTTAGTTCCATACTCAATTCGTTTCATTGCTTGACCACTTGTTGCAGTCCTTCCTTCAGGAATACGAAGGCGCCACGCAGCTGATGCTGGACACAGATTATCGCTTCCAGGTGACGTTTCCTTTCTATCCGTCTTCGACGGCGTTGGAGTCTCTGCAGGTTCCCAGCAGCCTTCATCTGGAGTTCCTAACCCGGATCTGACAGGGCGATCCTGAAACCTTTCCTTCATCTGGAGTTCCTAACCCGGATCTGACACAGCGATCCTGAAACCTTTCCTTCATCTGGAGTTCCTAACCCGGATCTGACACGGCGATCCTGAAACATGTCGCTCATCTGGAGTTCCTAACCCGGATCTGACACAGCGATCCTGAAACCTTTCCTTCGTCTGGAGTTCCTAACCCGGATCTGACACAGCGATCCTGAAACCTTTCCTTCATCTGGAGTTCCTAACCCGGATCTGACACGGCGATCCTGAAACATGTCGCTCATCTGGAGTTCCTAACCAGGATCTGACACAGCGATCCTGAAACCTTTCCTTCGTCTGGAGTTCCTAACCCGGATCTGACACGGCGATCCTGAAACCTTTCCTTCATCTGGAGTTCCTAACCCGGATCTGACACGGCGATCAGGGAACCTTTCCTTCATCTGGAGTTCCTAACCCGGATCTGACAGGGCGATCCTGAAACCTTTCCATCATCTGGAGTTCCTAACCCGGATCTGACAGGGCGATCCTGAAACCTTTCCTTCATCTGGAGTTCCTAACCCGGATCTGACAGGGCGATCCTGAAACCTTTCCTTCATCTGGAGTTCCTAACCAGGATCTGACACGGCGATCAGGGAACCTTTCCTTCATCTGGAGTTCCTAACCCGGATCTGACACGGCGATCATGAAACCTGTTGCTCATCTGGAGTTCCTAACCCGGATCTGACACGGCGATCAGGAAACCTTTCCTTAATCTGGAGTTCCTAACCCGGATCTGACACGGCGATCCTGAAACCTGTCCTTAATCTGGAGTTCCTAACCCGGATCTGACACGGCGATCAGGAAACCTTTCCTTCATCTGGAGTTCCTAACCAGGATCTGACAAGGCGATCATGAAACCTTTCCTTCATCTGGAGTTCCTAACCAGGATCTGACACGGCGATCATGAAACCTGCTGCTCATCTGGAGTTCCTAACCCGGATCTGACACAGCGATCCTGAAACCTGTCCTTAATCTGGAGTTCCTAACCCGGATCTGACACGGCGATCAGGAAACCTTTCCTTCATCTGGAGTTCCTAACCAGGATCTGACAAGGCGATCATGAAACCTTTCCTTCATCTGGAGTTCCTAACCAGGATCTGACACGGCGATCATGAAACCTGTTGCTCATCTGGAGTTCCTAACCCGGATCTGACACGGCGATCAGGAAACCTTTCCTTAATCTGGAGTTCCTAACCCGGATCTGACACGGCGATCCTGAAACCTGTCCTTAATCTGGAGTTCCTAACCCGGATCTGACACGGCGATCAGGAAACCTTTCCTTCATCTGGAGTTCCTAACCAGGATCTGACAAGGCGATCATGAAACCTTTCCTTCATCTGGAGTTCCTAACCAGGATCTGACACGGCGATCATGAAACCTGCTGCTCATCTGGAGTTCCTAACCCGGATCTGACACAGCGATCCTGAAACCTTTCCTTCATCTGGAGTTCCTAACCAGGATCTGACACGGCGATCATGAAACCTGCTGCTCATCTGGAGTTCCTAACCCGGATCTGACACAGCGATCCTGAAACCTTTCCTTCATCTGGAGTTCCTAATCCGGATCTGACAGGACCAGCCTTAAACCTGTCTCTCCTGAATTATCCTCACCTCGTACCTTACTGTAAATAAGACTCTCTAAAAACAAGTGTAGGAGAACAAAATATTGGGCAAGATGCTGAATTTTAAATTTGTGTTTGTTCTGAAGATTTTTTATTCAAATATTCCTGTAAAGAAACGTTAAATGACTTCTTAAACTGCAATAACTGGTGCAATAATAAGGCAATCTCTCGATGCAAAATTGTGACCAAGATTTATAAATAATGTGGCTTTTGTGTTAGAAAGTGTTTAGTTAGTTTTATTGTTTAAAGTTTTTAACATCATTCACCACTGAAGGAAAGAACTTATTTTATTACTGTATTTCCAGAAATAAATTAAAATGACCTACAATCATTTTTGCTCCTGTTTTTGATTTATTTTGGGTTGAACAAAGTAATTGTGGAGAATGAGGTGAAAATATCTGTTCATTTGTTTCCTGTTTATTTTTTTGGTCTTATTCAAAATGATCATTTTCTTTGTTGCTTCTGTCATTTAGTGAATCATACCAGAATGTCTTATTTCTACAATAATTTCTTCTGAAGTGGATTAAATTAACAACCCTTTGATAAGCTGAGCAGCTTTCCTTTTTAACTACTTAAAAAAGTAATAGACATATTTTGTTTTTAGCATGTTAATTTAGTTGCATTGGTTTTTTCAGAATTATCTTTTCCTGTTATAAGAAAACAAAAAACTCTCAGGCTTCTCTAAGTTCTCCTAATCAATGTGTAAATATTTTATTTAAACATTCAAACACTGAAATAAGAGAGTGTGAAATAAAAAAAAGAATGAAAATAGTCTGATCACTTTTCCAAAAATGTACAATAATGTGCATGTATATAACATTTAAAGACAATCAGTGGAGAAAAACATGGAAATGTTATTTAAGCATGAGTAAGAACAGATATTGTTCAGAGTGAATGAATAAACTAACTATATATATATATATATATATATATATATATATATATATATATATATATATATAGCTTTCTCAGTGTGTTCTCTTGCCGAGCATCGCTTTATTTCTCTGTCTTGTCGGCAGAGTGCGGATTAATTATTTAGCATAAAGTGAGGCTGGATGGTGATGAGGATGCGCCCTCATCACCGGGATACAGCACCCTCCTCCTCCTCTTCCTCTTCCTCCTCCTCCTGAAGGAGCATCTTCTGCCGCTGACGTCATGACAGCAGCATCAGCTGTTAGCTCCGCCGCTGTAAGCCTCTCCACTGGCCGTCGCTCCCCGCACAAAGGAAATATATGAGATCCCCTCTAATCCCTGAAATGGCGACACAGGAGGTTCAGCAGAACGAGACTCTGGCCCACCTGAAAACCGAGTCGGAGACGCTGAAGACCAAGCTGGAGGAGGAGAGGGCGAAGCTGCACGACGTCGAGCGTGAGTCCTGAAAATGGAGAGGCCTCCATGCTTTCATCTCCCCTCCTGCCTGCTCACCGTCAGGGGGAAAAACGGGACATTTCTGTCATTGTAACCGCTCGGTTCGGCTCGGTTCCGCTCTGTTCACGGGTCGGTACAGATTATTGATCCGATGGGCAGATGAGGAACCAAAAATGTTTGCTTCCCGATCGCTTTTATCCCCGATACGTTCACTAATGTCACTGCTCCCTCATTAAAAAACATAAAAGGCTGTTTTTACTATATGTCATCACATTCATTCTGTATGGAAAATGATTGGAGCTACTGGTAAAATATCAAAACATAAATATCTGACTTTAATCTTTAAAAAACACTGAAATCCAACATATTAACTCTAGGAAGTCATAATTCCTCCTGCACAATTTACATGTCTGTTAATGAAGATGGTTACCATCTGCATTAAAGTCAGACTTCTGAAAAAAATCATAATTTTAATCTCACTTTTTCTCAGAATTCTGAGAAAAGTCAAAATTCACCGATTAAAGTCAGAACTACAAGGGAATAAAGTTAAAATTATGATATTAAAGTCAGAATTCTGAGATTAAATTCAGAATTTTGAAGGGAAATGATATCAGAATTCTGACCCCAAAAAAAGCACAATTCTTTTTTTTGCAATTAGGGTGATGGGAGGGAAGAGGGAGGAAATTTCTGCCAAAAACAAAAACAATTCTAGAAAAATCTCAGAATGTTCTACAAAAAACAGAAACTTCTGAGTTTCACAAATCTAAAATTGTTCAAATTCAGAAGTTTCCATGATTTTCTAAAGAAAAAATTCTGAGATTAATTTTACAATTTATGAAAATTTTCTAACAAATTTTCAAACTCCAAAATATCCCTGTTTTTTAATTAACATTTCTGAGATTTTTTTTTTTGGGGGGGAGAAATTTACTCTTTTTTTCTATCTGCAATATCTGCAAAATCCTCTTCTGAATTTCCCTTTAGCAGAAATGAAGGTTATTTTCATTATGCAATAATTAATAAGTACTACTGAAGCATTAATCCAAAGTCTTTTAAAATAGTTCTCACTTCTTGAACTTTATCTCCTTGAGATTTTGCTACATTTCAACCACAAAATGTAACACATTGCATAGTATTTTATCCACAAATTTACCCTAGTAGTGTGGAAATAAGCCAGAGGAAGTTCTGTTTGCAGTTTACCACAAACTACATATGATTAATGTAGTTTCTCCACAGGGAAACAGGGTGGTGGCAGCATCATGCTGTGTGGCTGTTATAATTCAGCAGAAACAGGGAATCTCCTTAGAAAAGACTGGAAGACGGATGGAGCTAAATAATGGAGACTCTTCTTCCTGCAGGGCAACAGCTCCAAACATTCAGGCAGAGCTGCTGTTAAATCTGAGAAGTTTCATATTTTTCTAACAACTCGCTCTCTGTGTCGGAGCAGTTCACCAGGTGGCAGAGAAAGTGGAAGCCCTGGGTCAGTTTGTCATGAAAACCCGCAGGACTCTGAAGGGACACGGCAACAAAGTCCTGTGCATGGACTGGTGCAAGGACAAAAGGAGAATCGTCAGTTCCTCACAGGTTGGGTTTCCTTCCTTCTCCTGCTCGGATTTTATCTGCTGCCCATTTTTAAACCAGTTTTTTTATTTTGTTTAATTTTTTTTGTTTGTTTAAGGAATTTGATTTCCCAGTTTCTAAATGTCTGTCCTGTTTTAATGCAGGATGGAAAAGTGATTGTATGGGATGCTTTCACCACTAACAAGGTAATCCTCTATTCATGAAGCATTTTATGGTACAAGCCGCAGTCAGAGGCTTGTACCATAAACTTCTTATGGACAGATTGATATTTTATGTACAAAGAGAACATTAATACTCTTATTAATGCATTCATTTTGTAGAAATTCATCATGTCATTAATATGACAAAGAATTAATATGTTTCATGTTTATTCAGATCTGGAAAACATGTGTAAAATGCCTTAAAACTGTGTAAGATCCCTGAAAATGTCCCACCATGAGTTTTATCTAAATACGTCACCAATCATTTGAAAAGCCTCTGCAAAGCATCAAGGCACAAACATAATTGCTGTTTAATGCTTTTAGGGAATGTCTCACTTTATTTAGGTGCGGGAGGTCTTTTGTTTTTTTTGCATATTACTACAAAAAGCTGTGTTTTTTTTGCACTTTTAAAGTGGACTATAGTGCTCACAATTCTGCAGGCTTACTGTAGGTTTTTCAAAGGTTGGTATCTGGAAGATATTTGTACTTGGTTTTATTTTTATCCGGTCCTTTTACCTGACTCTGACACCATATCGTTCACTGTGTGCTTAAAAACAAGGAATGTGAAAAAGAGAAAAGAAGGAGTAACAGACTTAAAACACTTTCCACAGTAGACTTGTTATATGAAATAAGCTTTATGAAGAAACAGTGAATATATCCACAGTAAAAACCTGACAGGACCAGAGCTGCACATCATTCATTTCTCAGCTTCAATAAAAAAACGTTAAAAAAGTATTAAATCTCTGTTTTTATGAAAGGAAATAACATACTAGACAAACAAAGAGAAGTAAGGAAACATAACATTTAATAGCCAGAGTTAAAACTTGTCTACATTTAATCCAAAATGTTCTTCCTTTATTTATTTTTGGAAGATGTTGAATACATCTTGTATCCATGCTCCTCTGTGTCCTGTTTTCATCATGCCGAGCGATTCGTCGCCTCGCTCACGCTGCTTTGTGTTTCGATGTTCGTTAGGAGCACGCTGTGACAATGCCTTGCACCTGGGTGATGGCCTGCGCCTACGCTCCATCTGGCTGCGCTGTAGCTTGTGGGTGAGTTTGCTACAACCCTTGGCAATCTGAACCTGCTGCTCATTTAGTGCTTGGTGAACTGGGCCTGTTTTCTGTCACAGGGGCCTGGATAATAAATGCTCCGTGTACCCTCTGTCTCTGGACAAGAACGAGAACTTGGCAGCGAAGAAGAAGTCGGTGGCGATGCACACGAATTACCTGTCTGCCTGTAGCTTCACCAACTCAGACATGCAGGTGAGAATATTTAAAGAAAAAAAAATGGCAACATGGCACCCTAATTCTGTTAATGATTCACAGGAGCGTGAGTCCTGGTCACATGATGTTTCTCACAGCAAACACAAAGCAACAGCCTCTTCGATTCAATTCAGTTTCAGTTTAGTTTATTTAGTGGACACCATTTGCTTTTTAGGCTCTGACTGAAGAAAAATGGATTGTATTTGGTGATGTTAGAATAAACGGGTCTGTATTTTTCACCATTACTTTCAGTTTTGCAACACTTTTCATACTTATGCACTCGTTTGTGTTGGTTTTATCACATAAATCATACAAATAAAATACATTCAAGTTTATGGTTGTGGACGATGTGAAATGGTTCAAAGGGCGTGAATCCAGTTCTCCTTCCTCTCGTCTGCTTGTGTCGAAGATCCTGACGTCCAGCGGGGACGGGACGTGTGCATTGTGGGATGTGGAAAGCGGGCAGCTGCTGCAGAGTTTCCATGGCCACGCTGCAGACGTGCTCTGTCTGGACCTGGCCCCGTCTGAGACTGGAAACACGTTTGTTTCAGGGGTGAGGACTGCCTCCGCGCCGCTCTGTCTGCGGCTTGTTAACACTTTGAAAGCTTGTTTTTGCTAAATTGTACCTCGACTCTCACGGCAGGGCTGCGACAAGAAGGCCAACGTGTGGGACATGCGTTCGGGACAGTGCATTCAGTCATTTGAAACTCATGAATCTGACATAAATAGCGTGCGGTATGTAACTGTCTTACTCCAGGCTCATTTTATTGTTTGATTTTTCACTGTTGAAAATGTGAAGCTTTTTATAGTTTTTATAATTTTCTCCCCTTGTTTTAATACAGATACTATCCAAGTGGAGATGCTTTTGCATCTGGTTCAGATGATGCCACAGTAAGTACACCACTAAAAACCTGCGTAAAGTGCATTACTTTTGCCTCAAAAATTCAAATTTCCCCTTTTTGTTTCAGTGCCGCCTGTACGACTTGAGGGCCGACAGAGAAGTTGCCATTTACTCCAAGGAGAGCATCATCTTTGGGGTCTCCAGCGTCGATTTCTCGCTCAGTGGTATAAATTTCCAGCTCCGGATTCTGATGTCATCTGCACTGCATGCAGTTACTGCTTCCAGAAAACACAAAATATGTTTGTGTCTGTGTATGACCTCCTAAGGTCGGCTACTGTTTGGCGGCTATAACGACTACACCATAAACGTGTGGGACGTTTTGAAAGGAACTCGGGTCTCCATCCTGTTCGGACATGAAAACCGGGTCAGCACTCTGCGCGTCTCCCCCGACGGGACGGCCTTCTGCACAGGATCCTGGGATCACACTCTCCGGGTATGAAGGACGACAGGTTTCTCTCTAGTTGATCGTTTCTGCACTCTTTACCAACTTTCAGCGATTATACCTGCTGTTTTGTTTCTCCTTTTGTTCCAGATTTGGGCCTAAACGCGCTCCATTTGAAACCACTGAAGGCACACAGACGTTTCTGTTTGCTAGCGTACAATCAGCGAGATAGAGACTCAGTTTTGGCTGTACATAGGGCATATCAATAGAATTGTATATAATCTTGTCCTTTGGTCAGGGTAGATTTAAATATTTCTGAGATGTTAAACTAACCGGCACGCTTGCATTACAATGTCACTGAAAGAAAATAGCACAGAAATATTTAATATGTTACAGAAAATATGAATGGTAGAGACTTGCACTGGCGTAGGGTAGAAGTGACAATAAAGTATTGTATTGTGTGTGCCCACATAACGGACAATATTTCTTTGTTTTCTTCACCGGTGGTAATGAAAGATGCAGTCTGAGGAGGAAAACCAAACAAATCTAATGGGGTATGAGGAGAGCCCCTCCTGTAGGGCTACGATTGGAGAAAATTATTATTTAATACTTAATTAAAAAAATTATTATAAATAGCCAATGGGCAGTAGTGAGAGTTGACGTAAAATACAACAAATAAAACTGGTGAAAAAAGGTTTAAAAAATTAATAAACTCCATATTTTTAGCAGCCTTAGCAAACTGAAGTAAATAAATTACATTTATGCTTAGAGTTTATAATTTTGATTTTGTAATTTTGCAATAATAAACCAGGCTTTTTTATTGTATGTTGTTCAGTTCTTCAAGACAGCTTCTCAGCATAAATATTCAGTCATAATAAGCCACTTTCTTTTTTTTAAGGACTCCAGCTTCTAATTCAAGTACTTCTATGTTACATTTGAGAAAGATTACAAGAATGTACTCCTTCCCAAGCAACTGCGTGATGGCTGTAATTTCATATTCACTGTAATTATTTTGCTGTAGTTTAGTGTACAGATATAAAAGGGACTGTTATTCAGAATATTATAAATCTAATAAACCAAGTTTTGAATATCTATATGTGTCCATCACTTCGATATATGTCACAGGGATTTGTTTTACTAAAAATGATTTTTTAAAGTTTATTTTTATGTACAAAGTAATAGCTCTAAGTAAGATCCTACTTGATATTACTTATTTGAGTAGCACAACATTTCATTTCAGCAAACTATGAAAAAAATATGAATAAAAAAAGAACAGAAAACAAAATAAAGCAAAAATAATTTGGCAGGTACTAAATGTCTTTCTGGTGTGAACTCACAATCAGTAAAAAATATACGACACTAGGGGGCACCATTTCGTAGCTGGAAATTTTTTTTCTAAAACTTAAGCTGCAAAAGTAGCCTACGAAATAGGAAAGAATGGTAAAAAACTAAGATCATTCCATTAATAGCCAGAATTTGGAATGTTCAAATATGGACTTGGACATATTTTCCTTTATTTGCCAAAGTTACATTTCATAATCATAGGAAAACATTTTAAGGCTTTTGATACAAATACTAGTACTTATTATCTTAGACCAATAAACAACTTTAACTATAAAAAATTGCCAATGGAAATATAAGTATATTTTATATTGGAAAGCGTGCACTCTCATTTTTTCATAAAGTCACATTTTTTTCGTGTTCTGCTATCAGCTAGCTTCCATCCTTTTATATCAGCAATAAAAAAATTATAAGTACATACAATATGTTGGAAAACAGTTTTTGGTGACTTTAATATTTGTCAGGGTACAGTGAACATGACAAAAGTTGGAAAAAGGATTGATTCTTTTGGCGATTAAAAACAACACAAAACTGTGTGAGAAGAAACTCACATAAGAACAGTTTTATTTATTTATTTTAGACTTTATATGTTGTTGTTTGTTTATGACAGCAACTGTCGATTAAACTGAAAGTTACAACCTTGACACGAACAGATTTTCACAGGGAAGTAAAATTACGCACAAAAAAATTGGCTCCCGGAAAAGAGTCGGAATTCCCATCACCAATCCTTCTGAAAAGCGGAAGTGACATCACCAATACGCTTTTGTCGGTCTTCCTTAAAAATAATGGAGGATCTGTGATGTTATTTTATCTAAAGTAGCTGTTTTAAATGCCCAACAGGCAATTTATCTATAATGTATTAATATTTATTAACAGGTGATCCAACAGTTGTGTGTTTTAGTACAGACGTCACACGGACAGGGCGCTGTTTGTTGTCAAAATGAGCGATGTTGTGGAGAAAACGCTGACAGCTCTACCAAGCCTGCTCTCTTTAGACTCTCAGCCTGGCTCAGCAAAACTCTCCTCCAACTCTAAACTAGGAAACCTCATCAGAGGAATCACTGAACTAACATCTAAACATGTAAGTCGATCCTATAAAGCTCTCAAAAGTTGCGACCTGATATGCTGCTGTTTACATTAGCTTGCTAAACTGCTATGTTCTTCCATTAAAAATGTGTTTGTCCTCAGTAAATGTGTCGCACATAGTTGATTATAGTGCGACATAAACACACGGTCTGTTGTCGTAGTTTAGTAGTTGTGGAGTGTATTGAGACTTTCGAAAGACTTGTTCTCAATGGTGCGTTCAAGTGCTTGTGTTGGGCTCAGGCTGTTGATATTTGGTGTATCGTTAACAATGCTGACATAAAAATTAAGGTTATTTAGTTTGACTGCAAGAACAAAGAACTTTAACTTAAAAACACCTTTATAACAATGTTATAACAAGGTTATATTACCCAGCCTTGGTAGTACAAGGTTGTATCCCTTTTTTGACTGCATTAAATGGTAGGTAAACAGATGAGTGTCACCATAACACATTTTGCTGGACGATAAATTGTCCCAGAAGTTATTGTGATAAATTATTATATTGTTTTGAAACCACTTTCAATTAATACGATGGTAATGGCATAATAATGCAAGAACAGATAGTCATATATCAGTAAACTTTAAATTGGAAATGGAAGACATTTTAAACATCCAAAATAAATAAACAAAAACAACAAATGAATTACGAAGCCTCTGTAAACAAAATCGTCCTTTAAAGAAAGGAGCTATTTGAGATCAAGGCACCAGATTGAAAACTTTATCATTAAAATTTTGGTAGAAAGAAAGAGCTCGTTTTAATTTCTCATGGATTAATTGATTTATTACTTATTGTGACGGGCTGATATTAGCTGAGATTTACAGAGAAATGTGAGCACTGATATTATTGTAGCAAAAGTTACTGCATATCAAAATTTTCCAAGTTATTATGCATCATTTTCTACATTTCTTTGTGCAGGAGGAGGAGAAACTCATTCAACGAGAGCTCCTGCTGATTAAAGAACAAGTGTCTTCCCCTAACACAACTATGGTATTCTTCTCATTGTTTCCCCATTTCATCTTTTCCACTACAAGATTGTCTTTGTTCATTTGTTTATTTATTATTTCTGTTGTAATCTGATTTAGAGGCAGATGAAGGAGCTCATGGTGAGAGCGATCTACTGTGAGATGCTGGGTTACGGCGTCTCCTTCAGCTATATCCACGCCATTAAACTGGCCCAGCAGGGGAATGTTCTGGAGAAGAGAGTCGGTGTGTTTTTAGGCATAAAATGATACAAAGTTAGAGTAGAAGCACTTATAATTTTATAAGGGAAATATCTCCTGAAGCAGACAGTATTAAAAAAAACACAAAGCATGTTTCAGTAGAGTATTGGGGAATGAATTTATGAATGCATGAAAAGGAGTAAATGCTCAAAATGTTCAGATTTAGATTTTTAAACTTCTAATATTCTAATAATAATAAAACACTAAAGTGTTTGTGATTCTCTCAGGTTACCTTGCTGTGTCGCTGTTTTTGAATGAAGGTCATGAGTTGCTTCTTCTCCTGGTTAACACGGTGCTAAAGGTCAGTCGTTATGGTGTTTTGTAGCTTGACTGTAATGTTTCTTTGGTCACACACTTCTAAAAATTTTAACACTTCATAAAAATAGCAAAAACAAACACCATAAAGTAAATTAAGTTCAAGCAAAGTTTGCACCAATGGATTAGAATTTATCCAATCCATTGGATAAACATTTACAGATTTTCAAAGAAAGCTGTAAATGTGTAAATTATGATAAGAGGTGTTAAGATTGTTTGTGCTAAATTATTAGGCTCTATTTTTAATTATTTTAAATAATCAGGCTGAAATATCAATGTGATGCGGGGAATATTTGAGGTAAACTCTGATCTTAGCTCTGCACCACATCATCATCAAACCTCAATAATTAAAATAAAAGATGTGATGGATGTGAAAATAGTGATACTTTTGCATGAGTTAAATAAAACAGAAAATACTGAGACATTGAAGGGTTCATAATAATATTGCGGATGTGTTTGCAGGATCTTCAGAGTACGAATCTGATTGAAGTGTGCATGGCGCTCACAGTGGTGAGCCAGATGTTCCCCAAAGACATGATCCCCGCCATCCTCCCCCTGGTGGAGGAAAAGCTCAATCACCCAAAGTAAGAAGCACTTCATGCTTTTTTCAGATGACAAATAAACTGAAACGGTGTTTGTTGTTCCAAACCTGCAGAGAAATAATTCGCCGTAAAGCCGTCCTTGCCCTGTATAAATTCTACCTGATAGCGCCGAATCAAGTTCAGCACATTCACAACAAGTTTCGCAAAGCGCTGTGCGACAAAGACCCCGGCGTGATGTCGGCTTCTCTGCACATTTACCTGCAGCTCATTCAGGTAAATAATAATTTAAGCGCTTCATGTTGCATTTTTGATCTCTGTGGCGTAATTTACTGCTATATGGTTTTATGTTTATTTCAGGAGAATCCAGAAGGCTACAAAGATCTCGCGCCGAGTTTTGTCACCATCCTGAAGCAGGTGGTGGGAGGGAAGCTGCCCATGGACTTTAACTATCACAGTGTTCCTGCTCCCTGGCTTCAAATCCACCTCCTCAGAATACTCTCCTTACTGGGGAAAAATGACCAGAGGTGATCATTTTCTCACTTCCTGTTGTGTTTAAATATTTGTCAACCATGAAGTTTTTATAATTTCCTCTCTCTCTGCACAGCACAAGCGAGATCATGTATGAAATCCTTGACGAGTCTTTGCGACGGGCAGAGATGAACCACAACATCACATATGGTGTGTTTGGCCTCGTTAACAAATGTTTTACTCAAAGATACATTTTTATTAGCCACTTACTTGCATCTCTCCTTCTTTACAGCTATTTTGTACGAGTGTGTAAAATGTATTTACACCATTCATCCCAAATCGGACCTTTTAGAGAAAGCTGCAAAGTGCATGGGCAACTTTGTTCTGTCTCCGAAGATTAATCTAAAGTATCTGGGTGAGATGAGAAGGCATGATTCCTCACAGATTATTCCCCCGTAACAAAAAGTGAGAGTTACACTGAGAGCTAACGTTTCTGTAGGTCTGAAGGCTCTCACCTACGTGGTCCAGCAGGACCCAAAGTTAGCCTTGCAGCATCAGATGACCATCATCGAGTGTCTCGACCATCCTGACCTCATCATCAAGCGGGAGGTGAGTCGGATCTGGCTCCAGTCTTTGGTTCTGATGTTAGAGGGTCAAAGGTTTCCATCATCGCTGGGTTTTTAATCTGCTTTCTTTCAGACGCTGGAGTTGCTCTTTAGAATAACTAATGACCAGAATGTCACGGTGATCGTTGAGAAGATGCTGGACTTTCTGCGAATCAGTGAAGATGATCACACAACCATTGACCTGGTGGGGAAGGTGGCAGAACTGGCGGAAAAATATCCTTACAAATGTTACAGTGTTTGTCTCAAATCTGCATCTTTTTACTGTATTTTCATCACTTGGTGCTTATAATTCAGCGCCATACTTGTAGAAATATGGTCATACTGAGATGAAAACAGAAACTGTAATGATAATAGTTAGAAAAATTTATATTCCAGCTAATCTGTTGATTGAATGCACCAGAAGACGTTGAGCAGAGAAACAAACGTAAAAATATTTTACATGGAGCCCAATGGAGGAAGGGCAGACATTCCTGCACTCCAGAAGTGTTTGAAAGAAAACTGTAAGACCTACAGCAATGGCGCTTATGTTTCCGTAAAGTAGACGCCTGTAGCTATGTTTTGATGCTTAAATTGTTTCTCTGGAGTGAAATATGTACAAACAGCAGCATTTTGTTTGTGAAAAAGTAGTCAAACTTGAAAAAGCGTCGGTTACTCTGGCAGTTGAAGAATTCCGTCATCATTATAGAAATGATAAAAATCTGCATAAAACCTCAATTGTGATTTTAGAAAAACCGTAAGGGATATCAGAATACTGACTCATGTGAAGACAGCTTAAAATCTTGTGATTTATTTAGAAGTTGAAAGGAGTTTCTAAGTTGAAGTATGCAGATTTAGTAAGATGTCAAAGAGCACAAAGTTCTTGCTGAATTTTGGTGATTTTCAATGCATTTCATTGCAGTTGCATAAAAGTTAAAATATCTAAAAAAAAAAAATCTACAAGTTGTTCACATTTTTTGGGCCTTTATATGTTTTTTTTTGCCCAACTTTAAGTGTGTCTAGCTTTCTTAGTTGTTTTGTGATTCCATTTTTTTTGTCTGGTAATTACAGTACTCTAAACAATTACTTTAGGTAGGCAAATGTGAAAAATACATTTTAAATCTTTGAGAATGAAAATGATCATCTTTGAGAAACAGCAAAAACACTTTTCAAGAGCTTTATGCTGAACTTTCAATTTGTTTGCTTTGATTTGTCTTGTTTGTACATATTTTCCTATATACTTTCGCACATATGCACCAGATAATGAATGGTTTATCGATACCATGAACACAGTGTTTTCACTCGGTGGAGACTTGTTACAACCGGATATCCCAAACAGTTTTCTTAAACTTCTCTCTGAGGGTGAGTTAACCACACATCCCACTCGTTCTGCTGGTAAACTTATTCGATTCGGATTTTTTCCCAATGTTTCCAGGATTTGACAGCGTGGAGGAGGACAAGAAGTTGAGGCTGTTTGCTGTGAATTCATACATTTCTTTGCTACAAGGAGACTCCAGCAAACTGCCGCAGCGTTTTCTTCAAGTCATCTGCTGGGTGAGAGTTGCTCATTACTTTACCTCAAGGTTTGCGTGTTTAGTCCATTTTAGTCGAGCTCTAGTACGTTTGTCTACAAAGTCCGGTTCGTTTGGGGAAGTGTGAATGCGTAATAGAAATCTGATGTGAACCAAAAAAAGTGAACTCTCGTCCGCCTAAAAACCTGAGTTTCGGTTCTGTTGAAGTGAAATCTCATTCGGTTCGAATGTAGATGTGGAAACTGCTTGAAAAGTAGGAAGTGAACCATAGCGAAGTAAATGAACCTGGTCTTTTACCAACAAGGTAAGAGAAATCCTACAGCCGCTAAAATCTGACTCTACTCCATTTTTGTTAATATTTTGTGAAGAAGGACATTGCGCTCATGTCTTCTGCGCTCTTTGTGTCGTTTCCTGGAAGGGTTGGTGGTGCAGCGCCACCACAGGTGAGAAGGTGAACAGGTTTTTCAATTAGTTTGGATTGTTTAAAATGATAGAGTTCCTTTAAATCTGGACTAAAAACCCTCCTGTTTAGAGTTGCTCTTGAAACATTATAAATGAAACATTAGTCAACATTGTAAAGTGAGATACAGGTCTAAGAAGTCTAGAAAAGTGTCAAAATTTAAAATGTTGACATTAAAAATGTGCAGGAACCCTGGCTCCTCTCCTACAGTTTTTTTTTTTTTTTTGTCGTTGCTGTGTTTAGGTTCTCGGCGAATACTCTCACTTGAGGGAGGATCTTGAACCAGGCGTCGTTGTGAGGCTGCTGGCCAAACTGTTGGACATGAAGAGCAGCAGCAGTGAAACAAAGTGCTGGGTCCTCATGGCCATGACCAAGCTCTGCCCCGGCGGAGCGGCTCTGGCGTTGGTTCACGATATCTCGGAAACCTACAGCAGCTCCCTGGACACTATGCTGAGACAAAGAGCTCAGGAGCTGCAGATCCTCAGCCAAGACTCTGAACTGCAAGCCAAGGTGTTGCCACGAAGTGCCAGCATGGAGCCTGTGGAGGTAATACACAAGCATGGCAGCAGATGAGTTGAGTTATGTCTTAAACATCATTAACTCTTTATTTTCAAGAAGCAAGCGTAGAAAAAAAGGAGAATAAATGCTGATTTAAAGCCTCATGCTGTTTGACAGGCTTACGGTTTGTTGACCTGCATGCACATGTCCTCCATGGCACAGAGTTTATTACAGTATTAAGAATAGTTACCAAACCAACAAGAAGTGCTGTCAGCAATGATCTGAGCAGCTGTTGCAGCATGTCTACAGTCTAGAGAAGTGAGAAAGTTGAGGTTTACAGCAGGACTGTACTGGAATGTTAATGCAGTTTTGTTTTTTTTCATCAGCAACATAATATAAATGATGTTTTAAATTTAGAATCAGGTCATCTTGTTGTTTTAAACCTTATTTGCTTATATAAACAAATATGTAAATGCTAAAATGTGAAATATGAATCTGAATAGAACAGGATAGAAGACGTTTTTATTGTCTCGCAAATGGTATAAAGGATCACAATAATTACAACAATAAAAGTAGTAATAGTGACAATAATATACTGTATAAAACTAACAAAATAGGAAATACTGTACAGTTATTAGAAATAAAAATACTCTAATTGCAATCCAAGGGATGTGCAACTTTTCAAAAAGTGTACATAATGTGCATTGAACATTGAAAAAGACGGACTATTTACTAAAATAACTCAAAATCTAGTAAATTTTTTCTAGATATAAGAGATTGTTTTAAGTCAGTAATTCCTTAATATCGATAAAAAAGTTCTAGTTTCACTGGCAGATTATTTCACTTACAACAGTAGAAAAATACCAATTGCACTGGTACTTTTTCATCAATATTAAGGAATTATTTACTTAAAACAATTTCCTACTTATTCCTGAAAAGCTACTTGTAAATTAGTCTTGTTCAAGTGTACTGAAGTATTTGTACGAGAAACTAGACAAGCATACTTGGTTAGATTTTGTGTTTTTTTCAGTGCAGAAAAACAGATGTGCAATAACAGCGGAAATGCCGGGGGTCTAAGTAATTCAAGGTTTAACTGTTACTTTTATGAAGATTTTTTTAAGAGTTTTACTCATCTCTATCAGGTAAAATGAAGCCATAATTTCAGGCATGACATTGGCAGCTACCCAGTTTTTTTTTAATTATTTTCAATGGGCTTGTTTGCAGCTTTAATTGCGCTGTTTTCCTGTTTTCCAGGTGGATTCCTCGCTTTCATTTCTGGATGGATTTGTGTCGGAGGCGTTGGCTGCAGGCGCGGCTCCTTACAAGCCTCCTCATCAAAGGCAGGAAGAACTGTCTCGCTCAAAAGGTGAAACTCATGCAAATGGTTTGGCAGAGTTTCCACTGCTTTGTTTGGGCTTGTCCTAATGCTACTCTTTGTCTCAGCGCTGAACCTGGAGCCCTACGGCCTGTCGCTGCCAATCAGCATATCCTCATGCAGCATCACCGACAGACAGTCTCCCACCCTGTTGTCCATCAGCTCTGGCCTCTCTGGGGACAGCACTGATTTCTCACACAAGGGCAGGTACTCAGACACGCAGCCACAGGCAGAATTACCGTATTTTCCGGACTGTAGAGCGCACCTTACTCTAAGCCGCAGCTACAAATTAAAAAGAAAAAAAAAACAACTGGAAACTTACATAAATAAGCCGTACCGGCTATAAGCCGCTGGTATCTCCGCCGCTCTCGGTTTTCCATGAGGACCCAGCAGAGGGCAGTGTCCTAATAAATGTGCTGGATTTATTAGGATGCAGCCCTCTGTCTCCAAAGCCGAACCATGGTTTCGTTCACGCCGAGTTTATGTGCAGCAGCTCTATTTCCCTCCTGTACTGCAGATCGACAGCCCTCACCTTAGAAGCTGCATCATATGAGTTTGAAGAAATTTCTCCATCGTGCCTGCTGCTAGCATGTGCTTGTTCTAAATGAAAATTGGCATTTTCTTCTTTGATTTCCAATTTTGACTTCCAACAATTCACTTCCTGCTAAAGAGCCCCCTGGTGGTTGAAGAAAAATCCACAGAGAAGCCGCACCTGACTACAATCCGCATGGTTCAAAGTGTAGGAAAAAAAGTAGCGGCTTGTAGTCCAAAAAATACATTAAGTGTTTTATCTCTCGGTAGTTTGAATCCTGAGTCTGATTTGTTGTTTCAGCTCTACGGCTTTGAAGTTGGATGGCGTCAAGAGGCTGTGGGGCAGAGACGGCTATCTGGCTCAGAAAGAGCAGACAGAAGAAGCTCCTCGGATCGAGGCCGCCAGCCCGGTCCGGTCCGCCGACCAACTGGGCGACAACAACGCCTCAAACAGTCAAACACCGAATCCGACACCAAGCCCTGAGTGTGACCAGGAAAAGCAGCAGCTGGCGTCCTCGCTGTTTGTCGGTCTGGCCTCCCAGAGCTCCGTGTGTCTGGTGAGCTGATGAACACACACACACACACACACACACACACACACACACACACACACACACACACACACACACACACACACACACACACACACACACAGACACACACACATATATGTAAATAGATTCAGAAGACAGGACAGCTTTCTTTGTGTTTATTCTTTTGATGGTTGCCTCATGCTCAGAGTTTCAAAACCTGCAATAAAACGTGTTGCTTTCTTTGGTCAAATTTATTGAGGTTTTCTTTTATAAAGTATAAATCAACACTCATATGACTGAAACGACTAATAGGATTAGACCCATTAATCATGACTAATCGGTCATTAAAGGAATTGTCAACTAATTTAGTTATTGATTAATCGCTATGAGGAGTGTACAGACTCAAAAAAGGTAATTTTGCTGAAAGAAGAATATATTCAGAGCAGTAATTAAGTCAAGATTATACAAAAATATATATTTTAAGATAATAAAAACACTTTGTCTGCAAATTAAGTGGCTTAGATTTAGCTTCACCCGATTCAAATTTGGTAAGAAAAAAAAAAATCTCTTATTAAGCAACTTTTGCTATCCAATTATTAATCGGTTAATCAAAAAAACAAAAACAAATTAGCTGCACATTGTATTAATGTTAAATTGAGCAGAAAAGGCTCAAATATATTCTAATGTTGCATAAAAAAGTTTAAGTTGTTAAATAAAATATCTGCAGAATGTGCCAATTTTTTAAATCAGATTAATCAATTAATCATCAGAATAATCTATATCTATTCAATTCCATAAAATAATCGCTGCATGCAGCCCTAATGTAGTGCATTAATACAACGTGTGATGGAAATTATTTGTTGTTTCTCCACCAGATGGGAAAGTCTGACCCAACATCCCAGCGTTTCAGAAGAAAAACCAAAGCTTCAGGGAGTGCTGAGCAAATAACCGACCCGCTTGTCTCGCCCTCTGACGGTTCTGATAACTTGCTGTATAAAAGTCTGCTGGACTCACCAGACCTGGACGTCTCGCCGCCTGAACAGACAGCCGGCCTCGTTGCTCCGAACGGCTCCTGTGATGCAGAAGAAGAGCCGGCCGACGCAGACGTGAAGGAAATCGAAACTCCTCCCGTCAGAGATGAACGTGTGACAGCTGAAGCTTCTCCGCACGACGACCCAGATGGATCCAAAGACCCGAGTCTCGCCTCACATCTTCCAGCTGAGCTTTCTGCTCTTTCTCACTCTAAAGTCACTCTTCTGTTCTCCAAACAAAACCTGGATGTCTCCGCCTGCCACGTCCAGAAAGAAGACTCCGTCGTTCTTGTTGTCTTTATTTCCAACTGCTCAGACTCTTTCCTTCACCAGATACGACTTCAGGTCGACTCTGAGGAACTAGAGGTGCGTCATGCAACAGAAAACCTTAAAATATCTTCTTTCTCTGCATCTTTTTAAAATATAATCTCACATTCTTGTTTTGAAGGTATCCTGTGTGTCTGACTGTCCATCAGAGGAGTTAAAAAGCCACAGTGTAGCAGTTTGTCAGTATTTCCTAACTGTAAAGAGACCCTCTGTCCACTTTGATCTGTCTGCGACAGTGTCATGGCAACCGCCTGCTGGGTTGCCCCTGACGACACAGTTCTCCTACAGACTTCCTCTAGCAACCTTCGTCAGGTGAGATAGTTTTGGGATTTTCTTGCGTCCTTCAGGAGGGTGTTTGAATTAATCAGGGCTGAAACGATTAATCTGATTAATCATGACGAATCGATTATTGAAATAATCGTCAAATAATTTGGTAATCGATTGATCATTAACTGGAGTATACAGATTCAAAAACCTCCATTTGCTGAAAGAGCAGCACAGTCAGAGCAGCAATTAAACCAAAACTTAATTGTCTCAATTACTGCTCTGACGGTAGTAAGTTTTTTAAAAATTAATATTTAAAAAAAATTATTTTCTCAGTAAACATGTTCTATCCAGAACTCATCTAGTGACAGTTTTAGCTTTAACTGGTTCAAATTTTGTAAATAAAGATGTCTTTCTAAGAGCCTTTTGCTATCCAGTTATTAATTGGTTAATGCAAATAGTCAACAGCTTTTCACATGTTGATGGTAAAACTATATTTTTAGCTGAAGATGCATCCTTCGCTAAAAGAATTACATGTCATTGAATTTTAGTTAATAAATAATTTTTCTTATTATTTAAAAAATGAACTGAATTATCTGTTTGCATTTTTGATGTATTTCTAATAGAGATGCCTGTTATATTGGCAACAACATTGGAATCGGCCGGTATTTTTTTTAACATGTCGGTATCGGTCCATTGAATAAAACTGAGCTGACATTTATTTTTTATCTGTTTCTGGTTGGGTCTTTTCCAAAGCTGTCAAAAATGTAGTGACAGCTTTGACAGCTGATAGCCAATAATATTGGCTGACAGCCAATATTAGTAAATATTGGCTGTCAGCCATAACTGCAATATTAATATCAGATATCGATATCAGGCCAAATTTTTGTATTAGTTCATCCCTAATTACTAATATGGTATAAAGTCAACTTAAAACAGAAAAATCTGCAGAGTGTGCCAATTTATTTATTTATTTTTAATCTGAACAATCAATTGATTAATCAATGACTTAAACAATTGTTAGCTGCAGCCTTAAAATGAGTCGATTGTTTCCTGCAGAGCGTTGAGGCTTTCCACAGAGGAGTACGGAGCCATGTGGCTGGCCTTCTCTCATGACACCAAGCAGAACCTGACGCTGATCCACGACGGCCGGGATCCCCTCGCCGCCACTCTGGATGTACTGAAGAGGAAACTTCAGCTTCATGTGGTGGAAATTATTGGTAAGCTCAGAAAAAAGGCATCCCACACAAGTAATGAGCAGCTTCTTCCACTTGTTTAAGCAAAACATGTTCATTTAAAAGCTATTTCCAGGCTGCAGTAGGCAGAGTATTTTAAAAAGATTGTTTTTTGTCTTTATTTAGTTTTTTGTCTTTATTTAACCAGGTATATTTCATTAATATTAAAAATCTTCTTTTCAAGAAACAATTACAAATCATAAAACTTACAGATATTAAAATCCGATTAATATGGATAATAGAGAATAATCACAAAGCCCAAATGCATCCATAAAAGTAAAAATAATACAACTTGCTTTAGTCAATGCATTTAGAAAGAAATAACTGATTTAGAGTGGCTTTAAATGCATTAAAAAAGTCTATGTAAATTATGTAAGTTTTCTATTTGGAAACATATTATTTTATAAATATCATATTTTTAACACATTTTATATCATAATAATATATTTATGATTGCTAGGTATTTTTTCAGGTTCGCTGTGATCAGATTATGTCTGATTCTGTAAAATATTTGGTAAATTTTACTATTTTTGACTCTTAAAGTAATTAACCCTTTCATGCATGAATTATGATCCTTTATATTTTTTTCCCAAAGTGTTTTTGATTTTCTTAAGGCATAAAGAAAAAGTGGGGGAAAAAATGTAGCTGTAATTTTCTCCAAATACAAAGTTGTTATTTGGAAAATACATCAGTAGGATTAGTCTTTAGGGGTTACTTGATGTCAGAATATTTTCTTTTTTTTTTTTTTTTTTACCCGAGTTGCTTTTTCGTCTGTCTGCCATATTGGATTTAACGAAAATCTTCTTGCACTTGCAGTGGATGACCAGTAGTTGGCAGTGTATTGTATGATGTCGACTTTAGTGGTCTGTGTGGATTTATAGCATAAAAATCCACAAAAAACACAAGAAAAAGGCTTTTAGGCAGCTGCCGACTGCAGTCACCACTATGCATGAAAGTAATTAACGTGTTTGCTTCAGATGTTTAACCTCATTATTGTTCCTTTTCTAGCAGACAAACTGCTTCCTTTTATAAGTGTCAGTCATTTAAACAACTGAACAGTGTAAAATATGCTTTGATGAAAAATAATTGCTAGCATATATCACACAGAATGAAGCAAATGCTTTACTCAGAGTTCTTACTGGCACCTGATGAGCGACTTTTCTGTTTGCTCCCTCAGGCGTGGAAGCGATCGTGGCTTGCTGCCTGCAGCAGGATCAGCCGTGTCTCATGCACTGTCGCATGCATGCCGGCATGCTGGCGGTGTGGCTGCGCTCTCCAGTCCCCGACCTGCCGGACTGCCTCCTCTACTGCTGTCAGAGAGCTCTGCAGGAGCTCTGAGGGCCTCGGCTGGCAGCACCGGAACCACTCAGAACCCCCAAGCACTGAACAAGGAGATCCACAGATCTGCAGGACACTCCGGCACCAGCTGCTGCTTTGATTTCATGTATTTACTGACCGTTGCTGTTTTAATTTGTTCACAAGTGATTTAAAATTATGGGAAGTCATGGCAGGTAATAAGCTCAGGGCCTCAGGGTGTTTTAAATGACACTATTGTCATAAAACTATTGTAGTATTGTGATAACTGTTTCAGTAAATCTGCAAAATTATTAACTAAATGTATTAGTAATAAGGAAAAAAGAAAAAAGAAAACCCAAGCTTTTAAAATTGGCTTCATTTTCGTGTCTAAAATAGTCCTGACAGTAAAAAACTCCATAAAGGCTGAGCAATAAGTGTAGTTTATTTTTTTAGATAAACTACAGAGAAGCATGAAGATTTTTGAAAAAACTCACATTATAATGCACATAAGTTGGAGTGTTTAGAGCTTCATTTCATCTTATTTGGTAATTTTGTGAGACTTCATTAATGTTTGACCCATAACTGCTCCAGTTTTGTCTTCTAAATCTATATCATTAGAGCATTCACATATGCTGCAACCCTAGCTTTACGTTTTTCAGGATTATGTAAAAGGGAAAAAAATAACCCAGGAAAGCAGAAATCTAAAGGGATTTTTGAAATTATGTCTAAAAACAAATTTTAAACTCCCGTCATGAAAATAAAGTTATTTTCTCATCAAGTCAATCTGAGATTGATCAAAGTGAAAACCAGGGTTTTATTTATGTAAGTTAAAGTTTACATTAGTGTCAGTCATTTCTTTTGGAAAACAGCAGAGCTCTCACTCCCATGTCACATTTCTGTCTCTATAAAATTATCATTGCCTTCCATGTAAGATTATCATCTATGCACTCATTGACTTCTGTTAACTTAAGTCTTTCACTACCATATTTTCAGTATTAAAAACATATTTATTTGATTTGTTTGCTTGATACTAACTTCACAGGAGCTCTGTGCTGTTGGACCGCTCTGTGAGGGTTTGCTGGTGGAGTTTGATCTATTTTTCATGTCTTATGCTGATTTAAAAGGTTTGGACAATGTTTGTACATCCACAACCTTACGCCTTATGTTCAAATGCCAAGATGGCATGTTTAATTTGTGCCTGTGGTACAGAGAAGAGTCCTCGTTCCTCAGAGTGCCTGTCACTACATTCTGGGACTACATGAATAAATGCAACACTTGTAAACAGGTTGGATTTTGTTGGTTTTATTTAAGGGACACTATATGCAAAGTAAATACAAATGGTTCCTCATGCAATGCTTTCCAAAACGATTGATAGTTTAACTTTTACAAGCACAAATTCTGTCATTTATTAACACTGTATATGGGACAGAGCAACACATTGCAGTGTGGGGTCAAAAATAGTTTTTATTTATTCTGAAGTTTTGAGAGGAAAACATAAAGCAACAACTCCAGTCTCTAGCTGTGCGAAGCTGCAAAAATGATCTAGAGCTGTAATTTAACCTGTATTTTCTGGTTAAATCATATTTTTATTTGCAAAACTTTTGAAAACCATTTTTCAAAATCTAAGTGTAACTAAAAATCCTCTGATTTCACATGTTTATCCTCTTTTCTGAAAGTTTAAAATATTTTTTAATGTGAGTTAGTACTAACTCACAGGAGTGAAGTTAGTGAAGTTAGTACTAAACTTCACAAATTTGGATGAGGTTCATCCAAATTCACCTTAAAATCATGATTTAAAACACACTATTTATTATTAACCTCCAAGTTAACTAAAGATAAAAGTACATCACAACATAAAACATAAATTTACATCTAATGAAACATTGCTTTTCAGGTTGAGAACTTTCTGAAACATGGTGGGGAAAAAACCTTTACGACTTGCTGAACCATGATTTCTAATATCTACTAAACAAAATCATACGTAGAATATCCAGTCATCAGCTTGTGAACTTGCATATCGCATTCATACCTCTTAATTGGACAAGCAGATTTTTGAAAGTTTGTTGAGTGGACTAGTCATTCTTTTTAACCTTCAACATCCTGTTATTGCTAAAAAAACAAAAAAAAGTCTTAACTTGGCTCGGATAAGAGTTCTGCAATGAAACTTGTCCACTTGGACTCGCGATTCTTTTCTGGTTTTATCTAAACTTGGATATTACTTTTTCACAAGTGGATCTCTTCATAAAATCAGTATTAAAAATTTATTTTGGATTTACTCAGGTTGTCTTTGTTTGATAATACCTTTTGTTAGTTGGATGATGTGACAAAAGGCAAAAAGAGAAGACATCTGTAAGGGGGTAAATGTATCTTCTACCTTCTTTGAACTTGGTGCACTAATACATTAGTCGTGTATTGTTATCTGAAAGGGGAGAACCTCCTCATTATTCAGAGCTGGTGGTGCTTTGGTTCTGACTGCGGGGGATGAAGCGCATGCTCAGACTGTGCTCGTCCTCCACGGGCTGCTGTGACAGGTTGTTGGTCTGTCTGATGCTGCTCACAGTGCAGCCTTTGCGTGGACACACTGTGTAACGGGAGAGGAGGGTGACCAAGATGGCCTTCATCATCACCATGGCGATGTGTTTGCCGACACAGGAGCGAGGCCCGCAGCCAAAGGGCTGGAAGAAGCGGCTGGGCACCTGCCAGGCGGAGGAAGTAAAGGATCAACTGGTGTTTGTTTCACTCTGCAGTCACATATGGTTTACACTCACCGGGTTGTCAAAGTTGGTCAGGCTGAACTCTCTGGGTTTGGGGAAGAACTCAGTCTTGTGCATGAGTCCGATGTTCAGGATGATGTTGGTTCCTTTCCTGATCTTGGTACCTTCGATGTCATCGTCCTCCAGAGCTTTCCGCATAGTGAAGTCGACCACAGGATGAAACCTCATGGATTCATTAATAAACTTCTCCATCACTTTCAGTCTTTCATAATCGACGTTTTCCGTAGCCGTTTCAACTGTAAATGAAAGACCACCTTTTCACATTTCCAAAGCTATACATTTCAATGCTGGGACTTGATGTGACAGACCAACATAAAGCAATGCATAATTAAGGACTGGATATGTGCATGGTTTTATTTATTTATTAATTTCTAGATTTATTTTTTAAACTGTAGTGTATATTTGCATGAAACAGACCTTTTATATTTCTTCATCTACATTTCATTGCAGTTCTGGTTGCATGTTTACAGTTAGTCTTACTGTAACCCAACTCTACTTTATACTCCTCTAAATATTTATTATTGACATGCCAGTTTTATTCATTGTTCTTCGTGAGGTTGTTTGTTCACAGATAGTCTCTAACAAATCTTCAAGGCCTTCTCTGAACAGCCGGATTAAATCAAATTTACTCAGACAGAGGCGTCACTATTTTTAATCAGGCGACCTGTGAGGGCACATGGTAGTACTGGAGGAATAATGCTGCGTTCCAGTTGTACTCAGTTATGGGAAATTCCAACTTCATAGTCAGAAAATTCAACTGGAAAAACCCCCGAAGACGGATTTCCCACTGGGAAACTGGGAGCAACACCGACTACCCCTATTTACTTATGTTATTAAGGCGGGCTTTGCGTTTCAATATGGCCGCCCCTCGCTTTAACACTAGTAAGATATGATGGAAACATGTTTATTTTACAGGATGATACAGATGTGAAAGTGCGTCTAAAATCAATGTAACGCCTCCTACTGTAAACTAAAAAAAATTACAAGTAGTGTTTGCTTATGGAAAGTAAAGCTTAAAATTATGTTTATAAGAGCTAATGCAAACGACGTTTATGGGCGTCGCCATTTTGAAATTCCGACTGCGCCATTACCTCGGGTCTGACTTGAAACTGTGCTCCGAATTCCCACTTCCCAGGTAACTTATATAATAAATATTAAACAAAGCATACATACAGATTTAAAGCTGACTTTTATTTCTCATTTTGCAGTTATGGACTATTTTGTGTCTAAAACTCAGTGAAATACTGAGGTTTGTTGTTGTAATGCGACAATGCTAACTGCTTGTGTAGCAGTTAGCATTGCATTAAATGTGACTCAGAGAGGATTTTCTCTCACCCAAAACGGTGCTCATCTCCTCCACAAGCTGCAGCTCCACCGTCGGGTTTTGTTTCAGCAGCATCAGCATGAAGAAGAGGCTGATGGAGAGTGTGTCAGGAGCTGCGATCACCATCTCCAACACACACTGCCTGACGTTATCAGCAGAGAGCTCCCCGTGGTTCTGCTGGGACAGACAGTAATCTAACTACAGTTCAGAGTTACCTCCATCATGTGGACAGCAGGGGAAACCGACCTGTGCAAAGATGAGCTGTGTAGCAAAGTCAAGGTCGTCATCCAGCTTCTCCGCTTCATGAATGTTTTGTCTTTTGATTTCGAGCAGACGCTCCATCGCATCCTGCAACTCTTGGCTGTTAGTGGTGCAAAATGGAAAGTTGATGAAATCTTAAATGAAATGTGACATTAGAGTCATGATTTAAGGCTCTTACGCTGCTTTTTTATGCTTGTCGTAAAGCCATCCGATCTTGAAAAAGATGTCAGGCTGGATTAGAACCGTTTGCCAGGTTTCAAAGTAGTTATGGATTTTCATAAGCAGCTCCTTCTCTAAGACAAAAAAAGAATTGCACGTTTTCAGCCAAGACGTTTGGAAGATGCAAAGTTTGGATACAGCAACTGACCATTGAGAGGAACCCTGAGGAACAATTTATTGGAGATGTCCACTACGATGGCTCTCAGGAGATTGAGGGCGTCCACATGTCCAGAGGGGTCGGTCATGTCCTGGAGGTGGTCCAGGTGTTTGGCTGTGGAGCTCACACAGATTCCCACGGTCCGCTGAAGGCTGGGGCCTGACAGAGCTGCGACATCAACACAAAAATATGCGGTAACTCGGTGAAACAGCGGTTTAGTCGTAAAACATTTTACCACCAAACTCTGAAATGTACTTAATATCCTGAGGTTGTTACCTTTAGAGAAGTATGTCCTAGCTTGTTTCCAGAGTAGGATATTGCTGTTGAAAATGATACCCCTCCCCTCCATCCCAATGCACTCAAGGCCTCTTTTGCTCCCAAATCTGGATGTGTAGAGAGGGCTCCTCAAAACATGGTACACTGCAGAGGACCTGCAGCAGAAACCAGCATATCCTATTATTTAATTTGTTTTTAAAGCTTTTTGTTTGTTTTTTTAATGTATCTCCACATTTGCGACACATTGTTGCTACTTGATATGTGACAATTTACTCCAAAGTCAATCCACATTTGGAAAAGAATAACAGAAAGGTGCTCAGAACCTCAACCTCAAAATCCAATATGGCTGCCTAGCATATAAATGCTAATAACAGTGAGGTAAAATAATTTAATTACACTTCTGATCATTTGTTCTCATAAGTTTTTTTTTTTTTACATGCGTTGTCTTTTTAAAACTTGAAACTTTGCATAGGTTGGTGCAATGTTTAAATGCACGAAATACAGAGAAGTAAATTAGCTAGCAAATTACACAGATTTTTGAACCTTAGACTTAAATTTAATCAAAATTCAGATAGTTTGATGTTTTGTGATCAAATTAGCTGGCTATAGTTTGTAATTTATTGTAAAAAACTTTGTGCAATTCCCTGACAGCAGGACTTTTTTTTTCCCTCACATTGTGATCTTCCTCACTGTGTTAAGTTAAATGACTGTGGTGCTACTTATTGGTAAAAATATATCCGTTGATGTGGAAAGGTTTTTTTTCCAATTAATATTCACCCAAATAATTTTTCTTCAGTACAAAATCATGCTGCTGCATGAAAAAAATATGAATAAATTTGAACTTATCTTCATCTGCTGTGTGAATATCTCTTGTTTTTCATGCTTACCTGCTGAAAATGATGGTTTCCTCCCCATTGATCCAGACCCGGACGGTGCTGCCATATTTGTTGTTGTAGTAGTTGCAGGCTGTTCCAATCCCGGTCCAAATGAATCTGCCGTAGGACAGGATCGGACCAAGTCCAGCACAGAAACGGGGACCTAAAGCAGAGAGAAGCTGCAAGTCAGTCTGCAGCAGATCTTAGTTCACGTTTCTCTACTGTGGCTGGTTTTCAGAAATCACTTTCTCTTCCTAATTTTTAAACAAATTTACAAATGTTATTTTCTTGCAAAGAAAAAAAAATGCAGTTTTCCCTTTATAATTTTGAGATTTATTTGTGGTCACAATTATTCTTCTGATGATTTATTCATCAATTTATAGCACTAGTTTTGCAGAATGAGACCATTTTTTTCTGAATTACTCAGACTGTACCTTGTATGTGTGAACTCTGTGTTTGGCTCCAGGTGGTGATGAGCAGAACCAGCAGCAGCAGAAGAAGAAGAAGAAGAAGAACAACGGGGGTGACTCTACACAGACTGTGAACCTCCATCGTGGTGAGGATCTCTGGCAACATTGTCTCCTCTATTCGTCCAAAGCGGTTGTGTAAAGTGAAGAAGGTTCGCTGTCGTCTGATGGTTAGAAAGAGTTTAAGCCTCCTTAAACCAGCATATAAACCAGCCCTTCTCTTCCTCTCTTTTAATCCTTCTGTCCTTCAGTGTTGGGAGGTAACAAAACACACTGACACTGAACTTCATACAGTGGATCTCGGAGGTGTACACACCCCTGGCAAATTGCCTCCTTTTTTTGTGGCGTAGTAAGTAAGATCAATAAATCATGTAAAACTGCTTCCATATAAAACGTGGCATGCATCCTGTGCAATTCAATGGGAAGATAAATCTGTTTGAATGAACAAAACCAGTGCAGCAACCTGGTTGCATAAGCGTTCAGTGTCGAGGGTTTGTAAGGATTTTCTCACTTTGCCATGCAGATGTTGCTCAAAACTACCGGTTTTGGAACGAACTTCTTGTCCACAGCCATTTCCAGGTGACCGCACAGATTTATTTTTCATCTCAGGTTTAGAAAATCCTGGGTGGGACTTTAAGTTTTCACTCAGGAAGTCACTCTTTTCCTGTTTTTAATGTAAACTTAGATTCACTGAGACGCTGAAAACATAAGTCGGTGTGCTAAACACCAGATTTTGAAGCAGAACTGAGTCGCATTCAAAGGTTCATCCACCTGCATGCAGCTTGACAAAAACCCCAGTTCTAAGAAGAGGTAAACCCAGAGCACAATGCTGCCACCACCGTGTTTCAGGCTTTGGGTTTGTTTTGGTGATGTGAAACTTGGTACTGTAAAAGTTGAGTTTCGGTTCTATCAGACCATAATATAATTTACACACTCAAAGTTTTATTAGATTTTTCACCAGGTCTGGAGCTAATGTTTAAAAACTTTATATTTATCCAACCAAAGTAGACCCATCACAGGTGTGGATGGCAGATTTCATATCTTGCGTCTTTGTTTGCATTTGTTTTATGTTTAGTGTTCTCCATTAAACCCAACCTTTACATATCATTCTGCTTTTTTAAACCAATTATTAGATAGTCTGTGCTGTTTAATTTACACAGTGACACAAATAATTAATAATGAATCTTTTTTTTTTTTTTTTTTACATTAATTGAGTAGTGTTGGTCAGTTCACATACACAATTCAACAAATTTTATTTTGTAAAATGTTAAGGCATTAATTTGCTAAAAAAAAAAGTTGCAAGCACTTTCTTGTGATATGAAAGTTGAGATGCAGATATTATGTCTAATTGCATCTGAGAGGAAACTACTTGATCATGCAAAGATTTTGAAAAAGAAAATTTTCAAAAAGAATTAAGTTTTTGATGCTCTTTGAAAGCATCAAAAAGTTTAACAAAACTTAAAAAAAGTTTGTTTTTGCAAGGATTTTCTAATTGTCATGTTACACACACAATAACATATTTGCAGATACCCAGAGAATGCCATTATTTGATTATCTGAATAAATTGCTTTGTGTAAAACAGTTTCTAAAACTAGTTTCCAATCAAACAAATTAGAAAATGGTGAAATA
Source organism: Poecilia mexicana (assembly GCF_051168715.1). Taxonomy (NCBI): domain Eukaryota; kingdom Metazoa; phylum Chordata; class Actinopteri; order Cyprinodontiformes; family Poeciliidae; genus Poecilia; species Poecilia mexicana. The sequence goes on from NW_028263375.1 coordinate 10,043,329, forward strand.
AAACAAGCAACAATAGAACAGAACACGGTAAAGTGCGTTAAATTAAGAAATGCTACTAACCTCCTCTCCTGAGAAGTGGAAGTGGAATTTGAGGAGCTGCAGAACCCCCACCGCTGGTTTTAAAGGTGGTCTACATTCCTCCACCAAATAAATCACAGTGAATCGAGTGTTTATAAATCCTTGGTAGAGCCTTCACTCCACCGGTTGCTTGGAAACTTTACCACTTTTGGGTTACAAGGACTGTTACATGGCAGTGAACTGCCAGCTGGGTCAGACAGTGCATGTCTAAAGCATCAATTAGCTAGTAAAAGAACAGAGAGCAGTTTTTTCATTATTGTTGAGGTGAATACAAAAGGATCGACTCTTTTATTTTATTTTTTTGTGGAGCATTGTGTGATGTGTGTGGTTTTTTACCTCCCGCTTTTTGTGCAGAAAAACCCACAGAGTCCAATTCATTAATCAAGGAGGCTTTTCAAGGGGAAATGAATTAGCTGGGTCAGGCTGACCCGTGTCAAAGGAAGCTGGGACTTGCTCAGAAATTCAAGGAGGGAAGTAGACAAATGAAAATATATGTACGCTTAGAAAGTATATCGACTCATCTTTATTGAGCTTCACTTTGAACTTTATTTTCTGCAGCAAACTTTAAAAGGAATAGAGAATTTATAAAAAGCTTGAGTTCAGAAAAGGTTGTCCTTCAGCTTTTCTACATCACAAATGCTCCTAATTTGTCTCTTGCTGTTCAGCTCTGCAGTTCCCTAATAAACCTGGTTTACTCTTTGCAGCTGAAACTATTTAATATCTGGAATTCGAGAGCTGTACTGCTGTGAAAAAGTTTTCCCCCATAAACTTTTCTTTTCTTTTTTCTTTTTGTCACACCTAAGCATTTCAGATCATTAATCAAACTTTATTACCACACAAAGAGTAAATAGCCATTTTCAAATGCATTAAAGAAAACAAACCATCCAAATCAGCCTGACCCTGTTTGGAAAAGTAATTGCATTCCCAGCAACAACTCTCATCAAGGCTTTGCAACATCTGGCAGTTGTTTAAATTCAGCCACATTCATGCATGAACAGCCTGTTTAAGGCAATGCAGCAGCATTTCAGTTGGGCTAAAGCCAATCATTGGAGCAGGCCTCTCCAGAACCTTTTTGTTTTTTAATCTCAGCCATTTGGAGGTGAGCTGGTGTGGCCGTAGTCCTGCTACTCGTCTCAGGTTATAAACCGACGGCCAAACTTTCTCCTTCTAGATTTATAGACGCACATATTTATGGTTCCATAATTTTGCAGCAAGTCGTCCAAATGCTGCAACAGCAAAGCACCTTGTGAGTATCACACTACCATTTCTATAATGATGTTCTGTTTCTGAAATGCTGTGTTGGTTTGGAGCCAGACGACACACCTTTCAAAAAGTTCATACAGTGTTTTCCCAAAAATACTTAGTTACTGCTAAACTAGGAACGCCGGCCTTAACCGAGGCAATGAGGTTTTTCGATGCTTTCCACGTTGAGTTTTTCACCTCCTGGATGAGTTGCTGATGTTCTCATGGAGCAATTTATTACACTGCAACAACACAGTTTGTTGAACTAGTTTCTTGTGCAAATATCTTAGCACACTTGAAATAAGACAAAAATAGCTTAAAAGTAATTTTTCACCAAGATATAGAGGTTTATTTCAAGTAAATAATTCCTTAAGATTGATGAAGAAGTACTAGTTCCATTGGCAGATTATCATTCACAAGACATTTTTCCTATGTTATAGGTTAATTTATCTGCCAAGTACTTCTTAATCAATATTAAGAAATTATTTACTTCAAACAAGTGGCTAAATCTTGCTGACAAGTTACTTTTCAGCTTGTTTTATTTCAAGTTTGCTAAGACATTTGCACCAAAAACTAAACCTAAACCTACTTGGTAAGGTTTTGTGTAATTGGCAACTTCCTGGAAGATTTGTTGCATTTCAATGTTTTCTCCATTTTTGGAGTCCTGCAGCTATAGAAATGCCATTCTAATCCTCTCCAAACCAATCAATGACTTTGCTTCACTTTTTTTTCTTTAACTCGGGGAACAATGTGTTGCTTTTTAAATCATTCAGTCTACTTTGTGTCATCAGACGGGCTTCATTTAGGGTTTTCAGCAACTAACCAAATCTGGATTTGACCTCTGAAATTAAACTCCAAGAAATGTGAATTCTCATCCGTCATAGTTAATTTTATCCTGTGCCAGTTTTGTTTGGGTCGATACTTTCTCCTTAATATGTTAAATATTTTGAAAACTGCGCTCTCATTTTGGATTTTCTCTAGATATCTTTGTGTCTTTGATGTAAAAATTTGTTTGATAACCTGAAGTAAAAATAAATCTTTACTTTTTCCCGCATTTTGTAACGTTTGGAAATATGGGAAAGAAAAGGGATGTTTTGACACCCACACGTCCTTCCAAACAGCCCGCCATTCACAAAGCCCCAACAGTGTTCCCCTTGTTTCAAACCTATTCATTCCACTATTAAAGCATTTTCAGTGGGTTGAGCTGGTGATAATATTGAAAGGAAAAGCACTAGAATGATGAGCCGTGCTGGCCTGTCAGTGGGATGTCATTCTTAAAATATGCCCATTATAGCTGCTTCTAAATCAGTCAATGTTTCCCAGATGCTTGTTGCGCAATGTACTCGCACGGACACATTTTGACATGTTTATTTCTCTCCAGTAGCTTGAGTGTGACGTCTCATCTGTTGGCCGCCTCTCAGATATGTGCTGTGTGCGCTGGTGAGGTGCAGAGATCAGATATCCGTGCAGCTGAGGAGCAGGGAACGGCGCGCCGAAAACATGAAAGACGGGAGAGAAAGTTTTCCCGTGTGGAAAACGTTGCTGGTGGGGATGTGCGTGCTGCTGCTTCTGGGCTGCGCGGGTTTGGTTCTGCTGTGGGTTCAGCACAAGGAGCTGGCAGAGGAGCTGGTCAGGATGGAGTCCCAGATGCAGGAGTTGGCACGGTGCTGCAGGCGGCAAGCAGGACCGCTGCCAGATGAACTCGGAGAGACTGGCGAGTTGAGGAAACTCCGGCGCAGCAGACGGAACCAGCAGGGAGAGCAGGACAAGATGATGCTGGTCACATACTCTGTGGTTCCTGTAAGATAAACTCACTGCTTGCACATTGAGCCTTGTTTACTTACTGCTTAATGTTGATCTATTTTACACACAGATGACATTTTATTAACATTTTAAAAGGAGAAACGCGTGGAACAGGTTGTAATAAAAAAAAATTCTAATGTGGGGATTTATCGTATCGTTTATCACTTAAGGGATGAGAATTCTGATTTATTGTTTTCACAATAGATTCCTTTTAATGATATATTGTTGATACTGTTATCGTTTGCTGTTTTTATTCACTGATTGCTCAATGAGAGTATCAATAAATATACATAAATTTGAAAACAAAAAGATTAATTGCAGTTATTGCTGGTGGTTTAGTTATACATATCACTACTGATGTCCTAAAGAAGTGCATTACAAATGGCAGTTTGTATGTTTTATGGACAAGTTGTTGGAAATTAAGTAAGATTTAACAGATTATTACAGATTAAATGGTAAGAAGGTAGTATAATCATTAATTACATACATGTTCAGTAATTTATTGGTCATGTCTCACTAAAACCAGGCAAATCAATCAAACAGTTCATAAAACCATGTCTGACATTTGTGCAAACATTTTATAACTAGTATATGTCATAATCTCATCTGGAATGTGATCAAAAAATGTTTCTGCAATTCTGAACGGGACAGCTTTCCAGAAGCTTCAGCAGTTATTTCTAAGTAGAAAAGAAAAAATTGTCTGATTTATCCATTTGGCAGAAGACAGCTATGTGTGTTGCTTAAAGAATGCACGAGTCCATTACAGAGATTTGGAGGGGTGTGTGTTTTACTGCTTCCCTGGATAAAACACGGAGTGGCGGAGCATGCCTGCTGCTTTCTCAGCTCATACCCTGAAACACCTGGCACCTCCTCAAAGAAACAAATATACGACTTTAAAGCTGCTTTGACATGATCAATGGTTCAGTTCTTGTTTTACTGAAGTTGATTTTATCTACTTGAGTGAAAAATGCTTGCAGATATAAAAGCTGTGTAAAGATTAAAAGCTACATTTCATCAGCTTTTATTGAACACGTAAAGTGTGCCAGGTTGTATTAAGAACATTATGCTTGGAAATGTTTAGTGTTAAGATTCTGATTACCTGGATAGCAGATTAATCACAGTAGATGCTATGGTGCTTTTTTTTCAGATCAAAGCCTACGTAGATCTGTGCAACAGCTCCAGAGGATTTTGTTTAATAGGTGGGAATATTTCACTCTTATTTCTTTGCGGTTCCGTTACTTTTTTAAAGCTCAACTGTAATTTTATTTCTCCTTTTTTCCCCAGGTCCACCTGGACCCCCAGGTAACAACCTCACGCTTCAGTTTTCTGTGTAACTCCTTCCGCTACTTGTTGCTGTTGCTTAAATAAGTATTTCTGCGTATCAGGTGTGCCTGGCCCACCAGGACCGACGGGTGCGCCGGGCCCACACGGCAGACGAGGACGGCCAGGTCAGACACTAATCAGATCATCCAGAGAAAGCCCTTGTGTTTCACAGTAGCCCAAACAGATGAAGAAACCCAGACACCAAAGTTGTTTCCATGTTTCAAACAGTCTGTCATTGTTCGGCTGCGGTTGCATAATGTGGGCTTCCCACTCGCTGTCTGCTGGAGACTTTGCCTGCAGCTGCTGCATGCATGTTTACTACACTGAGGTGTTTGTTTGTTGCAGCTAAATAATGCGAATTATGGAACGTTTTTATTCAACGTAAACAAGAAAAGCAGCGTGTGAACCACTTATTTTCTACATCCAGCGTTAACTCCCTTTTAATTTGAATTTCTAAAGGAACTTGTCTTGTCCCGTCATGTCTTACAAGATTCAGAAAGAGTAGCAGTTAACTCAGGCTCATCCTGTTTTTGTGGTTTGGACTTTTGTTTCGGCAGTTTTAAGTAATCACAATGTGTCAACGTATTTTAAACAGTTGGCATGTACCATGAGATGTAAATGAGTCTCTAAAAGTGAGCGACGGTTCAAAGAACATGGATGCGTTTTTTTTTTTTTGTCACCATTAGATGTTTCAGATCTTCAAGTCAGTTTCAAAATCAATGAAATATAACTTGATTCAACAAAAGAAATTTTCTGACCGTGTTTAAAACCCATCTGTGATTTATAGTAAAATACAGGCAAAATTTTACCATATAAATACAAATTTTTCCATATTTATACATTTTTACAGTGTACTAGCTCCCTAAACCAAAGAACTGTTTGCAGCAACAACAACCATCATTAGCAGTAACTGGCAATGAGTCATCTGCATTTCTGTAGGAGAATTTTGACCAAATGTGAACATGAACAGCCAGTTAAAGGTCACGAAACATCATATCAATAAGCTTTTAATCTGGACTTTAACCATTCAGATGTGGACTTGCGAGTAATCTAGTGCCTGACCCAAAAGTGTTTGAAGGGAACATATTGTACAAAATTTAAATTTTCCATGTTTTTGTACTTCGGTTCCTGCTGCTTCTAAAAACAGTGGGTGTCTTAAAACAAGACATCCAGCCAGGTTTTGGCATCAAGTTAATGCTTTTTGGTATCTGGAAAATGAACAGTTTCAAAAACCTCCAACATGCTACATCACCAATCAGCTGGCACTACCTGTTACCTAGCAACCTTGTTAAAGCCTAGGCCGTCATCTAGCAATCAAAAGGTGCTCCAGCACCTTTGGTCAGCTGGTTTTACTGCTGCATCCGCTGTACAATGACTGCTGGAGAAGTCAAATGTTTTGTTGTTGACTTGCCATCCAGAAACCACTTGCCACATTCTTGTTGGTTGTGCAGGAGGCTCTACCTCTGCTTTTCAAAGTTTATGGTTGTATAATTGCGTGTCTGTTTGCAGCCATTTTAACATGTGAGTGTAAATGTTGAGCTGGATGGATGGGCTTGTTCAAGCAGCAAAGCAACTACAGACAATCACACCACCATGTTTGATGTCAGTAGGATGTTCGTTTTACTCCAGACTGGATTGTCTTCTTTTGAAAAAGTCACAGTTTTGTCTGTTGAGTCCATATAATGTCCATATAATATTTTCCCAAAAATCTTGAAATTCATCTAGATATTTCCAGAAAGTCTCACATGGACATTTGTGTTGTCTTTGGTCCGCAGTGGATTTTGCCTCAGAGCTCTTTCCTTATTGTTGACTCATAAACTCTGACCTTTACCGAGGCATAAATGTGATGTTGAAGTTATTTTGATTGGCCGATGATTCACCTCCGCTCCATGTGTTCCTTGTTCGTGGTCAATGACTCTTACTGTGATTTAATTATCTGAAACAAATATGCCTAGTCAAAGCAAAAAGTCTTGGATGAGTTAATCTTGCTGCCATTCACAGTGAGGAGAATGGTAAAGGGAGAACAGTATCAAATATTTCAGAGTGAGATTATGCAACCGCAGTAAAAGATAATGATTTATGCATTAATTTACTAAGCAGCCTGTGTGTCCTTATACTGACTACTTGTTTTGATGAAGGTCCTCCTGGTCCTCCCTGTCCTGCTTGTTGTCCGACTGAAGCAAAAAAGAAGAATCACAGAAATAAATCAAAGGGTAAGAGCAGCAGTGATTAAAGAAAACAAGGTGGTTCTTCTCCACAGGAGAAAAGAAACAGAGAAGAAACGAAACCAACAAACGATTCAAAATTGATGAAGCGACACCTGCTTGGAGAAGACCAGAAATGATTAATTTAAATTCATAAGGATAGTCAAATTTATTTTTTGTAGCTGGTTTATTTTTTGTAGCTATAAAACTAAACTTGGAGAAAGAAATTGGGTTTCTGGCTGCATTAAAAAATAAAATTAAAGTTCTAAGCAGAGAATTAACAACAAATTGACATATAAAAAACAGTATCACTTTATTTGAAGGGGTGTGCATAAGACTGACATCACACTGTCATAAACATAACATAACACTCGTCATGAACATAAATAAGTCTTTATGAATGTTTATGACAGCTGTCATGAAGTGTCATTCGGTAAATAATGACACTTTTAATGCAAAGTTGCTCTAAAAGTTGCATTAAAAGTCCATTAAAAGTGCCAACTTTGCATGATTTTGTAAATTATGATAATTTAATGCAAAGTTGCCATTTTTAATGGACCTTTAATGCAACTTTTAGAACAACTTTGCATTAAAAGTGTCATTATTCACGACAGCTGTCATAAACATTCAGAAAGACTTCTTTATGTTCATGACAGATGTTATGTCATGTTTATGACGGTGTCATGTCAGTCTTATGCACACCCCTTCAAATAAAGTGTTACCAATAAAACACAATGTTCAAACTAATTGTAGATGATTCTCATTTTAGTTATCATTTAAATATTTGAAATATTTTTGTTATAAATTTTAGCTAAGTACATTATTTGACTATTTTTTTTCTGCAAGTTAAATTTAGATGTATTTTATAGTAAACTATTTTTTCTAATTAGTTCATTTAAATGAATCATAAATTTCCTTTCCTGGACACCACCAACACATTCCTTTAGCACTAAACATTAGCCGCTTGCAGAGACAGTTTTGACTAAAAAGCTGTAATAAAGATGATTTAGATGCAAACTACTGTATGTTTAATTTATTTCTTTACCCTCAGATCGAGTTACATCACATCCAGGCAATGAAACCAGAGACGCTCTGAATGTTACTGGACCTGTGAAGCTTCAGGACTCAAACCACGGTTTGTAGAAACTGGCAAAGGGGAAAAAGGCAGTTTGAGACATTAAGAATAAAACCTGATATTCTGTTTTTCTAGAATCTGTATCTTTTCCTCCAGAGGTTAATTTTTCACTGAACGATACCAGAACTGAAAATGTCACACAGATACCAATTACACCAGGTAAGAAATGTGTTGTTTTGAACTTTTAATCAAACAAATCCAGCGTTGGCCTTTTTATACAGTGTCTCTCAAACTCCACACACACCCGTTAAATTTCTGGTTTTTGTCAAACTGTGTATTTTTATTTGTATTTAAAATGTTGCATTGAAATGCCTCCTAGTGCTTCTCTCTGTTGACTCCGGTGGAAACGCCGATCCTTCAGCTGGCGGCTCAGATGTCACTCATAGCACATCAGCAAATGGTAAGGAGGTCTGATGTTACACAAGTCTGCTTTTATTTCCTGCAAAGTCTGATTCATTCATGTTTGGAAGATTTATTACAGCCATTTTCATCTAACAGAAAATCTAACATGGGCTGGACCTTTGTCATGTAGGCCAACAGTGAGAGTGTACTGTGCCATCTCTGTTTGTTTTGCATTAAATCGTTCCAGTTGTGTTTTCTGCAGAGTTAGTTTCACCTCGTCCAGACTATTCACCTGCACACTGGATGAACACCAGCTCAGAAATCAGAACAGAAACGTTAAAACATTTGACAACAGGTAAATTCTGGGACTTATTTATAACACATTTCACTCAGATTATATGGTATAAATCCAGCTATAAATCAAACAATTTAAATCTATACTGTATTTTTATAGTGTCACCAACACCGAATGTTATCTTCTCTTATCTTAATGTTACCGAATCATTAACTTCTCTTTATAGAAATACCGAAACCTCATCCAGCTGAAAATATCCTGAATGGCTCAGAGTTTAAGGAACATCTGGACACAAAACGTGAGCCTGGTGAGACACCACCACTGAGATTTAACTACAGGTAGAGCACAGGACAAACAAATCCAACAGAAAATGTTTCTTTTCTTCAACAGAGTCAGAGCTGATTTATAAAAACGACTGGGACTCTAGAAATGCTACAGAGGGAGTTAAATTCATTAGCGGTAGGTTTGACATTTTCATTGATGTCATTTACTGGAACTGAAATACAACGTGTAACATTTATTTCTGCGTTAGATGAAGCTGGCGAAGAACAAAACAAGAACACCTTCAACGCCAGCAGGGTGCAAACGAGCTCTGAAAGCGGTACAGACGTGACAGTGTGGTTAAAAATGCCTCTGTTTTCTGTTCTGTTGTTAAAGTTTTGGTTCAAATAATAAGGCTTGTATTTTAACGCCCTATCAAAGATCCTAAACTACGAGAAAATAGGAGACAGTATCAGTAAAATCAATTAAAGAATTGTGAAATATTTGATGTATAAAGTTAATATTATGTACTGTAAATGGTGTAAACTGCACAGACGGTTTATATAAGTTTCAGACTTTAATGTGTCAATGACACCATACTTGTGTTTTCTAAAGTGAATCTTGTATTTATTTTTACAGAACGACCAACACTACGCTCAGATAACATCACCAGAGAGACATTTAATGTTTCTGAACATAACAATCAACAAAAAACAAGCACAGATCCTGGTAATAAAACAACTTTTTCCCTCTGTTTGACTGAACTATTGAGGGGAACCATGTTACATTTCTTTTTATTAAACTTTTCTCTACAACCAGAATTGTTCGATGATGGAGACCACACCAGGACTCTCAACGATTCAGAGGGTAAAAACATTACAGATGGGTGGATCAAATTATTACGAGGCCAGTAACCTTCAAAACTATACTTTTTGTGTTAAATTTAATATCTAATTGATCATTTTCTGCTACAGGAGCACTTGGTAAAATCCTAAACAGGGATGCTTTCAACGAAAGCAAGGTCAACACTGAAACAAGATTTAAAAGTGGTAAAATGTCTTCATTTATTTGATACAATGTACAGAATGCCATATATTTTCAATTTAATTGAATTTGATGCAAACACCAAATTCTAACTGGTGCACTGTAACTCCTGTGTTTAAAATTTTCATCTTAAAAAACTTAATTGCTTTTGCATGCTCACATCAGCTCACCTTTAAGAAGTTACACTCATGAAGAGTCATTGTGTGCAGCTTAAAACAACACAGAAACGTCAAACTGTTTCCTAAAGTCTGAGACCATAATTTCCAAAAGTTACATTTAGGTAACGGAAACTGTTAGCTAAATGTAAAAGACTGACCATTGAGCGACTCCACCGTTGCTTGTGCATGCTTTTCAGTCGCACGTTTTCCTTCCACTCAACCTTCCATGAAAATGGTTAGATGGTGTGCTCTATGGATAGCCTTCTTTAGCCATTACTTTTTGCATTTTATCTACCTTCTGCAGGATATGATCCTATTAGCCATAGCATGCTCATAGCATAATATATCTACATTTGGAATGTTTTGGGTTTGTATAAACTGTAATCCAGAATCATCAGATTAACTTCAAATATCTCACTCTGTGTGTAATGAATCCAGTTCGGCTTTGTTAGTTGAAATAAATTAATAAATATACTAGCTTTTCTCTAATGTGCTCATTTACTGAAACACACCTGAGATAACTGTTCTCTGAACTGGACCCTGTTTTTTTTTTTTATTGTTTTTGTTTACAGATCCACCAATGCGAGAAGCAGCTAATGTCACCAGAGACGCTAATGATGTTTCTGAATTTTACAACCAACTGAGTACGCAAGGTGAACCTGGTAAACCCAAAATGTTTTCTTCCTCATCTTAGTCAGAGTTTTTCTGTAGGAAATGTGTTAAACTTCTTTGATTGAAATTTTGTTCAGGACCAGAGCTGTTTCATGAAGGTGTTGGCAACGGGACTTTGAATGATTCAGAGGCAACAAACGCTACAGAAGGATGGGGCGACATGTTAAGTGGTGAGTGAGGTTTGTAAATAAAAAATAATAATGTCTACATTTGTGGATTGTATTCATATTAAAGTGGTTAAAGGATTAATGTTTACATATCATTTTCTACCACAGATCAACTTGGTACAGACCAGAGCAAAGACACTCTGAGTGACAGAAGAGACACGAAAACCAGCATTAAAAGTGGTAAAATATCCTAATATATTAGAAATCAGTGGAAATAACTGACTAATTTAGATTGAAAACAAATACATGTTTATGTAGAAATTTAGTTCCTGTTATTGCATTCATAGATGATAGAGTATTCAAAAAACCATTTAAAACAATGGTAGCAGAGTGACTGAAGTTGCTCTTTGGTGTTTATCTTGGTATATAAAACATAGTTAAAGTGTTGGAGAAACTCCATGATTTATAACAGTTTATAACAGTTCACTGTTTCACTGCTGAGTTTATAAAATATGACAGTTTTCTAAAGAGCAACAAGTAAAATGTGAGTCAAATTACAGAAATATACAGGTGCATTTCAATATACAAAACATTTCAAATGTCAAATTATTTCAGTAAATCAATTTAATTGAACAAATTCAGTATTTAGTAATTAAATATAATTTGTTTTCCAATCCTCTAAAACCTGCTATTATCCCAATTGCTTGTCTACCGACCTCTATGTCACTTTTTTCTTCCACTTAACTTTCTATCGGCATGTTTGGATACAGTAATCAGTGAACAGCCAGATTCTTTAGCTTAAGTGATTCTCTAGGTTTCTGGATTAGAATCCCTTTTTATTGTCATCATCTTTAAATTTTCAGTCAAACATTTTTGTTTTCATTAGTTTTCAGATGTAATCATCAAAATGAACACCAATAAAAGTGTAAAATATCTTAAGACTTTCTGTAATGAGTTCAATTATGAAATAAAATAACTGTTAGGTGATGTTCTAATTTAGTAAGATGTTCCTGTAGATTTTTAAATGTTCTTTGATTAAACCTTATCTTTTTTTTTCCTTTTTTCAGTACAACCAACACGAGACTCAGCTAATGTCACCACAGATGCTTTTATTGTTTCTGGCTCTTCTGAACATCCAGATGAAAAGATGCAACCTGGTAAACCGTTAAGATTGATTTACATTTCTCTCTGCAGCTGAGTCAAGTTTTACAGGAAACATTTTGTTGAACTTCTTCCTGTTTAAAATGTCGTTAGATCCAAAGCCGACTGATGAAGGTGAAACGGTAGAGAATCCAGAGAGACCAATAAAATTATTACACGGTATTTAAACTTTAAAACCTCCCCTTCTTGCAACTTGCATGAATTTTAAGATTAAATGTGTAAAACGTGATTTTCCACATACTGTAGGTCCAGTTGACGCCTTCAATGACAGCAGAGGACGGGTCGTCACAGAAACAAGCTTTGAAAGTGGTAAAAACTTATAACAGTCAACATCTGTGCTGATATTTTAAAAACATAAGATGTCATATTTGTGGATGATATCAGAGTTGATCCAAATGTTTTTATCCCTGTTAATGTTTAAGAAATCATGAGAACTCAGTAGATAATGTTGTATTTCACAATCATTTTTTTCTAAATAATTCAGTTTCTATTCTTCTAGTGAAAGAAATTCATGTTTTCAGTTTTTTTAAATCTTTTTTTAGCATTTCAAGTTTACTGTGAATCTACTAGGGTTAAACTTTGCGTTTCTTTCACAGAAACATCAACAGGACATTCAGCTAACAACACCGGAGGCACCTTAGATATTTCTGAGTTTTACAATCCTCCAAATAAAAAACTAGAATCGGGTAAAAAACCAAAATAAATAAAAAACACTAATAGTTTTGCTTTATACACATCTATTTAAAATGTTAAACTTTCATATTTCACTATTTCTAGATCAAGTTTCATTTCAAGTTGACAACAATGGGACTCTGAATGATTTGGATGGTGGAAATGCAACATATGTTCCATTAAAACTATTTCCAGGTAAAACAAATGAATGATTACATTATTAAAAATAAAAAATGTGCCAGTTATTTTGTTAACATTACTCTAATAAAAGGCAATTTTAATATTTTGCATTTATTTTTACTGCACAGGATCGAGTGAAACCAACCAAAGCAGCAAAACCTTCACTTCCAACACAGTCACGAATGAAACTACAGTAAAAAATGGTAAAAAAAACAAAACAAAACAAAAAAACACAGTATACTAAGCTTAAGATTCAGTGTTTACTCCTATCTATATTAATATCTTGAATGCAATCTTTGATTTCTTTAGAATCAACAACTCCTGATGCTAAGAAAAAGAAATGTTTATCTACGTGTTAACCATACTGAGACTGAACTACTTATTATCTTAATGTTTTTAATCCATCTGTACATGTGCAGGTTGATGTGCATAAATGTAAAACTCTTATTTGTTTTCTGGCTATAGTAGTAATCTCTCAGGCATAAAATCTTCATTCTATTCAGCAAAGAGAAAAGCATTTACTTTATTTCTTTTTCATACAGTTTCACCTTCTGCTGATGAAAGTCAGAGAAGAAACTCTTCGAACGGCAGCAGAAACATTGTAGACAAACCGATGAAAAGTGGTGAGAATCTGTCGTCTGCTGGCGTTAAGATTTATTACTGAGGGTTTTATTCTATTTTTTTTTGCTCAAATTGTTTGTAAGATACTTTTTTATTCTTTAAAGAGGGTATTCGCTCCTTTCTCGAGCTCTTGATCACATTGTATGTTAAATCTAAAACAGCTAAAGCATAACCTTACATTATTTTAAGAATGTGGATCACATTTGTTCCCCTTCTCAGAGTCTTCCCAACGTGTCCCAACCGACAAGAAGAGCAATGGAGCTGACAATGAAAAAATGACAAAAACGGGTAAAAACAATTTGTTGAAATAATATTAAGGGGATCAAGGTCCTTTGCATATGCATTGTGCAAGGAATATAATGGAAAGTGATTAAGTTTTTGCCTTATTTTATGTAGGTTGCAACATTAAAGCCATCAGATGTGCAGATAAGTCCATTGACATGCACTCCACCTTCGGAGCCTGGATGTCGGATGCATCCCGGCCTGATGATCGGATCTGGGTGGCAGAGCATTTTTCAGGTCATACATTCAGAGTTTATTTCCTTATAGTGAAGTGTGGTTCCCTGAATTAACAGGAACTTTTACTCCACCAGGTCGTGAACTGAAGCAGTTCAAGAACATTTCAATGCTTTCGGACACCAAACACAAACGTCTATATATTAATAAGTTGTACCAAGGCTGCGGTCATGTTGTTTATAAGGAATCATTTTACTTTCACAATGGAGGAACATATAATCTTTGGAAGTAAGTGTTTTAATTTTAAACATGTTTCCCTTTCCTGACTTGAACATCTTAGATTTAACGTGCTTTGCGAAAGTCGTCATTCATCTTGAACTCTCCTGCAACTTGTCTGTTTCAACACACATTTAGATGTTGCAAGACACCAGCCCTCAAAGCATAATCATGAGTTAAAGTAGCCTAGTCAAAGTCTGACTCTAAATTCAACAAAAGAAATATGATATTCTCCATCCAGTCTGAGTCAGCTGTAGGTATTTTCCAAAGAATAATTGTCTTAGACACAAATCCCAAAAGACCTGCAGTTAAGTGGAGAAAAATTTGGTTGTTATATGGAGAATATGGGAAAATATATGTGCATGCCACACTTTTAAAACATTCAATTTCACTGTTATGTGCTGTTTTGTATTGGTTTATCAAATAAAATACATTGAAATGTATGGTGGAAACTTGAGAAAACGTGAAAAGGTCCAAGTAGTATGAATTGTTTTTTTTGGAAGGCACTGTTATCTCTTTAGGCTTTCTATAATAATGTAACCATTATCGAATGTTTTTGTTTTACAGGTTTGCCTTGAAAACAAAGAATACAAGCTCCCTGCGAATGCCAGACAGCAGATATAAAGGCCTGACATATCTTTTCCACAACTCAAAGACTTATTTCAAGTTTGCTGTGGATGAAAATGGACTGTGGGTCATCTTTGCCTCTTCCATAGACAACAACACGGTGGTGGCTAAACTCGACCCAGACGCTTTCTCTGTGCTGTCCTTAATCAACACTGGCTATCCTTCAGCTAAAGCAGGAAATGCCTTCATTGTGTGCGGGGTGGTGTATTTTACCGATAACAGCGACAAGCGTGTGACATATGCCTTTGATTTGATGACACAGAGTCATCTGGATGCAAGTTTTGATTTAAGGTCAGGAGACGGTACCTTAGCTATGCTGTCCTATTATCCCAGCAAAAGACTGTTGTACATGTGGGACAACAAAACTGCGAGAACGTGTAGGATTAAATTCAAGAACACCTAAAAAAGTCTTACAAGTAACCCTGTTTTGGAAAAAGTGCTTTAAAAACAAAATCTATATATTTTTTTCTGTCTTGCAATAAATATGACTGTTGACATATTGAGCTTTTTGCTGACGTCGACTCACTGATAGCGACATCTCATTCTCCTTCGATTACAAAGAACGACCAGATACTCACAGAAATGTCACAAGGTTTGTTGAAACTGAAAGAGTCCTTAAGCGTAAACAAGACCAAGTTAAAATTTGAGAAGTATTCAAAACAACAATATAATAAAATCACAAATGAATCAGAACAAAAAAGGAGATAGACTTATGGGATAATTTGTAGATAATAGATACATGTTTGTTATCATGTTTCTTCACTAAAAAAGTTACTCAAGAAAATGTAACCAAGTAAATGCAATTTACTGTTTTTCTCTGTATGCAGACCAAAATGTTTAAACTTAAGTTTTCAGCAGTGAGATTCTTTTTGTGCCACTTCTATGAAGACCTGATTTCTGGAGCACATAAACATAAAATAACATAAAAAATACAACTGTGTTTTCTTTCTTTCTGACATCATAGTTATAAGGTACATTGTTTTGGTCTAATCTTCAGGTTTGGGCTTGTAGTAAAATGTCAAAATGTTAAAGCAGTATGGACACTAATGCAAGGCTCTGTTGTCCATTTAGCAACTGAAACAAATTTAATTCAAAATAACTCGAGCCATATTAAAAAGCCAGAGAAAATGTATACTACTTTATAAACATCGTTAAAGTACTTTTAAAAAGTTTGCACAATAAGTTACATAATTGTTTTGATACTAGTTTTTCCACGTAGACTTAAATGCAACAATATTTCACAATCCGCTTGCAATGGCTTCTATTCCGAGGTGTTCCTGAACGCCTCAGCGACCGTCCTGTACTTTAGTAGATCTCAATGTGTGTGGATGGTATGAACTACGTAGACACTGGCGGAACCTCCATGTTGCTGTGTCCCATTCACATGGTTTAAACTGTTCCAGTTAACTGTCGTTCCTGTAGGGGAGGCTAGTTGTTTAGCTGGATGTAACCTAGTTTATAACAGCAGGCGTTACATCACTTTAGGTCGTGTCCCACCTGGGAAATAACGACCTAAAGGAAGCTAACTCTTCATAATTCATAAAATAGCGTGCTAATATGACACAGTGACCAAATAAAAAAAGACAGCTACAGCCCTAGTGACTTCGCAAATTTGTTGTTTTTTAGAGGAGGCTGTCAAAACGCGACTAGTTTCAACGGGCACTGTAAGTAAAACCTGCACGCTTTTTAGTTGTACACTTTGTAATATTATATAATTATGTTACAATTGTTGTTTAGCGTAGTGAAAAAGCTTTGCTTCTCCGTTTATTCATCGGTGGCTGTTTGTCATTTCTCCTGGCCGTGTCAGGCTGGGGCCTAGTTAAAGCTAACAGTGACCCACCACTGTTTATTTGACATGTACTACTGGTCTGAACTGGAGTTTAGATAGTACAGTAGTTTTTGGACCCCGTTACGTTTATAAAAGACTCGTTTTTAATTTAATGAGCATTAGTTAACTTCTTTATTTAGCTGTCAAATGAGCTGCTTTGCTAATGCTAATGGTTAACGTTAGGAATAAATGTTTCAGATCTTAGGTGTTATGTCAAATTTTGTGGCCTGACCTAGTTTTATCGCTCTACAGGTGTTTATATAGCTGTCTTTAGACAAGCCGGTTCAATTTTGTTTACTTTGGATATTGGTCATGCGGCATTATTTTTTAATGGTAACCCCCCGAAAAGACACTAAAATACGAATGAGAAGCTGCTAATTGAAAATAACGTTATCATTAAACTGAAGTAGATACAACTTGTACAGTTGACTATTTTAGTACAATGCATTTTAATAGCTTTTATTATTATTTTTAAATTTAAGTGCATATTAATTCATATTAAATTATACAGTGAAATATACTATGATTCAGAGTTATAACGTTTTAGTTTTGATCCTCATTAGTTAAAAATGTGAAATATTTAGAATGGTCAAATTTGAACTGGATTATTCTGAATACCTTTCACATTGTGTCAAAAATTATTTTGAACTCATTAAGTATTTATTTATAATATTAAATGTCAAAACAATTACATTTTGATGCTTTTCCCCCAACTTCCTCACATTAGATGAGGTCCAGATTAAAAAGTACAACACCTAGTTTGGGGAAACTGGAATAGAATTATTTTACATTCATGCAAGATCTTAAAAAATAATTTTGTGTCTTGTAAAACCTTCATTGTATCTATTTAAATATCTAAATATTCAAATTTTAACAGTATTTTAGGTTCTTCATCACATTAGATGAGCTAGGCCTCAGTTTAAACCCTACAAAACTTAGGCAGAATTATGGATGCTGTAAAATACAGTTTGTGATTTGTGAAGATTTTATTTACGCTGAACCATGTTGTATGTCTTAAGTTGAATTTTTCATGACTCACAAACTTTGTTTACTTTGTAACATTAATCACTAGGTAGTGTAATTTTTAAAATGGACTCTTTTTAAGGTGGTTTCTAGCTAAAATTATGCCTTCAAACCCATCTTATTTTAGATGAATTTTTCACAAACGCTCTTTTATATAATCTGTTGTTAGTGTAGATTATTTGTATCTGACTTAGAACTTTGTAGGCAGTAATTTTTGAACTAGTTCCCATGTTAAGGCCTCCAGCAAAAAAGCCCCCAAATTTCTTATTTTCTGTTTGTGTTAATTTACATAAATGTTTCACAAACGTTTTGTGTAAAATATGCAATGTCTATTGAGTAAATACTCAAACTAGAGTTGATCTATGCCTCAAGTCAGATGCTAATGTCTGCAACGTTTTTCATGTTTTTATTATAAAATGTTACATTTTCAAAGGTTTTCCTAACAGTGCATGATTGTTCATAGGTAGTGAAATCTGAAGTGAAATTCTGGTGCTGGGATGTGGTCAATTCCAGTCTGGTTTACAAAATCAGACAGAACATAGATGATTCAGCCTTTGTTGCTGTTGGTACATGCTAACCTGTGGCTAAGTAGCTTTGTGTTTCTCTGCTCTGTGTAAATTAAATCTTCATTTTCAGGGTTTCAGACAGAAGAAAACATGTCCTGCCCATGCACCTCGGCTGCCAGGTTGCTCCTAAACTCTGCCCACAGAGGTAAGCAAGGGAAAGTCCACATACTGCCAACCAAAGGTTCTTGACACTTTGCTATTTGCTTTAGCTAACCTAGATTACTATTTGTTATGATAGTCGTGTTGCTAATGTCAACAGCAGCTGTAACAGTCTCTGGAATAGTTGGGACGCTAAAGATAGGCCAAGGATGGTGCAGCACACGGCCTTTTTGTGCAACTGTGGCACTTACGGAAAAAAAAATCTGAGCATTTATTTATGAACATTTGTGCTAGTTTAGCTAACATGTTCCCCACTCAAATTATATCATAATAAGTTGCAGTTTTTAAGATTTATGTGAAAATCTGAGCTTCTTTTGATACTAATTTTTCTAGGTTTTCCTTATGGTCACATGTGAAAACTTGTAAATAAGTCACTACAACTGATCGACAGAATATAATTATCAACATATACCTGCTGTTATTTGATTTCCATAAATTGTTTGGACCTTATAACTCTTATGAAGTATGAGACATTATTACCTCTGATTAAACCAAAATAAGATCTGTGGAATCGCTGAGTTCAGTGTAACACAACCACAGTACATTAAAGGTGTCAAAGCTGGCAAAAAAAGTCTCCAAGAGAGTTAGAATGTTGCCTCCGGGTTGGTAGAAAATGTTCCGTGGCAGATGGCTTGTTTTTGTACTGGACACAAGAAAATTTATGCAAAAATGAACAAAACTGTAAATGTTCAAAATGGCAAAGGGATAGATAAAGTGACCAAAGTCTGTGTTTAGGAGGGTTTTTATTGTGTGTGGTCTCAGTTTTCTAATTTTTTAAATATTTAAAATGTACGTTTTATAGTAATCTGAACTATTTAGTGGACAGAGTTTTCCCTGATTGAGTGTTTCTTGTCTTTCAGGGTTGTCATGTTCCCGATTCCAGCTGTTCTCCCTGAGTCGTCGGGGGTCTCGGGAAGCTCATTTTCGTCCACGTGTGTGTGTGAGGTCGTTTTCAGAAACGGCCGTCTGTTACGCTGCTAAAGATGGGACAACAAAAGACAGTGGGAGTGACAGTGGAAAAGTAAACCCCCTTCCATTTCTATCTGTTATTCCCTCTAAAAATTAATACCATCAAGATAATGGACCCAATTTAAGTTCTTTAATTTTGTGTGTCTTAATTTTACAGAAAAGTGTTGGTGATGGGAAGAGGATGTCTGGCTCTGGAGGGTCAGGAAAAGGTGGAAGCCAGCTGCGCTGCCCCAAATGTGGAGACCCCTGCACACATGTAGAGACCTTTGTATGTAAGTCGACCCGGTCAAACGTGATCTAGGACAAACAGAGGGTGTACACAAAATGTTTAAAACTACGTGAAAGTCAGATTATTATTTGTTCAATACATTTCTGGAGCCAGTACAAGCAATAACATGACTGAGCATTGATTTATGTTTTCAGAACATAAATTGCTCATTTTCAGCAATGTTTTGATAAAAACAAGACTACAGAGACAAAATGAAAAGATTCTAAAATGTGACCCAAAATATGTTGAAATATTGTTGTTAGTTTTTCATGGTGTCAACATACATAAATGTGTGAGAAAATAAATATTTTGGGTTTTAATTTGCCCAAACTCTCTCTGTATTACGTAACTCTGTGCTTTTGTTTTTGAAGCGTTCGCACCAGCTGTCACTCTTTCCTGTAGTCTAAACCGTGGGCTGGATTAGATAAACAGAAGTGCAAACACAGCGTTTAAACGAGCGCCACAAACAACCAGGAACTGCGTGGATTTTATTGTTGTCTCTTGGTTTTCTGCTTTTTTTCTAAATGAGCTGATTATCTCCTGCCCGTTAAAACCTCTGAGATGTCCTGACATTTTTTTTTTTTTAGATTCTGCATGTTGCAACATTTATTAAAACTCTTCAGTTTTAATAAATGACTGGGTAAACTCTGAGGCTGCACATCCATATTTCACTCAACTCTTTCTGTTTTGATTAATGCCACTTTCCTTTGAGTCAAAACATTACTTTTAATGTTTATTTTGGTGACAAAATGTAGATTTGAATTTGTGGAGGATTTGGGCTACACGTATATGGCTCTGGAAAAAATTAAGAGACTGCTGCACTGAACCCCATTGAAAACCTCGTAGTTATTCCACCAAATGTTGATTTCTGAACTCTTTCTGAGTTAAAACATTAATATTGTTGTTTCTAAATTAATATTAACTTTTTTTTTTTACTATTTGAAGTCTGAAGACACTTTATCCTTTTTGCTATTTTGACCACAAATAAATAGAACATTTTTTGCTTGGACTTTCAGATGTCAGTAGTTCATAGAATTAAAGAACAAAGTTAATTTTACTCAAACATTTACCTACAAAGACTAAAATCAGAGAAACTGATCATTTTAACTGCTCTGTTTTTTTTTTCGGAGCTGTATATGTAATTATTTTAATTTTATATGCATATTTTCCAATTAAAACTTTGTAGAGCAAGTTTATGGACTGACATGGATTTTATTTTCTTTATAAATGCTTGTATTTTTCTCTCTTGTAGCATCAACACGGTTTGTGAAATGTGAGAAGTGTCATCACTTTTTCGTGGTCTTGTCTGAAACGGACTCTAAAAAAGGGCTAAACAAAGAGGCCGAATCAGAAGCCGAGTTGGTGAGACGGGCTTTCGCGCAGAAACCGCCTCCGCCTCCCAAGAAGGTAAGAGATGTGTCAAAATAATTTCAAATGTTTTGACATTTTGGGCAGTGCTATTCTATTTACTTAATTTTTTGTGTATTTTTAGATTTATGCCTATCTGGACAAGTATGTTGTTGGCCAGTCGTATGCAAAGAAGGTCTTGGCGGTGGCCGTGTATAATCACTACAAGCGCATCTACAACAACATCCCTGCAGGCAGCCGACAGCAGGTGGAGGTGGAGAAGCAGCCATCTTTAACGCCACGAGGTCAGCACATCATACACTACTGGCTAAACCAATACATATTCTTTAATGTGTATTTTTTTGTGTACTCTGTAGTGAGAATGCAAACCATGCAGTCCTTACCAACATCATAAACGAAGTGACAGCTTTCTGTGTTAGAACAAATATATTTAGCTCCAAACTCACCACTTCCTGTCAAATATCACTATATGTACTGTACACCCTGAACAATATCAACATTTTCTGTTTATTATCTCATTTCACAAAGATAGTTTTAGGGATTCTGACATGGATGTTGGTTACAGTAGTCTGATGTCTGACAAAATGTACTGTTCATGATTAGATGTCCATTTTGAGACTGAATTAATACAGAAATATGGCTCTATTCCAGTGTGAGTAAATGATTGGTGGGCTGACAGAATGCTAGCCAGTCGAGCAATGACTCAATTTGAACAAAAATGCCTTATAAGAATCCTTCCCACATTAAAGACTGCTTCTCTTATTGTTTATTTCTAAAGACTCCTAAAGTTGAAAAGCGTCACAGATGATGTCAGACCTGTTGAATTTTGATATTTTAATCACTATTTGGTGAGATAACTGTTTTCCTATATATATTTATCGGTATTAGTGGTGTAACAATCCCTAAAGCCGTGAAGACATGATATTGAGTTTATGAGAACAAGACGGGATGGAGTATTAATTTCAAGAAACCCTCAGAGATCAAATTTATGCTGCTTTATTCTGCATTTTATTGATTTTTGCCACAAATTCAATGAGCTGCCTTGCTTTATGTAATTTCTTTTTATCTCTTCAGACTGTAGTACAGTCCTTCAGCTGTGCATGGTCTGCAGTGCAACTATGATTGTGATGTTTTTGTTACACCCCTAATAGGCACGATGGACATTAAGCAAATTTAAAAAAGCAGATTTATTGAAAACTAAACTTTCCATTTTAGATTATTTGTTCATTTAGGAATTAACTTTGCCTGTAATAAACCACTTTCTCTGAAAACTGTAATTTTTCAAATTAAAAAAAGCATTGAAATGCTAAATTGTTGCAACTTTACATTTGGAATTGTTTAACAGGGCATTTCTATACGACCTTTTTAAAAACCTAACGGTGACTTCATGCAGGATTTTTCTTTATCGTCACTATTTACAAACTCAGACTTTGAACACGTCAAGAGTCTCCCCTGCGTCACACAAACACCTGATGGCCTGAATCATGGGCTCACCATGAATCTGTATGATTTGGCATTTGTTCAATAATCTGTATTGATAATGTTGTAGTGGTAATGCTAAGTGGTATTGTTGATTTAAGTACTTTGATCCTCTCCTTGTAGAGCTAGAGATGAGAAGACGAGAGGATGAATACAGATTCACAAGTAAGTCACTGACCTCCTCACCGTTATCTGACTTAAAGTCACAACACTTTATCTGCAGGTTTCTGGGTTTTATGCTTCTGTCTGTTGTGCAAATGCCAAAATGTACAGACAACAGCGAGTTTCCTTTCTCACAGAAGTAGTTACAATAATTATGTTTGGGTTCATTTACAACCTAATCTATTGAAAAATAATTAGTACTACTGGTGTGTTTCAATAAAATGGTTTAATCGAAGTTGATTTATTTCAGTAATTTATGCAAAAAAAGGGGAAGTAATATCCATTACCAGAATGATATAATTTAAGAATTTATTTTGAATAATTTGTCATGGCTTACCAAACAATTGTTGTGCATTTGAACTGTTTGTCATCTGCACCACACGCCAGGAGGAAAAGGTGTTCAGGGAGTACTGTGTCCAGGCATTTACATGGAAAGTTAGGTGGAAGGAAAAAACAGGGCAGAAAAAAGGTGATCATCCAAGAAGCGAATCAAAGCCTTAAGAAGATTTTGAAGCAAATCCTTAATCGATAGTTTGTGGAAGAGTTCAGCTGGAGTCAGAGGTTCAGCACACCAGAATATGAGCTACAGTCGTCACTCTTCTGAATCAGAAACAACATCAGAAGTGTTTTCTTGGGCTAAGAAGAAAAGTGTTCGTTTTTCTTTTTTTTTAATAAACTGTCATTAAATAATCTGGTACTGATCTCACCTGCTGTCCCTTTTCCAGGACATCATAGCTACATGAGTTTTTTTTCACTCTTAAGGTATTTTGTAGTAAAAGAAATGGAGTTGATCCTGGCATAAGGGACCAGCTTCCTTTGTCAGTATTTTATGGATGTTGGGTAAATACGAACTATAATTCATTAAATGGATTCATAATCTATTTTTTCCTGCTGTTTGATATGAATATATATTCCTTGTAATTCAGAATGATACTCGGCATTATTACAGATCGATGATCCCTTTTGTAAACTTCAGAAATTTTTACTCCTATGATGATGACCCAAAGCTAACAAAGACTGGAAACAATTATTCTAAAAATATTTTAAATTAGTCATAATGAGGCAGTGACTCTCCTTTAACAATGCAGATTTCTCCAAAAGCAGTTTTTGCTCAATACAATCTAGAATGTATATTTCTACCACATCAGATTAAATACATCTTAATGAGAGTGAAATAATTACAGAAACATTTTAACTCTCGTCCAATGCCCTCACTTAACCCAAGAAAACGACCCACAATGCTTTGGTTCTAACGGGTCGTTGCCACAGACGTGTAACCTACATTCAGACTTGCTATTTTCAATCAAGCTGCCGCATAGAAGCTCCTCTGGAACCGACCCAGCTCGTGCACATGCTTAAATTGCTCCTTCAATCAAGCTGCATCACACTCCATTGACTAATTACTGTGAATGTTTGCACCGCAGCCGTCGCGCTAACCCAGGTGACCGGTCTGTTTTTGCAGAACTGCTGCAGATCGCAGGGATCAGTCCCCACGGTAACGCTCTGGGCGCCACCATGCAGCAGCAGGCGAGCCAGCAGCCGCCTCAGGAGAAGAGGGGCGGCGAAGTCCTGGACTCCACTCACGCCGAGATTAAACTGGAGAAGAGCAACATTATACTCCTCGGTCCTACCGGCTCAGGTTGGTGATTTGGCAAACAGTTCCCAGCATGCAACACACATGCATGACAGATGTGTCTTGTAAAATGCAGTTAAGTTTTTGGTTGAAGCTATAAACTTTTTTTTTTTTGCTTTCTAAGGAAAGACATTGCTGGCGCAGACGCTGGCCCGCTGCCTTGATGTTCCGTTTGCGATTTGCGACTGCACCACCCTCACTCAAGCTGGATATGTGGGCGAGGACATCGAGTCGGTCATCGCCAAACTTCTGCAGGATGCCAACTACTCAGTGGAGAAAGCACAACAAGGTGGGCGCAGGGGCTATATTTAACAGCACATTCATTTCCAGATATAACGTGTGTTAAGTAAGACGGGTGAGTGGAAATGTTTCTAATTATAGCAGACCTGACATGATGGTATGGCTGGAATACTTGGTGATCTGTAGTTATTTCCATGAGAGCATCGCTAAATACCAGAAATTACTTTTGTTTTTCATGTCTTGACATTTCTTTATTTATTTATTTTTTTCATTTTTAAAAATAAAAAACTTACTAACTTCTAATTTTTTTTTTTACAAGATTTGCTTTATATCTAAAATACAACAATAATCTGATTTGCCACATCACACCTAATTTTAACATTTTACCTTTTGTAAATTATTTATTCACCAATTAGTGTACATACAATGAACATAACAGACTAAAATAAATCAAAAAGGGGTATTGATCTACAAAATAACCAGATAACAGAACAAATAAAAACAACATAGAATAACCAAACAAACAAACAAGGAGGTAAACATTAAAATGGACAAAACACAACAAAAACAATGAGATTGTTTAACATGTGGATTAGCATATTTTTTTCTTTGTCTGTTTTGTTTTCTGACTTGTTTACAAATTGTGTGCTCATTCAGAAATAAAAATGAAACATTTTAGTAAGTAAAGTGAAAGAGTTTGTTCAGCTGCTGTAATCATAACCTTTAAAAAATGTTTTTCTTTGTTGCATTTGAACAAAGAAATGCAACAAAGCATTTCTTTGTTCAAATGCTAAAAGCCTTCAGACATAACATACTGAAGTCTTTTAGTAAGCCTTCCTTATGTTATGTCAACTGTCTGAACGAGAATAATAAATAGACCTGATATGCTTTAATGGCAGGAACTATTACATAACAGTAAGACGTTAATCCAGTCCTGTCCTCCTCTGTGACGTGCAGGTATTGTGTTCCTGGATGAAGTTGATAAGATTGGCAGCGTTCCTG
Source organism: Poecilia mexicana (assembly GCF_051168715.1). Taxonomy (NCBI): domain Eukaryota; kingdom Metazoa; phylum Chordata; class Actinopteri; order Cyprinodontiformes; family Poeciliidae; genus Poecilia; species Poecilia mexicana. Next base: position 10,068,683 of record NW_028263375.1, read on the forward strand.
GGATCCATCAGCTGAGAGATGTCGGAGGAGAGGGAGTTCAGCAGGTCAGTGTTTTAATGCACAAACCCAAGACAGCCTGCAGCTGTTGGGTTTATTATTTTCGGTGTTTTATGAATTTAAAAAATGTAACTCTGCTAGTTGTATGCTATTTATAATCAGATTTTTATCTTTGTCATACTGACAATTTTTACATAACTTCCCTGTGGAAACTGGAGCACTGAGGAGAATATATGATCTGTAATTGTCTGATAATGGAAAAAATTAAAATGAAGGCAAAAGGAGCTTCCTTTTATGAACCGTCACTCTGAGTTACCAGGCAGAAATCTGCATTTTTCACTCATAGAGCAAGAAGGTAAACTTTATATTGGCATTGATTTTGTAAGCCTCACTTTTCTCCACATAATCAGTTCACGTTTTACTCGAATGGGTCTAACTGCACCACAGTCATTCTTATGGCATTACCTGCTAGGAATAATCCACTTTATATAACAATAAACTTATTGTTTTCTAAATTTTGGGAGATCGGTCATCCGCCCATACTTACATGTGAAGCCAATTTTATCTACCTCAGTAAAGGTCTAAAAATCAACCACTTTATTGATTGGTATATTTTCATCTATTGTATATAATTGTTTTGATTTCATTGAAATGAATAAATAAATATCAAACGTAAAATAAACATAACACTGTCCTCTTTTGCTGTGCTGTGAGACTCTTCCTCCAGGTCATGTCTGCACGTTTCAACTGAACAATAGTAACCCCACCGTTACCAACTCAGTGACTTTCTTGCAACATTTCAGACAAAAAAAATCAGTATTGACCAATATCTGAGTTGGTAGGTCAGGCTTCTTAAAGATTGGTGATTGTCCAGAAAACCCCTAATTTGAGATGTTTCAGTTAAAAATATCTATTTTTCATTTTGTCAAGAATACATTTCTTCCTGTAAAAGCACCGGTATTCCATAAAAAGCATTTATTTATGGGACGTTACCCAAAGATTCTTATAAATCACTAAAACCAAAAGAACGAATGATTATTATTTATATTTCATACAATAAAGTTTTTTCCTTTTGCTTTATTAGATGACCGCATGTCGCCTTCCTTCTTCTTTTCCCTCCTCTTCTGTGTCAGGGTTTGCTGAAACTCCTGGAGGGTACAATCGTCAATGTTCCAGAGAAAAACTCCAGAAAGCTGAGAGGTGAAACGGTGCAGGTCGACACAACCAACATCCTGTTTGTTGCTTCGGGAGCCTTCAACGGCCTCGACAGGATAATAAGCCGAAGGAAGAACGAGAAGGTGAATTTAACCCCCCTAAAACTCAGACGAGACTTTGTTTAATCTCCGATCAACACTCGTGTGTCTCTGCTGTTTAGTATTTGGGATTTGGAACGCCCTCTAACTTGGGGAAAGGTCGCCGGGCGGCCGCTGCAGCAGACCTGGCCAACAGCAGCGGCGAGACGGACGCGGTCGCGGAGATCGAGGAGAAGGACCGGCTGCTGAAGCATGTCGAGGCGAGGGACCTGATCGAGTTCGGTATGATTCCAGAGTTTGTCGGCCGTCTTCCTGTCGTCGTCCCTCTGCACAGCCTGGATGAGGACACTCTGGTCCGAATCTTGACTGAACCACGAAACGCTGTGGTTCCACAGTACCAGGCTCTGTTCAGCATGGACAAAGTAAGGGCTTTGAGCTTTCTTATGCAGAGTCGCTTCAGGAAAGCAGCAGCCTAATCAATGCGTCTGTTTTGTTTTTTAGTGTGAACTTAACGTGACCCCAGATGCCTTGAGAGCCATCGCCAGATTGGCTTTGGAGAGGAAAACTGGAGCTCGTGGCCTCAGATCCATTATGGTTTGTTGTTTTCAAACTAAATGCTGCACATCATCCTTTATCGATTTCAGTGATCTGTGTCATTGACATATTATTATTATTGACATGCAGGAGAAACTTCTTCTTGAGCCCATGTTTGAGGTGCCTCACTCAGATATCGGTGCTGTGGAACTGGACAAAGATGTCGTTCAGGGAAAAACGCAGCCCAGATACATCCGGTCAGTATTCCCATACTCACAGAATGACAGACATGTTAGACAGCGCCTCGCAAATTATCCATAACTCTTAAACAGTCTTTGGTTGCAAAATAATTCTTAAATAAAACTATTCTTTTACTTGCTTTTGCAAAGTGGTGTATAGTTTTGAAGTGGAAGGAAATGTTGGATTGAGCAGCTTTGATATTGTTTTTATTGTGTTCTGTCTAAGGTTCTCTAACTCAGTGTTTTTCAACCACTGTTCTGCGGCACACTAGTGTGCCGTGAGTGATCGTCAGGTGTGCCGTGGAAATTATTCAGTTTCACCTACGGTACCGTATTTTCCGGACTATAAGCTGCTACTTTTTTCCTAAACTTTGAACCATGCAGATTTGTAGCCCGGTGCGGCTTTTCTGTGTATTCTTCTTCAACCACCAGGGGGCTCTCTTGCAAGAAGTGAATAATTAGAAGTCAAAATTGTAGATCAAAGAAGAACGTGTTAATTTTCATTTAGAACAACCACATGCTAGCAGCAGGCACGACGGAGAAATGTTTTCAAACTCGTATGATGTAGCTTTTAAGTTGAGGGCTGTCGAGCTGCCACTACAGGTGGGAAATAAAGCCGCTGCACTTAAGTGAACGAAACCACAGTTAGTAGTGGCTAGCGGCGTAATCATGTAATTTTCTTACCACTAGATGGCAGTAGGTACAGAGCATTTTACATTAAAACAAGAGAATTAGTGATGCATGAATGTTACAGGTAGCAGTGAGAGCATCGTATCTAGCAAGACTGACGACAGTGAAGCTCAGCAGTAGTTAGAAAGAACTTGGGTCCATTTCCCACAACATGTCTGTGTGAAGTGAGCGTCTCAAGCCTGGTTACTATAAAAACTGAAACCAGAGAGACTGAGAGCTGTTGAGGAAGAGATTTGTCTTTCTTCAATTTCTGCCAGGAAATCAGCTGTTTTATCCAAACATGCACAGGTTTCACATTAGATGGGTAAAATAAACAGATATTGACATTTTGTACATGCAAATCTTCATATTGTAACAGTGAAATCTTTCCCAAATATTATTGCTTCTTTCAGAATAAGAATTATTTTCTGTATTCCGGCTATAACAATGCTTGTGGATTAGTTTGTAAAACACTTTGAAGTTTTCTACAACTTCTTTAAATTTAACACCACATTGTTGTGGCCCTGTTCAGGTGTTCAGGTGTATTTTTGAAGTGGACATGTTACGGGCAATTTGAAATAAGAAATGTAAAATGTGATAAAAATAAATTTTTGTGTTTGATTCCTACTCGAGACACTTTGATAAGAATGACTATATATGTAATATAGGCGGCTATCTTTGTGTACATTTTTGGTTGGTGGTGTGCCTCGAGATTTTTTTTCAATTAAAACAGTGTACCTTGGCTCAAAAAAGGTTGAAAAACACTGCTCTGACTGACCTCTGACCTTCACAGGTCTTTTCTACTACTAGTGGACTCTCATCTTCTAATTACGACTTTTAAAGGAGTCATACTTTTCAAATATTTATTTTTAATATATATATACACTTAGTTGCATGAAATACATTAAAATTGAAGAAGTAAGAAGTTTTCTTGCAAGGCGCTTTGCTATATATCAGATTTATGAAGTGTTGTGTCCCAGTTTGCATAGTGACTGCAGTAACAAAAAAAGAATATCTGGAAAATAAATTGGATCATAATTGTGATGTTTCTGGGGAAATTATGTTTTAATAAGTTTATACTGTTTTTATAACGTTTAATAATCATTGAAAATACACAAAAAAAATTAAGTGGGTTTAATATTTAACTTTTAAGTGATTCTAGGCTGTCGCTAAAGGTAATAAATCAATTAATCACATGATAAATTGAAACGAGCTTGATAATTTCTAATTGGAAATTTCTCTCCCTGCTAATAATTGGATGTCAGAAGTCTTCAGTCTGCTTCATTAGTCTCAGCTTTATCCCCCTTTTGAATTTTGTTTACAGACTAGTGTCCATTTAATCTGTTGTTTTCTTTCTTTCTTCTGGATATTTAAAATGTCTTCCAGTTCGAATTTGAAATGAGTTTATTCATCTACTTGAACAATATTATCATTTATCGCAGCGACGTTTGGGACAGTTCATCGCTCAGAGAAATGAGTTTTGGTGACAGAATGTCCTGTTTGGATTTCAGAACCCCCGCCAAGGATACGGCAGAGGAGGAGTACGACTCCGGCATCGAGGAGGAGAACTGGCCCCGGCAGGCTGACGCTGCTAACAACTGAACCATGTCTCTCATTTCACCTGAAACCATTAGGTTACCATGAACCTCCTGGATGCCTCGTTTGGTACCAGCTGTTTTTATTACCGCACCCGACAAATAAAAAGCGTGGACCCTGAGGATGTTTCCATGATGAACAAGTTAAGGGAGCGTAACAACCTTTGATCTCTTTGCATCAGATAATAAATCTCTAGCGGTGCACTCAGTGTGGACCTTTTATGATATATTTCAATCTCTGGGGATTGTTAACATTTTATCTATATAAAGATAATACAATTTTATTCATAAAAAAAAATATTTGTAGGTAGTTTGTATCTTCTTTTTGTGCTGATTGGCTGTAACAGGAAGGGAAGCAAATGGCATTTATGGGATCACATTGTAACTTGAATGAGGGCAGACATGATAGAGAAATGCCTTAAATCAAGAGGGGCATGATATTTCAAAAACGCATCAATATGTTGATGTTTCTTCCTTTTCCACCATTGTGATAATGGTGCTCAAAGTGGAAAGAGTTGTAAATGTTACGCTATGCTGCACGCGTATTGTTTGTAAGCGGTTTGTAAGACATCACCTAGAGTTAGGAGACCACAATGAGGTGGAAACACACCAGCACATTAAAGACGCTCCCATCCTGCAGCTGTCTGCTCACCTGGATTCACAGAGCAGACTGAAATGGTAAAACATCCCACTCTGCTTCCTGGTCTTTATCGAGGAACATTAAAGTAAATCATACCCACGTAGGTTTTGGTTTTAATTTTCTAATCATTCAGAGATCTTAATAAGGTTCCCTCTGCAGAGCTGCAGGTATTTTCCTTTCTTTGTGTACACCTACGTCAGAACCACTTCCTGTGATGTCACTTCCTGATGCTAGACGGTACCTCGGTGCACTTGTTCAGTCAAGATGCCGCCCTGAAGGTCTCTGACGTCACCATGCTGCTGTGCTCTTTACCTTTAAAATTAAACTAGATCTGTTCCCTTTTGAGTCAAGTTGTTTTTTCTTTCTGCGAAGCTCCAAGCTGGTTAATTTCAGAGGCCTGTTACAGAAATCCAAGGAAACCCCCCCCCCCCCCCAAAAGCTTGTGAATCCTAAATTTATTGTGATTGTGTAAAATATATAAATAAAATCTATCTCTGAGTACGTTTTATTCATTTTTTACCTCTGAGATGGAACCTAATATGAACATCTCTACATGAACTGATCTTGCGCTGCGGCTGTCGGCTTTATGTAACCAGCTAATCTCTGGAAAGTTTCATGCTGCGCCTCTGTTTCCCGACATCAGCGTTTCCATAATCCCTTTAAATCCATATGAAAATGACATCCAAAGTCAATATAATTTTAAATATATGCAAAATTGCTTAAATCAATTAAATTGATTTTTTTACATTACAATTAAAGTTGAAAATAGGTTGCAATCTTTTTTTTAAAGGGACTTGGCTTTAATTATGATTTTACATATGTGCATTATTAAAAGTGGTTATTTATGGCAGATCCTTGCATGACAGATTATACCGACTGAGCATCTGAGATGGTAAACAAACTGATGATGTCAGAGGCTTAGTGATGAAGAGGTTTATCACCGCAGACACCTGTGTGTGACTCAGACCGCTCCGGACCTGCAAGACAGCACCTGGCAAAGGTAAGAAATTATTTTAAGCCCAAATTAAAAAAAGGGCCTGTAACTAGAAATATTCAAACTCTTTGTGACTCTCCTCACACAGGTGATTTGTTGGTGTGTTTTGGTGATGATGAATATTCTGGAGGACGTTCCTTTTCAGACCCCTTTGGGACCGTTGGGTGTTGAGATACAGATGTCGACTTTACCTGATATTTCTGTACCACAATGCCATCAGATCATGCAGGAAACTGAGGTTGCTTTCTTCTCTCCCCTCCTCTCCCCCAATAAGTTTAATGCTGGCTAAGTTTCACTTATATTTTTGATTAATATTACTGTGGAAAAGGCAAAATTCCTCACCAAAATCTTTTGATTAAAAGTAAATTTGCTATTATTTCAGTTAGTTACTCTCAGTGGATTGAGTATCCAGAAATATTACTCAAGAGTAGCGATACTTTATAATGAAAATATAGTAAAAAGTACTTTTTTCCCAAAAAGTTCAAGTGTGTAAATGTAACTACCTACTACCCATCTCTGAGTGGGCATAACTTGACAAAATGTAGAAATGTTATACTTTAAATTAGAGGTTTGTTTTCTTCCTGCAGTATGGATTCAATCTGGAGAGATGGATTTTAACTGGGCAGCAGCCGGTGAGTCAGGTTCCCTCTTGCCCCCCCTACTGGCTGATGTTCAGCACCCCTCAAGAAACTCGCAAGCTCACTCAAAGGGGCCAGGATCTGTGGGCCCCCCGGCCCCGCAGTCACAGCCTGAGCTCCGCGGAGGGCTGCTGGTTGCACCACCGCGCCGTCAAGTTCCTCCCAGCTGACTCCGATGAAGAAGAAGATGGCTCATACATGGATAACGCGGGGGGCCCCAGAGTGTGGCCCCGCAGTGACGCGGCCAGGGACCCAGTCTCCAGGGTCAAAGACATGCACCTCACTCATTCTTCTCACCGCGGGAAGCTGGGGTCGTCTCCGGTCCTCAAAGGCCACAGAACCACGTCTTCTCTCCCGGACTGCAGACCAGCTTTACGCGCGCTGGAGCAGCTCAGATCACAGCAGGCAAGCCCGCTGTCTCAGGGGCAGAAGAGCAGCAAGAAGAGGCAACGCTCTCTAGGCAGAAGGTTCTCCCAAAACACTCCGCCCGCCGGGCATTCTCCATCCAGGCTGCTGCAACAACGACCCTCCTCGGCTGGATCTGCTGTCAAAAACCGCAGGAGAAAGGTAGTTTCCCTCCAGGGAAGGAGTATGAATCATATTAAAGGTGCGGTATGTAACTTCAAGCGCTTTCGCACTGCACGGAACGGAACGGAACGGTTGTGTTCGCATTACAACTTGCGACCGGTGTTATAGATCAACTGGTGGCTAAATCAACTGGTGGTGGCAGCTGGAAAAGACTGATGTTTCTGTGGGCGTGGTTTTTTAGGACCCCTTTACCGAACCAGGAAGTAAACAATGCAATAAGCTTAAAGAACTACAAATCTTTGCAAAAATACTATCCGATTCCGTAAAGCAACCACTAAGATCTCGGGAATAACTAATTAGAAAGACTTTATTGGTCTAATATGGTATGTTGCCTTTTTTTTAAAAAGTTCATCTGCAAAACCATCAAAACGTGTAAATTACGCAGAACTTGTCCTGACTTATGTGTTGCTTCAGAGGTTGAAACTCGTCAAAGGAAGATCGAAATAGATCTCGATGTGGCATGAGCAGATCTCAAAGCAAAGATTATTCCCTGAAAGCCGACATAAATGTTGAAGAGCCTTGGGATTAAAAATGAAATGTTTAAAAAGATCGACTGGCTGTGTAATTTTTCCACATATTCCTCATATTGTGATATTTCAAATAGGTATCCACAGAATATAGAGAAATTTTTTAAACTGTTTCTGTAACGCTACACTTTATTTCCTAGCTGTCATTGATTGTCATATCACGGACACCCCGCGCTTTAAGAATCAGGCCTGGATTATAATTGGTGGCACTTTCAGAATCTCAGTTCGAGTGAAGATTTTAACCTGTTTCTGATGTAAAAGTATATAAGACAATTGTTTTTTCAGCGATGTCTCATATGGTTGAGAATTACGGTCACTTGATGAAAAGAATAAAGACGAGAAAAAAGATCTGCGGTAGCCACGTCTTCTGTAAATGAGCGAGGAAATAAAGTGTAACATTACAGAAACAGTGGGGGCGGGGGGTCCTAAAAAGCCACGCCCACAGAATCATCAGTCTTTTCCAGCTGCCACCACCAGTTGATTTAGCCACCAGCTGATCTATAACACCAGTCGCAAGATGTAATGTGAACACAACCATTCCCTGCAGTGCAGTGCGAAAGCGCCTTTCTATTAAAAAAAAGAAAAAGTTTTTTTTTTTTTTTTTAAATAGAAGTTACAAACTGCACCTGTCCTGTTTTAAGCTCTTATTGACCCTTTTCACATGATGTCACTCTCTTCCAACTGTTCTGTCAGATCAGCATACGTTGTCAGATAGTCATACGCTTAGCTCAGACATGTATACGCTGTCATTACCATAAGATTTTATTTAATCAGCAACATAGGGTGCGTTCACACTGCAGCCTGAAGTGACTCAATTCCGATTTTTTGGCAATTCCGATTTTTTTGCCGGCCCGTTCACACTGCCAGTAAATGCGACCTGTATGCGTTCTGCAGTGTAAACGGGCAAACGACCTGAAAGTATCCCGCATGCGCAGTAGAGGGCGCAATAGCGTCAGCGTTCTCAGTGTTCTGCCAACCGCCATAAAAAGAAGAAGTGCTCAGTGTTTGGAAGTGAACATGGAGGCTAACGGTGGAGCTTAGCTTACATATTTGAAGTTGTTATCCGGCCGGAGCAACATATTAACAACTTAATCCTCATATAATCCGTCATGGTTGTTGTTTGTCTTCCTACTTGCGTGTATCAGGAAGCAGAATAGTGAGATTTGTTGAGAAACAGTGACGTTCAGTTCGGATAAATGCGACCTGGACGTTAGGTCGCATTTGAATCGGATACGTATCGGATATGGGTCAGATTCGAAAAAGAATCCGACCTGTGCTGTTCACACTGCCATGAAAAGATCGGATACAGGTCGAATTACGTCAAAAAAATCGGAATTGAGTCACTTCAGGCTGCAGTGTGAACGCACCCATAGAATCATGATGTAGATCATCATACACTTTATTAACAGCTGTATGGCATCCTGACTTAACGGTTAAGTAGGTTAATGAGTTTTACACGGTGTTCTATCAGATAGCCACACGCTGTCAGGATAGCATACATGCAGTTAATACCATGTCCGCGCATGCGCATTAAGAAGTCCGACCGGAGTTGTCAGTTCAGCATACACAAGTTATGACGAAAATAAGTAATTAAATTGTTTATAATATCATTTAATATGATAACTAGATAAATATACATGCGTTGTCGTGGTTTCAAAGTGTATTTAAAGCAGGTCTGGCTGCGGCTGCAGTCAACTACAACACACGGCCGTGTAAAACTCATTAACCTACTTAACCGCCAAGTCAGGATGCCATACAGCTGTTCATAACAAAGTGTATGATGATCTACGTCATGATTCTATGTTGCTGATTAAATAAAATCATATGGTAATGACTGCGTATACATGTCTGAGCTAAGCGTATGACTATCTGACAATGTATGCTGATCCGACAGAACATCGTCTCTCACTTCCGACGTCGTCCATCAAGGGGCCTCGAATGATTAAGTGACGTAGTTGCAAATTGTCAATACTCACTGCGCCATGTGTGTCGGAGAACCAACTTACCATTACAGGAACACCGTTTATCTGCCATGCTAACTAGCATTAGCATTCACAACACTGTCTGCTAGCTGCTGCTTAGCAGAGAGCAAACAGAGAGGGAATATGAGCAGCGCCACACAGCGGGGTGACTGACAGCGCTAAGACCCGTCTCATTGCTCTGATTGGTTGTTTCTAGTTGCGCTGGGAAAAGGCAGCGCTTGACTTTTTCACAGGTCTTTTATCTCATACATATTGAAGCTTTAACACATTTCCTACTTTACTGAGATTACTCCTGGTTTTCCCCTCCTCTGCCAGGTCCTGACAACTCCTGGCTCTCGTGGGGTTTTCTTTGACTCGGCAGCAGAGCTTCTGACAGCTCTCAGCCAGGAGGAGAGGGAGTTACTGGAAACCATCACAGAGAAAGGATACCCGTTACGCACTGCCATCCTGGCTCTGCAGAAAACTGGCTATCAGAGCCCAGAGAAGGTTGGTGTCTGTAGAGATTCTCATTGATTTCTAACAATCTCTAAACCAATTAGCATTAGTAATAACCTCGCTATTCACGTTTGTAGGAGAGGTTTGACAAAAAAAGAAAGAAAGAAAAAAAAAAAAACCTTTGGTCTCACCGAACAAAGTCGACCTTCTGCCTCACACATCACCTCTCCTCTGCTCAGCTTCTTCAAACTAGCAGCAGCAGCAATTAGTAAACACCTGGTTTAACTGAACATCTGCTGAACTCATCATAGGAGCAACTTGTCAGTACAAATGCTCCTAAAAACATTATTAAAGGAGAAACGTTACCTGCTGAAGGCGGAGTGTCTCTTCTTAAAGAGACAGAGGCCCAGTTTCAAAGCGTTAGATTTCTTTTACGTCCCGTTTGATATATGCAGCATTTTTACAACTGATGGTAAGATAATTACTTGATTGTGCTATCAATGTAAAATACACAATACTGCCCCTTAAAAATGCCTTTCTAAATGGTGCACATATTTGTGAATTAATTTGTTAATTAAATCCAAGCATATCTTCCTGATTTTCTTCTTCTTCTCAGGTCCTAAAATACCTGGTTGCATGCGATCGTCTTTGCCAGCTGGGCTATGATGAGGCACAAGTGGAGGAAGCTTTGGAGATGTTTCAGAATTGTGAGAGCAAGGTGAAACAATCCTATGTTTACATTTAGGCTAACAACAAAAAAGATTAATCAAATTCCAGTTTGCATGTCACGAAAAAGTGTGGTAGTAAAAGAGCATGCAAGCAGCAGAGGTGTCCTCTGGTGGTGAGGTTTGGAAAGTTCTCCAGACTTTGGAGATTCACAAGGTTTGGGCTGATGGTGTTCTCTACCCGCTGAACGAAGCACAAACATGTTCTTCACCAGACGCAGACACAGACTTGCAGTTTTTGTTAGTTTCATAAGTTTAAATTGAAACTTAAACTTCAATTTAAGTTTCAATTTAAACTTAAATTGAAACTTAACTGTTTTGGAAAACAGTTTCTGTTTTCCAAATCAGAAACCGTTTTGGAAAGCATTTTTTTTACCTATTTTGTTATACATGGTTACTTATGAATTATTGTAATTTTGGTCCTTAAAACACCAACATTTCCACTTAGCTTTATATTTTGGTCCATCTGATATAATTTTTAAATATTAAATGATTGATAATTTGATGAGTTACATCGGTACTTGAGCATATTTTTAACCAAGTACTTATTTACTCACGAATAATTTCTTGGATGACTACTTTTTTCTTTTGCTTGAGTAAAATATGAAGTAGTGCTTCCCACCTCTGACAGTAAGCTAAAAACTGAAAACATGGGCTTCCTGAGCACCATAGAGCAGTTGCTAAACTTGAGGCCTGGGGCCCAAATCTGGCACACTAAGATTTTGTGGTGCTTAAATATTTTAGCAAATAAAAGCAGTTTGTGGCTATACTGCCAAATTATATTTTGAATTTGTTTAATATTTAACTTCAAGCACTCAAATGGAAAGTCATTTATTTATACTTTAAGCAGTTTAACACATTCTGCCACAAGCAGCTTTTGTAGGACATTCATGATCTCAACGAGTTTTCCTCCAAGCACTGATGCAGTAACTCAGACTCTGAACAATCACTGAGTACAGTACATTATATAGACTAGTGTGTTAGTGTTTACTGGAATAATAAACCTTAAATGCCATTCTGTTTTTTAAATGCCCTTGTTCAACTTGACTTGCATAACTGATCGTTATATTTCTGTTTCAGGCTGCAGAGTTCCTCCACTTGCTGACTCAGTTTGATGAGATGGGCTTCCAGCAGAGCGCAATCAAAGAAGTGCTGCTTGTTCATGAAAACCACCGTGAGCGGGCTCTAGAGGAGCTGATGACTCGCATGGCTTAGGTGGTCCAGTCTGAAGACACGGCGTCGGGCTTAAAACATTTAACTCGAGCTGCAGCAGCAAACATGAAAACCTTTTACACTTGTCAATAATTAGTCTTAGTCCAAATGTTTTTGAAATTTTATTGACAGATTTAAAATATATAAAAAAAGTGTCAAAGAAAAAAAAAAGCATTAAAATGCCACAAAATCTTATGACAAGACAAGTATTTACAGAAGTGAAAACTGCTTTGAACCATTACTGATGGCTGACAGTGGAGTTCAGCAGGCCCGTCTCCACGGACGATGTAGCAGCCTTTGAGAGGTCCCTCTGCAACGACAAGTAAATTAACTTGCGCAAAAAATACAACCTAGTAATGCTGTGAAATGCAATCAATTTATGAAATTACTTTAAGACGATTTGCAATTGTTCTCCCTAACATACTATAATTACTGGTCTCCTTTTGTTTGCTATGGCATGCCATTTTATCCATTTATGGGTATGAAATGCAGCCGTCTGCTTTGACAGAGTAAAATTATTTTCTATGCTTAGTTTGGTCTGTTGTAAGAGAAATGCATTCTTGACTTGAATAAAAAACATTTTTCCAACAGAGAATGGCTTGTAGTTATTTTTGGGTCAGTCTCATTTTGTAAGACTGATCACGACCAAAATAAATTAAAGTGGGGATTAGTAATGAAGCACCACCAAATGACAGTCTCTTCTTCAATTGTGGACTGTTAGTATCCACCAGCATAAACGTTCTCTCCCACCAACAATTTGAGTAATTTCAAAGTGCTAAAACCCAGCGTAGATCCAACAACCTGTTCATTTGGGTAAGAGAAAGTTGTTACTGATATCTTCACTCCAATAAATATAAACTAAATATTTCATAATCTGCAGTCAAACTTTAATCGCAGAAGGACATTCCTCAAAATTCTTCCTTGATACCAAATTATAAAAATCTTCCTGAACCCAGAACCTCACTATCAAGGACTAAATACAAGTAAAACCTAATTTACCGCAAATTCAGAATAGGAGCCAGCAATAGAGTTAATGGTGAAGGTGAGATCTTGAGGATCCTGAGACTTTGACGTGCCACATGGAGGGTTTCTGAGATGGGAGAGGTTTTCCTTATTCCGCTCTAATCCCCGCATCGTGTTTCCGTGCCCTGGGGTTCGCAGACTCTGCAACAACAACAGGAAGTGATTATTACTTTTTGGTCTCAATGTAACTAACATACCAAGATAGTGGTTGGGACATATTCAGCTGTTAATGTATAGTTTTTATGTTACTGTCTCTGTAAAATGCTCCTTTAAAATGAAAACAAAAGGTGTTTGGAGAACATAAGGACAAACCTTGGTGGCAGACAGAGGTGGTTTCATTGAGGGCGTCTGGCACATGGTTCCACTGAGAATGCTGCTTGGAGTAGAAAAAGTCGAAGTGCTATTCATCTAAAAATCAAGAAATGTTTCAATTTTAATTCCCTCATCATTTCTGAGCAAAAAAGAAAAGAAAAAACTGCAGAAGTATTTCACCTTTCTCATCTTTCCAGGCGTGGGAGTGCCTGCAATTCGTCGTTTAGTTGGCGTTCTCATCATTGTTCCATACAGCATATCCTCTTGTGTTTGCTTAGTTTTCTTCATTTGCTATTAGGAAACATTTGGAATCAGTCTGTATAATGGAAAGTCAAAGGTTAAAGTAGCTTCAAACTTAAAGCAATAAAAGCCATACCCTTTCAAGTTTCTCCCTCTCCTTTTTCTCGTGGTGCTCTTTCCACTGCTGCTGCACATATTCCAGAAATTTCTGTCCGTTCACAAGGAACTCTTTGCCGTGCTCCTCCTCCCAACTATCGATCTGGGCCTTCAAAACCTTCTCCAACTGAAAAGCATTTATAAGCCGTTAGACACATTACTCCACCTGCTGACAACAGGTGGTATTACAGTTTTACAAAAACATTTTTATCCACCTTGGGTAAACTTTTCTGCAGCTCAGTTCTCTGCTTTTCTTCCTTTAGGAGGTTCCCCCCTCTGTTGGTAAATCTTGAAGGATCATTAGCCTTTCTCTGGAATAGGAAAACATTAAGATATCACTACATGAAGTTTATAAAGCCTTCTCCCTTGAAGTTGGATATTTCTTACATCTAGTTCCAAGTACAAGTTCCAGTTGTCCTGCCACTTTGTGACTCCCTCGAACAGTTCCTTGTGGTCCTCGTGGTACTTCTTCAGATTTCTAACCTCATCCTCATGCAGGTTCAGAAGCTCCTCAGTAAAATCATCTGTAGGAAGAAAAATCGAGCCTGTAACTCGTTTTGATTCATTTGCAGCATCCATCTAAACTAGGGATGCAGCGAAACCACTTTCCCCCTCCCCCATATATGATCCTTGGTATTGGCCGATTCAGATCAGACTTTTTTTTTTTTAATGGTCATACACGTACTTAATTTAAATGTATTTAACTCTACACAAGTAAAGCACACGTAAATACACCAATACCTTCACAAGCTCGACCAAACATGTAAAGATAACTTTAATTTGTCCAGTCAGTACAATTGGGAGTTTAATAGACAAAGTAAATCTACTGACAAATGTAAGTACCAAGGTCGACTACCTTGGTTAAACATGTAAAAAACAAAACTGCAACAATCTTCTGTCAAATGGTTCAGAAGTACAATTAGAAATTCTAACTATAATGTAAAATAATTAATAAAACATGACATCACCCATGTTTGATAGAAAAATGATAGAATGAGACTGAATAGATCTGGCCTTGTGTATCAGGCACATTACCACCAATACCTGATCTAGAATTTTATACAATATGGGGAACAATACGGACTAATATTGGATTAGTGTATCCCTGATCTAAACCACAGCCATTTACCATCATAAAATGCAAAGAAGGTGCGTTGCTGTTCATCACTATAGAAGCATTTCTTCCACAAAACAGCAATCTCTGCTCTGATGGCCTCTATGAAACTCTTCATGCTGTGCATTTTCAACAACTCGAGCCGCTGGACCTCTGCCTGGAGCTGCAAACAGAGTTTAAATTACCACAACTTGGATTAAGTGTTGCCTTTGCTAAAAATTGCTGTTTGAACAAACAAGGGAGCTTTCTTACTGCCTCAACGTTCTTCTTCTTCGAGCTAAGCATGTGCTCAGAAAAAGATTCCCTTTCCTCCTGAGGGACCTGAAGCCTTTCCCACAATTCCTGGATCTTTGTGCGGGAGCTTGAACAAAGGAGCTCGTTTTCTGTCTTGCGCTCTTGTAACTGGAGAAAAAACGTTTTAAAAATGTTTGTACTGTACACATAATTCTGATATATCAAGAAACACATTAAGCAAACCAACCTGACTAAGAAGTAGTTTCAGGGCAGTGATGTTGTCATCAGACAGACAAAATGCCTCCTCATCCTCACACATCACATCCATCTCGAAACTGGTCTCAGGACTCTGTTCCAGGTAATTCATGCAAGCGATGATCTTTTTCTTGGTTCCCACAAATTCATCATGACGATGCTCCTGTAAAGAGAACACTGCATGAAAATTTAAAGAACAAAGGTAAAGTGAGTCACTGAGAAAAGCTTTTCCAAAGTACCTTCTCTTTAGTGAGCGCATCGAGGTAGGTACGATAAGCCTCGAGCTGCTTCACCGATGGGACGGCGTGCTGGTCAATGCTAAAGGGCGTGGTGCACATAATGTCGCACAGCTCACGATCTTTGGCAACGAGACCCTTAAGGTCCTCCATTCGCTGCGTTTTCTGTCCTTTCATCACTTCTAGACGAGTGCGGCAGTTCTTCTCCATCTGCAGGATTGTGCAGCCTTCCTCCTCCTGCAAGTCAAAAAACACCCTAGTGAAAGACGGAATTACTAAATGCAAGTTAGCTAAGCAAAAGGTATTTCTTTGTGATTGTCTAGCAATTCTATTGAGACATTTAAAAAGCAGCGAAAAGCCATTAAGGACAGTGATTCAGTCCAGCCTGTAGTTGTAGTGTTCATCAGTCAATATGCTAAGAACAAACTCTCAAGTCTTTCTGAATATAGTGGGTTTGTGAAATAAAAAACGTGCTTCCAAAATTAAAATAAGCACCAGAAAAATACTAAATTCAACAGGCATTTATGCCATAGTTTAGTACTAAAATAACTTTATGGGATAAAATTATTAGTTTTTAACAATTGTCAGAAGTATTGTTGCTTTTGCTTTAAATTAGGGCTGAAACGATTCCTCGAATGATTCGAGTACCTCGATTACTAAAATTCCTCGAGGAAAATTTACCTGCCTCGAAGCTTCGTTAATTTATGTTTTATTAGTTAGCGCACCGTGTTCCGGCCGGGACTTAATTTGCGTTGCGCGGAGCTCTCACTTCCGCCTCTGAGTTGTTGACAAAAGCTAAGTCTCAGCGGCATAAAGTCCAATCTTCAAGATTGGCCCGTGGGGATTTTATTGATTGATGATAATGCCCGACTTTTTATCGTTTTTGGGGAACCAATAAGCATCCTTAAAATGACTGGGGGAATGCCTGGAGTACGGCAGCATTTCTCCTCCGGGGCTGCTGGTTGAAAGCGAACGGCGGGAAGAGCGCTGAGGTGAGCGGATAGCCTGAACAGGGCGGGCGGCTGAGTAGCTGATGCTTACCGTGTAAATGTAGCTTTACCGACGAACCGCACAATAAATTTCATATCCCGGTCTGAAGAAACGGGTGGCGGAGCGCATCGTACATGGCTGGTAGATGAGTTTCTGAGTGTGACCAGTGAAGGTGTCGTAAATATCCCGTATTGCTTCCCCCCGTGTTCGTCCCCCGGTCTAACGGTTGTCAGTCCGCTGGTCTATTTCCTCCCCTCCACCCCATGTTCGTTCATTCGCCCTCTCCTCCCACTCCAGGCGGCATTTCCCGTATTTTCAAACCCAAAGCGTGACAGGTTAGGTGGCAAGGTGAGTTTAATTAATCTATTAAACTCACTGAAGATGAATACATAAACTAAAAGCTGGATTGTAGACATTTTTTATAAGCATATTTGTGAGCCTGCCTCTTTGTTATTAAATTCAATATAATTTCAGATTTTTCTATAACTTTTCTTCTGGTTAACTTAGAAAGTGAGCTATTATTGTTACAGGTTAGTTTTCTAAACTACAAAAAAGCAACTGTTAGGGATGCTCAAATATGAAAAATTGGACTGATATTGATATCTGATGGTAACACCGGTATTATGCCAGATTTACCAATATTTCATTTTATAATTTTTTTTATCCGATTACTCGATTAATCGTAAGAATAATCGATAGATTACTCGATTACTAAAATATTCGTTTACAACAGCCCTACTTTAAATACAAGCATTGAAACAAAAACAAACAAACAAAAAACAAAAAAAAACAGTGAAATGTGGCATTTTTACTCAAGATCACTATACTTTGAACATTAAATGTTTCCATACAAAGACATCAGACAGAAAAAGGTTTATGGTGTCCTAACAGATTTTTCTTTTTTTTTAAACAATGCATTTTTGTCACAATGCACTAAATATTAGGATGTTTTACTATGCAAGACATTTAACATTTTTGTGTTTTTGATCGTACCTTAAAGGGCGGCAGCTGCAGTTCACTGCACAAAAGACTGAGCTCCTTTTGACATGACTCAATGGTTTTTAGCAACCGCTGCTTTAGATCCTGCTCTTCAACAATCATCAGATCCAACAAGCCCTGCACAAAACGAGAATCAAAAGAGGTTATTTCACAAGAATACATAAAAATAAAAGCTTAACATTCGTTTAACATTAGCTGGTTGGTTTTTCAACACTCACTTTAATGTGCTTATGTACATCGTTGGTTCTCCGCATCCGCTGCTCTTCAGGGATCCCTATTTCTTCCCAAATATCCTGCAGCCTGGCTAGAGCCCTGTTCAGGTAGGAAACGGACTCTGCTGCATGGACTTGACTGGGAGAAAGAAAAACGACCGGCGATCAATCTTTAGTGATTTTAATACACAAAAGACAACTTTAAGGTCTGGTAGTACATTAAAAACGAGACACTCCCTTTAAGCTAACCTTAGTTAGCAGTTTACTTTGAGCCACACATAAACTCTTAAATGGCATTAAACTAGTAAAATAATAGTTTCCATTCCTATATACAGATAACAACAGCACCCTGGTTGTTTTTAAATAAGTTGTTTTAAGTCAAAAGGCATCACTTTTAGGCTAACAATGGATGTTTAAAAAGTGTAGAAAATAGTTTCCTTAACACAAATAAAGTATATATATATATAATCATTACTAACCTCTTTCTCATGTCACCGTCGCAGATAACCCAAATCAGTTACAAAATATTTATTTAGCCGTATGCAGTCTGTGGCTCTCGCAGAAATGGCTTAATAGCGTTAAACCCGGTGTGGCTACAGCTGACCGTTAGTGGAGTTCTCTTTCAAATTTTCACCTACAATAGCTGTGCGCTGATTGGCTGGTTAAAAATGCGTAATCACACGTTGCCCTGCTCGTTACTTCCCCCATCAGGATTGGAGTACGTAGCGCAAAACTCCCTCAGCTCTGGTTATTATAAAATCTTGTAAGTTTAACGTGAAAGGAATTTATTTTATTTTTTCAAAAGACAAAGCATCCGATAGCACTATCGTTTTACTATTCTTTAGGGTTAAGGGGAAATTTCCCCATATTTTCCATCTTTCCTGTCTACGTCCTGCCTGTAAACACTCCTTTGACGGAAACATCCGATTCAGCGCTGGTAAAGTTCGCTTTCAAAGCCCATATATCACCGCTCTTCAAATCTGTTAAATGCAATGGGTATTTTTAGCCTTAGCCGATTTTGTCTCATTTCAAACAGTAAGTGCAACAAATGAGACAGATACAGAGCTAGACGAACAGATCCGAATTTTGCCGAAGGCTGATGACGTAGGCGGCCACGATGCCAAGGGGAAACAAACAACCCTGAACTCAAATAGCAGACAAAGAAACTAGAGCAGATGAAGCTTTAAAACTGGCTTAGTTACCACCAGAATATGGGAATAAATTGAAAGAAGACAGGAAAAAACAAGCAGTAAAAATCTTGAAACCTATAATGAAAATGTTGCAGTGAAAAGTAAAATCTTCAGAGGTGAGTGGGAATGAAATGATATTTGTCATTAAACCCAACCCTACCCGTGACTACAGTTTATGAGCTCTAGTGCAAAACCTAATTCTGGTCAAACTTAGACTGGATCACACCGAACAAATGTTCCTAAAACATATCATGAGTTAATGAAACTTTTAATTCTTTGTGTTAAACCACAAAGAAGGAACCACATCAGTGCTTTTTCATGTGTAGAAACTGGTCAAATCAGATCAGACCAATTTAGAAAAGATTAATTAAATGCAGTTAATGATCTGTAACTCTTTGGTTTCTGGTAAAAAAAAAAAAAGCTAAGCCAACAAATGAAACAGCCTGTTTAGGATTCAGATGATAAAGAATGTTTTAAAAAATATTTGTTTTTGCTTTTTTCATTCTTAATGGTTTATCATCATCAAACATATTCTAATATCAGCAAAGAAAGTCATTTAAATTTTAATATTGAAACAGTGATATTTAAAATGATCAATTTGCCTTAAGCGTCAAAAATATTGTCTAAAATTCAGCTTGTGATTTGTAAAAAGCCTTTCAGGTATCAAACTTTTATTGTAAGATTTTTAGGCTTTCCAAACCCAGGTCTAGATTGCTTAATGCCCTGCTACCACAATAGTTGGACAAATGAAACCTGGGCTTATTTATTCTACACAAACTTATTTAGCTACAACTTTCAATGTTTATTTATTTACATTTTTAGCTTTCACGTTTTTTGTTTTTGTGTGTAGAAATTATTCTGGATTATGAATAATCTAGTCTAACATTTTCTTTTTGCTACACTCCCTTTATCTGAAATCATGGTTAATCCATCCATTTGCAACAAACAGGGCTAACAACCAGGATTCAGACCCAGGACCTTCTGTTTTTTACCAAATACTGATGAAAGTTGTGGCACTGGTATATATTAATACTAATACTTCACATAGATAAATGTTTATGTCTTTGCTTGATAAAATATTTAATTTAAGTTCTAGCTGACTTTCTTTCCATGCAGGCTGGCTGCCAGTTTGTGCCTGTGGTATTATTCATATGAAGGATTCTCCCTGTGTGTGACTGGTGGTTTTATTTCCCCAGGTGTTCACCGAGTCCAGCAGGTGTAGAGATGAAGTCTGTGGTGTATTGAATATATTCTCTGAGGTACAGACTCGCTCTACATGCCTCTACAATCTGCTTGCAGCTGCAGTTCTGCTCCAGAACTCCTGTGTTTCATGGCTGCACAGTCTATTACTGAATTTTCTGTTTCAGTGATGCTTTAAATTGGCTACAGAGTACTTTAGCTTCTCACATCTGCTGGTGTGCGTGCGTGTGTGTGTGTGTGTGTGTGTGTGTGCGTGCGTGTGTGTGTGTGTGTGTGTGTGTGTGTGTGCGTGTGTGTGTGTGTGTGTGTGTGTGTGTGCGTGCGTGTGTGTGTGTGTGTGTGTGTGTGTGTGTGTGTGTGTGTGTGTGTGTGTGTGTGTGTGCGCGTATTTGTGTGTCTCGCTAAAGTATTCATAGCCAGTGAACTTTTCCATCTTTTGACACAATACAACCACAAACTTCTATGTATTTTATAAGGATTTTATGTGGTAGACTAAAGCAAAGCAACATGTATCTGTGAAACAGAAGGGAAGTTATATTTGATTTTTAAAATTCAATTTGCATTTGCATTCAACACCTTTTACTTTGACACCAGAAGTCACCTAATTAGTAAATAGACTCTGCCTCAATGTAATCTAGGGGTAATTTCAGTGGATAGACTAGTTGTCTTGCAATTGGAAGATTGCAGGTTTGATTCTAACTTCAGCATGGATGTAGATGTGGGCTATGCACTTAACCCCAAGTAGCTTATAAATGTGCTCACATTTGTAGTTTAAAGTCATTTTAGTGGTCAGTTTGGCTGAAAAAGCATGTCAATGCATTCCATTTACCACTGAATCAAAACGCAACATAAATCCAGCTGTTCTGTGGAGGCCAGAGAGGTTTGTTAATGAACAACCAGCAAGTTGTGGAGAAGTTTAAAGCAGGGTTAGGCTATAAAGCAACCCCAGGTCTGAACATGCCCTAGAGCAATGTTCAATTCACCATCAAGAGAGAGAGAGTATATGTCTGTCTATATACTCTGTCAGGCCAGGCAAGGGTAGCATTAAATCAGAGAAGCAGCAAAGAGCCCCATAGAAGAAGACAGGGCTCTTTTTAAGTTTCATGCTGCTTGAAGCAGTAGGGAACTTGAAAAGGTAGCCAAAGATTCACTCTCCAGCAAGGCAGCAACCCTAACGGTACAACCAGATACACAATGGAGTGGCTCAATGCAATGTGTTAAAGTACAGACCAAACTACAACTTAAAATCTGAGGCAGTTGCTCTGCTTCCAATCGGATCAAACTCAAGCCATTAGGAGAAATTCATGCTAAATTTTAGTCTCTAAAATGCTACAAACATACCCTCAAAGAAGGGATAAATACAAATACAAGCCACACTTATTGGATATTTATTTCCTTCTTGTTTACAATTTTTGAGTAACTTCATGCTGTCCTAGTCCTTAAATTCCAAAATAATAAATTGGAGTTTGTGGCTGTAACATGACAAAGAGTGAAAGACTTCAAGTTGTATGCATAATTTTTTGCAGGGCACTCTAGTATCTATGCATTTAAATCTTTCGGTACTTTTTCTTTTTATATAACAAACAAAACAGGGTTTTGATACCAAGTTCTGACAATCAAACGTTTCTGAGCCACTTCCAGTCAAACATGTACATTAACATATTTTGGATTAAGTTATCTCTGTATATGTCATGAGGACACAGATTAATATTTATTTACACATTTAAACAGCTACATTGTGTTTTTTACAAAAAAAATTCTTGTACAAAAAAAACACTTTTAGAGGAAAATGAAATGGTGTATGTGGATGTTAAATGCCAAAAGCGTCATTCCAAATAAATAAAAAAAATTGTCAGAAAGACAAATAAAACCTGCAAATCCGCAAGTTAAACATCATTTTGGGAAATTTAGTGATCCGATGATTGTAACAAACAGCCTTTGTTTCCTCCTCAGTGATGATAATGACGTAAATAGAGGCTTTTGAGCACCTCCTCGCTGAACTGGTAGGTGAGCTTCTTCTTCACTTTTTTAATCTCTCCTGTTTTGCCATAGTTCCTCAAGGCTCTGGCCATTTTTTGGTAGGTCATTTTTTTGCGGTTTCCCTTCTGGACGCCCCAGTGAGTCGCCAGAGCCTCTTTGTGTTTGGTGGAAAACTGGAAGATGCCCTTGTCCTGGTCCACCCACCAGATGCTGTCGCTCATGTCGCCCTTTCTGAGCAGGTCCAGGAGGAACTGGTACAGGCGGATTTTCTTCTTGTTGCCTGAAATGGGAAATCACATTTTTGTTTTTTAAAGATTTCAGTAAAGGGGGAAAAAATGAGATCATTATTATGTCATACATTTACACATTTGTACCTGGGTCTTTCCTGAATGAGCAGTTGTAATCTTCATACTCATCCTCCCCCTCTGACACTTGCAGCGGGGGACTGACGGCTCTCTGGTCCTCCTCTGAGTAGTAGCGTCGAGGTGAGGCCAGCGGTGGGTACTGGTAGCACAGGGATGGGGTGTAATATGGGATCTTTAGGGGAAATTTAAAGCATTTCAGAAAGCCACTTTTTGAAAGAAGGTTTTGCAATCACGCAATGTCTGATTTTTTTTTTTTTTGCTTAAACACAGCTATTGTCCTAAAAGAGGAAGTTGCTCTGCCAAAATAGATTCCAGTGCTCAGCAACAACACGTGGTGTGGATGACATTTCAGTGAAAATGTCCCAGGCTTTCCACAACATGGAGGGTGGTTGTTGAAATCACAGTCAAGAGTCATTATTGTTTTTATGAAAATAGCTTTGGATTATTTTGGTTTTTATTTGTAGCTAATTCTAAAGAAAGCATGGATTCTAAAACCAGAGCAACAGCTGGCATAAGGTGTTTCGGTCAGTTAATAAACAATAACTACTGTGAGATATGAACACTTTCAAAACATAAGAAACACCATACACTTTCTGGCTGTTAATTCTTGTGTCAAGCGTACGTTTGCACAGACAAACTCACCTGTGATGACAGGGTGAGCGGAGCCAGTGGCGTCTCCAGGTGAAGGTGCAGAGACTCGTTGCTGAGGGGGAACGGCTGGATGAGCTGCTGAGGAGACACGGCCTGCAGCTCCGTCAGGTGATTCACGGGGGAACCCTCAAAGTCCGGCGGCTGGACCCGGTCAGAGTGGAAAGGCCATCTGTGGTCTGGCAAGTGAGGGATGTTAGAGCTGTGTGATGAGTTACCATCTTTTTAAAGCAGTAAATCCCATATTCTTACCTTCGTAAATCTCCCCCACGTTCAGGTAGGGGTACAGGTCAACCGGCGGTCGATAAGTCTCCGGCTCATGTGGAATAGCATCCTCGGATGCCTATTGGAGATTTAAAAAAATATATGTTTTCCAATCAAAAAGATATTACTGCTTAGACAATTTAAAAACAACCTCTCAACATATTTGGATTAAACATGGCTAAATTATAAACATAAGTCCCAGTAAAGCGCACGCAAAGATAAAAAAATCATGTTTTCTAATCAGTATCTTTAACTTTGTCTCCTAAACCCATAAAACAATCAGTGAAATCCCTCCAGCCTCCCTCTCTCATCTGACCAAACACTCATCTCTCCATTCAACTGAAATAAAGCTATAAAACAGAAGCACTTACAGACGTTATGACAAAGCCATCCATCATGTAAACAAGGCAGCATGAGAGTCTTGACTTTTACAGCTTGTGATAAAAGTTATGTTTTTCCTATTGCTACACTGAGAAACACGCAATGTCGGCTTCAGCAGGCAAAAATGGGAACTGAAAGTGAGAAATCAGCTAAGCTGGACCCTATGCAGGCGACATTCATAACACCCAATTGTCAAACTCATATGATCACCTAGTTCCTGATGGCCACTGATTGGTTTTAAATGCATTTCCTGCAGTTTTTTTTTTAAAGTTCAGACATACAGCAAACCAGAGAGAAACCTGCTCACTGTTTGACTGGGTGCATTAAAATGTACATTTGTTATCATACATTTAAGAAAATGAATTTGCAACTCTTTCTGAGTTGTAGATCTACTTGTGCTGTGATGTGATTACATTTTAATAAAACATAACTTTTTCAAACAGGCTTTATAAGTGAGCAGGAAAGCAGTTTTCCTCTCTAAATCTGCTACATGAAATGAGCTGATCAGTTGATCTCTCACACAGAGATTTAATGCCAGTCACACCTCAGTATGATTAATTCATGTTGGAGTTTTTTTTTTGTAATTATTATTTTAAGCATACTGCTCTCAGGAGCTGAAACCAAAAGCGAAGTTTGGATCCTCGCTTGTTCCCCTTTTAGTTTGGCATTCTGGTTTCAATAGAGGAAGTTCTGACCATGAGAATGAAACCAGTGAAAACATGACTGAAATGGTCTGAGGCTCCGTGTTCCTTTGAGTCCCTTTTCCAAGCAAGCTGGGGGGTTGAGGGGGGGCCGCTAACATGCAAATAAAAAGAGGAACTATTTATATGCAGTAAAAAAATATGAGTGGTGTCATTTTAATCGTAAACTGAGTAGCATAGGTGCTGTATCTATTACATGTATAATCGTTTTTAGGGGAATAAAAAAAAGAAAATGACACAGGCTTTGTGATGTTAGAAAAGAAGTTTTTCTTCAGGTCAGGTGAACTGATTACCTGAAAACTGTAACGTTTTTTTAATGCAAAACAAGAATCCCAGAGAGGCTGAGTCGAATCAGATGTAAAAACCGGGAGGCGTTTTCCTCATTCGAGGGGCTGCATGAGACAATCGATCCGGGTTTTCATTTATAATAATTTTGGAATCCTATTATTTGAGCTATACAAGATAATTTGTTAACATAACATATGTTTGATGACATTTATAACTAGCATTTATTCAAAAGAAACATGATTCATGCAAGTTAAAAATTTGACCAGATGTCTAAAAACAAGTACCGACATCTTTTCTGGTTAGTATGGGAGAAAATGAAAAACAAAAAAAACAAAACAGTTTTTCTTGTCTTGTTATTTTTGCTAATTCTACCATCTTCCAGATAAAATAGGTAGCATCGTTTATGTTTGGACACTGTTCAAACACTCAGCAACGGCTTGCTTTACATGCATTCATATCAGTGATTTGAACAGATGTAAAGGTAACATAGAAGCAGGATTTTGACAAAATTCTGTCACAACTCTGCATATATATATATATATATATATTTTTTTTTTTTTTTTAATATTGACATATTTTCAAATATTTTAAAAATATTTTAAAAATAAAACTAAATGACCGTTAAGAATGGGAAAAACATCGATTTTAAAAAAAATGTTGCTTCACCTGTGAAAATGTCTAAAATAGTAAAAATGCAAATCAGCAACCCACTTTGAGTGGGGAATATATCCGTAACAATCAGCAATATTAATCATCTTCAGTAATTTATCAGCTTTCTTATCAAAACTGCATAAAGGAGACACAACCGGAAACTTTGAGTAAAATCTGGGTTTTGATTGGATCATAAAGGAATACCTCCTAACTTATCTTTCTTATTGCCACCAGGCCAGATTTGTAGATCGTACTAATACTGGAGCTGTCGACACATTTCCCAGCTCCAGAGTTGAATCTGTCAGTACAGACAGACAGCCATGTCTTGACAGTTGTGCATCTGCCACTCTTTCTATTTTTTAAAGGAACAGTACTCCATGAGAAGCTTAAATGGTTTTATGTTGTTTTATAACTTCCTCACAACTTTCCCGATCTGCTTGCTGTTTGTTCGCTGTTGTTCTCCAGCAAGACTGAGGGTCTCAAAGCATAGCTGTGTTTATACTGAGACTTAGATGAAAGCAGTTGGTTATAATTCTGTCTAGTGTGGAAAAAATCTAAAGGCAGGTATTGGGATACTTTTGCATTTATGGTCATACATTAAATATCACCAACGCCACCCTCTGGTTTTAAATGCTTAACGGTGTTTCTCACCTGATCTACAGAAAGACCCACACAGTTACTTGTACAGCTGTGCTGGAATGGAAATTTACCAGAAGCAATCTTGGATGTGATGAAACCGTTTCCTGTACATTACACAAAGGAAGCAAGGCCAGTGTGCGGGGGCTTAATATGGTCTGCCTTTCGGTGTTTTACTACTTGAGACCGCAGCGGCTGTTTTTATTCAGGAGACGGTCCATTAAAGGGAGGAGGCAGGATGCATCCTCTTGAGTGGCTCTGGCAGGCTCTGGAGATCTCTTCCTACACATGATGGTCCTCGGTGCAGTAAGTGCAGCTCTGGGGCGACTGTTTCCAAATACTCGCTCTGTCTCCATCTGCTGGAAAGAGCTGCTGGACGCGACCAGTATCCGGGATACACCGAGTTCAGATGCATAAAGGAGACACTACCAAAACAGCGGATCCAGGCCCCAGTGTTTTTTTCTTTTTCATTTTTTTAAAATCTTCCTCCATAAATATTTGGTTCATTTAGGTGGTCGAAATTTAGGAGAAATGAGGGCTTGTGTGCTGCATCCACCTTTCGGATTTGGAGATATCGCCGAATTTGCTCCACACCGCAGCCAGTGAAAGCAGCAGCATCCAGGAGCCAGAGTTGCCCCATCCACCACCACCCCGTGAAACCGTCACGGCGCCGAGGCCAGAAGCGCATGGAAACATGGCTGCTATGAGGACTTTAACCGTGGCGGGGCTGTTTTTGGCGTTCTGCGCGCTGGGGCTGATAGCCGTGGCGATAAGCACCGACAACTGGTACGAGACGGACGCCAGGCGGCACCGGGAGCGCTGCAAGAATTACTCCAACAAAAGAAACGACCCGGGCTACATCTACATCTCCAACAACAACCTCCCGCTCCGCATGCTGCCGAGGGAGAAACACGCAGAGAGGAAGGGCGACATTCTGCTGCGGGCCAAGAGGCACTTCTTGCCTCCCGCCTCGGCCATGGAGTCTCTCTGCAGTCGGCACTTCAACTCCACCATCACCGGGCTGTGGAGAAAGTGCCACCGGGAAGGATTCGACCTGGAGACGGAGGATTTGATCTTTAAAGGTCTGAATGTTTATTTGGTGTTTAATGGTGTTGAATTAATCGTTTGGGTTGTGTGAATGAGCGGCGCTGCGCTGTGTACTTTCGCTATCCAAGGTGCTGATGCTGCGCACAGACCCTCAAGGCCTCTACGCAGCAACATGGAGTACAGTTACAATGCCATCGACGAGCTTTGTGTTTTCTTTCTTTCTTTTTTTCCCCCTCCAAGCGCGAAAGGGTGAGCTGTAGTAACAGGAGCTGGGAGATGCGTGCGGAAAAGCTTACTGTACAACAGAGTGGGTGGATAGAAGGGTGGGTGGTGGTGGAAGAGATGGGAAGGATGGGGGAGGGTGGCGGGTTGGTAGCTGTTTTGTGGCGAAGGAAAGAAGGGGGTGGCAGCAGAGAGCCGTGTGATATCCTTCCCATCTGATCTGAGCGCTAATGCGAGACGTCCTCTTTGTGTTGTTTACATCCTCAGGATTGGTTCCGCGCTGCACACCCATAAAATACTACTACTCTTCTGCAGCGCTGCCCAGAAACCTGCCAATAAATCTGACGAAGACTATCAGGCAGGATGAGTGGCACGCACTCCGTGAGTAGACACCACATTTTATTTATTTATTTTTGTTTTATTAGTCTGATTACGTGTAAATAAAAAAGGATGGACAGCTTTTAAAAACAAAACAAACAATAAAACCCTGTGCTGTGCGTTTCTTCAGACCTCCAGAGGATGACTGCCAGTTTCATCGGCATGGCCATATCCATCATCCTGTTCGGCTGGATCATAGGCGTGCTGGGCTGCTGTCAGGAGCATGATCTGATGCAGTACGTGGCTGGACTCCTCTTCCTCATGGGAGGTAAGATAAGTCCTGCCTTAGCTCACCACACAGGGGCAGTGTGGTCTCTCTGAGGGTGCTTTTAAATGTCTCATCCGCTGCACTGGCCTCGTTGCCCATTAGAAACGATGCGTCCGCGAATCCACCATATTGTTAGTGGCAAGTTCGTCTTGAAAAGGCAGGTTTACGAAGAAAACCCCCCCAAAAGTTAAATTCATTTTGATAAATATGTTTCATTTACAGTAATAAATGTTCATCTATATGATAGGAGTCATTAAGATACAAATGGATAACTGTAAATCAATGTATAATGGAACAACCACTGTGAATCAATAAAATACAATTAAAGTGCCTTTATCTTAATTTGTAATTTGTTACAAAGGAGTAACGCAGGAAACTGAAATAGTTCCCTCAAAATTTAAGACAGCTAGCTATCTTAAAACCTTAAAAGACATATTGAGAGCGGTGATTGAAAAGAACTTGTAAAAGTAGCTGGTTTGGTCATTTTAAACCCTCGAAGGTTATCAGTGTTGAGCCTTAAACCTAAAAAAGCTTCACAGTATCACAACCCAGCCACATAGCTCAACCCTAAAACTCGGCAACAGAACCACTCATGCCCTATCTTCTCTTCTATACTGCGAAACTGTTTTGTCATCATGTCTGACTTGTTTTGTTTTTCCCCTCCATCAGGGACATGCTGCATAATCTCCCTCTGCACATGCGTGGCTGGGATCAACTTTGAACTGTCCCGCTATCCCCGCTACATGTTTGGTATACCAGAGGATATCAGCCACGGTTACGGCTGGTCCATGTTTTGCGCTTGGGGTGGACTGGGCCTCACATTGCTGGCAGGCTTCCTGTGCACGCTGGCTCCTTCCCTCTACCCCCCGCACACCCCTGTGGCTCACAAGCCCAGACAGGAGAACGGCTGCGTGTGACGGGCCGTGACCACCCAAACAGACGCCTGTCTCATCCTGAAACAGTTTCTGAGCCTCGCTCCGCAGACAGTTTCATCCCGGGTCACTGAGCGCCTTCAGACAGAGAAAAAGTACAGGCTCCCAGACAGACAGAAATGATAAAGAGGTGACATTTGCCTGAAGCTTAGTTCCTCTGGTGCTTTTTTCCGAACGAACTCTTATGTGTCATTGCTTGCTCTCCAGGAGGGGGACATCATCATTTCTTCCTATAAATTCTGCTAGATTGAGAAGAAGAGAAACAGAAAAAGAAAAACTGGCAGAAGCTCAATAGCAGAACTTTGAAACAAACTGTATTGAAGAGAAAATTATTGATGTGCATCATCACATTTCACAGGGCAACTGTGTATCATTATGTACCCATTCAAAACTATAAATATGTACATGTACTTTTTGAACTGTAAGTATGCAGATGCATTTGTGTTTATTCAAGGAAAAATATGAGCATTAAGACCAAACGGTGTTTGAGGGAAATGTTTTGTTTGTTCTCGAGGTCTTACCTTCATCAAGATATTTTTTGAAAAAATAAAACAGCCATTTAAAACTAATAAACTGATATATAAATGTTTTTGTAGATGCCGTTTAAACTGACGTGGGCTCACTGGTGTCTCAGCAGGCAGAGAAACAGCAGCTTGGATTCCTCTTAACTCGTAACTGCTTACATGTGCAAATCCAAACAGCCAGAACACGACACGAGTCAGAAACCTAAACTGAATTATGAACTTTTCCCAAATCGGACAGAAACAAGTAGTGAAGCCATTTTCAGCTGTCAGTTAGAGGTAAATAAACTACGTATAATACGATTAAAGCCAGTTGTATTCATCAGACTCTCTTCTATCTTAAATCACAAAGAAATTAAAACCAGTATTTTTAAAACAATTGCTTTACTCATATGTGTCTCCCCTGATTCATTTTGCAGTGTAAAAATGTAATGAAATGTTATAACTTTGAGGGTTTTTTGTGTAAAAAGTATATCATATTACAAAGAAAACTGTATGTGGGTTAAATGTAGCAGTGCAGTACCGACAGGGCTGACAAGATCAGTAACTTCATAAAGTCCAGAACCACTAAAAATTGTTCCTCTGTCAACATGTAGAGGGCGCCTCAGGTTTTCATGGTTCACTGCCTACAGAACAAAACAAACAAAATAAGTCATTAATTACGATTTTTAAAAAAAAATAAATCAGGAAAAACGCAATTCATAATTTTTATTTGTCTCATTTTTGACTCCATTTATCCATAAATTCATCCGTCCATCACATAGTTTTACAAAACTTTACAGTACTTTTTATGGAAATATAATGTTTTTAGGAACAGCCAGGATATAATGTATTTCTGTCTCAAAATGAATTGTCTTAAAGTTAAACTGGACTTTAGTTCAGTTACTGTATATAAATGTGGAAACTTCAGGAACTAACACAAAAAATATCTAATTACATACTGTACCTTTATTTGCTTTTGCCATTAAGTTTAAATGTGACATTTACATTTTCAAGAGTCGGTGTTTACTTTTCCTTGTTTTCAAAGGTATTTCTTTTATTAATTAACATTAATCACCCAAGATGATGTTTAAAAATTGGATCACTTGCACTTTCATTATTACACGTGCTGGTAAATGAAACATGTGGTCACAGCTTACTCTGCTGTGTTGAAACAGCAAGGCTGCTAACCCACAATATATTCAGCAATTATTCCTGACAGAAACACAAGTTCTCTTGAAGGTTTTATTTCTCAGTGCAGAGAGGAAGGGGTCAAAGTTTTCTCAGGTCAACTCGGTGCTACATTCCTGACCTTTCCTTGTTTGTCCTGAAAATGTGTTTTACTGGGAAAACAGTCTGCTCCCTTTAAACACACCCTGCTGCTTTGCGCCTCCACACAAAAGCCGACTAAATCCACAAAAGGAAAACGTGCCTTTGAGTCAAAAAAGAAAAAGAAACAAAACAAAAAAAACTAGACATTTAAGAACAGCTGCAACCCGCTATACCTTAATCTTACTCTGTGGAAAATGTACCCTTATTTTTCAGTCGAATCTTCTGAGCCCTGTGCGGTGCCTCTGGAAATTAAGAGCAGTGCAGACATATAGGGTTTCTGTACACACAAAGCTCCTGCAGTTCAGTTTTTTTGTTTTTTTTGACGATGCCGGTTAGCCATGTGCTGAGCTACAGAGGGCTGTCTTAGAAAGGGGGTCCCTCAGGGGAAGCTGGACTGTGAGGAAAACCAGACAGAGGAAATCACACCCAATGGCAGCCCATCTGTCCGCCCTCAAATCTGCAGAAAGCATTGCTGGTAAAGAGAGGGAGCACGCTTCTGGCAGCTCGTTTGTGGGCTTTTTGTTGTTGTTGTTGTTGTTTTTTGCAGATGCTGGGTGGAGTGGGTGAATTTTATACAGTAATTAAACAATCCACAGATTACAGAAGGCTCTGAAAAGCTGAAGGTTTGGGGATCACAGACGCAAACAGACTGTAAACTGTTTTCTTTTTTCCATTTCTAGGACAGACAGTATGTCTAAAATAAGAACTTATTTTCCAGCTGAAAACAACAACAGGAGCAAACTGGATTTTGTTCATTGTTCTACTTACAGCAAACTGGCCTTATCTGGAAGTGTTCAGAAGTTTACCACAGTAATATTTCACATGAATCATGAACTGCATCTGACAGATAAACGAGCAGACAATAGTGACAGTGGCTGCTTTGGAGCAAACATGTTTCAAACTCCGGCGGATCACTTCCAGATGGTTTGCAGGAGGCAGCGACAGACTTTAGACGCCCATTAACCAGGTCCAATTTGAAGGGACAGCCGAGTCTGCCACTCGCGTGGTGCCAGGAATAACTCTAGTGACATAATGAACGGAAAGCGAACAGGACAGTTTATGCAAAATTCACAGTTCAAAGAAAAAAGGCGATTTACAGCAGAAAGCCTGAGAGCTAAGGAAAGGCATGAAAAAATAATCATGACATGCAGACCGAAACGCAGATGGATGCAGGGCCGGCGAGAGGTTGCATGAGGCCCCAGAAATGTGTCTGGGACACCCACACACAGCTTTAGTCCATCAGTGTAATAGTTATGCACTCTGTAGAGTTGGGAAGACCAGTGTTTGTTTCCATTAAAACCACAGAGAAACAAAAAAAATGCTGTTACTTATTGATCTGTAAACAAAAAGCGTGTGAATGGAAAGTGACACCAACTCTAAAATAAGCAGTGGAGATGGTTAAACTAGCTTCATGATGAGATTCTGTTAACATTACCGCTTAAACTATGAAGATTTTCTTGCATCTAAGTGCATCTAAGCAAAGTGGAATACTATCAAATTATAGCATTTATTTTTCCTAATTATGTCTTACAACTCATGAAAACCAAAAATTCATTTTCTTAGAAAATGTAGCTTTTACTTAAAATAAAACAAAAATTGTTTGTTGCACAAATGTTGTTGTGGCTTACTTGGTCATGGAGGAGAATGCTGAGTTGACAGTTAAGCAGACAGTCATTCACACACACAAGAGAAGAATGATGGAAAGTTTAGTGGAATAAAAAAGTGTGCGCAAGCCAAAGTGAGAGTTGGAGCTTCTATGAAGGACGTGGGCTACACCTGCTGCATTCATTAGTGAATAAAGTCACTAACTAACATGAGAAGTGTCTGAAGCTGGGAGAAAAAGCACCGGACTGCTGCTCAGAGGTCCAGTTAACGCTTTCCAGATGAAAGTGATTTCTAGGTCAGAGTCTGGAGCATGAGTAGAGAGGGATGGAATCCAAGATGCTTGAAGTTTCCATAATGAGTGAGGATTTAGGGAACCGTGTCATCTTCTGGTGTTGATGACGTCACTCATCCAGACGACCACGGTCTGGACATCAGGTTGTTGTAGAGAATTTCAGGTTTCAATGGCAATAACACCACTGTGAAGGACTGATCAACTAACTGACCTGACAGTAATCCAACCACAGAGAATCTAAGGACAATAAGAGAAAGGTGAGACAGCATCGACACTGCACATACAATGTGGCTGCTTTTAAAGCAAACTTTTAACTTTTAAGCATTATATGGATGTAATTTTCAGACCTTTCGGTTTTTTATTGTTTTTTATCAACAAAAAAATATATTTATATAAGATTCACTGCTTGAATTACTGTAATTATATTTTTTGCAAAACTTCCCGTAAATTCAAGTTCTGTAAAATGTACTCTAACTCCGGCCTGCTTTTCAACCTGACCGCAACAAAAGGGGGAATTCATTGTTATGAAATATATATTTATTCAATGAACTATCAACAACGTTCAAATAATACAGACTGACATCTGAGAACATTAAGTTTAATCATTCTGACCGAACAAACCCCGTCTAGTAGTGGTGGCACAGCCATAATTCATCCACTCGTTGCTTTTTTCCCACTCCTGTCTTACAGGAATGTGTTGATATTTTTGTTCCAGCTCCCCGCATAGCTCCGCGGAACGAGAACACCCAAAAGGTCAGGGTGAAATACTTCAGAGGCATATTCACAAACCACAGTACACTTTAAAGTTGCTTGATGAACTGGGTGGCTCTTTTATATTACTCACTGTCTCCCAAACACATTCATGAGCCCACATTGAGGAACTCGGTCTTCAGGCGGCTCAGTCTGGTGCCATGGCTGCGGATGATGAGAGACAGCAGCTCATGTCTGTCTCTGAGTCCCTGAGAGATGTCGGTGGTTTCCCTCAGAGCGCCTCTGATGTCGCTCACTTGCTTCACCACGTAGCCGTTCAGCTGCTCTTCCTCCCTCAGCTCAGTCTCTTGACTTTGCTTGAACTTCACCTCCAGCTCCACCAGCGACTTGTCCACGCTGGAGAAGGCCTCGCCGATCTGGGAGATCTCCTTCAGGAGGAACTTCCCGTAGCTGTCCTCTCCGTCCAGGTCGTGCGCCACGGCGCGGCCGATGCCCTCCAGCAGCCGCGCCGCGTCCTCCGCCTGCAGCTTGGTGATGATGAAGTCGTCGCGCACCGCGGCGTCGCTCTCTTCCGCGGCCGCGCACGGAACCACGTCGGAGAACTTGAACAGCATCTGGCAGTGCTCCGGGTCGACCGTCTCCTCATAATCCCCGTCCGGGACGAAGAAGTGATGGAAGGTGCCGTTGGAGATCTCCGGCTGGAGGGGCCCCTCGTAGACCGCCGAGGACAGGGGCCACGATGCGAGCAGGACGAGCAGCAGCGGGACGGGATCCATCCTGCACCTTCCGTCTCTGTTCGGCGAGCTGCATCTGGACGGGCAGCCGGATCCGGAGCACAGTTTTCATCCCGACTCAAGTTACACAGTCAGTCCCACTTCACAGGAAAGAGACAGACTGCCTCTTTCAGTGAGAGGGGCCCCGGTGGCCCCGGTGGCCCCGGTGGCCCCGGTGGCCTCTAATTCACGCACACGCATATTTTCCTTTTAATGTCTCATATATCAGAACAGAGACTTCTTCTCCGTTTGTTTTTCTCAAACATTTTATGGAAGTACATAGACAGACTGACAATCTGTCCAGCTTGTATCCTACCTCTAACCCAGCGATGGACTGAGGTGGACAACTCTACTCTAGTACTTGAGTAAAAGTATTGATATGGTCAAATCTTACTCAGCTACAAGTCAAAAGTTTACTCTAATCAAACTTTTAAAAATACTAAAATACTCAAAAGTGCATTCATTTAGAAATACTCAAGTATTCAACGGTTCAAATTATATTTTCTAATATTAATACATTGCTGTGTTGTTTTCTGAGTGCTTCTACAGAACGCTGTAACTTCCTGAAACCACCAGATGATGTTTCGACAAAAAGAATACAACTGTGCAGACTTCAGGATAAAAACTGCAGCAAAAAGCCATTTTTATCTTTTCTTTTTATTCAAAATGTCCCCCTCTCGCCCCCATCCCAGGTGTGAGCGGCGACTGCGAGGAGCACAGCGTGTGGCTAATTGCATTTCAGGAAAGAAAACAGCAACAGCGGACTAAAGCTACGCTGAGCAAAAAGGAACAAGTAACGACAGGCTTCCTGGAAGCGTAGTGGAGTTGACAGTACTATATTTGTTTTTGAAATGGAGTGGAGTGAAAGTTGTAAGATTCCCCCAAATAAATACTCAAGTAAAGTAAAGATACTCAAAAAAATGTACTTAAGTGCAGTCTTCAAGTAAATGTACTGTCCACCACTGCTACTGGAGGCAGATACCAGCTCCCATGCAATCCTTCACATACAAGAGGTTATAATCAATGGATTAAGAGAAATACAGTATTTTGTTAAAGTATGATGTTGTTAAAAAGTTTTTACTCCCCCCCCCAAGATTATTTTGTGCTTTTTTTTGCCACACTCGATGCACTGATCCACTTTTTTCACTTTGGATACCGATGCAGATATCTGAGGTTTAGAATCGGCCAATACCGATCCGATCCGATATAAAACCAGCGATGACCAGAACTTAAATGACTTAAACTGTTTCCTTTTTGAAAACACAGACATAAATGAACTGAATTATAAATTTATTTGACAACTCTGCACCAGTGTGATTAATGAAATTGAATACAAATATATGGTAATCAACATTGTTCCATACAGTGTTCATTCCTTTGTGTTGAGATTCTTTGCTCTTATTGTGTTTTCTGAGTGTTACTGTGTTTTGGTGTTACTGTTTAGATTTTGATTAGTGACATCCTCTCCATCTGTATTTAAGTGTTTTATTTATGTGTTCAGGTTCTTTCCCAGTTTCACCAGTTTGTCAAACCTTGTCCTTTATCCACTTTCCCACTTCGAAAGCCAGTTAGTTTAATTTCCTCCTTTCCATCCTGTTTTATTTTCTGCAGTCCTCCGGGCTCTTTGTCCTTTTCTTCTGTCATCATTAT
Source organism: Poecilia mexicana (assembly GCF_051168715.1). NCBI lineage: Eukaryota > Metazoa > Chordata > Actinopteri > Cyprinodontiformes > Poeciliidae > Poecilia > Poecilia mexicana. The sequence continues at coordinate 10,104,496 of NW_028263375.1, forward strand.
TTTGCTGTTCTGGTCTTAAACTCTCCAGTTCTTCACGTGTCTGTTTCATGTCTTTTCTAAGTCTTATTATAAGTGGATTTTAACCCTCTTCAAGTAACTTTAATATTCCTTTCTGCATTTATTTCCAGCTTCTCCATCACAAAATCTGACATTACTAGATGTTTTTTGTTAGATTTTCTCCATAAATAGATGAAATCCTCATTTGAAAATGTGATAAAAAGCAAAACAACAAAGAAAAACCGAAGAGCACATACATCTCTGATTAAGGAAGCAACTGGCTACAGACGACTTTTATGAGTGTGGTGTACATAAAAAGTGCAACTGTTCAGTGACACATAAAGGAGTTAAACAAGGAGGTTTTCACCATTGTGTCAATTTGAATAAAACACACTATTTAAGTATCTGGGAAGCCAAGATACCTGGAGGACACAGGATTCACAGTTTCCAAAAACAAGACCAATTGTCAACAATTAGGCTTCAGAGTGGTTTTCCATTTTGTCACTGTGGATCTTAACTGAGCTATAATCATGCAGAGACAGAATTCATTCTGGGAAAATCTTTATGCTTTCCTCTCTTTCTGTGGTTTGAACTGAATGTGCATTTGCAGATGACAAGCAATGTTTCCTGAAATGGAAATATACCAAATATTTCCACTGCAGAACGGTGTTTGTTTGCAACGCGGAGCAGCCTGAAGTACTTAAGATCAACTCACTACTGGGTCGGAGCATTGTTGCTACAAAGATTTATCTGTATTCTTTAAAGCTGTCTTTCAATTACTCTTTATTAACATTTAAAAACATGATTCATTGTCATAAATCGCCACACAGACTTTGATAAACATATTTGTTTTCACCACTTTGAAAGTATTCCTGGGATTTTTCTTTACAAATTAATCTGTTGCCAAACAACCTTTAAGTTATACAAAATATTTTTGCGGTTTTACATCGAAACGCAGCATTTTTAGACTATTGGTGGGTAGATATTAGAAAAATAAGATCCTTATAAAATAAAAAGGATTTCATACTTGCCTTTTTAGTTAAGGTCACCAGTGTTTACTTTAAATTGTACCAAAGATTCCAGCTTTTTAAAGCTACGTTGCACTTATTTCAATGGGGTTTGCTTCATCTGCATCAGAATATCTGTAATATAATCATTGTAATATCATAACAACTCAGTGTTTACTTGTCTGAAACCCACCAGAAGGGCTGATTTAGAAAATGAAGATGTTTTATTGTTTATTCAGAGTGTACTCAGGACGTCTTCAGGTGGTTTTATTGTTACGCACAGAGAGAGCGCTCTCTGCCCCCCGCCTCCTCCACTGAACATCCTGTGTCGGACAATCAGGCCGTCACAGGGTGGTCTCAGTTAGGGCTCTCAGCTTGTCGGCACCATGCAGAAGAAATGGAAACACATGGGGAGCTGTAAACACGGGTCCACTTCCTGTGTTTAATACATCCATCCTCAGAACATACAATATCTGGCACGTCGTAGTTATTATGCAACACCATATGGAGGGTTTAAAAACACAGTCTTCTATAAGACAATACACAACGGGGCCAGGATAAAGAGAGTAAGATTGAAAAATGTGCAACAGAGCTGCCAGCTGCATCGTATTCTGCTCTCCGTTATCAGCTGAGAACAGAAAGCGGGTCGGAGCAGCAGGATGAAAGCAGACCTGGAGGCTTTAACAGGAGCAAAGAATCAGCAGCGGCTCAAGGAAAACTGAAAGGTTCAGGAGGCTGCATGGCGAAACTTTGAAACTAGCATCACGAAGACTAGTTGGCTGTTATGAGTGGTTTATAAAGACTGACGGCTGCGTCAGAACAGGACTGTTGAAACTAGAGTTGCCTTCTGTTTCTTGTCCCTGAAAGCTGAAATTTTGGAAAACGCGGTGGTGAGGACAGGACCCAGGTTGTAGTGAGAAACGATGCTTTTAATGAGAATCACAAAAGGGAACAGAAATCCAGGCAGCACAGGTGAACAATGAGGCTGGGAACTCAGACACACTGAAACTAAACCGGACAGCGAGACACAACTGATGACTCACGACAAGGATCAGCGAACACAGGTGGGATTAAATACACAGGGAGGGGAAACGAGAGGCAGCTGGGATCTATCAGCAACAACACAGGGACTAAATTAACACAAAAATCCATATCCTCACAATTTCTCCTCTTTTCTCCCCTCAATATTCAAGACTGAAAAATAAAACAAACATTTACTAAAGCAGTAATGATGTAAAAAGTTTAAATAGTTATAATTAGTAATCTATCTTCTAGCTCACATGTGTCAAACTCAAGGCCCGCGGGCCACATGTGGCCTGCCATGTCATTTTATGTCATTTCATTTTGAACTGTTGATTTTATTTTTGTACCATTTTTTAATGGTTCAAAAATACATTTTACACTTTTATTTTAAGGTGTTGATTTTGTTTTTGAACCATTTTTAAAGTGTTGATTTTATTTTTGAACCTTTATTTATTTTGAAGTGTTGATTTTATTTTTGGACCCTTATTTATTTTGAAGTGTTGATTTTGAACCCTTATTTATTTTGAAGTGTTGGTTTTATTTTTGAAGTGTTGATTGTTTGAAAGACCTCAGACATGAATTGCCCCATATGGGGTTTGAACCGATGACCTCAGCATTACCAGCACGGTGCTCTAACCTGCTGAGCTAACCTACCTTATGAATTTAAGAAGAACTTACATGATCTTACCAGAATGAAGATTTGATAAACGTGCTTATATTCTAATGTTTTTCAAAACAACATACATAATATTTTATTTTCCAGAGATTTTGTATTTTGAAGTGTTAATTGTATTTTTGAACCATTTTTAATTTTCAAGTGTTGATTGTATTTCAGAGATGTTTTTTATATTAATGTGATAATTTTATTTTTGAACCATCTTTTATTTGTAAGTATTGATTTTATTTTTTAGCCATTTAGCCAAGTCTCTGTAGAACCATTTCTCTCTGCTAATGACATCTTCAATACAATTTTTTGATCCCAGGCTTAGTTTATGGACTGTAATGTGAAATTAGGCACAATTATAAGTCTGACAGTTTGTTCACCAAGTTACTGTCCTCTCTGAGAGGATCTGTAAGTATTTGACATTGTTCCATGCCAATGGTTGACATTAGTCTCTAACAAAACGTGGATCATCTACCAGGAACACTTAAAAGAGCATGAGTTTCTGTAGTGTAGTGGTTATCATGTTTGCTTTACATGCAAAAGGTCTCTGGTTCAGAAACAGATTTAGTTTTTTTTCTATTCATCACAGGTGTTTACTAAAGGTCAACAAGGGCTCTGTGGTGTCATGGTCTGTACTCTGAATCCAGGCATCTGAGTGCAAGCCTCAGTTGAAATTTTCATGTTGCATCTCATATCATCAACTTTGGAACCTCAAACTGAAACAAAGCAGACAAGTTCAGTTCCTGTAGTGTAGTGGTTATCATGTTTGCTTTACACGCAAAAGGTCTCTGGTTCGAAACCAGACAGAAACAGTTTTTGTAGGTTATGCATCTCTTGGGGTGCAGTGAGACGACAAGAGCCTTCCTCTTTCGTGATGGTTCATTTGCCAATCGACTTCAATGTAGGCTTCTTTGAAATCGAAGCTCATTATAAGCCTCTACAGAACTGAATGAGGGAAGTCAACCTTTTGTCTGGGGTGTGTTTTAGCAGGGATGCACTCCTGATTTGTACCGTCAATGTGGCCCGTTGAGGGGGGCCAATATGCTGAAGTGGCCCTCGGTGAAATTGAGTTTGACACCCCTGATCTAGCTGCTGAATTTCGTTTACTCTATTACCTCTGTTAATAGAGTAACCAGTATGTAGTTCAAACATGACCTTGCATTTTACATTAGATAATTTTACATTAACATTTTACTTAAAGCTCAGTAATGGTTCAATATTTTTGTGCTGTGGTTCTCCAATTAGTATCTGAATCCCTGATAAAAATCAACTTAGGATTCCAGTTGTTGGTGTTGTGGATCGATTACTGCCTGTTCTGTGTGTCATATGCACAACTGTATTATAAGTCATAGTAGTTTGTTGATCTTGCATGTCTTACTTTTTCAGAGAGCAGCATTTTGGTCCTGATTTAAAGAAACCCACAAGTTCTGCACATCTTAGCCTTTCAAGCAGTTTTTTTTTCGGAGTTCAGAAGCTAATCGCCTCCTCTTGTTTTTATCTCTGGTTCTCCAAAGACTCAACAAACAGAAAACAGGTAACCTGAGAGAGTCTACACACCGTATTGTAGTTCAAACCTAACCGGCAGCACTGTACTCTCCTTTGACACATTTATTGCCTTGTAAACAATAAAACACTTTTAAAATGTATTCTCTTACAACCAGGAAGTCAGTGTGGTAAAGACTGGTGTGATGTGATCCAGCAGGCTGATATATAAAGTTATGAACCTTAATTGGGTGTTAAAACTTATATCTGAGTCCTTCATGTTTTTGCTCGTTTAGTTGAGTCCTGGTTTTCACATTGCACAGTGACTTCTGTCTTAAGATGGTGGACAATCTGCCCCATCCTCTCATGAATATGTTGGACACAGTGAATAAATTATCATTTAAATGTAAAAAAAAAAAGAAAAAAGAGTGGCCCGAGACTGGAGCCTTGAGGAACGCCTGATGTTTTGCTTTAGTTCAGATTTATAAAATGATAAAGTAGCCCCATTCTTCCAGCGTGGAGTTGCCAGTAATTTTCCTTGGGTAGCAAAAATGCTTTTAAAAAGTAGAGAGAGCTGAGAGAAAACTGCTGCTGGGTGAAAAGTTCACACAACATTTTTTATATCTCTCCTAATATTTTCTCAGAGGCGTTACTCTCAGTGTAAGAGCTGCTCTCTTTGCTGGATCGCTCACTCCGTGTAAACTCTCATGACTGTTTGACACGTTTATCTTCTGTACCACAAAGATTTATGAGGCATGTTCTACATTCGCTCACGAATTGGGTCATTATGACGTCCGTTAAAATACAGTTTAGTCTAAAAACAGAAGGAAATGATGCAAAAATGTTGCAACTGTTCTTCGCTCGAATCAGCACGAGTGATGAATTGTTTTATTTAAAATATTGTTTCTCATCTGACCGCAGCGCTGGATGAGAGCTTCAGTCTGCTAAGGTTTCTCTCTCCCTCCATGAGTCGCACACCTGAACAAATACACAGCTTCACAGGCTAAACACAGATAAACCCAGCCGATCAGCTCGCCAAGGGTGAAGCTGCCTGGAAGCAGAGGCAGCAACACGTGTAACAACAAATATAATTTTAGTGGAGTTGGAAGGGATGCTCTTGTTGCTGTTTCATGTCATCCGTGTGTGTTTCTCTCCGGCTGATCCGAGCGCAGGAGTTTGAGGCGCTGCAGGCTGCAGCGTGGGCGGCTGGAGAGAGGAGCAGCAAACTCACAGCTTTACCGTGAAGTCGTTTCAAGCCAGTGTAGTAGTTTCCACTTAATCCTTCATCTCAGAGTTATTATGTCTACAGGTAAGAGCTGCCTGAACAGGAAGCCAGATGGTGAAACTCAAAGTGAAAAGAATGTCAAAACAGATTAAAAATGAGGCCACTCATAATAAACCCTCCCAGATAAATACCACTAAGAGGAGCAGGGGCGTGCAAGACATTTCCCCCTTTCCTAGTGGGGGAAGACATAAGTCATTTCAATCAGCCATCAGTGAAATCATAATGCTAAAACTCACACAATAACTGCATTGGAACCAGCGGCAAGAAATAAATTAAAACACAAAAATAATTAGCTTTTTCATTCACTTTGAAGGACGGTTGTGTTGGGGGTGGAGCGCAGAGATTCATCGTTTTAACAGTGTCTTTATTATGATAAATAGTTTATTAGTTGCCCACTCATAGTGTGGGTCTCCAAATTGTGTTCAATCACAAATCAAATCTGTTGGGAGAAAACTATAAATTACAACATGTGCAGTAATCTGGTAGAATAGTGTACACACTTGTTGAAGCAGTAAACTCTGTATTTTTGCTAATAAGATAAGATAAGATAAGAGGAAGAAATTAGTCTTAGAAGAGGAGACAAGTCAGGCAAACGGTTTGTAGTAACAGGAAAAAGAAATTAGACAAAGTAGCAACATTTTGAGATTCAATTAATCTCATTTTGTGCTTTCACATCCAAACTAAATGTTCCTGAAGCTGATTTGATGTCATGTATCTGTTTTATGTGCCTCGACATGTTAACTGTGTAACGTTTGTGTTGCGTTTGCTGCTGAATCTTGTTCAGGGCTCCCTGGAAAAAGAGGTTTTCAGTCTCAAAGGGTTTTTATTCTGGTAAAATAAGATCACACAAATGGAGCAAAAGTAATCAAAAGAGTAAAAAGAAAAGCCACTGGCTTCAGGGGGAGGGTGGAGACCCAGTTGATGCTGTCCAGTGTATTAACTCAGGAATTTATGCGTCTGATCTCCTTTTCCCACTTTGGTCCGGGGTTTAAGTCAAAGTATGTAAACAAGGATTCACTGCCATTCTGGTTAACATCTAAAACCGGATATGTTGTGAGAGCAGTCATGAGAAAGAGGCAGGGAGACATACGATGCTCTTTGGAGGGAGACTCGAATCCAAATACAAGTCAGGATGAAGAATATTTGTGTTTGAAAAATGGGCTGCCTGGTTGTTCAGTGGTTAGGACTTTTGCATATGGAGAAAGGAGGTTAGCATTCCTTCCTGGACTGTTTCTGCAATTTAAACAAGTTTGTTAATGCAAAAACAATTCATTAGTTTGATGTGAAGATTAATTCGGACGTTACTGAGGAAGTGAGTTGTTTATATATTGAACAGATTACGAATGAAACAGTCTCAAAGAGAGAATACAACCTTTGGTGAAAGGAGTGTCAGTATTTCAGGCTGATTTTCATTCAAAGTCTTTTCATCACCTTTAGCATCAATGCTTTTATTCGTCTATTTTTCTGCTTGCTTCACATTTGAATCCCCCAGCTGAAAGTTTAAACCTGGGCCTGCAGGCTGCTGTCTTCACTGAGCTGCTGTTGTCAGTTAATTATTCATGTTCACAGAAAGATACATATTAGTTTCAGACATCCCTGCTGGGGAAAGTGATTACTATTGAGATTTTTTTAAGGCTAGTTAATATCTTTATTTAAAATACTGCACTTAATAGTTTATGAGTACAGTTCAAGTTGTATATTCAAACTTCCACAACACGTAGGCTACATTTCATTCATTAAATATAGTGTTTAAAAAAACCTCTAAGAAGTTATTGTTCATTTCTGAGTTTAATTTGGCTTACAGGACAAAAGAACATCCAAAAATATGTAAGTTTTAATCTTGAGGTTTTGAATTTATTGCTGGTATCTGTAAGAAATATTAAATTTTTCAGATTTTCTAAAATAAATTTGCTCCCTCCAGACATTGATGGGAACTCAGTTCAGTTTGGTTTAGCTGTATCACATCAACTCACAACAAATGTGCTTTAATCATCTCTAGGCCTCTTTTTGAGAAATATGGTTGAAAATACATGCCCAAAATGAATTGAATGTATCTCAAGAACTACAGAGTTTATTTTAATTGTTTTGGTATCAAAATAAAGACAAGACTCTAGAGAATATGTTGCAGCTCTAAAACCCACCCTGCCTGTTACTGAGGAAAGTGAATTAATATGATACACAGCAGAAATTAAGCAAAATATCTATTTCCGCCTAAAAAAAAACCAGTTCAATATATGAAGATTCCTTTCAAAGCATGTTTACTACATGTTTTGGATGTAGTAAACAACAGTACACAATCTGACCTTTTACTGTGCCAAGTTTCATGGAAAGAAAGTGCATCACATGAGTTTTAGAGAGGTACTACTTGATAAAAATCTAGGCGGACCTTCCAAATTAGCCATTTTGGCACAATTTGTGCCATTTGAACTTTCTCAGTTTTTTTTCTGTAGGTTCTGTTTCAATTATTTATTCTTATAGAATAAATGATTACTTGTCATAGATAAGTAATTACATCTGATAATTGTTTTTGGGGGTTCCTTTGAAAAAAAAATTCCTCCTGGAGTCTCTAGTCTGCGCTCTGCGCGTAAAACCATGCAGTTCTCAATACAGATATTCAAACTTACGCGGGGCGGTTTCTCGGGATCCCATTGGCCAATTTTGATGATTGACACGTCTTTCGAACCGTCAGAGCCAATAGAATCCGAGGGCGTTGACATTAATACGGAAACTAAAGCCATTCACCAATTAGAGGACGGGAAACGCATGTGACGTGCATTGACGGAGTTCGCCTCTACATTTTTATATGGAAGCCCAGGAGGCGGAAGAGGCTCTGGGCAGAGCCGAAAACAGTATGAGATGGACTTAGGGAAAATGGATTATCGAACCAAGTGGAAATATTTAGTCTAATAAGGATTATGACCACGAAACAGCAAAGGTAGGACTGAATTTATGTTTTTCGCTTCGTGAAATTAGCGATTTCTTTTTTTCTTCTTCAGCTGCTGGTTCAGTGAGTTTTGCACGTAGCGTGGTGATTCTGGTATTGTTGGAAACGGCAGAGCTTCGGCTTTACTCTGGTTGATAGTTTGTGGGCTTTGGGAATAGTTGCTCTTTCACTGTTGCATTTTTTACCGTGTATGCCTCGTTAGCCTCGTTAGCATCTAATTACGTTTCGTTTTATCAAGCTACTTCGTGTTCAGGCTGGGTGTTGTTGATGTAGAAAATATTGTTTGTATCATTTAGAAGAGCTTTTTCCCGATCTGTGGATATGCAATATGCCTATATTGATAAATGTATAGCATGTTTTTTCAATCGATCTTGTTGCGGCAAGCGCAGAGGACCCAAATTTGGGTCCTCTCGCGACAAACAGGTTAAAGTCACTTTACAAGACAGGCAGGCTTACTTCTTTAAATTGTCGAGTATGAAAAATACTGGGGTGTTTTACAATATTAAAAAATACAGATGCATTGAGCAAAGTGAGTAAAACAAGAACACAAAATTTAAAATACACTTAACTAAAAATTAATCAGTGACACTAAATCTTGAGTTATTTTTGATACAATCTTAAACTGCACAGTCATCAGTTTATTTATTAGAATAACATGATTATATATGAAAATAACAAGTTATGTTTCAATTATGTTTTCAAATAACTGAAACTAGCTAAACAGCTCAGCAAAAAAGTAAAAAACAAAAGAATGGGAACAAAAGCATCACAACTTAACTTCTAACCATCACGACATAACGATGAAAATGTAAAATGAGAGTGAAATAAATAATCTCTGACAATAATTAAAATAAAAAGTGTCAGTAGTATCCTTGTAACTTTTTCTTTTTCTTTTAGAATTAAATATGTTAAGAACAAAAGCAAAACTCAAATTGCTGCAGGTTCTTTTGGAATCAACAAAAAAAGAAAAAAATATTTCACCAAAAAACTGAAAACAAACAAACAAAAAAATCAAGCTGTTGATATAATAAAAGTAGAAGTTCTTGGGAGTGAAGCATTTTACAACAATTTAGCACTTGTTTTTTTTTTTTTCAGAATTGACCTGACGATTCTCACCTAAAACCAGGAAAACTGGACAGTTTCAAACACTGGTGGACTGATTAAAGCATCTAAAGTAAACTAACGGAAATCAAATTACACAGTAAGAAGTGAAATAGAAATAATATCCCATCATCAATCACCCAGAAAAGCTTTTCCTTTCTCTGACCTCGCTGCATCCTGTTGTGATTTGTGGACTTTCCTGCTGTGACTCCTTCGTCCTCTGCAGCCAGGTCCTGTTTACAGATCAGCAGGATTTACGACAGCTGCAGCAGCTCCCCCACGGATTATCTTCACCGTCCGTTCTGCTTCATGACGCCACTCACTCAGAGGTGTGTGTGGGGAGGAGGAACTATCGTCTGAAGCCTGAAGCTGGTTGAAATCTCCGGAAAGTCGAGGCTGCGGTTGGAATCCCGTCTGATCTGGAAAACGGTTCCGTTCGAAATGTGAGAAACAACGATTGTTGTTTTAGTGGCAGGCTGACCCAAAGGCTCCCTCTTTGGGGCCCTGTAAAAAAAGCCACCATACGGTGATACGCAGACAAAACATATTTTATGAATAACCAGGGCTTATTTTCCATTTCAGGTGCAGAAGTTAGAAAAATACAATTTTATTGCTTTTCTACCACAAGGATTTTCTCCCCTGCATTATTTTTGGTTATAAATCAGCATAGTGAGGCCCAGGCTGTTTGCGTGAGGCCAAATGGTTTGGATTAGAGAGCGACTGGTAGAGACAGGAATTTCCCCTTGTTATATTTTTTACAACTCATTAAAAATATACATATCCACATTAATCAACATTCGTGCATTTAGTGATTAAATCAAATAGACGATCTTCTACTTTTACCTTACTGATGCAATTGTGTTATCATTTAACTTAATATAAGTCCACAGTTTGGTTTTTCAAATGATGACTTCATCCATTTAGAGAAAAATAATATCTAAATCAAGCCCTCCTTTCTTTGTAAAATCATGAATGAATTTTAAAGAGCCACTTTTCCACACCGAATCTTGATTGATTACTGTCAGATATCGAAATTACTAACAAATCACTGATCTAGAACCTGCCTGACAACATGAAGTAGGCTAAAAGAAAAGAAACAAATCGCACTCTAACCTAACAAATTCAAAGTTGTTGACATCAATCAGTCTGAAAAGGGACACAAAGCCATTTCAGTCTGGAAAGACTCAGACGGAGAAAAAGGAACAATTAAAAGATTTAATGACAGGAATGAGTAACAGTTCTTTGGCGCTTGGGCCCCGGCAGCTGATTTGAGCCGAGATTTGATGTGAGCTCGATGAACATCCCGATAACTGATTAGGGATGCTCGACACTGGTGGTGGAGGTCAGGAAAGGGTGCTATCCTGGAGAACCGAAGGATGTGGGTGGAGATGGGGCGGTGGTGTGTGGAACGCAGCTGGGAACCGGCTGACGGCTTTGGTGTGGATCCTTTTATGCAGTTTGATTGATGATTGGACGCGCCGGGTGAGGTCCAGCACTGAGGTTGGAGATGAGCATGACGCCGATGGGCGAATGGAGGGGGCGGAGTCTTCCAGCTTGAATTTTCGCTATCAGCTCCATTTCTAAGGCTTTAGGAAACAAAGAATAACGTTGAACCTTTTCAGGAGAAACTTTTCATCAGGCTCAAAAATTGCTCCAAAAATGCATTAATGATTAATTAATCATTAAGGCACAAAATAATCTAGAAAAGCACTTAAAGTCCTGCATTTCTTATTTACCTTTGATAAAGCCAGTGCTCATGATTCAACAATAAGAAAAGAACGGCCTGAACGTTTAACTGATTATTTTTTCCCATGGGGCCCGGTTGGGTTGGGAAACCTTTTTCTTCAATAAAAGAAATAAATCATAGCTTGAAAAATGAATTTTGAATGTGCTTAGACTTTCCTCACATGATATTAACAATATAAAAAAGAAGCAGATAGAAGAATTGTCTTTGCCATGTAAATAATTTATATTCTGTTGGCTTTAAAACCAAAACTCTGCAGCACATTTTTCTCTTCATATGTTATGCTCCTTGGAACAAGAAAATCCAATCAAAGGAAATTTAAACTTAACAGACCTCAAAGAAAACCAGAAACTGTGAAGAAACCATAAAAAGTCTAATCTTTACATCTCTGTTCAGGTTATGTTTACTGCTGTTAAGTATATATTTTAATTCAAACCCTCCAGCAAAAAGACGTTAATCTACAGATGACATCATTTATTGCACAGTTAACCAAATTATACAGTTGTTTTTTCTTTCTCTCTCTCTCTGTTACTTTCTTTTGCCTTCAGTTGAGTAATTTTGTTAACGTGTCTGTATTTCTGCATCAGCATGGATTTACACGAAGCGTTATCGCTGCACCTTAAAGAAATATTCTCTTGATTTTGTTCTGTAGGATCCAGCCTTGAGAATGTGAAATCAGCTCGGACCATTATGTAAAGTCTGTTAGTCAGCGAAGGTGAAAGGAAATATCATGGCGTGGGCCACATGACAGAGGAAATAATTAAAGCATGAACCATCTGTCATCAGAGCTCTGATGTTTCTTTTGCTGTATTTAGATCTCACTGTAAAAAAATCAAGGCCTGTGTAAGATGGAAAAGCAGTCATCGTCCCGGGCCAAGCAGCAACGGCGTGAACCTCAGTGCTGTGGTCGAATAGTACTGGAAGAGAGATTTTGTTATAGAAACACAATCTTCTTTAACCGTATGTTATGTGAAGGGTCTCTGGCCTGGAGGTTTTGCGGTCGGTAATAACAGTGAAGAAGAAAACAGCGTCTGCATTTTGGTGGGCGTCAGTTTGCTCCATAAGCAGATTTATAGTTCAGCTTGAACACTGTTTAGGATAATAAATGCCCACAGCCATTTCTTCTGGTCATACTGGATATGGCTGAAAAGATATAAGCGTTTAATATCAGGTGATATTGATAATTATTGGTTGGTTTTATGGTTTAAATGTCTGAAATAATGCCAAACTTGTGACACATAGTGACAGTTTTAACTCCACGCTGTTTTTTTTTTTAAGCAGTAATGAAACACTGTGCTCTGCCAGTCACTCAAAAGGTTGTTGCTAGGTAACCAAAGAGTGAGTGAGTTAGTTGATGCCACCAAACTTCCTTAGCTGATTGCGAGAGGTTGTGGCTAAAGTTATTTCTCTGCCTACATCTCCCAGAATGCCGTGCGGTTCTGGATCAGAGTTCAGTGAAAGTATTTGCTGATATTGATTGCGTTTCTATCGAGAAATATATTGTGATTGATTAATCGTCCAGTCCTACCTCATGCACTTTAAAACAGAAATAAAAAAACAACAAGGAGACGAGATTTAATTTAAAAGTTACAATCCATGATTTATTACAGAAAAGAGTGATATCCAAAGTATTTTACACTATTTTTATACATTTCAATGTTTGTACATGTAAACAGGAATGAAGTAAACAATGCTATCGATACAGTCATATCATCCTACTAGACTTAAATGTATGAGCTGACGTCACTGTGCTTCAAGCATGATCCTATCGGAGGCAGAGCGTACCACATGAAGCTTAATCCCCCTCCGGGCTGCTATGTTTTCAGACATGTGCAACGTCACGCCATTATTACTTATCATACAACACTAATGTTGTGCTATTGCCGAAGGTAGAAGGCTGGAGAAGCACCTTTCCACCGCTGTGCAGCATTTATACCTGTGAGAAGGTGAACTGATGAAGAGCCATTAAGAAATGGTTAGCAACAGGGTCATCCAAGGTCGTTCCTAACACCCCCCTTCGTTTGCCTTTGGGTTAAATTCTCGGGCCGTTCACGGGTAAACATCTATGTGATTCCCAAACGAGAGTCCAAGCAGACGAGCTCTGAGGATTTACATCAAAATCTCCTTGAAATTCCCGGACAGATGGTGTTAAACAGTGCAGAGTCCAAAGCTGTGACTTAGAAAATACTCCTCCAATATAAAATCTTGACGCGACTCCAAAAATGAACGACACTGAAAAAATAGAGGTGATACGTGTAATAACTCTACAGGCGCTGGCTCTGCTAAAAGCAGCCGTTAAAGACATGCATACTCTACGAAAGTACCGGTGCATCTACATCTGCTTCTGCTGAAAAGAAAAGTAGCACTCGAGGATAACGACATGCATAGATTTTCAGTGTTCACATCGCAGGGAAGAGACTCTTTAAAAACCAGTTGATGTCAGTAAGACAGTGAGAGATTGGATTAAGCATGACCTGAAAGCGTCATTAGCTTTTGACCAATGGCCTGCTTCGTACAGAAAGAGGACATTTCTGACCGACTTCACAAAGCTAAGGGCAGCAGTGAAAAAAAAAGTTAACATAAAAACAGCTTTCTACTGAGTGTGCATATAAGTCATGCAAAGAGCACTGAAGCGCAATAATATATTTCTAAAAAAAACAAGAAAAGAAAGCTTGCATCTTATAAAATAGGATAGAAATCAGATCATCTGCAAACATTCAGCGAACACCTGAGAAATGTGGACGTTACTTTGTCTGTCAGAGTGTGAGAAAATGGAAACTTGGGTTGATAGTGCAAAAGAAAAGGTATAAAAGCATAAAATGCATGAATAGATGTAAATAAAAATTCAATTGAGTCTCATAAAAATGCCATGCAATGCACTCTGGGTAATCCCTTCACATGATAAATGACTCCTTATGATTTATAACACCAAATAAGAAAAGTATGAGCCGCTCCACCCTCACATTAATCCACCGCCTTGCTAAAGTAGTCAATCTATTTAAACTTTGCCCTTTTTCCCCCCTTATTACAACCACAGCCTAAGTGTAATTTATATGGGAATTATTTGTTAGACCAACACACAGACATACACACACACACACACACACACACACACACACACACACACACACACACGCACACACACACCCCCACACACACACACACACACAAATCACACAGTGAAAGAAAAGCACTAAATTTTTTTACAACATTTGTTTTTACAAAGAAAGAATCTAAAAAGATTTTTTCTTTTTCTTGGCATGCATTTATATCAGCTGTCCCCAAGTCAACACTTTGTAGAATCCAAATGCATCTGCAAGTCTTTTGTGGTACACCTCTTCCGACGTTGAACACGGAAAGTTCGACTGTGATCTCCTGACATCAGAGCACGCTCCGCCAAATGTTTACTGTGTCCCTATGAGGCAGAAAACAAACACCACTTTTCAAGACTTTCTTTTTAAATTAGACTTATATTCTGGGATACAGAATACAAATGCATTCCACACTTTTCAGATATTTGATAAAAAAAAAAGAAGAAAATTTTCTTTCACGTCAGAAATTTTTTTTCCACGTCATGTTGGTCTATCATGTAAATCCCAATAAAATACGCTTGAAGATTTATGAGGTATAAATAGCTTTCCAAGGCCTTATAAACTCATAATTTTAGGGTGTTTGACTGAGGAACGATCCAGATCCAAACCAAATCTAGCAGGAAAAAAGCAGCAATGTTTTACTTCTCAAGTTCATTAGAAAGAAGCATGCAGTTAAAATCCATGGCATCTTAACTGAACACATCTAAACGCCACGTCTAAAGAAGTTTAGCTTCCCCATTTCTGAAACACTGGGTCAGAAGTGTGCTTTTCGTGCTCTGCGAGCGAGGAACAGCATACGGACGTTGTCTGCAAACCGAACATCCAAGCCACAGGTATTTCCAAGATATCCGAGTTTCAACCACATTTCATGACTTCCAGTGGCAAATGAAAAACAGACTGCGGGGAGACGAACGGAAGAGCAGATTTCTGGACCGTGGAAAGCAAACACACGGGCACGACGGGAGTCCAGTTACGACATATATACACCGTCGCCCCGAGACCCGAGAAGGTAGTGAGGTGTAGCTGACATCCAAACCAAACATCTCTTATTAAAAAAAAAAAAGGCATGTGCTGACCAAGCTGTGGAGGGCGATGATGCTGTTACACTGCAGGCACAATCAAATTTCACCAAGTTTGCATTTCCTCAACTCAAGACAGTCAAGATCAACAGAAACACAGAGACAACCTCACAACTCGCACTCACATGAACCACCAGGCATCAGGACAAGGAGTTTGTCTATCAAAAGGTACAAAACAGTGTTACCATGCACTTTATAGGTTTCTTCATCAAATGCACAGAACGGATGTCAACACCCTTCACAACAAGTGGTCTGAATTCAGTTTTTTTTTTCTCTTTGCAGTTCATGAAATATCTGCAAAATGTCAGTGAACATGCTTTAACAGCGATATACAGTTACTCTGTAAGAGCAGTGTCCGTTTTATTTGGTAGCCACAATCACCAGAATCACTTGGCAACAAGGAAACGTTTAGTGCCACGCACACGTATCTCTGCCGAAGGCGACGATATAGAGGAGGAAACGCGCTGCCATGCAGAGTCGAAGCAAAGTGCTAGCTGCCACACAGAGAGAGGCTGCAGGGCTCGGGGCTGGGAGGGAGCAAGGGTCGACTGCAGCCCTTGATCTGCATAGTAAACATTACAATTGCAAAGGATTTCCCACTGAAGCCGTGACAGGGGACAGGATCCAAGGGCAACCTGCTGGATGGAGGGGCGCAGAAAACACAACGAGGAGTTCAGGGAGAAGATCTCAACAGGATGTCTTTGGTGTAGAGACTCTACCAGCAGCGCAAAGCTAGACGCTCAAAGCTAACATACATAAATAAGCAGAGGGGGAGGGGGAGAGCTCTGTTGCTGAGCTGAGGGCTGAGTGATGAGCTGTGGACAGGTCGAGGCTAAGGCCACTCATGGTGATAACGCCTCCCGTTTTTCTTTCGTTCTTTCTGCAGATGCTCCAGCTCCGCCTCGTACATCATCTCCTGCATCAGGTACTTCTCCCTCCTCATGCGGTCGCACAGATCCTTCGGCATGTCCGGAATGAGGTACGCAATGAAGGACTTGATGCCGAATACCAGGTGCTGAAAAAGGTAACGTAGCTAGTTGATACACAGCAGAAAGTTTTGACTCGCATTTTAGACTCTAGATAAACGGTGCCTTGCAAAGGAATCTGAACTTTTTCACACTATGACAAATTAGAACCTCAAACTTAAGTTTTATGTCACTAGCTAACACAAAGTAGTGTAGTGGTAAGAATATGACATACAGAAACTGCGTTTCACTCTAAACATGGTGGCTTGGGTTAAAAATGTCCCAGTCTCTAGATGTGCAAAGCTGTTCAAAAAATATCCCAAAGCACATGCAGAGTTAATTGTAGCAAGTCTGCAAACTACTGATTGAACTGAGTGGAATACAAATGTACAGCCACATTTTTTTTCTTTGTAATTAAAGAAAAACTATGTGCAATGTAACAAAATGTGATCAAATTCAAGAGACAGGTAAATATAAATCACTTGCAGCACACACTGGATACATTTTTTGCGGTCTAGTAGCGTTAGACATTGATCACTTTACTTTGGAGTATAACTTAATTAAACCACAGAAAATAACTTAAAGCAGATCTTGAAGATTTCCTTTTAATAACAGTGTATAGAAATACATCTAAAGCTACTAAAATATGAAAGGCAGACAGTGGGAAGGGATTTAGCTGCAGCCGCCTGCCTCGTTTATACAGACTCAAGCATACAAGAGCGCAGTGACAGACCTCAAAGACGATGATGAATGCCAGCCTGGCAGCCAAAACATGCCAGAACTGCAGGGTGAACTCATAGGGCGGTGTGCTCCAGGGCGATGCTCTGTAGTCTCTGTACCTGCAGTATCTGAACTCACTGCTGTTCTTCAGCTCCCACATGTCAAACACAGACAAGCTGCTGTTCATATAACCTTTCAGGCACCTGGGACGATTGAAGAGAAAAGAAACTATCAACAGCTTCTGCACCTCCAGATATATTTGATCTGCAAACAGCTTTTTTTAAAAAGAAAAGAAAAAAAACCTCTTACTCATCTGTGTGACGGGGCCTCTTGTCCGCACAGGGGCCGTATTTGAAGGCGTAAACAAAGCGGGGAATGTAGTCCGAGGTTATAGCGATGACGAAGGCATTGGTGATGACTGCCAGAACGCCGATACCTTCCAGAATCCCATGCCAGATACCTGCAGTAGATCAACATTGTTCAATGCTTTATTAATCATAACGAGGGGCAGCAGAGGTTAAGAAAACCCTCAAACCTTAATGAGGGGGAATAAATCATACGCTTTCAACTGTCTGTGACATTTTTATTAGTGCAGCAGTAATTAGTTTCAGCTAGGGGGTAGAAAAACATAAATAAGACCCGCCTGATCTTTGACTGTGCTGCTTTGTCTGCTTTTCAGCTAATGTGCTGTGAGCACGCACTTCCATCTTTTTTCCGCATCAATTATTTTTTACAGAACACAGAAAACACGCACATTTGTGTTGAATTAGGGTTTGAACCATCAGTAAATGTCGGGATAAATATAAAACAGGTTATATTCGTAAAGGTTTCAGGGTTTGCTTTTTATTAACAGGGGGATGTGACACATGAAGGGCTCAGTGGAGCAGAGACAGGGTGGAGTTTGTTTATCTTATGGGGGAGTGAGCTGATGGAGCGGGAGGTGTAGCATATGGCTGCACAGTCGGACAGGATGTAGATGTGTCCGTCTCCATAGGATGGACTGTTTCTGGTAAGACTCTGTCCTTCTCAATTTCTGCAAGTCAGAGACTCGACCTGTTGGGCTTCCTTAGACAGAAAGCTTATTAAAGGGGCAGTCTTATGTACATAATATTATTCCCCAAAACATATCTGGAGTGTTGCTTTGATTCTTTCCTGCATGTTTGAGTAATCTCCTAATCTCCATGGCAACCATTCAGCTGTGGAAAACACCCAGTTGGACCTAGCTCTGCCTTCAGACGAAGCTCCTCCTCTGAGCTGCAGTTTCCAGCTTGCGCCTCACAGAGCAACCCTCCTCCACGACTCCCTCTCTCAGCTCCTTCAAACTAGCCAGCAGCAATTAGCAAACACCTGGTGGAACTGAGCATCTGCTGAGTTCATTATAAGAGCTACATCTGAGTTCAACGCTGGTAAAAATGTTGCTAAAAGGCTAACAGAGGAGCGATGTTGTGATGACTTCCTGAAGGTGGTGTTTCAGAAAGAGCAGGAGTTTTTAAAGAGACACAGGCCCAATTTCAAGGTTTTAAATTAGGATATAAAATTTATTTTAAGTCATATTTGATATATAAAGCCTTTTTATAACAACTGTTATTTGATTATGCTATAAAATGGCAGTATGGGCCTGGAAAACACATTTAACTGAACTGACTTTTTGTTTTGTAAAGTACCTTGAGATGACATTTGTTGTAAATTGGCGCTATATAAATAAACTGAGTTGGACCGACTTCTTATGATTTCATCATTGTAAATAGTGAAAACTGATTTTATAAATGGGTTTCAAATGTGTTAAAGGTAATAGAGAGGGCTCAATAGAGTTACACAAGCCACTTTCAAGTTTTTCTAAAAAACTTAAAAACCATGCATCATGTACATTGCAATTATGTATTTGTTTGCGTTGTTTTATTACAAACAGAAACAATTAAAAAATATGTAGTTGTAATTTACATTTGAAAAAACGCATAAAAGTAAATACTGGGTATGAATACTTTTCATGCACAGTGTAAAAAGCAGCTGTGCAGGTTTTAAGAGGGGGTGAAAATTGTTTCCGGCACATTATTTAGTTCAGTTGCATCACAAGTGGAAGAAACTGAGGATAAGAGGAGATGAATTTAGATAGAATACAGATAATAGGAGATGAGAAAAATGGGAATTGTGTCTCTGATCCCAAAATAGCTCAGAGTCTGAGAGTAACAGAGCGAGACAACAACCTATATCTGTTGCCCGCGCTGGCATGGGCCTCCTCCACTGAGTGACGAACTTGTAGGCATCCAGACGGATTTCAATGATGTTGTTAAGCAGAGCCAGGAGAGGAGCCAGAGGGAAAGCTGCTACGAAAATGGTGGTGAAGCCAAACTGGAGAACTACAAAAGAAAAGAAAAGAAAAGTCTGCTCTTTAATATGAAGAATAGGTTTTAGATTTTTGACTTTCCAGTTTCCCTTAACTTCCCTTAACCCTTTAATTTCCCTTAACATTCTTCTGCAGAAGTAATTTTTGTTTTCCATATAATATATAAAAAACACAAAGGCTGTTTGATTGTGACTTTTCATATTATTTATTTAGTTTTTAAAAAGATGAAAACCCAAACATACAGCTCTGGAAAAAATAAAGAGCCCACTACACTGAACCCATTGAAAACCTCGTGGCTACTCCATCAACTATGGATTCCTGAACTCTTCCTTAGTTAAAACATTAGTTTTGCTGTTTCTAAATTAATCTGAACTTGTTTTCTTTGCATTATTTGAGGCCTGAAAGCTCTGCATTTTTTTCGTTAGTTTGATAATTTCTCATTTTCTGCAAATAAATAAATTTAAGAAAGTAGTTCATAGAATAAAAGAACAATGTTCATTTTACTTAAACATATACCTATAAAAAGTAAAATCAAAGAAACTGATCATTTTAAGTGGTCTCTTAATTTTTTCCAGAGCTATTGAAGAAAAATGGCAACTTTTTTTGGATTATTGATCAAATGTGCATTTTTCTGCAGGTTGTGTGTCAACCAAGGATGAAGATGGTTAAAATGTCAAACTCAAGTTGTGATTGGAAAAACAAAAATCATTAAACATTTGATATAAACAAATCACCCTAAAATTCTTATTAAAGTATTCTGGTAAACCAACCAAAAAATAACAATTTAATTTGATCCTTTTACAAATGCAATTAGAAACACCAACACGCTCAACGATTATTAGATCATTTCCTTCACAGAAAGTGCAACATTTTACCCATTTCCAGGTATTCATCCACCAGTCCGTGAGCGTTCATCGGCTGCAGGTTCCAGTCTTTGTCCCACTGCGGCAGCTGGGTTTTATTCTCCACATTCTGGCCTCCGCTGCCGCCTCCACCTCCTTTCTTCATCTTCCTGCGAGACCACCAGTTCTGCAGCAAGCTAGGGATGCAGGAAGCAGTGTATCATCTCGAAGTAATTATTTCTGACAGTGCAACAGAGGCTTTAAAGGACAGAAATCATGTTTGCTTTTTTTTTCTCTTCACATGCTAAAGGGTAAAAAGACAAAGGGAGTTAACAAATAAATGGAGCAGTCCGTCGAAATCATTAAGCATCAATGTGTTTTCATTGCAAACAAAGTGTGAAGTGGGGATGACGTGTTACTTACGGATATCCAAGCTCCATGAAGTTGTTCCAGATTTGTTTGAAGAACATGATGACTCCCATTTGCAGACACAGATCAATCAAACAGCCGCTGGGATGACACTTGAGAAAGAAACAACAGTGAAATGATAAACAGCTGCTGCATCAATATTTCACGCCTTGTAATTCAGAGTTATGAGGGAATCTTTCGACACGCCGGCTCCCGTTGTGTGTGTGTTTTTTTTTTTTTTTTTTTTTTTTTTTTAGCATTAGGGTTGAAAATCCGAGTAATTGTGGGGCAGGATGAATGGTTCTCCACAGAAAGAAGTGGGCGGATCATTAGAAAGATGAATCGTTTGGGAGTTCTAAATATATCCAAACGTAGAGAGTGATAATCAACTCCATATTCTCTGAAATAATCACAAATGCTCTCACCTCCTCCAGCCTCCACCGATTGAAGAGCTTATTGTATTTTCCAGGCCTGCCAGCAAACCTGGAGATATGGAGGAGTGCATAATTAGGCCGCTGTATTAAATCAGTGAAATACCAATGAACTCATGGTGGAAATAAAACAATGCTAAAGGCCGATAATTATCCCAGAAAAACAAAATTTTGTTCACTTTTTCAGACTGGAAGGAGCTAAAATACAAGAGTCTGAACCATAAAATGAGTCGGAAAATGTCAAAGTTCACGGCTGTTACCTTCCGAGAAAGAAAGCGATGTAAAACGTGGAGCTGTTCAAATTCACAAACTGGAAGAGAAACATCTTCAGAGCAAAGCTGTTCTCCCACTCGGACTCGGTGCGTGGGTGCTCTGGACAAGAGGAGCAAGAGTGTGGGGTTAAAAAGGAAGAAAAGGGGAAAAAACTCGGCAGCCAAATATGAAAATAAATGCATAATGAAGATGTGAGAGTAAAAAAACTCACCTAAGTTAGTCAACAGGTAGGCCACCTTTTCATAAACCTGACAAAATGGAAACAACTCATGAGGAACTAAAAAAAATATTTTTTTTTCTATTGTGAAACATTTTGTTGGACAGAATGTAAAAACAGTCGACGCTTGTCCAGACACCCACCACATTGAGAGACATGATCATCATAAAGTTGATGCAGACGCCAGTGCCAGACGTGGCGAACTGCCAGTTTTTCTGGATAAAGTCCCAGTTGAAGGAGGCAAACTTCTCCATTGCAATGAGACGGAAAACCACGACAGCAAACACGGCCGTCAGGACGAGGGAAATCTGAGGCGACGAGATGGTGAGGCGACAGAGTTTAAAGACTGAAGAGACAATGAAAAACTGGGCAATAAACTGAAAAAATACCACTGCAGGAGGGAGAACGTAAAATAGAAATTAAAAATAACTATATTATTTCTAATGTTTTCTATAATAAAACATACATGAGCTAAGAAAGTCCAGATGTCCATTTACTTGACTCATTCTTTGGCCAGCAGGGGGCGACATAACACTTCTGGTGATGTCACGCTGATCAAAACGTGAACCCAGAACCCAAACAGGCCGATTCCACTCAGATCAAAAGGCTTACCATGAAGAATATTCCAGACACAGACACCATCAGGCGGCTGAGTTTGTCTGAGAAGGGCTGGAAGGGCTCAGGCTTTCCAGAAATGGGGTTAACTCTCTCCACTCTCGAGTACTTGGCTTCAAACTGAGGCCTCAGCTCCTCCTGATTACCAAAACATCACACAGTGAACTCAATTTACATGATAACTCTGGTGTAAAAGAAAATTTTGAGGTGATCCTAACAACACTGGATCTCTTTGAGAGGTACCTCCTCCTCCTCCCAGTCGATGAGATCCCAGTCGTATGTCAGTTCTGCTCTCCGTCTTTTCCAAAACTCCAGGAATACGGTTGCTGCAGAGGCAATCAGGAATTTATCAAGCTATTGATCCACTCTGATATGAATCGGGCAACAGCAGCATGTTCATAAGGGAATACATTGGAGAGGCAAACTGCCTCTCATGGTCAGACATCCTGAGTGAAACACAGACTGCAGAGATGTGCAATGTCCATTATGGAAACAGATTACAGCCATAACGCTGCATTGGCCCTGTGAGGACGAAGTTAAGAAACATAGCGGCAGTATTAAAGGTTTCCTTGCACAGTGGTCAACAAAAGCATTCGCTTATTTTCTGGTGTAAAACTTTGAAAGTAAAACCTTCAGATTGGAGGCTTTCTGTTTCTTTGTGTTGGCCCCTGTTGTCGCTGGAGCTGCACACAACAGAAACAACACTCTTTGACTGTCAGGCTGATTTATGTCTGCTGGTTTGTCACAGACAGGAAAAAGGTTTTCTAAGAAGCTGGGTGCCACACACTACAGTCAGCCAACAATGCATACATTTATTAGCTTCCATCTCCTTGCCATAATATCCACAGGATGATGCTGGCTAAGCCTGAGGCAATAAGTAATTAATCAATTAATCAGTTCATCACACGATAAATTAAGATGAACAATTGCACTACTTCTATGCAGTCTTAGTTTTATTTTTTTACTATACTTTGTAAAGACAAATTAATATTTTAAGATCTTACATGTGTAAGAATAAAAAAATATATATCTCTGTGTTTTCTGTCTCTATTTGAACAAAATGAACAACAAAGAGAAGGACACACTGTTTAGTGACAATCAGTATTACTAAAAGAAAATAAATGTTATGTATGAAGTTATTCATTTAGAGCATATCATTGAACATAACTGAACTGTGACCCAGCAGTGACCCCAGAAAGTTTTCATAGGAGTGGCCAGGTGGGGCCAATAAAACGTTTAGCGTGGCAAGATGTCAGTATGTCATTGTATGAAATGAATGTGATTTATTAAATGAGGTAGAGGACTTCTCTAGGGGTCCCAGCGGGGTTGCTGGGATTTTTTCAGGGGGGCCATGGCACCGCAGGGCCACCGCTTGGAGGTGCCCCTGCCATGGCCTTAAAAAGCTGCTGAATTTCAGTCCTTTGTCAGGAAAACTTTGCTGTTAGACTAAAGACGCTGAAGTTTAATATAGCTTGACCTAGTTTTGTTTATAAAGATAGAGAAGCAGCCATTTTTAGAAGCCTGCACTCAGTCCCCAAGGCTAACCAAATTTTTCATGTTGATCTCAGAAATGCACATAGCTGGATAAATGAAGTGCATTCATCCAGCTCTGCTACTTTGCTCCACATGGCAAATAGGGTTTGAGTAGGAATCAGAGAGCAACCTTCCTCTCCTCCATTTAGTCCAAAAACAGAACTAAGTATGTCAGGTTGTTCCCTCTGGCACAGGTGACTGTTTACAGTGTTGGTGGAGAGATGAGTTTCTACACACTGATGCTTACACGCTGTGCTGTAAAGACGATACAGCTGTGGGAAAGCAGACCGGTATCACCATGCAGTTCTGCAACCCTGCAGAGGCAAACGATAACCTCCCTCTGAGGATACGGCTAATTATCCAAGTAATTACATCAGGGCAGAGCAGGCAGCCAGTCAGAGAGGGATGACTCTGAGTTATCCTCCTACAAACACATTACAGAGAGAAACTCTTCTGTATTTCCACCGAAGAGTGTTTACTGTGCTGAAATTCCCAGCTGAAGAACTTAATGTGTTTGAGAGGAAATCTGAAACACGAGCGCTGCGCAAATAGAGGTGAATTCCAGAAGCCGTTGTAGAAAAACAAACTTACCCCAAATAGCCATGAAGATGGCAAAGAACACAGTGCCGCCGTTGTCAAACAGACGAGTTACCTGAAAATACAAAACATGCAAGAAAGAACTGTAGCGTTTACACAATGTAAACTTGAGCAGCTTTAGTTTTAGCTGCAATTTACCAGACACTTTGCCCTTCTCATCAGGAGTCAGATAAGCAGATTAATTACTGATAAGGTATTTTACACAGTGGGAAGAAAACCCCCATATTTATAAAAATGATTGTTTTTAACAAAATAACTTGTAGCACAGTTATTCTTAGAGCTGCTATCAATGCTTTGTACAACCCCTCCCTTGCCAAGAGGATAGCACTTAGCCTACTGCTTTAATATTTCACCAGTGTTGAGCACAGAGAGGGGGATGTTGGAGCATTTATGTTTGCACAGTCTGTGTAGACCTGGATCCTCTGGGGAAATGTTTCTGTGTTTCTCTGGAAGACCCACTGGTGACCCATCATTAGGTCACTGTCAACAAGACAGTAAAAATAAAAGAAAAATAAAGATTTAGATATAAAACCCCCATAACAGATCCCAAACCATACTTAACCTACGAGGGGTCAAGGTCTCTGCACAGTTTTAGGTCAGAGTTTCTTGTTTTTATTTTCATGTTAAAATTTCCAGCTCTTGGTCTGTATTAGTTGATTTTATTAACAGTTATTAATATATGGCAGGATGTTTTACAGAGGTGGGGCCTTAAAAATGGAAACTGGGAAAATGGAGACATAGGGATGGATGGATAAACAAATGGCTTGTCTGCACTTAAGCAGCTTTTAAACAATGAAGTAGGAAACAAAGTTTGGAGACACAAACATTTTCCACATTGTTTTTTTTTCTAGGCTGCAGGTAGAAGCAGTTTGCACCGTTGCTGCAGGTAGAAGCAGTTTGCACCGTTGCATAGCAGCAAGAAGGTCATGTTTTTTGTTCTTATCTTTTTCTTTCCATGGACTTTGAATGTCTCTCTGGGAATAATTGATCTCTTTAATTTTTCTCAGGTCTGAATGTGCGTGTGTGTGTGTGTGTGTGTGTGTGTGTGGGCGTGTGTGTTCGTGTGCGTGCGTGTGTGTGTGTATGGTTATTTTTTCTTGTTTGCCCTGTGATCAACTGGAAACCCGTCCATGATGTAGTCCACCACTGCACTTAGTGGACTTCTGGTAGATTTCTTCTAAGCAACCGACTGATTTCACTGAATATCTGAAGCAGACGTCACATTTTAAGCAATTTGACATTCATTTAATAATAATAATCCAAAAGTCAAATGGACGACTGTTAGTTTCAGTGAGCAGATCCGGAAGTACGTAAGTATAGAATAAAAATAATATTTTTATTCTATAAAAATTATTCTAAATAATAGAATAATTTTATTCTATTATTTATAGAATAAAAATAATATTTTTATTCTATACCTACATACTGCTCAGTCTTAGTTTTATCTGACCAATCCATGCAACTTTGGTCAAAGTTTCAATTTTGCAAACATTTTTGATGGTAGGAGAGACAATTCCTGTTTTCTGGCACTAGACTAGCTGTAAAGGAGCAGTGGCCGTGTTGATGTCCATCATGGCGGAGTGGGCGGAGTTCTGCAGAGAATGACGTCATGTGCAAAGGGCCAATAGAAGCTGAAGTAAATGTACTCACCTTTGCAAAGACGCAGCTGTCACTCAGCGTCCATGGCTTGCAGCTTTCCTCACACATAGGACACATGATGGTTGTGTTGGCTTCACAAATCTCCTTACTGATGGGACAATGAGTTTGGAAAGTTAGCCAACAGTTATCACCAGATATGTCTGGATCATATTGAATATGATTAGCTTAGCATGTGAACTGACCTCACTTGACTTGAGTCCATGGTAAAAAGTCCATACAGGAAGACAAAAACACCAACAAGGGCGGCAGGGATTAACATGCCTGTATACCAGCCCAACCATGCAAAGTACAGGCCAATCTTCTCCCCAAAATACCGCCTGGGAGCAACACAAAGGCAGACATTGATTAAAATTTACTAATAGTCTACGCTGAGCTTTAATTGAACTTGGCAGTGTACTTCCAGCGCAGCCTACCGGGAGCATCCGGTTAGCTCTGCGGTGGCAGCTTAATGAATAAAAGGAGCTGTCGGACTGAAAGGTCACTGCGATGCGAAACAAATCGATAACAGTGACTGATCCCCAAACCGCAGCGGTCACAGTCTCCGTTAGGACGACACGAGTCTCACAGAAATAAAGCAAATAATCTCAGAAGCAATTAGCAGTTAGAGGACAGGGCTCACACATCACTGTGGGGTCAGAAGAGATGTCAAATCTTTAGTCGGTCTCTCAGTAGTCCTACACAAACATCCAAACAATATTAATTTTCTCTGTAAACCTGAAGAAGTGCTAATAAAAAAAGCAATAAACAGTATCTACTACAAAGTCATAGTCAATAAATTAAGAGTCTCATTTGTCAGATTGAAATGTAAAATTAACAAGCTATTACATACATTTAATTAATCTCACATTTATGTTTTGAAAAGTACTGCGGAAAAAATGCTGCAGTTGGAAGGAGGTCAAGCTGACGGCTAATGGATTGAGAAAGTTTCAAGTTGACCCAGAAAAAAAATAACTGATGAAAAAAATTCAGCCAGTAAAAAACTTGAGAGGGATTGCTACAGTTTTGGAATACTGGACTGAAAACGTTCCTGCATCATCAGCACAAAAATGTCAAAGTTAATATTTAACAAGTCTAACGCATTTTCAAAACTATTTCTGCTGACAGATAAGTTGAAACAGAATATGTTGTCAGCAATTAGGACAGCAGGATTAGAAGAAAAGTGAATTTAATGAAAAGGTGCTGAATAAATCTTGGGGGCTATTCACTGTTAGAGCAAAGAGAAAACATGACATTGTTAATAGTGACTGGTTATCAAATTTTTGATTGCTCATGTTTTAGGACATGAGAAGAAAGGAATTAAGCACACATTTCTACAACAAGCGGGGTTTAGGCGCTTTGTGGATAAAAACTGTGGGCACTGCATTTGTTTTTAGGTTGTTAAGGTAACGATCGCCTGCTAGAGCCTTTGCCAGTTTTGCTCGTACAAATGACTCAAAGTCTTCTGGAGAAAAATGTTGAGAGTGCAGATGAAGTACTTTGGAAGTTGTGTTTGGCTCTGGCTCTCTTCAGCTGTGCTCTTTTTTCATGTGGGAAGCATCCGGATTCACCTCACTGATTATTTTTATTTTTTTTATTATTTTGGCCAACAGTGGCACAAAGCTGTGTAGCCCTGGGGTTTGAGAACCACAAGAAGTGGGGGTTTATGTCTTTTGATAGGTAACTGGGGTTAAGAATGGGTAAGGGAGTTACATAAATGTATATTTCGGTGATTTACCTATTGTAGAGTACGGAGAGGGATGGATTCCTATGTTTGAGAGTAACTGAGATTTACGAGGGGAAGTGAAGTGTACGGAGGGAAAGAAAGGAGAGAGAGAGAGGATTCTGGAAGGAGAGAGGGGAGAAAAAAGAAAGAGGGATTGGAACAGTACGGGAAACAAAAGAATTCCTGTTAAACATAGTTGGTGAGTTAGAAATAAGATTATACGCGGAGGATAGTTCACAATTGAGTAATGGGAAGTGTGGACCCGTTAATGAGGACTGCTACTAATTAGAGGACACTGCAGCACATGTTTGGGGTAACGCAGCAAGACCGAAGCAGCGGTGACTGTGAGGACGCCGGCGGAGCGAGCCGGTTTCGTTTGGTCCACCCGGTTCCAACAAGATGAAAAGTAACGAGGACTTCTGCGGTCGTTTCAGCGAACTCAAACATCAACAGGCCTGCAACGGAAGTGTCAACGGGTATTGGACTGTATGTGTGAGAGTGCGGGCCCTGTGTGCGGAGGTGTGTGAAGTTATATGCTGAAATGGGAAGTTGGTGTAAGTTTAAGAACTGTTAATGTTTGTAAATGTATGTAAGGGGTTATAGAGATTGGCTACCAACGTTCAGGGTAGAAGAAGTCAGGTTAGTTTGTGTGTTGAAGATAAATAAGAAAAGCAACTTTGTGCGTGGATGTCTGGATTATTTTACTGGGAAGGTAACAGAATGACAACAGTAGTGGAGTAAATGCTACTCATATGAGGTAAACCTGCGTGGTATCTACCTGAAAATCACGAACCCAAGTAGCCACCCCGCAGGTGAGTTAAAGTTCTGCCCTGAGAACAGGTGATGGAGCAGTGGGGTGCTACAGCTGGATTATCTAAAATTACAGCACTTAAACGCAATATGACAAACAACTACTCAGGTGAAGTTAGCCTTCCTGTGTTTACTCTGTGGACCAAAACACGTCATCATCCCATCAGGTGAAAAAATGGCGGCCTCCATGGGTGAAAAATATAACAAAAGATGTAAAATTTTTGAAATAATTATGAGTTTTAGCGTATCACAAACAAGCATTATTTTTTAAGTTAAAAGGAAAAATTTGACATATTTAGGCCAATACGTTCAACTAATCTAGAATCCCTTTAAAGACACACTTTGTTTTTAATAAGAAAATTAAAGCTGTGATGGACTGGTGGCCTGATCAGAGTCTACTCTGCCTCTTCTCCATTTTTTTAACAAATCTTAAACTGTTAGTTTAAGGGGGTAAAATAAAAGTCAGACAAAGCAGCTGTTACAATCTAATAGCTTAAAAGTTCAGAAATGTGACGTTACGTAACACCACAGAACAGAGGCCAGCTGTGATATTACATCTTCAGCAAAATAAATTGCTTGGATTACTTTGTGTTGCGTTTAAACAACTCAGCTTGTTCACTTGAAGCTCAAAGAAACCCAAAAAGAAAAAAAAAACAAAACAAAACAAAAAAAAAGGGCATAAATCCAAAAATATCTCCTAGTGCTGTGCTTCAAAGCTAATTACCTGATAAGGTCCAGAGGCTGGTATTTGTACCAGATCCCCCAGCGGGCCCAGCGCTCGTACAGAAGATGCCTTTGGTTCTGGGCGCCGTGCGTCTTAATTGGATGTCTGCTCTTGTAGCCGCCCTGAGGAGACAAAACAACGGCATTTCACAGCTTTTATCTCCTGCTCAGCTTTTATATGTTCATTTCTTTAAATATTGTACATTTCTTTATGTGAACAGCCTTCAGTTATTCTCCTGATTCTTGAATGCATACAATTTTAATTTCAAATTAGAATCAGCCCACCTCATGTGGAGGAAACGCCGCCTCGTATGTGTTGTTGCCCAGTAAGCGGTTGATGCCTGCAGTAAAGTAAAGCAAATGATCTCAAGCACACCGAGAATAACAGCACATTAAAAATTCAGCAGCAGTCACTGATACAAACAGACCAGCTTTAGGGTCATTGAAAGCAAATGTTTTCACAAAAACAACAATTTACCACAGCCTTTCTAAATTGGAGCTAGTTTAAAGTGATGTGCTCTCATTATATGCACAGGTTTACTGCAGCGGTTGCAAAGTCTCGTTTTAAAGTTTCAATAAATTCACAACTCTGCCTGCAGTTTCTGTACTCAGTAAAAAAAAAAAAAGTTCCCAACTCAGGACTAGAGTGCAGTAATTTTTATTTTTGTTGCTGTTCTTTCACACATGAAAAGCTGATAGCGAGAACCATTGGAGGAAAGATAAAAAGGATTTTCCACCCTTGAAGCCAAGCTGATATCATGTTTTTGGGGGGGAATAAAGTCATCACTCGATTTAAAATATTAACTTTAAATCCGTTCCAGCGCTCTGAGGCCAACATTTAATCAGCAAATCATGTTGGCAGAAGCCAGACAAGTGGGAGTAAAGAAACAATTCAGAAACAAAACTGGGTACAGATTTGTGATAAGGCTGGACGATGCCAACAGCATGCAGAAATACATTCAAAACCCATGAGCACAGAATCCCGATTTAGCAGAGCTAGAGCTGTTTTAGCGAAAAGAAAAGGGGCAAACCTTTCAGATCCAGACGGTAATCGTATGCAGCTAAAGGTAGTCCTACTAGTTGATTCAGGGGACTGAATATAAATCCAGATTTCTATTCTTATAAAATTTTAAAAACCACTTCATAACTATGTAATATTTTGTGTTGGTTTCATACATTCCTCAGAAATACATCAGTGATTGTGGTTGTAATGTGAAAGTAAAAAAGTAGGATTACTCTACAAATAATCCTAAAGTCAAATCCAAAGAAAGATCTTATGCTTTTTAAAATCTAAAGTTTGGCATGTTTTATATTGCACATAAAGTTGGGATTATTGTTTATTATGTGTGGAAGCAAACGAGAGTGGAGTTTTTACCCATCTTTGATTTTCCGTCTTCATACTTGGTGCGCTGCAGGACGTGATGGACTATTCTGCTCCTGGTTGAATTTGAGAAGAACGTCTCTCTGTTGTTGATAGTGAAACTGAGAGGAAACAACATCACGCTCCTTTAGTTTCCCATCATGCAGCGGGGCATCATCCCGTCAAAGCCCGTAATGTGAGATGAGTCAATAACACAGTTCGTTTAGACATGTTGTCAAGTTTGTGCTCGTTATCGCATCAATATTCCACTCAGCAATGCACACAAGCAGACATGGGAAGAACGGAAAGTTGCAAATGCTTTTCCTGAGAAATGAGATTAGATGATGCCATGATGGCTTTCTTCAGACAGAAGCTTTCAGCATAAAATACTGAACAAATAAGGAAGAAATAATTTAATGTACAACTGCTGCTCTTTTTGATGTTTTATTTATGGGGAACTAGTTTTGCTCTGATTTCTGTGACACTTATAAAAAATACAAGCACAGATTTTTATCTCCAGCTTTCAAAATTCAGAAAGAAGCAGTAGAGGATCTGATGGGAATGTTTTCTATTACTCTGCTATTATGTGCCGCTGTGATCACCAAGGTTATTATAGTTAACTAAAACTATCAAAATAACAAAAACGGACAGTGAGAGAACATTTTCGTTGGGATAAATAAAAACAATAATTAATGGGGGGAAACTATAGCTAACGGGAACTATATGGTGTGTTTATAAAGAGGAGCTCCTGAAAGTACAGGTATGATATCCTTTGTTTTTGAGTTTATTAAACTATTTATTAGCCTTTTGAAATGATGTGAAATTATTATTTTTCTCCACACAAGCAGTTGACAAAAGCTGTGGGCAAACTGCAGCACTCCACAATCCATCCGTTCACTACGGCTGAACGCAACATGGCGACAGCAAAAAGTTGGAATAAAATGCCAGTCAGATGTTTTTTTTTTTAAATTGTATCTTCTGTTGAGTAGTATATAAAATTACAACACAATCCTTTGACCTTTTTGAATTCTGCACTTAAAAATCAACCAAAGTATGAAAAAAAAAATAAAACTACAACTACAATTAATAAAAACCAAACAATATTTGACTAACAAAAACCACAAAACACACTCATATAACTAATTAAAATAAACTGAATTAACAAAATTAAACTAAACCATAGCGGAAAACCCAACACTATCGTATCCGTGGTGACCATGCTTTGAGTTTTTAATCAGGATGCTCTTACTGGTGCATGCGCGCTCTGCTGAAGGGCGCCGTGTAGCAGTCCGTCTCCTCCAGGTCGGGCAGCGCCTCTTTGTCCAGCTTCATGGGATTTTTGGGAAGCCAGCCTTTTATCTGCTGACACCTCAGATGAAACCTGCTGCACAGGCGCACCGACAAAAACAGGATTAATGGGGCAGATTATCAAGCAGATTGTTTACTTCACTATGAGATGATGGCGGCTAACCTTGTTCGCCGCACAACCTTGGGAGCCCAGCCCCACCAGAAAACACGTTTTAAAGCACATGTGTGGCGTCATCCAGGCTGCTGTTTATTCATTATTTATTTACTATTTACACCTTTCTACGGGACGCGTAAGCTGGGCTAAACACAGTTTGGAGGATTAACTGCAGTTTTTCTTTTCAGCATCACAAACCCATTTATCTTATTTACGTACATTTGTCACAGTTCAAGATCTTGGCTTTTGTGTGTTAATAAAGTAGCAGCTAAAACTGGTGGGGTGTTTTTACTATTATATTTCACTTTTAGTTGAGCAGGGTTGGCCTGTTTTTATAAGAGGAGCTGACTTTTACCTAGTTAGCTCAATTAAGAAGGATGCAAACTGTGGCTAACTGCAGGTGGATAAACAGAACAAACTGGCAAAACTTCCATAAATTGTATTTCCTAAGAGAAAGAGTGAGTGACATTCAGGAAAAAATTAATACTTAAGTAAACCTAACTAAGAATAGCAAACTAAATTATAAAATTATCTCTAAGTGACAGTTTTACTCTACTTACTAACTCTACTGTTGCTCAAAACTCTTAGCTGTTCAACTTTGAATGCATTTGTTTCATTTTCTCATTCTGGTTATTAACAATAGGAAAAATCCACAATGATTGTTTTTTTCCATTATAAATTGTGGTTAATTTAAATCTCACCTTCTTCCAAACATTTGCTGTATTTCCTACTGACTTTGTGGCACAATACAAACTGTACTTTCTAATATCTTTTTCCTTTCCGCTCTTTCAGAAAGGTCAGATCTTTAGAGCGCATAACTACCAGCTCCGTCAGATCAACAGCCGCTCCTCCAGCGGTTCCTGCTCTCCTCATCGAGCCTTCCAGTTTAAGTCTGTGTTCTTGGTGACTTTACTCTCCATTTTAAAATCATGGATTGATTGGTGATCTGTGAGATTTTCAGGTTGGGGAATTGCTCTGTAACTGAACTCTGGCTCAAAGTGTGGATTCAAATTCCTCCACAGTTTGAATCCGCACTTTTCAGATTTTATTGGTAAGCAAAATCCAAACGTAATCTCCCATTTTTCTTCTCATTCTCCTACAAAATTGTGTACAAAGGTTTTTATTATCTGCACTCCCTTTCATCATGTTTTAGCTGCTACTTTGCCATATTGATGAATCACTGTCCTTCTTAACACTCATCTCCTGAGGACAATAAATGTGAGAACAAATAAATAATTTGTGTTCCAGTTGTACAAAGTTCTGGGTAAAGAGCAAAAACAAAAAGCAAAGAAAAACTCCCAGAGGTAAATTTATAACACTGTGGCTGAAGAAAACCCTTAACTTGATTTAAACTCCAGTGTCAGGAGGTTTCGCGCCGAGGGAACCATAAATAACTGTACCTGTTGTTCAGTGAACAAATGTTTGATCACAGAGACAGAAAATTGATTCAGAAACCATTTCTGGGTGAAACATACTGTATCTTTATCCTTTAACGAATGCTAAAGCTACTCTATGGGAATAAAAATTACAATATTTCAGACTTTTCATTGGTCTGATGCAATATTCAAATCTTAAATGCTGCTTCTTTCGTTAGCTGTGAACAGAAAATCATGCTAACTAACAGATATAATGGCTTAAAAACATCAACAATCGACAAAATGTGTTTCACCTAGTGAATTAAGTTACTGAAATAAATTAACTTTTCAATAACATTCAGCTTTATGAATTGTGAAGAACCTACAGATGAACAAAGGTAATTTCCTTACTGTCCTTATTTTTCTGTTTGGTGTTTCCTGTCCTTTCTGCATTTTAACAACTTTGTTCTTTATGAAAAATGAAATTTCATTCATAGTATAAAATTTATTTTACAAAGCAAGATTTAAATAAACTGTAACTACATAAATAACAGACTCAGTGATTTGTTTGTGGCTTTTCTCAACAAACCACAGGCAGGAATTAGAAACAAACAAAAACTGATTAATTTATGCGTTTAACTTAATGAACTGGCAGAAGACTGCTGGAGTGATGAACTGCCAAAGACGGCGCAGATGAAACAACGCCAGTTCTGATTCCAGTAACATCCAATCATAGCTGACATTTCCCTCTGCTCAGCGCCAGCAGGTAACCAAATCAGAGCCTAATTTAATCACAGTTGGCCGGATTCTGTATTTGATGATAAATCTCATCCCGGTCCGCAAACTGCAGCCAAGTTTTCCTCAAATCCAGGGTGTTAGATTCATATAATGTAATGAAACTATGTTTTTCTTCAGAAAGAAACCGAAACAACAAATACTTTGTACTTTGAAGGCATTATAAGGAGACACATTGCATTGTTTTTGATAATTTAGACAGTTTAAGCAACATTAAAACATAATTTGCAATAATTTAAATTGTAGAAATGGTCTTTTATGAAAGAGTTGTTTGCTTACACTGCCTCCCATTCGCTTTGTTGATGTTATCAACATAATTAGGGGAAACAGTTTCCACACAATAATGTTACAGAGCAGAATCTTCTGTGTATTTTGTTTGTTTTCATTGTTGGATATGCAAAACATTCAGTCTGGGGCTTAGACTATTTTTTTTTATTTGCATCTCAGTGAGAAGAAACAATGGACATTTAAATTTCTACTCTGAGTTCGAATATCACATCAAAGCTAAGTGCATCTATCTAAAAATAGTATGCAAATGAGCTTCTGTGGCTCCATTTATATTCACTGGAAAGTATATTATTGAAAGGCGCAGCCAAAAGTAGGTGAGCCACTCTATTCAACCGTTACCGCGGAGATTTATGCGCTTTTATTAAAACCTACCAGGTTTGCTTTGTCAACTCAAGGGTGCATGTCGTTTGAAAACAATGACAAAATTAAAACAACACACCTCCTGATTTGTTGGATTTCTTTCAAATATCTTTTTTTTTAAAATAACCTCCAATGTTTCTCGTCATCTGTGAGGGAAATGGAAGCTGATATTCTGTTTACCAAAGATTATAAATATTGTAAAATGATACTACAGGAACAGAAATGGTTTGTAAAAGCTGGACTGAGTGAGTTCATTAGGACACAAAGAGCTTTTGTGAACCTCTGAATCTTATTGCAACAGGGACATTTAGGATGTTTCCATTTCAAGATTCCTATCACATTATCCATATTAGGATGAAATAACAGTTGAGGATTCATATTTGCACAAGGCTGTAACAGGCGTCTGATCAGTCAATATTTTAAAGGACTACTTAGTTTTTTTGGATCTGTAGACAAGCTTGGTTCAGTAGAATCTTTAATATTAAAAAGTATAAGCTGATTATAATTGTTTAAATTACAGGTTTCCATAATAATTTAACTTTTTGTTAGAATTTTATTGTACCAAACCAGAATAAAATTTCCCCAAAACTCAAACTTTAATCTTTTCAGTAGTGAAATAAGACAAAGTTTGGAAACTCAAACTTTAGTCCATAATCTCAACATTTATTCAGACTTTTCCTGATTTTTCAACAATTTCTTTAAGAAACATTTCAATCCCCACCAAAAAATCCCAAATGTGTAAAATTTCCTCACCTGCCAAGGGTTTTGCTCCTCCAGTCAGTGAAGTAGCATTTTTTTCTGAAATAAAAAAAACACAATAGAAAGTTACCAGCTGCTTTAAAACCTGAAAGTCTGCAGAGATTATTTCCATGTACCTGAAAGGCATGCGGATGTTCATCTGCTCTGCATATTTGCAGAGGGTATCCCAGGTAGCGTGGACCTTCACAAACATGATGTCGTTGTTCGTCAAAGAGGGCTTTGAAACATTTATAAAAAAAACATCAAAGTTTGACAACTTAGAAGTTAAAAAATTAAAGTACAAGAAGACCAAACCAGAAATGTTTACCTCTTTCTCCAGCATGAGGCCCTCGGCTCGTAAATTCTTCTCAAACGTGCATCTTTTCTCCACCTGCGGGCTGGACTTCTTGTAAACCAAGATGTAATCGATTCTCTTTTTTCCATCTCGAAACAGCAGTCCAGATGCGTCTGACTGTTTTTTTCCCTGCAGAAGTAATGCATGACATAAATCTCACTTTGCCATTAAAACTTGTGGAGGAACGGATGAAGGAGCTGCAGATTTTACATCAGTGGATTTAGAAGTGCAGTGAATGTGGTACCTGCAGAGAGTCGGCCCGGGTCCCTAATTTAGCCCGGCTGACTGGCTTTTGCAGAAGAAATGTCGGGTTTGCTCTTGTTTCACATGTGCTCACTTCGGTCTCCTCAATGTAGCTGTCTTTGACATCCTCTGCTGCACAAAGACACAACGAAATCAATCAGAGACTCTTATGGAACCAGAGCGAAAGCACTCAAATAATCCTTTCTGCTATAAGCATTTGTTTACCGCTTTGGTTAATCTCCCAACAAACACTGGAATTAGGTCTGTGTGAAAGAAAACATTGTTTTCTTGATCCGAATTAAACTGTTGATCTTCTTTTCTTCCTTTCTGGATCTTAAAGAAGAACTGTTCTGTAAAACAGTTGTACTCTGTACATAACACTTTACATTTTAGTCACTGAAGTCACCACTGACTAAAAAAACTCAAAGATTTTGGTTCATTTATAGTGAACCACAGTGCTGTTTAAAAGTATTGGTACAGTTTAGGCTTCTTTGCATTCAGTTACATTACAATCACAATTGTCCATATAAAAGTCTCTTACAAGTCTTTTCTTTTCTCTTATGAAAGATGAAAAATGTCTGAATGCTGATGGATGCCAAACATTTGATATATTTATTTGGAAAGTACGGTAGTCAATATTTCTCTCCCACATGTATTTTTAAGCAGGCTTGTGTTGGTCTGTCACATTAAATATCCATAAAATGTGTTGAAGTTTGAGGGCATAACAAAATAATAAAATGATCAACAAGACTGAACACATGTTCAGTAAATACACATCAAGCAAAAACTACCTTAAATTAAACATGATAGAAAAAAGGTATATCAGGTATCCTTATTAAAAAGTACATTTATTTAAGCTAATTAATTGTACTCTGAAAAGTGCAAACAGACAGACACCCACAGCTGCATTAAAGGTTATTTAAATGCAAAATGTGTGTTTAAAAAAGTGGGAGTGGTTAATTTGAGTGACTTGCTGTATAAATTCAGCTGGAAGAAAAAAGATCTGTGAAGACAATTTTAGAAACGCAGCAGTTGTACTGTATTACTGCAGTGTTTAGATCTCTGAACATCATGCATATTTCATTCGAATCCCAGAAGGTTGTCAACTTGTGAGAAAACGCATAAAAGTTTCCTTTCATCTCTTCTACTCTCATGATCACAAAAAGTAAAACATTTAAAGTGAACATTTCCAAAGAAGACCAACAGGAGCTGCAGCCGCACTAAATAATTATCCAAGATCCCTCAAATAAAAACGTCAATCTCTACGACTGCAAAACATGGGGAAGCATTTCTGATTAGTGCTATTTAGAGGAATTTGGTTTTTCAAAAGTAAAACTGAATGTACAATCTGTCAAACAAGACATAATGGCTTTAACATGGGAGATATAGTTCATTACGGTGGAGCACAAATGATCTCTCCATTTCATTTTTGACAGCCTCCTAATTGATTCAATCAAATATATATTTGCAGCTATCAGCTCATCTGGCTGTGACTGACGATGCTGCGGTGGTTAAACCATCCATGGAAACAGTAAGGGAAGAAATGATGCTCTGTGAGCTTCAAGACTTTTTCTTTTTTCATTTTCAACCTCCCTTCACTTTGTAACAACGCCGTTGATCTTGGACCTGTAAAAAATTGAACCTGCTGTTTCCCACCTTTCACGGACACAGTATTCTCAGTTTGTGAGGGGATATCTATTATGCCTGCAGAGTAAAAGCCAAGGCATGGAGTATTAAACTGTTTCATCCAGTTAGCAACAAACGCTATGACACAGATCCACTCCTCAAAGCAAAGCTGATTAACTCTGCGCTCTATTAGGTATCAAAGGGATTTTTTAAAACTCTCTAAAGTTAAAAATGTTCATGTGAATCCCTCCAAGATCCTCACATTCTATCACACCCAACACTCTTCATGTCTCTCTTCATGTCAAGTTCATCAACAATTTATCATTAAACAGCCACATTTTAATGAGAAACCACTGCTAAACCTGCGTCACAAATTCACAGATCTGCCATAGAAAAATAACATTAATTTATCCTCTTATTACAGATTGATCAATAGACTGATTCCCACAGATGTTACAGGGACATATAAAAACACCTGCAAGGCTCTAACATGCTGAAACTTTACTTAAACTTTTTATAAAAAAAATGCTTTACTGACGTCAGCATGCTGGATTCTTGAAAGTGAAAGTGAAACTGACTGCATGAACTATTTTCTAAATTAATTAAATGAAATTAATTAAATCTGCAACCAGACAGTCAACTCTAATTTTATACTCCGTATTTTTGGGATGGATCAAAGTGAATGGAGACCATTAACGACACAAATCACATTATTTTTTCCAGTATTTCTACAAACACATGCCCCATTATCATCTCATTCACTTAGTAATTATTCTTGCCTCTAGCTCCTAAATACAGAAATTTCTCTCCTCTCATCAAGAAGCAGACTTGTACTCAGCAATAGTATAACTTCCGAAAACAACAATAACCTCCCTATTGTGCTAAAGTTTCTTAGCTTAACTTAGTTCTGAATGGAACAGGCAACATGTCCAAAAAACTACAAGACAAGCACAAGAAAAAGCCTCTTCTCATTGCTTTGCACAAATAATACTCTATTGCTAAATCAAAAGGTTTTGCTGACTGGTTTGACTTGGAGCATGCTGGCAGTTTGCAGCTGATGGAACAGACTGAACTCTTATTTTAAAAATGAAGTTTCATAGTATAAAACCAATATCAAAAAGGCCAGGTAAAGAGCTGACATCAGTTATTTGAATAAATGAAAGTGAGGCTTTATCTGCAAAAAGACAAAATGCTTTGCAGATCTACAAAATAATAAAAATGTCTGGAGATAAACGAGAAGCTTCAGAGTGAGTCCATAAAAATTTCTTAAATGCTTTTCCACCAACAGCCTCCAAAACGTTTGCTACCTGGAGGGCTGGAAATATTCCTCGAATGGATTGTGTATTTCAGGTTTAAAAAGCCCCAGAGGCAAAACCTCTTGCATTGATTCTTCCTTCATTTCATATAACTTTATACAGCTCGACTGCTTCTTTTTTCAAGCGACCAAACGTTTCAGGGGGGATGGTTAATGCGGTTGCACCACATGCTTCTGTTTGGATAAAATGTGATGGAAAGATGGGAGGCAATGAGCGGAAAAAGATCCAAACTCTTAAAAGTTTAGGTTTCTATCAAAACAGAAGAGCACAGAAAAATCGAGTTATCTTATCGCGACAACAACTTTACAGACGGATGTATTTTTGATTAATGAAACACCTTAACCACAGATACAATCCATCTGATATTGGAGCCACTGGCAGATGGATCATAGTAAGATTAAATAAAAAACTTATTATGTGCAGCTGGTGAGCTTGATGAGCGTTAAGATAAAACTGTCAGCTAAACTTACAGAAATGCCAATAAAACATAAGAGGATGTAATATTACACGAGGTCCAGCAGTCAAATCAGGTCCTTGTCCTGCCAGGTGCTGTCTTTTTTTTCTTTTTAAACTCATCTGTCTATTTTCTGTTCAGATTGAGGTAAAAAAAATTCTGATGATTTTCTCTGACATCTTGACATCTGGCATCCGCAATGTCACAGCTTGTCAAAATTTTAAGAGAAATGACAACCGCTTGATTCTTCCTTAAGGTATTTCTAGGCTCACCTCAAATGCTTGCACAGAAGGTATTTTTAGATCTTACTAAAATAAAATTGTTCCCCTGCTTAAAATAGACCTCTCACTCTCACTTAATTCTGAATATTCCTCAAGACACGAGACAAGTAAATAATTATCCTTGAATACATGCGGCTCCATGCAACTCATCCATGTGAGAATGTATAATTTTCCTTTTGAACGGATTTTGCATCATTATTCCATCAGACAGCTGTGACTTTACAGAATGTTTCACAGATGCCCTGCAGGATTACGACAATCAGCGTGTGCGCTTTGAATGTTACCACAATCATGAAAATCTGTGCAGCTGCCAGCTTTGTCCCAGTTCAGTGCTAGTATCAAGAACAAAGTTAAGATGAGAGCACAAAAGGCTGTGTTTGAATTATTGGTGTGTAAAACAAGGTGCAACAGATGTTCTTTAGCATTTACAGACCATAAAATATAATATTTACAGCCGGTCTTGCATGAGAGGAGGGATTCAAACAACAAAACCAGGCGAGTTAAAGTTCAGACATAAGTAATTCTGACTCATCACTGGAAACGACAACATTGGTAAACTTTAATGCGAAGCGGCAGTCAATGCAAGCCGCATCTCTACTCAAACTTTAGACCTGCCTGTCTGTGGTGGCAGAAGGCTGCAGGACGTGCTGATGCTCTGACTCAGATCGTCGAGGTCTGGTTTGGGATCTGGGCTCAGAGGCACAGACAGGAAGTGGTTGAGGTTGATGGGATGCGTCTGACTCTGAGCCAGGCAGGGCAGGCTGCGGCGAGACGGCTTCAGGCTCTTCTCCTTCAGGATCTCGCTGATGCTGGTGTGCATGCCTGAGGAGGGAGGGAGGGAAAGATGCAGAAAGGAAGTTAAAATAAGTCTTTCTTTGTATCTGTGCTTGTTATTTCTCAATTCTTCCATTTGAGCAAAGAAAGAAAGAGGATAAAATAAATGTCCTCTTTTATTTTGCAGATAAACCACATCGGTAATATATACTTTAAAGGAAAAAAAAATAAATCCAGCAAATCTGACACAGAACTGATATTTCTCTGTGACTTTATAGCAAAACAGCGTGTTAAAAACCAAGACATAAACATAGATATTAAAAGGAACATGTAAATTAAATAGTAATAAAATGTTCTCAATGGCCATGACTTGTTAGATACCAAGCTCTAAGTGTTAGACGCCATGCTCCAGATTTTCCAACTGGATGCTTTAATAAGTAGGACATGTTTGGTCAGACACTGGAGGGATTATATAACCACAGTGATGGTGTGAACAGAGACCACCAACCAGGTTCGCTTAACTGTAGGCTGTAATAGAGGAATCTTTGCATCAAGAAGAGATAAAGTGAAAGAAAATGTCAACTTTGGCAATAAAAGTTGTTAAAACTGTTTTTAAAATGTGTAAATGTCCTAATCAACTTTCAGCCACAAGTTCTGTTATTATTATTCTTTAAGTAATTTCCAGGTAGAAGGTTTTGAAGTCTTTTCACAAGTAATAAGTAACAAAGTGATTCTACCTTCCTTTCACTTTTCAGTCTTTGGTTCTCTACCAATATACAGCTCTGGAAAAAAATGAACATTAAGAGAGCACTTTATAGGTATATGTCTGAGTAGAATCAACATTGTTCTTTTATTCTATGAACTACTGACAACATGTCTCCGCAATTCCAAACAAATATTTCGTATTTATTCGGAGAAAATGAGAAGTGGTCAAAATAACAAAAAAGATGCAGAGCTTTCAGACCTCAAACAATGCAAAGAAAACAAATTCAGATTAATTTCGAAACAGCAATACTGATGTTTTAACTCAGAAATCAGTATTTGGTGGAGTAACCAGGAGGTTTTCAATGGGGTTCAGTGACGTTTACTCTGGACGTTTTTCAGAGCTGCAAACTGTTTCAACATGAGAAAATATTATTTTCTCTGTATTTTGTTGTTGTTTTTAATTATGTTATGAAATGTAACATAAATTCCAGCATTTATGTTTTAACCAGTTTTTATTTTT
Source organism: Poecilia mexicana (assembly GCF_051168715.1). NCBI lineage: Eukaryota > Metazoa > Chordata > Actinopteri > Cyprinodontiformes > Poeciliidae > Poecilia > Poecilia mexicana. The sequence goes on from NW_028263375.1 coordinate 10,146,385, forward strand.
TACTTAACTGAAACATGTCCAGATTACTTTTTCAACGGTGGTTTATTTTTGTCTTAATATATTTATTTTTCTCTATCATACCTCCACCTTTTTGTCTTCTAATTTATGAGTGCATTAAATCTATTCGGTATTCCAGAAACTGCACCCGCAGTAAAGTAGTAAAGGTCAATAAAATACTAAAAAACAAAAAAAGTTACACTGACTAATTGAAAGCCAATCAGATGAATCATCAGAATTATTCTGAACACATGCAGCCAGAAAAATGTTTGAAAAACACTTGAAACCTCTTCAGCCTCTAATCCACTCAGCTCAGTGCAGAAGCTGAGTGTTTGAGTGTTTAATATCAGCCAGACAGTTTTATGAAAAAGTAAAACTTTATAACTAAATTGTTCCTTGAATCAAGCAGCTGCTGCCAATGCCCAAATGCAAGCGCAAATTCAGCAACTTGATGAAACATACCATCCACTAATGTTTATGTATTCACTTTGCAGCTATGACAATGTGTTTAGGAGTGCACATTTTGGCAATGAATTAAAACCACTGAAGTAAGAACTCCACACACCGCGCTACCTCACTGCAGTAATCAGTTTCTCTGTTTGGTCTTGCTGAACCTGCTAGAATAAATCCATAAAAAAACTAAGTTTTATTTTATTTTGCCAATATAACACTTACTCACTTATCATGTTTTCCAAACAAGCATAAACAAATCAATAAAAAATAAATAAATATAAGAAAGTGAGTGAAAAAGAAAAGTGTGAAACCCCTTCAGACACCAAGCAGTCCACCCGTTTTATGAGCTCAGTGGCATTAATGTCCATCCTTCACAGAGCAATGCATTAACACCATCAGCACATCCGCTCCATCAAGCCGCATCCTTCAGATAAGCAACATAAAGATGGATCACTACACATACTTACTAATTCATGGCATTGAAACACGATGAAATGTAGCATCAGATACATTAAACTGAATCCATGCATGCTGAATTTTCCTTTTAAGTCATAATCTAGAAGGTTTGGGTTCTATTTTTGAGTTCTGCACCATGTTGGTTTACTCAAATTACACGCTTTACCTAAAATCTGCTTCCCTCCTGCCTGCTTTTGGGTCCTACATCAGTTTAACTTTTGACAGAGAAGGTATTATTTGACAGGACATCTTTGCTACTGAGAAAAGTAGCAAGTATGGCCTCATTTATTTGGTCTTTCACCTCATCATGCCTTCACATACAGTTGTCCTGCAGATCAGATAAGATGCATTTAGATTTAAGCTATTGCATTACACGGTCCTTGTTTTATTAATGCAATTTAAGGTTATTTAAAGGTTGTTAGCAGTGATAGAGCAACAGAATGATATTGAGTCTGGTAGATATTGGAACAATTCAGAGGCTAATTACTGCGATAAGCATCTTCCGTTTCATTGATCTTGACCTTCAAGTAAAGCTGCAGCTTCAGTGCTGAAGTTCAGAATATATATTCATAAAATGAAGCCTCCCTCCCCTTCCTAAAGGGAACGTGACTTATTTTCATCCCAATTCCCTCCGCAGCTTTTTAGAGACAGACCACTGAAACATGCATTTATAATTTACTCCTAATACCCCGAGGTGCCAGCGCCGCTAGCTGCACAATAACTCATTTTCATGACAGTCGTCTACATGGGGTTTCCCCAAACTGCCGGAGGAGAAAAGAGCCGGTTAAAGATGAGCCTGAAAGCCCGGCGGCCATTTATTTCCTGAGCGGCCCCACAGACATTAAACTAATGTGAGACATAGCTCACAATGAGAAAGTCAAAAGAAATGAGGTGGACCGTTAATGTAAGCTAGAGCTACAATCCACTTGTATGAATTTAAAATTCTGATGAGTAAATGAAATTCAAAAATCTTATTTAGCGTAACAGAAACAGCAGGAGTAAAGAAATAATAACTGATTGTGTTTGGCTTCCATTAGATCATGCTTGAAACATGCTTGAAACATGCTAGCTAATGCAAGAATTAGTTGCAGCCCAGTTCAAAAAGTATCTCAGCCTCCATCATCAGCATGGTGAGCTGAGTAAGAGACAAAGAGAGGATGTTCTGGAGAGAGCTGGAAAGCATCACAGTCACTGATTTCTGAGCCCTACTTAGTGAGAGTTGAGCTGGTTTGCTACTTTATAGGAAAATAATGAAATATTCCACCAGTAAGGATTACTCTAAGCTAATAAGATCATATGAGTTAGCAGCGAAACCAGCAAGTTCAACCTGAGCAGTTATTTCTCTAAAGGTTTTTTGGCAAGTACGAAAGGACTAAACCACCTTTGTACATGACACATTTTTAGAAGTCAAACAAAATACGAAAGTTTTCTTTAAAATGTAGATCAAAGTGAAAACTCTCACTTTCTACATTTATAATATTCATAAGTTTTCTGTAATGAGCCACAATTGAAACACTCGGTGTGCATAAGACTGGAATGATGCTGTCATAAACATGACATAACACCTGTTATAAACATGAAGGAGTCTTCATGACTGGTTATGACTGTTGTCATCAAGGGTCACTCGGTAAATAATGACACTTGATGCAAAGTTGTACCAAAATTTGCATTAAAAGTCAAACTTTGCATTAAAAGTGTCATTATTTATTCATAAGCATTCACGAAGACTCCTTCACGTTTCTAACAGGGTTTATGTCATGTTTATAACATGTTTTATGTCAGTCTTAGTCATACAACTTCAAATGAAGTGTTACCTAAAAATGTTAACTCAAACTAAATCTGAAGCTAAACTTTATTTTCACATAGCGACATACAAGGCAGCTGTAATTTTCTAGTGCATTCACACAGAGTACAAAAAGAATTGCCACTGCAGTAAACACAACTTTCATCTGGCAGCTGCAGCAGAACTGCTACAACAATGCAGTACTGTAATGCAATTACCTGAATTGTGAGGATTAGCGTTTTGAAGAATATAAAGTAACACACAGCACATAGAAAATGGGTCAGGCAACGAGAGATCATGTCAAAACACTGATACGCAGCATAAAGTATGGCAGGTGCAGCTAACTATGTTTTCACCATTATTTTTTTAAAGATTTATGAGATATAGTGAGTTTGTTGTGTATGTTTGAGAACAGAAGTTTAAACAGATAATTAAATAGCTCAGAAAAGCAGCCAATCGAAGGACGTCCCCAGTGCCGGCTGCATTACAAACATTTGGGCGTTAAGTACATTCAGTTGCATTATTTCAGGAAATTTAATTAGGTCCAATATTTTCGAGTCAATACTGAGCAGTGGCCTCTTAAGTAACAACTTAAAAAAGCAACAAACTAATTACTGACCATAAGCAGTGACATTATAGAAAGTGAAGACTTCAAGGTCGTGTTTGCGACTCTCCGTGTCAACAGAAAACTGTTTTACTGTCTCACAAAGCAGTGAACTCTGCTGAAGCTCTCTGTGGTTTACTTTCTAAAAGATTTGTTTCTGGAAGTCTAGTTTACCTCCACTGTGCTCGTAAGTGGGAGCTACCTACGTGTCATATAACACACACCTCTAACGGTTCAGATAATCCCAGCAGACGTAGGCAAAGCTCGACAGGTCTGCGATGACACAAGAGGATTGAGGAAGCTAACAGGACTGTGGTGCTGTTTGTTGGTCCCAGTGGAAACAGGAAGGTGTTGGTCTTGTTACAGCTCACAGGATCGGTGGCTGTTACATGGTAATAGCCATCTGATAATCAGAGCTTTGTCTCCGTGGCCTCATTTCTTCATCTGAACTCTTCTACCAGAGCAGCAACACTCTGAGAACGGTGCATTAAAGGGTTCATTAGTTCTGTATTTAATCTGTCAGTGCTGTGACTAAAACAAGTTTATGCAGGGAATAGTAATCGTCTGTGTGAGCTGACCTGCATCTACAAGCAGGATTTCGTATGGGATTCAACGACTGTCAAAAGTGTGGGACATGAGGGTAAAAAAAAATAAATTCCTAACATTCCTTACATTAACACAAGACAAATTCTAAATGCGTTGTATATCTGCAGATGCTGCAGGGTTCATGGGGTTTCTCTGACCCGCAAGAGGAACAGAGCAAATATTTCCATCAGTGAAATCTGTCACATGTACAGCAATGAGAATAAAACAATGTCTAAGTTTATAAATATCCAAAACTCAACTTGGAAATCTAACAAAAGCACTCCGTTATCTATAATCCAAATTTTAGTGTATGCATATATGACAATGTAGATGTTGTTTAGACAGATTTTAAATTCTAAAAGGTTTTATCTGATCACCTCAGCATGCCGAATGCTTGAATTATTCTGCAAATATTTATTTTACCACTTGGGAACACTTACTAGCTGTGCATAAAGCTACAACATTTTAGGTAGTTAATATACATTTAGTAACAGAATAGAATGAGCCAGAATTGTCACAGCAAAAGTAACTTTTCTGTCAGGAAAGACAACATAAAAGCACTTTACAAAATACCAGCATGTCATATGCAACTCATACACATATGTTGGGATGCTACACAAAATGTGCTGCATGTCTTTATAAATAGACCAAAGTAAAAGTTTGTTTTTGATACATAAGTGTCTTGTTATGAAATAATGTTGCAGCAGCAATAGTTTGACTGGAGTTCATGAAACCTCCTGATACGAGGAGTTGGATGAGCTTCAGGGAAGGTTGTGATTGATTTCCCAGTTATTCTGCGATAATAAGATAAAATAGATTCTGTTGTTTCTTACATGCTTTGTAAATTATGTTGTATTTCTCATATGTGAATCTCCTGGCTTAATTTAGCTGTCATGACAAATGTAAAAATAGCAACAGATTCTGTTTATTCGGCTTCATTTTTGTTCAATCAGATGCTTTTGGTGTATCCCTGATGATTCCTTTGTTCTTATCTGCCTGGTGCCTACTGCCAATCTGGTGGAAGAACACACATTTATTTAATATACAGAAAACTTTCATTTTATTCAGAAGCTTTTAAAATACTGCCAGAATCAGAAAAACAATCCTAAAACGATTCAAAAATCTCAAGCAGTGTAAGAACTTAGGCAAAGAAGAAGAAGTCGCACACAACGAATTCAGGTCACTGGGTTGTTTCCCATCATGCCTTGTATGTTTTCTCACCCAAAACTTTAATTATTCATCTTTGTTCAGCTTGCAGGACTTCAAGAGACACAGTTTTAATCTAAAAAGCCATCACCATATGCACTTTGTTTTAAAAAAATATATCTATTTCTGTCCTAATCTAAAGATTTGAATGGTTTCTTGTTTATAAGACGTAAAATAAGAAACTGCTCCTCCCAAAAGGAGCCGATACTAAAAGATCCAGTTCCAGTGTGATTCTAATGTCTTTATTTGCTCCTATCTTGTTAGAAACCCAACATAAAAGCAAAGTATCAGCTTCCAGATATGTTCGTCTTTATTCCAAACTTATCAAGACTTGAAAAAAGGTAAAAGCAAATGTTATACTTTTCAAATCAATCCAAAGATTTTAAAGAAATCTGGACACTTAATACTAAAAATTTAGCTTCTGACATCTTAGAAGCGACAGTTTTTGCACAACCCTAACCCTACCCTATCAGGAGATATTTTGTTTACAGCTGAGCCATTTTTTGCACCAGTTCATTGTCTTCGCGGCCTCCAACTCCACGATTTGACCTGAACAGAGAGATGCAGAACCAGTGAGGCTATATTTCATGTGTTGCATTAAGTGAAAAGAGTCCAGTGATGGATGGCGACATGTCCAGATTGTTCCCTGGCTCCCCATCTGCGACAGCTGGGACGGTTCCAGCCCTCCTTCGACCGTGATGGAGTAATGCAGCTACACAGAAACAACGGACAGATGAACTGCCACTTTATCTTTACATTTTGCTTCAGCAATGCCTGATGTTAAAGCGCTCCATAAATAAAGTTAATGATGATGATAATGACTTGCTAGAGTTCAAACTGTGCACCAGAAAAGACAAAGGAGGGGATTTAATCGACTTTGTTGCTGCTTGGGACAGATGTGCCGCTTTGAGAACAACTGGGACTTTAACCCATCCCCGTCGCTCCTGCTTACAAAGAATCAGCATTTTTCAAGCCAAATATGCTTTTGTCAGACTCATTAACAAAAAAGCTTCAGCATTAGGCTAGACAATTCTGATTTACAGTTACAGAGTGATGAAAATTTTGACTGTCATTCTGCTCCACTCCCTTCCAGTCCCACTATTAGGCCAGCTGCCTCGCCTGCAGATGCATTGTGCGAGCAGTTGGAGGGGTTTTTTATCCTCCACCTGGCAGCACATCAAAGACCAAAGAGCTCGGTTCACATCAAGTGCTAAGTGCAGCATTTATCATCCGCTGAATATTCAACTGCTGCTTTTTCCTGCACAATTAGTTCTCAAGTTGAACCGGAAACAAATGAATATTGATGCTCGGTGGAAAAATGGAAAGATTAAAATCCTGTCCTAATTGTGCTCATCTTGTCCAATCTAACAAGCAATCTGGTGTTAATACTGCAAACAAATGATTGGAAAAAGAAATGATTTGTGGAAAAGGCCCCCCAAAACATTCTGGCTGCAGGAATAATGATCGCGGTTTGGCTTATAATTCACCTAAAGTCGGATTTTCTGTGGAGGAGGAAGGATTATTAGATTTTCCATTTATAACCAAGAAAAACAAACCCAGTGTGACCTGAGCTGACCCACAGGGAGAGTCTACAAACAACAACAGAATAAACCTTTTCAAAGTATTTGATCATTTACAACATTTAAGTTGCTCAAGGCAATTTGAAAATAGATCCTAAGAAAACCACCTGCAGAACCAGCTTTCACAAACTGCCTCATGTTTGGATTATTTTAAGCTAACTGAAGTTTTTATTTCAAAATCTGATCTTTTTTTATTTCAGCTTTACAGAAATGTTTCATCACGTCCTACACAGTCATAGGGAAGAGAACAGAACTGGAGCCACACACAGCATGGGCGTTGTGTTTTGTGAAAAAGGAGCCCCTACCAAGTACAAAGTAGATGTAATTTATAGCACATCTACTTTTTAGTATGCCAATAATTTTGTGATTGATATTTGGTCCTACTTAATACTCAGCTTTTTTTCCTTTTTTTATTTTCATTAGCTGTAAGTGATAAACCTTTGTGTTTATTGCTGCACTGAATCTAATGATTGGATGAGAAACCAGATTTGTGTGACTTGCAACTTTAGCATACATCAATTAATGAGAGCAGCATGAGAATCAACATTATTTTAAACTCTCCCATATTCAGTCACTGTAGCTGCAAAGTGACTTCATAAAGTTAAAAATGGCCCATAATCCCAAACGCAGCGCTGTTCTTGGCTCACTGTCACCAGACAGCCTGGCCGTAAACACACCTCAGAGCAGATGGCACGTTTTACCCGTGATTTAGGATCAGATTATGCAATCCTGGCACAACCACTGGGTTGCATCATTTGAGGAGATTAAACATCTTCATTTCCCTTTCCCATCTGCAAGTCCCTCCCTCTATTACCACGATACCACCTCCCATCGCCCCTCATGGCCACAGATGGTTAACAAAGCCCCTCTGCTGTCAGTATTCTGAGCTCTTCATAGGCGATGTAAACCACAAAGTTCAAAAGGGATTGTTTTGGTCCAGTGATGCAACCAAGTAGAAATATATCTTTGCTGAGTCTGTCGTTTTCTTATATCCTAGCAACAAAACAATCACAGACCCTTTGAGAGTCTGTGACTGCTATCAGCTCTTAAAAGTGTAAAAACTGGTAGCTGCACACACACTGGGAAAAACAATCTCCATTGTTTGTTCTTTTTTAATACTTTTGGTTTTGGATGATCATCATATTCCTCATTATATTCCCCTTTTCAAACTGGTGACCAGCTAATACCAATAATAATAATATCATAAAGTCGGTGTCCATAAAACCAACTGCCTGATTGCATAAGAGGCCAGGTGGTCTGAACTGGACACAAACTCTGAGAACTACTGTTTTATGAAAGAACAAATCAAATTTTTAACAAACTATAACATTTGATCTCTTTAAAGGGCAGAAATTCTGTGTGGAGGAATGAACAAACATTAGGTTGAATATAATACATTTTCACTGCAGATAGATTTTTCAGTCTCTGTGAGTCCATCAGATGAAAGAGCAAGGGAAACTTTCTGCAGCAACAAACTGTGCTGTACAGCAACCCATCTTGAATGACGGGGATGAAACTGGCAATCTAGAACAGACTTCCTCCAGCTGCCTGGTCAAACTGAGTAATCAAGGATCAAATGGAGGCCTGAAAATGACAGTTATCATTGCAGCACTGCAAAAATAGCACAGACAAAAACATGCAGCAGCCTTTATATCACATGAAACAAAGTCTCAGAGTCCTCTTGAACCATTTGGACGAAGTTTCTAACAGACAGTACTGAACACAGGAATCTCAGCCATCTACTTGGTAACTCATGGGGATGGCAGCACTGTTACCCCATGAGGATGCAGACAATTAACAGAGACACACAGGAAGCCGTGAGCAATTATTTCCAATCCTTTCAGTTCAGATTCTGTGGTGAAGAGTCTAGATGTCAAATGTTTTCAAAAGCTGATCTGATTCAGTCTTCTTTAAGAACTATAACTGGCATCTTTCAAAGTATTTATTTCTAGCCTTCCTCCTCTTAGCAGTCTGTATCAGTATATGAGGAGCAGACAAAATCACTCCTTGTGTCCTGGAGACCAGATGCTAAAAATTTATTTTTAGTTTTATTCCCAAACAAAGGCAGAATTATTATATTTCACGTTTTTAACTACCTTTGGCATCATTAATTAACAACACTCTGTGTATTATCCCTATGTAGTTTCCCTATGCTATTGAATAGCATAATTATTTGTGCTTTACAAATACACTTTGCTTCCTCTTGAAAATCCTTCCTCATATTGAGAGTAGCTAATGCTCAGTCTTCTTCCCACGATAACAACTCCCACACTGAGGAGTGTTGTTTGTGCTGCCTGCTCGCACTTAAATGTTGTCTATTCACAGTTTTAAAGATATGAACGTTTGGAAATCTTCTGAATCAAGTCGCCATCTGATTCTCACTGCATTTCTACTGAGAACTTTTCCATGATTTCTCAAAGTGTGATTGAACTGAACATGTGACGGTAAGATAAACTCCATCTTTGAAACAAGTGTTATGGCTTCAAGGAAAGCAAGCCTGGCATTTAGCTTTAGTAAGACATCTAAGTTTGAAATGGAAAATAACACAATAAACTGGCATATTTGAGTTTACAGTTTTATTTTATGCAACAAAGCTGACCTGATCGCATTTTTAGACTTGCCTCTCGCTTTATACTGATCAATTTACCGATTTTTTTAATTTCTGAAAGCTTTTCCACATCAACACATTTTCAGATAGACCCTTTTCATACATTGTCCCTGATCGACTTTAAGGAAGTGCAGAATCAACTTAGAATTTCGCTTTAAGAGGATTTTTGCTGCCAAAAGCTCGTTCCTTTCTCTTTCCCTTTAACGGGGCACTCAGCAATTATGAAATTATTGAGCATCCCTCCTGCCCCGTTGTAAGACTTTCACATTAATCTGATCTCATCTGCTGCAACATGTTTCCTGTGGGCTGGACTGAAGACAGGAAGGGACTTAGTCTGAGCTTTAAAATTAATAAGTTGCGTTATTCTCTGGAACGTCAACAAGATAGAAAAAACAATGCTAGAAGAAAGCTAATTTAAAATCTGAATAAAGAGAAGCATCAGATTGTTGACTCAAACCAAATTAAATCACTCCTTGTGTGGTTCTGTGTGCATATGGGTCACCAGGAGTTTGATAAAAAAAAAAAAAAAGAAAGCAGTGAGAAAAGTGAGCAAAAGGAGAAGAGCTAACACCCTCAGCAGGCTCAGTCACGAGCAGATCAGCTTCTTCTCCTGGGAAGCCAGAAGTCTTTCTAACACCTCGACCGCATGCATAAACACTCCCTGTTTATCAGCTTGAGTCATCATTAAAAACACAAACCTTTTCTCAACTATCCTCTAATTTTAGACAGCCAGGAACAGAAAGGACTCAAGTAGGACTAATTCTCTCCGAGGAATTGTGTTTCTGGTTTAAAGATCAATACAGGCCTCACGTGTAATCGAGCTGCGATGGAGACGGTTCGGATGGGTTTTTACTTACAAACTGGATCAGGTTTACACTGAATCTTAACACAAAGAAAAATTTCACACGTTTTGTCATGTTAAAACAATAATATCTTATTTTTCCTGGCTGATATTGATTTTCATTTGTCTTGGATGTCTTTCACCTTCTGGTTTTGACTAATTCTTTTGACTGAGGTGATAGTTTTGATTTTAACAGAAGACAAAGCAATGGCAATGTTTTGCTACTCTAAAAAGCATTCACACCCTTGAGACTTATTTTGCACATTTTATGGACTTTTAATTGTTCTCTCTCAACAATTTCTTCTGCTATTTATAACTTTCATAGTCTTTAAAATATGTTTTCGTATTTAGAATTTATATTCCTGCCTTTTTAAATAAAATTACAGTTTAACTTACATATGTTTTTTAATCAAATACTGCTTTTCTAATCCTTTAAACTGAGTGCATTATCAATACTGCAACTATATTACACAATTTTTGCAAACAAATGCTTCCTACTGTCTTACTTTTACAAATACAATAAAGAATTTGAAAATAAATATTTTTAATAGAGAGCCATCTAAAAAGATATTTTTAGATGTCCACATTTCTCACACTATGTCTGTGTTCCTGCAACACTTCAGGAACCAAATGTCTCAGGGTTGGAAGTTCTCAGGATTTTTACTTCACTTCAGATCTCATATAATTTATCCTCATCCTTTCAGATTAAAGCATTTCCACAGCATTCAAGAAGGAAATTAATAGTTTTCAAGTTTTTAGCTGAATTTTATTGAATAGGAAAAGTGCATCAAATCGTAGCTTTTCAGTATTTTACATGGTGATCTCCAATTTGAGCTGGTCAAATAAAATTAGTTGTCTGGTTGGTTGTGCTGCCTTTTTATCTTTTATTAATGTTTTTTTAAAGGAGCTGAGCAAAAATGTATTTTTCTTTCAACTGCGCAAAATGAATCAATGAGTCTATAATACAATCAGTAAAATTTCTGTCAGAACTGAAATCTTTTGCAAAGAAAGCTTCTTCTTTATATTCAACACAAACTACTCTTGCATCTCAGAGGGTTGAAACAAAACCCACCAATGCTCAAACTCTGCACTTAATTCAATATTTCTAAATCTTTGGCGTTAGTTATAAAAGTGCATCATATAGACCATGAAATTTTCTTAGATTTAACATATTCTGAGCAAATGTACTATGTAGAAAGTGGCACAAAGATCACTTTAATTCTAATATTGACTTTATTAAAATCTGATCAGTGTAGCATTAACTACTGGATAATTCAGAGCGCACAGAAACGGGCTTCATCCCAGGAGAAGGACCTTGCGAAGCGTCCAACTCTGCGTCACACTCACCAAGTACAGACACCACCAGCTTGAAAACTGTTCATCACGGAGAGAAAAGTCAGTCCCCAGTTTGAAACAGAACTACATATCCCCCCCCCCCCACCCCACAAAAAATAAATTAAATAAAAATGAAAAAAATAATAAAATAAAATAAACCATGACAGAAGCGACCAACCTTTCTGCTGCTTGAAGGACTGGATTGAGCCCGAGTGGTGCACCATGGCGGCTCCTGGTTGGTCTCCAGCGTATTTAATCAAATTCCCCGTTTGGAAGAGCTAAACTGCAGAACGCATGGGAAACTGCGGAGGGAACCCGTGGAGGTGTCAGCTCGTCTTCCATCCTGCTGAAACGATCTCACGAACGATGCGCAAACACCAGCAACACCTGTCTCAGCTCCGCACGCTGCTGCTCCCTCCTCCCTCCCTAACCACGTCCTCCTCCTCTCCTCCGACCGCCACCATTCACGGCTGTTGTCATGGCGACGGCCGGCAGGGGAGGTCCTGAGATGAACGCGTCCTCCTGCGTCCTGATTTACTGACTCTAGACGCTAAGCTGCGGGAAATTACCGGGGCAGCGCGTCTTACGCATAAAAACAAGGGTATGTTCATTGATTGACTCGTCAGTCAACCTCAGTGTTGGATGTCAGACATCCACAGGGTTACATGAATAATAATAATAATAATAATAATAATAATAATAATTTGGTCTACTTCTTTTTAAGCATCTGCTGTGTTTCTAATAATTGCCGTAGAAAGATCAAGCAATCTAAAAAGAAGTCATAAAATATTTTATGTTTCCTTCGATTTCCCTCGCGCACAGTGTGATCATCCAGTAGTTTATTTTTTTCACTAAAAAGATAAAAACTGACAATAAAAACACCGCTGTGTATAATAAAGTATAGCCTTTCCATTGCCTTGCTACTAATTCCGCTTGATTCTCATCTCTTTTCAGTGCTCCACAGCGGATTTCTCTCATTGGACTCAATTTCTGTGGTTGAATTTCAGCAGGGCCAATCAGCTAAAAGTAGGAGGAGTTGTGAATGATAATATTTTTTGTAGTTTTAGAAATGTAGTTACTGGTTTCACAATTGGTGACTGTATGATGTTTATTTGAAGATTTTACGTTTTCATGATGTAAAGCACTATCAACTGACCTGTTGCTCAAATACATTTAATTGTCTTGACTGATAGCCTTGTCTGCATGTAATCTTAGCAATGGCAACAGAGGAAGTGAATGAAGACAGTTGGTATTGGCCTCTCTTCCAAATATTGAATAAAAATGAACAGCCATCTCCTTCAGGTCTGCATTTTTCCATAAGCAGAGGAGGGTATTGATTACAGCTCAAGCTATTTCTGATAAGCTTCGTGGCATCAAACTGGTGCCCTACGTTCCTCACGGCCAAACTTTACTGATTGGGTAAAATTTTAACCTTCAAAAGAGTCCGTGCCTCCTGCAACAATCATTTGTCAATAGCCAAAGTCCAGACATTCTTCCTGAAGCAAAGCATAGAACAACAGGATGATTTCTATAGGCTAAACAAAGTATTTATAGTGCAGGACTCCTCAAAATACAAAAGCTATTCAAAAAGGTCGCTGAAGAAAGAATCAGATATTCTGCTTTCTGTCTATTTGAGTTGATTATTTCACAAGACGGCACATTAATTGAGCTGATGATGACGGAAAAATATGGCCGCCAAACAGCTTCTGACAGATTTTGACACATATTCTGAAGCATTGGAGTCTGTCGTGTTGAAGGCAGAGTCTGACTCCAGTGACTAATGCTGTGATTTATGTGATGTTGGATAGCATCGCGATGACAATAACGATTGTTGCTGGAATTTAAATCAGCAAATGTCGTTTTCTCCTCTTGAATCACCGTAAACATTTACAAGCTTCTTCAGAGACACTGAATGCAGTTTGAATTTATACTACCTTAGATCACCCAAACAACTCTGCCAAGTGAGGGGATTATTTTTCTTACTTCTCCCCGGTGCAGAGAGTGGATTTATGTTGATTGTGTAGGCAGAAACCTTTACAATCCAAAGAGATGTTTTTGCATTTGCTCCTGCTAAATAAATTTGTGTACTGCTATAAAACCTGACTCCTAAAAAATAAACATCCACCATATAAAATGGGTTTGGCTCGAAGTATAGTGGTTTGAAACAGCAAGAATGAACTTGTAGAGAAAAAAATAAAACATTTTGTTGAATAGAACTTTACTTATAAAACATGAGGAGGCAAAACACAAAATATGGCAAAGCAAAAATTGATGAGCCCATGTGCTATTATTGTGAGTGGGTTGTGAAACTCTAGAAATATTGCAAGAAAGCACCGATATATATAAAAAACAGAGCTCAGGTCTACGTTGGTTGGCCTGCAGATTCACAACTAGCTCCAGAGCAGCAGGTTGTGAACCCGTATTATAGGCTGAGCTCCAGGTCTATACCGCTACAGGAGAGAGAAAATCTGGTAGGATTGGACTTATTATTACAAATCCTAGTGATTATTTTCAGCAGAAAACATTGTTGGAACTTGGGAAAAAAAACATCCTACTGGAATGCATCAAGCAAATCGTACGGTTTATTTTATGACTTGGATGGGAATGATCACCATGGAGCTTTTTAAATAAAAATCTGACTATTTTAGTCTGGTAGCCCGAACCAAACTGTGTCCATGTGTTTATTGCTAACAGATTTTCCTGAAATCCATGCAGTGTTTGCAAATACAGTTCCAAACATTTTACTGCAGCCATGCAGAACATGAGTAAAAGCCTTTAATGGATGAATCTAACTAAAAAGGATTTAAACCAGAAGAAAAATACAAATGGATGAACTCAAACAAACCTGGATCGGTTGAGTTCACAAGAAGCTTTATTTTGGGAGGGTAGATTGTATCTTAATGTATAATAATTTACAAAACTGCTAAGAAATAGAAACACTCATCATGACACATTGCACATCTGCAGCAAGTTTGACTGATTACAGAATAATCTAACGGCGTTAATCTGAAAAAGTTCTTCATAACCTGCAGCCACAGTCGCTGCATTTACATTACAAATGCGTTCAAAACTTAGCTGGCATTGCGCCAGTGTTGCAAAAACACAATTTTGCAATTGTGGTGTTCCTATAAATTAAGAAATATATTGTCAAACTCACATTTGTAATATGTAATAAGTAATTAAAAAACAGGTCAAGCCATCATCCTCCTACCACTTCCTGTCTTCTTTGTCTTTTCCGCCAGTAGTAACATCCAGTTGTTGATCACATGACTCGTGTGATGCAGAAAAAGTGCTCGCATTGCAGTTTTGCAAAAATACAATAATTGTGATACAGCCAAAAAAACCACATTACCTTGAGTTTTTTTCAAAATTATGTTCATATTTCTAATTTGTTCCATTTTTAGGACAATGGTAATGCAGCTGGTGATCACAAAAATTAAATAAAAGAAGAAGAAGTCAAATAGTGGACTTTTTTTCTGCCCAAAGAGGGTCTATATTCACCTTGGCAGGCCTTTAATGTAGGGTTGTAAGGAAAAGTCAGAGCAATCAATAAAAATCACTGCTTCAGCTGCAGGATTCACACAGCTCAGCTGCTGACGCCCGCTGCACACTGCTGCAGAGGCAGGGGTTCCCTGGTTTGACGATAAATAGTGTACGAGTCCCCAAAACAGAAGCTGAGCACAACAGCTTTTGGTTTATATGGTTGAAATAAAGTTTCATTATCCCAGATTAATACCTGCATGGCTGCTAATTGTCAGGCTTGTTGTGAGCCAGTTGAACGCAGAGCAAACACACTGAGCATTGTTTATTTGATTAAGTTATAGTGATTTACTGCTCAGCTTTGTGATTGTCAGAGTTGTTTAAATTGATGGTTTATTTCACTGGTTTATTTGGTGGTGTTATTTATTTATTTGTCAGGATAACATATGTCATCAATTTAACAATTTACTTCCCTTTTTGACACTTTATATCTTTTATGCTGGACACTAAAGAATATGAGATTGGCTGCATTCCATTTATTTATCAACCAACAGACAATATAGGAGAAATAATTCATCCAATCTGCAAAGCCACGAGGTTTTATTTCAGAATCAGCTGCAAAGGAAGTTGCAGCTCCTCATCTGAGACCCATAAGTGTTGCACTCTTCACATTGTTTCTGTGTAATCAGTCCAGTCTTTGCCACAGTGACTGTTTACAGTTCAGTCTGTGGAATAACTTTTGTTTCTCAATGTCTTTCTGTGGGGGGATTCACAGGAGTAAGTCTGGCATCTGTCATGGATCCAAATGCCATCTGCTTTCTTGCAGCCCAGCATGCCTCTACACCTCCCACTGTTCTGATGTTTACAGGCGGCCGGTATGAGGGCTGTGCATGCAACCCGCAGTCAAATATCAGTCAAACAACCAGCTAAATGCGTTTGGGAGCTCCACTGGGGTGCTCAATAAATAAATCAGCAGTGTGGCCAGTACTGTTTAAATGGTACCATTTCACTTCATGGCTTTTAGTTGGGGGATGTAGGTCAGATGGTTGCACTGCAAAGGCAGGGAGGTTTTAAAGAAATAAAATACTGCCACCCTGTGGAAGAAAATGGCTAACCAAGCTGCTGGATAAAGGGAACAGCTGAACTACATTAACATTAATGTACAGTGCCTTGAAAATTGCTTTATATGTTTTTGATTTTTTTTTTGAATAGTGCATAACTGTAAAGGGAAAGACACATGATTTTCATGTTTTGTACTGATAAAATTTGAAAAGTGTGCCACGTTTGCTGCAGCTATAGCTCTCTTTTGGAGTATCTACCTAACAATTTTTCATATTTATGCTGTAAAATACAAAACAAATAGCTCAAACTCATTAGAATGAATTAGGTGTTTTTTTTGTCAGGATATACCTGCATTTAGCTCCATCCTTCCCTCATGAACTCTGTCCTACCTTCCCTTGAAGAACCAAAGCAGTCCCACAGGATGATGCTACCACCATACAGGGTGGCGTGTTCAGAAATGTCTGTATTGTAAAAGCATTTTGTCTATGACCAAAACACCTTTTATCCATATGTCTATCTTCTAGAAAACTTCAAAAATGACTTCCTATAGCTTTCTTTTAACAGTGTTTTTCTTATCAATACTCCTCTATAAAGATATAAAGCCATGATTAATGGCTGTCACTGACAACTTTCCCCACCTGAGTTGTGGTTCTCTGCAGCTCCTCCTGATTTACCATGGACTGCTTGCTGCTTCACTGACTAATGCTTTCCTCGCCTGGGTTTTGTCTTTACGTAGGCATCCATGTTGTGTCAGGTTACATATTCTTTCCCCGTCTCCAATGTCTGATGAGTTTCTTTAATTTTTAAAATGCTGCTTGCTTATAACAGTCTTCTGAGACCTGCACAGAACAGTTGTATTTCTGAAACTGGACTAACTTGAACTCCATTTAAGTAGGTGATCTGCAGGTAGGAGTAATTTGACCTGAAAAAAAAAAATGCATGCCACACTTTTCAGGTTGTTCCTCCACCCCCACCCCACCCTAAAATTAAAACATGAAAACAATTTACCATTTACCTCGTTTTCATAAGTATGCACAACTTTGTGTTGGTCTATCACATAAAACCCCATAAACTACAGTGAAATTAAGGTTGTAACATAATAAAATATGGAAAAGTTTAAGGAGTGTTAATTGTAAGACACTGTGTATGTCTCTAAATTCCAACACTCAGTGATGCCACAAAGCTATCATATCATTAAAAAAACTACAGATTGCTTAATCATGTTTTAAATTTGCATTATACACAGAAAACTAAACAAAATCAAAAGCTATAAGATGTCAATGCAATTCATCACTTGGCTTCATTATTTCACTCCCAGCATAGACTATATGACATGCCCTTCAGTCATCTGAGTCTTTATTAATGCTCTCAGTGTTATGTTTACCTGTTGTCTGTTAATTTGAACCACACATATTATATACAAGAGAGTTCAATAACCATTAACACACTGAATTTATGTGAATTGGCTGTGCCTGGTGTCTGGCCTGTGTGTGTCTGTATTGGTCTTGGGTTGGACTCTTGACCTGCCCTGAGTGTCCCCTGCCTCTCACCCACTGACTGCCCTGATCAATAGTGTGTGGAAAACAGACAAGGAGGTGGACGTGTGCTCATAAAGAGTGCCAGGACTGATTACTGGGAAGGAACAACTGCTGGCAAACTCACTGGACTGCTGCTCTGTTTCTGTCTCCGAGCCCCCAGAGGCAGAACCATCGCCAAGCGAGGAGCTCCAAGAAGCTGAGCGGCTGATGGCTGGGTTGTAAGGAGCCTGACTGTCTGAGGACCTGGAGCCCTGATGCTCCAGCAGGGGGCAGAACATATAGTTGTCCCGACGACATGATCCTGCAAAAATAATTAACATAAACAGCTGAATACGCCGTTAACCCCTTCTTTCTGTCATAAAGCTACGTGCTACCTGTGGAAGTCATCTGTGGGGAAATCTACATATTTAGATCAGAACATGATGAAGCTGATCACAGCAGCAGCTCTCAGCTGCCTCTCATATTACTCCACTCATACATTTTTAACACATCTATAAAAACCCCTTTTTCTTCTGTGATACTTGACACTAATGGGGGCCAATAAAGCCACTGGGTTTCCAAAACCTAGTTAGCAGCCGTTAACACCGGTGTCAACACGCTGACTGACGCATTTCTTTCCTTACAATGTTTGCTCTGATCTTTGAAATTAACACTTAACAAAATTTGTTCCTAGTAGCGCAGTTTAGCTGCTGACTGATGGTGCCAGCAGGCTTTTTATTCAGTGACGCCATGTGGTACCTCTGATTGTTTAAGTACCTACTGGCTAAGCTTACCAAAACCCCAAGTGGTGATTTGTCATCCACCACAAAATAAAAAGCTGAGTTTAAATGAGTGTCTGGTGAAACTAAAGATAAACTTGTGGCCACAATTCTGAAAATGTAAGTTTGGAGCAAAAACAAACAAAAAACTGTCCGTTACCAGAATTACACCAAGTTCACAATGAAACATGGTGGTGGCAGAATGTTGCTCTGGAGTTTCTGTTCTTTAAAAAATATATCTTTTTTTTGTCTGGATAGATGAAATAATGAACAGTCCTAAATTCTTGTTAATTAGTTCTTAAGTTAATCTGAAGATGAAGAGGGATTTTACTTTTTAGTATCAGTAAACGTACATCAAAATCAACAAATAAAAAACCAGAATTCAGAGCTAAATATGACAAAACGTTCATGACTTGAACTGAGGGGTGAGAGATATTCTTACAATCTGATTTATTAAGTCAGAATGTGGGAAGCTGATAGACCTTTGTCAAAGAAGACTTAATGCTGAAACTGAATCAAAAAGTCGTTAAATGAAGATTTAGTTTTGGGTGTGTGAAAAAGCTGTAGATTGCTATAAGATTTTTTTTGTAGATTTTATAATGTTTCCCTCTAGAAAATTAATTTGTTTTTCTGTCATATTCTACTTCTCACACTGAAGGTGGAAAATTGGAAACTATTTATTGATTTGTAGTTTAATTTTATACATGACCAAAAACCTGATGTTATAACCTGGGCGTGCCACTTAATGTGAAGTAATCAGTCTCTCTTTAGCTTGACATGCTTACAAATAAGAAATTTATTGATAACATCCATCACCAATATTAAAATGATAAAATTTGGAAACATCATTCAATAAAGTAGACTCCATCCATCATTGGGTATACTCTAATTGAAAAATTGATTTCTATTGTGACTAGTATCTTGATTTGAAAATACTTCAGGTTTAACATCTCATGTTTGAAACATAACAATGCAAGCATAAATATTTTGAGCGATATCTTGATTTTTAGATAAATAAATCTCCATCCAGGTTGTCAAAGCTTAGGCTTCTCTGAAAGAAAAAAACACATCACTTAAATCCACTTCTGTCCATTACAGCTCAGCAGCCTAAGTGCAGTGATGAACTGTCCTTATCATATCAAAAGCAGAGAGACATTACGAAGATCGATTGATGAGCAGGTACTTCCTGCACTTCCTAAGGCATTGATTACTTGTTTGGACACACATTTAAAATCCCCAAGTTACCGAATTTCTTCATCAGGAAGTAAAACAAACAAAAATAATGTGATGAATGGCAAGCAAAGTGTGAATCTCATAACAGGAATAAAGCGTATAAATCTTTAAAATTACCAAACTTTTTAAAGATTGTGTTTCTTTGCAACTACACCGTGCTTTTTTTATTTTTTTTAACAAGCTGAAGAAATTTCAAATTTGGTTTCTGGTTTCAAGTCATAAATATCTCCAGTCCAAAATAGTAAAATATTTGAGTCTGAATGCAACCAGTTGGCGGTTTAACAGCAATAATGCATGTAAGCTAAAGTGGATGTTTGGGATTCATCCTGCAGCACCCATCCTAACTACTCAAAGCCTGCGTGTGTTCTTTACGGCACTTAAACAGCTTACATTAGTAAGTAGTGATCACTTAAGGCTGCATAGATGTTTCACTCGCGCTTCCCCCTTTTAAAGGGTATGCTGAAAATTTAACTAATTCAGTTCAGGGGTTAAAAAGCAAAAATAAGATCAATCTTCTACATCCTAAAAAAAAGAATAATATTGTTAATCTTAAATAAAATGATAGACCTATTCCAATTACATGCTTGTATTGATTTGTGAGCAGCAGAGTGAGCCTGTGCTGACCTGGGCTCCTGCCTATCATGCAGCTAAATGTTCACAGTATTCACTCACTAGCTACATAAGTATTTACTGGAACAGCTGCAGCTTTGATTTTTAATTTATTTTAATTTAGAAACACTAAAATTGTTATATAAACAAAGAGAAATGAAAAGGTAATGCCAGGTTGTAACAAATTGGTTTTGGTTGCACGTAGTGAAGTTTAAAGTGAAACCAATTATACCTAACATGATTGTAGGATTTCTGTTTGACTATACCCTTCCATTTGTTACTGCAGATAATTGTTCTAGTGTAATATTTTAATTTAATCCTCAAATATACCTGAGAGACTCGTGATTTCTACAGTATGAAGTCGAAACCACTTGGGTTTGTCTGTTTGTAAAAGAAAATAATGTGCAAGGAGCACTGCTGTGTTCCATTCTTTGAAACTCTAACGCTGTTTATGTATCTCCATTCATCCATCTATTCAACTGCAAAGTTCATGAATAAGTTAAGCCTAGAGGATCAGTTTTCATACCCATTAATGGCAGGTTTCTCATGCACTGTTATGATCTGGTACATTACGCTGAAAAGTTAAACATGGATTTCAAAAGTTCTAACATGCTGAAGAATAAAACAAAGACACAACTTGTAAATGGAACATATTCTTCCACAAGATTGTGAGTTTAAATACTTTGTTCATGTTTTCTGTGCAAGAACAGAATGCAATAGGGCAATCGACCAAAAGACAGTCAGATAACAAACCAAGTTGCAATAATTACTTATTTAGCCTGCTGCAGCTTTACTCCATCTCCAAACTCAGTGGTGAGGTCAACCTACCTGAAGAAGTACCAGCAGCATCTGACTCCATGTATTCCATTGTATTCTACAACTTCCCTATATATTTCCTTTCTGAAATGCTTCGAAACAATATATTCTGCACTCCCAAAGGCTGTCCAGTCTGATGAACCTGTCACTCCCACAGCGCAGCACTGGGAGCTGTGAAACTGCCCATGCAGGCTCTGCAGGGAAGATGAATAGGTGGAGTTGTTGACAGTAAAGAGGAGTACGACATTAAACTCTCAGACTATTGATCGGGGAGCATTGATTGGACGGAGCTCCTGCCCTACAGAGCATCACTCACTTCACACAGGGTTTCTATTTTACTAATGTTGCTGACAACAAGGGTAACAACAGAAGATATCCTCCACTCACTTTCAAGGGAGAGCCATATCACGTGGACAGAAACATTCAAAACTTGTCACAAATATGAAACCAATATGTGTATGAGAAGCATCTGTCAACATCTGATTAAGTCTGGGATCTGAAGCGAAGTTAAATGTGAACATTATTTTTAACCTTCACCACTCTTCCCAGATTACATTTTATTAAGCGCGGACAAATTATTCTTGTCACTCCACAAGCAAATAAAATAGATAGAGGTATAAATGTCTCAAAGCTGATGAGCAAAATCATTGACATATTCAGTTTGGCCACAAGGTGGTGCTGTAGGAGCGGATTTCAGGGGATCACTGTCACATCTTGACGTGGATGTACCTTCAACGTTTTGACAAGAATTTGTAAATATATATATATATATATATATATATATATATATATATATATATTTTTTTTTTGTCATACTTCACAATAACAAAAATCGTTTGGGATTAATGCCATTCCCAAACAATTATTTGATGTAGTCAAAGGAGTGATTAAATACATATACTGACTTTATTTAAAAGTCGTAGGATTCCATGTTTTCATCCATCAATATGAAGAATGGTTTCTTACAGACATATATAAACACAATAATATGCATAAAACTTTACTCACAATGAATTTCCTCAAATAAATTACTATCAAATTAAAATTCTATTTTTTTATTTCTACTTATCAAAAATTTTAGTCACTCTCTTCTTGTTTTTTGTTTTTGTTTTTGTTTTTTTAATTCTTTGAATTTACATGATCTTCATCTGAAGGGAGTACAAAAAATTGCACTCAAGTAGACCAGCACTACTTCATATTGTTACATAAGTAAAAGATAAACAAAGCCAAAATATGACATATAATACAAATGAAAGACAAAAGTCGTCTTTTTTATAGTTGACAAAATGTGAAATATTGTTTTTATTTTATTAATTTTATTTTCTCTCTATTGAGCCTAGTTCAAGTGTATATACAGCAAACAGTTGTGACTGGAAATACTCTGTGATGATTTACCTTTATTGTGCCTTGATTTATTTCTAAATTATGTTAACATAATTTATAATAATGTCTACTTTTTAAAACATGTATTTTTTTTATTTTTTTTAGTCGCTAAAGTACCCAAATTTGCACATAGCTTTATATTTATTATTTGAGTAATTTCTTGGATGACCACGTTAAAACTAAATGCACGTGACGTCATCAGCGCTTATTAACGTACCGTTATTGAACGTAACCGACGTAACATATTGGCTTTATCAGTAAAGCTGCATAAACAAACGGGCAAAGAGGCGTGTTGAACTCTAGGCATCTGACTTCTGGGGCGATTTATTTTCCAAATGCGGCGCCGATTTAATAAAAGGTGCGGAGGGAAACGGTTTATTATGTGACTAAGAGAAGCAGCTTGGCTTGTAGTGGTAGCTTAAACTAGGAGGTAGCTAGAATGCTAATGTCCACCCCGGGCTAATAGCAGGAGCCGCTGTTAGCTAACGGAAACGGTATGTCCGCTGACCCAGCGGCTGTCAGCTGGAGTAGAAGCTGCCGCTTCTTTTGCCTTATTTACTACGCATACAAGTTGTGACTGGCCAAATAGCCTATTAGATTTCTGGTTTAATTAGTTGGAGAAACTGAAAACTCATTTTCTACGCCGTTCTTTTACTGCGTGGAATAATAAAATTATTCCAGAATGGGAATGTGCTTACCGTGCCTTGGTGGAGCAGCTGACGACGTTGTTGTCACCCCGGATCCTGTAAGTTAATGTAATTAATTACATTTCCTGTTAGATATGTCGCTATAGATGAGCCAGAATGACATACAGAGTAACAAAGCCAAGAAGAATGTGTTTTTGTCACTCTTTGTACTGAAAAGGCCCTTTTTAGCGTGTTTACAGTAAACAGCGACATGTTATTCACATAATTGTCATTCATGAATTTTTCTGTCCTTAACAGGAGACAAGGAGACAACAATTGGCTGAAGCCGCTGAGAAGAGACAAAAAGAGGTCAGTACTGGGTGGTTCCCGTTGCAGATTTTGAGTCAGACACTTAGTATTTAGCTAAGCTGGTTTTATTAACTTAGTGGCCTAGGGTCACGCCCATCATGTAAACATCGACAAGCCGTGTTAGACCAACAAAAAGCGGTGCATAGTAAGGTACGTGTTGGTTTGCTTTTTTTTTTTTTTTTTTTTTTTTTTTTAACAACTGCTGTTCTCAAAAGCTTATAGAGCAACATGTTCCTGTAGTTTTAGGTTTTCTGGGTTTGATTTAAGTGTGGGCTTTGACTGAGTCATTCTTAGACATTCAGCCCTGACTGCGGTTGTTGTCTTTCTCGATAGTAAACTCCAGGCCTCAATAAACCTCATAAAACGACTTTTTTGTAAAGCCCCATCAACTCTAACCAACTGTCTCATCACTGTTACTCCAAAGCCTCCTGTCCATACAGCATGATGCTGCCACCGCCATCTCACAGTGGGAATCATATGTTCAGGCAACATTTTGATTGTAGGCCAAAAATGTAAATTTTGTTCTCGTGTTAAAATGGTTTTTCGTTTATGGATTGAAAAGTGGATTACTGTAGACATTTTTTTTTGTAACCAACTCGATCTTTAAACTTGCAGTCAGTGGTTTTCCTTCCTCTGGATGTTTCTGGGTGGCCTGCACATGACAGCTGTACAAAGATTTAGCTACACAAAGACACTCTGTTAAATTAAAAAAAAAAAAAAAAAATTTTGAAGGATTTTATTTATGAATGTTGTATCAAGGAAGGTTCAATATAAATGCACATTATACTTTTCAGATTTTTATTTGTAACACAAAAATCTTCCTTTTCATTTTGCTTAAAAAATATGTTCTAATTTGTGTTGACCGATCACATAAAATAAGCCTGTGGTCACAGACATAAGTGCACCGTTTCCAAAAGTATCCTTATCTAAAATATATTGACGATAAACATATTCACCTTCATAAAAAAAATAAAAAAAATGCCACGGTATAAAAACAGTCCCACCAGTGTGCCATAAAGAAAAAAAAAGAAGGAAATCCTTCCCCTCTATATCATTTTTCAGCCATGCTATTCATGTACTCAAAAAGCCATTTCTTGATTATAAACATCTGAACATTTGGTAACTTGTATTTAAGAACTGCTGCGCAGTGTGGTGAGCATTTTTCTATTGTGCAGAAAAGACACTTGCAAACCAGTAAGAGCCATGCTAAAGTTAAACCAAGGTAAGTCAATTCAGATGGAAACGAAAGCCAACCTCTGAGGCTGGCTAATACTTTTACTGCCACATTTCTCTGCTCTCAGTCACTGTTATGTGTTAACCTTTACAGTTCAGGCTGCTGCAAGCAAAAGCACAAAGCTCTAACCCACCGATAGAATAGGCAGCGCACCGAGAGTGAAAGAAGCTGCTGCGTCTTTTTACTGCGATGCCTTATTTGGCGGTTGAATGCGTGCACACTAGATCATGCCTTTTATTCTGAAAGGTTGCAGCTGAAACGGAATATCCTGTTAAAAGCACAGATGCATGCCTGTGTACACAGTATTTCTAACATTCAGTGAAGTCAGAAATGAGCATTGCCGTTTCCTGCTGGGTTTTCATTTTTTTTTTTTTCTCCACTTCCTCTCTGATTTCCAGACGGCATACAGGGGTGTCAAAAATCCAGAAGCAGTTGAAAGGAAAAGAAAGAAACAGGAAGAAACTGAGAAGCAGGCGATGACCACGTCTGTGTCTGGCGGCGGTGGACTGAAGGTACGTTTAGCTTTGGCTTCATGCTTCTTTCTACGTGTTTTAATTTTAAACTTCAATTGTGTCTTTCCGTAAAGCTGTAGGATGCTTACACATTACATTACAGTAATCCTTGCCATAAACAGGGCTATGATTATTGTTATCTCTGACATATATATCTTATTGAACTTTGATCTCGATAACATTTACAGCAGTATTATATATGCAGAGGTTTCATGTTGGATGTGTAACCAGCTCGGTTGTTTGATCTTTGTTTTTGTTTTTGTCTTCAGTGGCAGGTCGGATGAAGTTCCTGATGGAGAAGTTGGACTTAAAATGTCCAAATCAACATGAAGTCTGTCTGCTGGATTACTTGAAAAAGTTGGAACTGCTGCCCGGTTGAACCTTTTCTTTTCTTTTCTTTTTTTTTTGCTTGATTTTATGTTACAAACATTTGATTGTCATCACATCAGGCAGAAAACTAAACCGTATTTGCCAAGTTATAAACAGCAGGTTGAGGATGACGCATCACTGTTCAAACCTCCGATTAAACACGATTATATTAGTAATATAACGATGTGTGTGATTAAACAGGGCTCATCATTCGAAGAATGTCTTTTAAAGAAAATGAGTCATCAGTTTTAGAGATCGTAGTCGTTTATTTTTTTGTAATTTTCTTCTGTAATTAAGATGTTTTTTCCTCTCAGTACTGAAGCGGGTTTAGTTCAGAGCTTCTTGGTAACATAGTAACTTATACAAACGTGATGGTTTAAAAGCTGAACTATGCTTGGTGACTTAGGCATGTTGATGACCTTCGCAGTGGACAGGTGTCTGACAAACATCACCTTTCTTTTAAGGAACACAATGAATGACGTGTTGGACTTTTTAAATTCATTTTTTGTACTGGATTGTTTAAGGTGCAGGGGAGCAAACATGATTTCAGCTCTGCTCTGCTGATGACATGATTTAGTTGTCACTTTGGTTATTCTGCTGAGCTCACCATCAGCCACTATCTGATTATATGCATCAATGGCAAACAGGCCGAAATATTTTCCAGACCAGGATCGCCCTCTTCACCCTTGCGCATGTGACCTTTGGCACTTTATAAATCAGTTATAATCCTGCTCTATTGCACTGGTTGAGTTTCTTCATTTGAATTTAACTGTAAAGCACTAATATGATTTGGTTTGATTTAAAAACTAGTGTTACCGTTTGTGTGAATATGCCACAACTCACAATTGATTAGTAATTTCTCTCTACTGTCTGTCACAGTTTTTTTTTGAAGACTGCAGCTTTGCCTTTGTACTCTCACATATGGTGCTGGATGACAATGTAGTGAATATTCCTCGAAGTGCTTAACTTAACTGAGGTCTTTTCTTAAAGCTGCCTGATCCTCAAAAGCTTCTGGTGCTCTTGCCATTTTGTAGGACAAAGAGTATAGCCAATGGTATTGCTACAGTTAATAAAGCACATTTCTGTTATGTGTGTTTGGACTCCAGATGCTGATTTCTGGTTTTACATCTCAACACATAATGACACCTTCTGACTTTGTGTCTGCAGGGCATCAGATGAACATTTACAGATGTTTTAATTACGAAGATCATTCAAGGATTTTGATATTTGGAAACAAGAGGAGAGGTTGTCACAAACAATGAGACTTTATTTACAGTTAAAAAAATTGGATTTTCACTTCTAAGAAACTTGATGGTTTTTAATCATCATTCTTAGTTCAAAACCAACATAATAATCCATAAAAAATCACATATCAATGAGCTCAGCTTTCATACAGGTATTGTCTGTTATTGTAAGACTCCAAACCAAAAGTCAGATTGTTTTCATGTTGATCTCTGTTCTACCTCTAGAGGTCAGTAACTCTACACAAAAAGAAAAACATAAGTAGCTTCTCAAGTCAAAAACCCTCTGGTTCAGTTCTGCGTGAGATTGTATTGTTTAAATAAAGATTATGCCACAACCTAGCCAGTAAATCAATTCAAAGTGGGAATGTTGCATGTAGTGCAAGCACTGCTTACATTTAATCTAATCAGAAATCCATTAAAAGAAATACTTGTAAGTGTTGGATTTTAGAGAAATGTTTTATGTTATGCAAAGACACAATCTAAAGCTTTGGATAGTACAAAGTTTTGTTATTCTGATATATTTGTTAAAATTAGTTTGAAACATCAAAATATTGATCCTTGTGGAATATCTTCTACCTACTGTGTTACAACGGCATTACATGACAAAATGTTAGTTTCACAAAGGTGCTGATGAATCCATCTCCAGTTTACATGAAAAGGATGAACTTCTGCATGTCGACTATCAGATTTAGATAGGGTGCCTCTGAATACTCACTGAAAAGCTTCAAGTATAACTAACGATTAAAACCAAATGTCACAAACATCTACAACTTCCCTGCTAAGCTCCTGTTTCACCCACTACACTAATTATCAACAAAATTAAAGTATGAGAATTTCCTAAGCTAAAGAAAATAAGATAAAGCACAAAATTAAATTGAAAACTATACTACTCAAGATTTCTATTTTTTCCTCCTCCTACCCCCTCAAACAACAAATCATTATTTTACAAGTCGGCTCTCTCCGTTTCCTCCACGTTTTTGCATAGCAAAGCCCCGTTATTAGAGCGGTCTTAAAAAAGTCACGCATACACCATGTCCAGACCAGAACCACTCTGCGGTGGGCCTTCACTTCTTGCTGCGGTAGTGGGCCGCCACCACCAGGTAGCTGTCCGGGGCGAGGTCTTTGATGTTGGGGGACTTGGTGCTGATGGGGGATATCTTTCCCTCCACTCTGGAAATCTGCAGCATGCGGCAGGGGTCGTGTTTCAGCAGGTAGCTCTCGAACGTCTCCCAGCCTCCGCCGACCCGCACCATCACATGCTTGTTGTGCAGCATCTGCAAAAGGAAATCGAATCGGGGCGAAGCTGGTTTAAGAAGTCATTCGGAAACAAACATTTGTTTAACAGGTTTACCTGCAATCTTGATGAAAACCTCTGTAATAAATGTCTTGAAAAATACAAAAGACTTCTTTGTAGGAGAAAGTCTACAGTAACTGGGAAATTAAATAATAGCCATAGAACATTTACATTTTGTCACATTGCAGCCCCAGATTTGAAAGCACGGTCAGTACGGCTGTTAAATATCCAGCTGGTTTCTCCACTCAAACTCTCTAAATCTGTGCTATGTTTGCCTCACAAGTCTATAAAGTGACTTCTTTTATCTTTTGCAGCAATTTTTCCTTAGGATGTGACACCTGTCACATCAGGGCGCATTCCCAAGGTTCGCTGCCATGGCAACGTCACCCATTATAGTAAAAAGAAGAAATAAAACACGCCGCTGTATTAGATGATCAAACGCTCGCATTCCCAAGAGACTGTGCTCATAAAATACGTCTGCTACGGAGCAAAGGCTTCCTGCCACTTTACCTCATTAGCACTTCATTACACCTCAGCAGAAACAAGCTTGTTTACTGAAGGAGGGTACATAAAAAAAATCATAATGCTTTCTTAGTCTTTAAAGATTGACTAAAACATACAGTTTGATTAAAAAAAAAAAAAAAGGATAGACTACCAAGGACCTTGTCACTTCGGTGTGGTCAGATATGAGGCTTCTTGCCCTCCAGCAGCAGAACATACAACATTTATAAGCCTCTTACAAGAATCAATCTAGGGGGCAGCAGTGGGGCAGCACTTCCAATCAGCTGCACTGGGCCCGGGGCTTTGTTACAGTGCACTTAATGGATCTGTGTGAAGCAGCGAGGTTTCAATCATTCTGCTCTGGGACATGACTCCTGCCTGAGACCAGTCCTTCATCAGGAACCCAGAGGACGGCGGAGGCCCGGGGACAGCACCGTCCAGAAACACTCTGAGGTTTCTCCACCGTCTCGCGCTCAAACAACAAGCAGCTCATTTATTCCTACAGTGGGGAAGGTCAGTCATCACGTGAGCATGTTGAGCGCCAGAGGTTGACTAATATGCATTTTTCCTAGGACTTCTGACTCTACTAGATGGACAAAAGACCTGAGTGACGTGACCTCCCTCCCCCAAAACCTTCTTCATATTAAACAGAATTGGTGTCAAACACGTTTTAGCCGCACAAACCAGCACAAACGTGGAACGATTCATTTACACCAGTTTTGTTTGATTTTTAAAATCTTAAAAATTATGAAGATTTTTGCTACACAAACCAGCAAAAACGTAAGACTGGCAAAAATTTCATTTGATTTTGTAAACGTGGACTGGTTCGTTGACCTTTGATGACCTCTGGAAACATTTATTAAAATGTTATTAAAAGCCGTACTTTAAAATTATAGTGATACAAACAAAACATTTCGCTCCACAAACGTAGCAAAGCTGATGGACACCATATTTCATTTGACTTGGCTTGTTGACCTTTGATGACCTATGGAAATATTTGCTAATTTTCACAGAGGTCATTTGTTTCTCCACGTCGATTTCGTTTAATCTGAAGGCAGCTTTACTCAGGTGGACAAAACAGACTCTAAGTTGGCATAACGGCCACAAATGACGGCTGGAATGTTTACACAAACGGCTTGCCGTACCCCAGCTGCTTACAGACGCTGACTGGCCTTACTGTAGCAGCTGCTAGCAGGGAGACCATGTGAGGAATGTTAATTAAAGCATCCTCACCATAAAGAGAGCTGGCTGAGAGACAGAGCGACAGTCGTTTAATGCTCGTTTTACTTGGCATTATAAAAACGCCTGCTCTCTCTCTGTTACGAGATCTCTAGTTATTGTTCGGGATTTTGTTTGGAAAAACAGATGATTTCAAGCCTTTTCAGCTCATTTGTGCTGCCAGCCGCAGAGATAAAAAGTAGACCTGACTTTGGAGAGTGTATGCTGCGTACCAGATTGATCTGGATCAACACTTTTTGCCTCTTGTTATTTGTCCTTGGTTGCTTAGCAACACATTGGAGACTAAACCAATGGGTTTTAGAGGCATTTACATTTACGCCATGTTATTGTGGTTGGAATTCTTTCATCTTAGCAATTATGCTCCGATTGTCCCCACTGCAGATTATTTCACCAAAACCTTGCAGAAAATTAGCGATGATTGGGTGGCAGGTCTAGATTTTAACTGTGCTGCAGTTTATTGGGCCGGCAGCAGAGGACATCCAAGAGTAAACTCTCGTTTGCACGCCTGCAGATCTCAAACATACCACTGGCATGAATCACATAGTTGGATGTGTGAATCCTGGATGTGGGTTGCCAAGTAACCAGAATCCCAGGAGGACAGATTCTCGTTCTCAGATCGGTTAGCCTCAATTTATCCTCCTCAAATACCAGGCATCCCTCTGCTCATGGACAGCTGAGAAACATTTACTGTGCTCACAGCTAATTGTGTTCCTCAGATCAAATAGAAGTTTTTTTTGTTTTTTTTGTTTTTAACGATTAAAGTAACAGCCTGGCAATTAGAATATGTGGTTATAGGTGGATGTTTATTTTTCCACACTGCAAGAGCGTGGCATTATCTCTGATTAAGAGCTTACAACGATGGTTGGCTCAGAGAAAAAGGAGGATCAAATTTATCCAGATAAAAAGAGTTTGCTGATGTTTGAACCATTTGAAACACACACACACACACACTTTATATCTAATCAAAAGCATTTTCAGCGCACAATATTGAGAAAAGATTTTGGAACTTCAGGAAAATCCCAACATATGACGAACCAAGCCAGAAATGACAGTTGGACGCATCTGATGGTCAGGCCTCAGGCTGCGCCGCTGCGTGAGAAACCGTTGTGTTGTAATGAGCACAACCACCTGGAGCACATTAGAGCACCGTTCTTGTGCGGTATATTCAGAAATGCTGCTGAGCTGGTATAACACCAGGTAGGAGCAATTTATCAGGCCGACAGGACAGAAATATTCTGTTTCTGCAGTGAAAGGCAGAAGATGTTTACTCTGTGGCAGATAAGTTTCAACTCGGTGGGAATGAGTCGAGAAAAAACATGTAAACTGCATTAACACCTACGTCAACCTTCAAATGTAGTGCCAAGTGAATAATTTCTCCTTTATTTTAGATTCCTAATGTTGTATTTGATTTGTTGTACTTTCTGAGTATAACAGAGGTTAATTTAAATGTTTGTGTTCTTGGTTTTTAAGCTTAATTCACCAGTTTTTTCTGGTCTTGTTCGTTAACCAGTTGGAACAACTCTGTCCGACATGTTAAGATTATTGTACAAAAATGTGTCTTTTGCATTCCTTGCTCGTGTGTGTGTGATTTTATACTTCTACCATGTTCAAAATAAATGAATAAAATAAAACGAGCTTCAGATATTTTAATCTCCAGCTGGATGACTGACATTTGGAGACAACCGGGTCCAGTAAAAAAACTAAACACTGAAGTTGTTTATAGAAAGGATTTATGGAGATAGAAGATCCACTGTTAATTTTGTCAAGCGAGTAATCAAAAGAAAAACACACAATTCTAGTAAATACTACATTTTCAGAAATTTTACAGTATACAGTGCAATATTTATAACAAAGGTCCTCAAATCCAGGCCTTGAAGGCTAATTTCCTGAGACTTTCAGATGTGTCCCAGGTTCTAACGCACCTAAATCAAATGACTGAATTACCTCCTCACTGTGCAGAGTCCTGCTAATGACCTCGTCATTCGATTCAGGTGGGTTGAAGTTACAGGACTCTAGTGTTAGAGGCCAGGATTCAAAGACCCCTGATTTATGGAATACGTTTTTTATTCTGGTGACATTTAAACTTGATTCGTTTCAGTCAGGCATTTGCTAAACTCACCCGTATAAAGAGCATCTTCTCTCCAACGCGGTATCGACCCTGCGAATGTCTTTCCACACAGAACTTATTTGTGCACCTGCAGGGCGGATCGTTAGCGATGTGTCTCACCTGTAACACATAAAACACTTTTGCACATTTTTCTGCTCTGATTTGAAATGCAAAAGTGACCCGTTTGTGACTTACAGCATCATCCAGGAGCTTGCCTGCGCCCTTCTTGGACGAAGTGACTTTGGTCGTAGTTGGAGTTGAAGTCGGTATCGGTGAAGAAGACGGGGAGGGGGATGAAGAAGGGGATGAAAGGGGAGGCGGAGCCGGGGATACGGGTGATGGGGGAGGTAGAGGTGCCCTTTCTTCTTGTTCAATCTCTTTCTCCAGTTTTATAAGGCCTGGAGGCTCCACATTGTAGCTAAATGTGAAAAAATAAAACAATCGGATGAATCATATCGAGGGCCTAAAAGCGACAAAAAAATGAAAACGCAGCACAACTGGAACAAACCGTGACGCTATCCGACCCAACTCTAGTAGACAGAGGCACACCTCTCGCGGCTGCTTATGCAGAACTACAGGAAGAGAGCAAAGCTTAGCACTCAGTTTTATAATGAGACACAATAACACATCCAAAAAAAAAAAAAAAAAACAAGGCAATGAGTGAAGATGAGTGGCTTGGTGATGGTGAATAACATAAAAACAAGCTGATGGACTCCATGCATTCAAAAGTCACTCAACTCCTTCATTCTCTTCCCTACAAATTACATGAAAGTGAGTGAATCTGCCTAAGTTTGAGATGTTCGATTTAACCTCCACCAATGGCAAACCAAGCAGGAAGTGCGCAGACAAAAAGACACGATAGATGTCACACATCCAACCATGCGATGCAGAAAGGAGATCCACTGTATGAGAGCAAACCTGGGTGTCGACACCTCTACTGCTGAACTCATAAGTTTATCCAAAGAAAGAAGGACAGAAAGAGAAAGAAATCCATCAGCCACGGTTTCTGGACATATTTCGACAGATTTTAATCACAGTTGCATGTCTGCAAGGCTAGAAGGGGATTGTAATTCAGTGTTAACCTCTTACTCGGTATGCCGCCTGACCTCTAGAAATTAAATTATCTGCATACTTGACAATGATAAACCTTCAGGATCAAAATGAAAAAAGAAAAAATGTAAATGACCCTGTAACATTCTGCACCTTATCTGGAGGACATTTATTTGGAGTAAAATAACATGCGAGGGAAAAAGGCTTGAGACAACAAAGAGAAAAATATTTAAAGCTGGAGAAAAACTCAGACAGCTTTGGCCTACTTTTTCACTTACTCACACATTCATGTCTATTTGTTGAATTTCTGTGTTTTAAGTCAGACATTCTTCTCATCATGCAGAGTTACTCCCTCCACAGTGAAAGTGAGGATTGTGAGGTAGACAGTCCATTCTGCTTACTATTGTACCTGCACAATCAATGCTCTGAAAGGAGCCAGAAACCTGAGTCCGGGGTCCTGGCAGTGCCAGAGTTGGGATCTTTGTTAGCACAGCCAGATTGTCCAACATTCGGATTTGGTGGCGGTCTGATACAAATGGGGAAAACCCAGTTCAACTCACCTAGGCCCTCAGACTCAAAGAGACATGTTTCACCCACTCCGACCTCTCGGCACCAGGCCAGGAAGTTAGCTGTGTTGTCGCGAGCAAAGAAAGAACCGGAGGGAGCGCTCTGCCGGCACGGGATCCTCCGATTGGGGATTTTCTTCTGAAAGCACAAATAAGAAAAAACACACAAGTAAAGGATTAAAATAGTAATTCTCTAAATGATTTAAGATGAGATTTTTTTTTCCTTGCACTTCCTGAGATATCGATGTGACCACAGTTTTTTGTCTTATTGTGATCCTTTTATGTATCCTTCCCCATCCTTGTATATTCTGTTGATTTTATGGAAATGCTTTCAAAGTGTAATAAAAAATGACTTTTTTAGTTGCACATTGTATGAAAATGGTCATACAGGTAGTTAAAACCAAATTTCTGTCATTGTGTTGTCAACGATTTGTCTGCCAAACCGTAAAACCTCTTTGAATGACAAAATGACCATGTGGATTCCTTATAAATGGAGATACGCCACTGACCTATGAAACATGTAAACCAGAATTCAAAATGTTCAGATCAAAAATTCAGATCATAGTGAAGCAATTCAGTTTTTAAAGACGTTATTATCCCAGCAGAATGATTGAAGTAAAAAAAAAAAAAACACGATTGGGACAAGAGCCACATGCAGAGGGAGAACATGCAAACTCCATGCAGTCAGACCCCAGACTGGGACCGGAGCCCAGGACCGTCTCACTGCAAACCCAAAGCTCCAAGATATTTAAACATTATTTTCACGGATCTATTTGTAGTTGATTGAGGCCCAAAAAGAGATTGAGGTGTATTTTGCCAACGTGTGGCCCAGTCCAGTGTTTTGATTGAGATGAAGTAGACAGCAGTGTCTCCTCCATCTGCTCCGGTTTCATCCTGGTATCTGGGAG
This sequence comes from Poecilia mexicana, assembly GCF_051168715.1. Classification (NCBI taxonomy): domain Eukaryota; kingdom Metazoa; phylum Chordata; class Actinopteri; order Cyprinodontiformes; family Poeciliidae; genus Poecilia; species Poecilia mexicana. The sequence goes on from NW_028263375.1 coordinate 10,180,731, forward strand.
CCTTTTCTTTGCGGATCAATATGGGAGATGAAGGCTCCGAAAACTGGAGCTACTTTACCAGACCCTCCGTGATTTAGGATCAAATGACATACTTATGGGTTTCAGCCCCCACGCGGTCCGTTCACAGAGATTTATGCGCCTTGCTGCGGTTTTATGAAGGATATGTGTGTCTGCGCTTCGAGAAAGGTGCAGTGAGCTCATGCAGGAAATATGCAAGCTTTTGTGGGTATTTTTCATTTCATTCCAGGCTTTCTTTTAAACCTTTTTTTTTCACTCATTTATGTTCCTCTATTACTGAACATAGCTGTGGAAAAAACGTCTGCCAATGGCATTTAATATGCCAGTCAAAATGAAATGTATTTCTGCTGTGGCTTGTTATGTTATTATTGGCACCTTTGTGTGTTTGATTGCACATAAGGTAAAGAGCTTCATAAAACAGTATTTCTGAACAAAGGGGAACATAAAGAATAAAAATAAAATATATACTTGAATAGAGCATGGGTGGTTTAAGGCAAATTTTTATACATCTGTTCACATTTAGTGCATATGTTGACTCATACTTGTGTTATTATTATATATCTTATCTGTCTTGCTCAACATGCAGCGGCCAGTTACTGAGTGATTAAAACTCGGCCTAATCAAAACATTTGCAGAACTATCTGCAGTTTTCTCACCTTGAGATCTGTGCAGCTTTCTTCCCCAGATGAATAAATGCTCCACTTATCTTCAAAATGTGTTTCCTATTTAACAAATATAGTCTTTTCTATAACAGATTTAACAAATTTAAAGTCTACGTTCAGCACATTTTATGTGCTAACACATTAATAAGTGGATGAGCGATAATGGGGCAACAGGTCTATTTTATCACCAGCATCATGTTTCAAAACCACAGGGATGTGCAGTTGTGGTAAGAAGAAGAATATTATTTTAAGTTTTTAACGAGGTATCCCAACAGTTAGTGCATCTAATAAAAAATGTAAATAAAATCAAGAAGTAGCTGCACTAGTTAAGAATCGCTACAAGCAGGCTCAAATAAAAACAAGCATGTTTATTGATATGTTTTAAAATGTTCTCAACCACATATTTTGTGGTCATCTACAGGCCACAAGTTCATGCAAACTGGTTAGGTCTGGGATAACATTTTTACACAAAGTCCACATTCTCTAAAGCTAAAGCTTTTTTTCCAGAGTTGTTCCATTCAAAAAGCAGTTTTGTTTTACATTTGGGATCATTGTCCTGTTGCCAGCCTGCTGCCCATTGTTCTGTTGCGACACTCAACTGAGTCCATCTCATGTAAAACATCTTCAAACTGACCGAACTGAAACAAGTTTTACGCTAGCAAAGAATGAGAGGATGCTAACCAAGAAAAAGCACTGCTCCAAAACCAACAACCTCAGTACTGACAGAAAATTGAATCTGCCTAGCTGAACAAGCCAACTTTGTTTTAGAGGAAAGTTTTATGAACTGGCAAGAAGAAGATTGAGCTGTTTGGCCACAGGGACAAGATATGTTTCGAGAACTTCAGCTAACGTTACAGTAGAGCAAGAACCAAATGCAAAGAGAGGAAGTGGTTGGTTTTAAAATTAAACTATTTACTGAACAAAATATCAAAACCCGAAACCTTACAAAAACAAAAGTCCAGGTTCACATTTTGAGTTTGACCTTAGTTTAAAACCTTTAGTGGACTTGAAGTTTGAATGAATTCAGTTTCAGTTTTGTGAGCTTGAATCAGCTTAACTGGGTCGATGCTGCTTTTATTTAGGAACACACAGGCAAGGAAGCTAAATACTGAGCTGCTTTAACATTCTTCCCTCATTTTTCCATTTGTAGAAGCCTCAACCACTTTGGTTTGTTTATTTTTTCTGGCTCATCATGTAACTAATCTGTTGGCAATTAGACTAATTAGCAGTGAGAGGTCTCACCAGCTGTTTAGTATTACAGAGTTAAACCAGTCTTCATTGGCCTTTTTCTGAACCATCTCAAAAGTGAAGCCTCAAACTTCATGGAGTCTGCAGATTTCACACAGTTTTCAAAGCTTTATGTTGCATTTGTCCTGCTTTCAATCACACATAGGACTAATCTGAACTGATCATGTCTGTATTATGTTTTTGCATTGGAATTTAGCATGAAAATGAAGAATTTTTTTTTTTTTTTTGTATCTACAACATCTAATTTATGTGTTCCTGCTGCTCAGTCAGGTCACATGAGCAGATAAGACTTGACTTCTACTGGTGTTCACTTAGACCCACCTGAGGGTAAAAACTGCAGCTCTTTAGGTGACTTGGAAAGCTTCAAGTGGCATTAAACAAAACTTTATGGAGCAAGAAATGTGGAAAGCACGCTGTTCTGTTGTTAGATTCTGACATTTACGCTGACGTGTCTTTTAATTGTGGATAAAGAGCAACATATGTTCATTGCAAACGATCTGAAAACCTGAGACGGCTCTGCTGTTTTTCTTCTGCTCTCAACAATCAATGTGCTCCTTTATGTTCAGTAGCGTCTCTGCTGTCCCACGGTCGTTGACCTCAAGTATTTCCTCACATCTGTGCTGCTGCTGCTGCTGCGCTCACACTGAGATCAGGAGACCCTTCGTCATCAGAGCGGCAATGCCCCACTGCAAACATCAACAACTCTCACAGAAGGCGCCACAAAAGATCCTTTGCCTTCATTTGCCTCTGAACTGACAGAATTAAGTAAATCTATTGTAAATATATTAAAATCAGGATTTTATATCTGTATTTTACTTATGTTTGAGTAAAAAAAAAATAATTTACTTCATAAAAACATATGCTGTCATAAGAGAAACTGAAATTACTCTGATGACATTGAGGTTGGCAGAAAATAGTTGGACTAATTTACAGATATCTCCTTCTAAGGTTCATGAAACCCTCACTTCAAAACCTTCACCGTAGTTCTTTCAATTCTCCCAGGGTCTGTGGGGCCCCGCTAGTTAACAAACCCCTACAGCTTATTTTTTTCCCCCCTTCATTTCACCCTATTGGAGACAGCAAAATCCCATCCCCCACCTTCACTTTCTGTATATTTTTTTAAATCGTGGAGCTCTTGGCAAAGTTTGTATTCATCGGTCACGCTGATCTCACTGAATTGCAGCACCTAGCCAAACTTTTTCAGTTCTTGAGCTTCTTCTTTTTTTACATTTTACTGTCATACAATCATAAATCTGAATGTATTTAATTATGATTTTATGCAACAGATCAACACAAAACGGTGCCTAATTTGGACGTATGATTTTCTTTTCTTTTTTTTCCCCTAAGCCTGAAAGAAAGTGTGGCGGCCATTTGTATTCAGTCAAACCAGCTTTTGCTACAAATTACAGCTGTGAGTATTTTGGGGTAGGTAGCTACTAGCTCCCCACATCTAAAAAACTGAGATTTCTGCTGATTTTTTTGCAAAATAGCTGAAGCTATTTTGAGATTCTGTCTTGCCACATAATCTCAACAGTCTGGGCTTTGACAGGACCATTCCAACACTCTACATTGATCTAAATAATTCTCTTACTACATTTACGGTTGTTTCCTTGTTCGAGTTCGAATGCATCCCCACAGCATGATGTTGCCAGTTTGTCACAAAAGGCTAGATTTGTTTTGTAAATGACTGATCGCTACCTGGTTGTCAATTTCTTCTACTTGAGCTGTGTTTCTCTGTAGCTTCCCTCAGTGTCAAAGTCAATGTCAAATTTATTTAAATAGCACTTTTAAAAAACAGGTTAAAGTTGAACCAAAGTACTATTGTGTTATCGTTGATGAAAAGAGAGAGAAAAAAAGGCTTGTTTTAAGATGTAAACTTTAACTCAAATGAATATTTTTGTAATTGGGAAAATTTAGACAGCAATTGGTTGCCGTATAAATTGGAATTTTTAGGGGGGTAACAGAGTAAAGAGGTAGGAATACATGCACGCCACACTTCTAAGACATTTATTTGTAAAAAGAAAAAAAAGTTAAAACCATGATCATTTTCTTTCCAATTCACGTTTTTGCTCTTATTTGAGGTAGTTAAAATAAAATCACACTAAAGCACATACCTGTGGTTGCAACAGGACCTAATGTGAAAAACTAAAGAACAGATCTGCAGGAGAAGTTAGTCTTTGATTGAAGTTTTTCAGTCTTAATGCCCAGTAATGCTTATTTCAGTTTCACCGTCAGAGTAAGAGTTCAGAGATGCTGCCTGTAATGAATTTCGTTGTTTTTCAAATTGCAGAAACGACCTTTGAGAACTAACTGTAGCTGCATAACTCTTATAAAATATTAATCGACAGTTTTAGAGGAGCTGCTAAAAGACTCAAGACCGAAGTGACCTTTGTTCCATCTGATCAAATCAGTGAACACTTATTTGTTAATTTTTTTCACTCTGGAGCCCTGCTCTGCAAAATCATTCACAACGAAAGTAAGTCTGGGAACACTTTCAGCCACAATTTAACTTCCAAATGAGTATTTTCACCGTAATCTGTCTCACGCCATCGCACTGCGATCCTCCGGTTTCTCTCTACCTTGCTGTTGCCAGGCTCATGCAGGTCTCCATTACTCTGCCTGAACTTCTCCTGCAGCGTCTCAGCCAGCTGGCACAACAGGAAGCCATTGTCTAACCGATCCATGAAGCTCTCAGCGGTGATTTCCAGACCTGAGCAGGGGACACATAAAGACAGGCAGACAGTCCAACGTCATAAATCCATCAAAAGTGCGCTCATTTAAAATATACGTGAATAAAAGAAATAAAATTCAATCTCCTGTTCATTCCTAAGCCTGATGTAATGCTTTCAACTCTGCAGAACTGCTTTAATGATCAAGCCTCACTGTAGGTTTGTAAAACCGCTCAGGAGGCCAGAGTGTAAAATATAGATTATGAAGAATTTCCTGGTAGTCAAGTGGCACAGAGGAAGACTCCGTTTACCCAAAGTAAAGCCTCATTATGCTGCAGAGTTGCACATACATATTGGTGATCAACATGTGGCGTCCACTTGACTGACTTCCAGAGGACCATACTTTTGCGGTTAGGTCATCGTGAAATAGGAGGTAGTGGCAGGGGGTGGGGGATTTGTCTGTGGAAAGAAACTGGAGAGATTTCTTTTTTAATCCCATTTCTGTTTCTTATAAGAGGAGGGGTTCGGGGTTCCATGTTTAATGAGTTCCAAATGTTGCAGCTGAGCCCAAAAAAAAAAAAAGAAACGAGCTATTGAAATCTTGAGAAATTTTCTGCAAGTTGCCGTCTTATGCTCGACCCTCGACCCCTTACTGTGTGAGCAACACATACAGCCACAGAGCCCTGATACAAATATTTCAACCCAAGTAAATAAATCGTCCCTTAGGTTTGTCCAAAACTCTCTCAACCTGAAACTGCAAACAATTTTGAAAAAAAAAAAAGTAGCTCAATGAATTCTGCGAAAGCACATTTGCTTTAAAAACCAAGATGTCTGCAGGGTTTGCAGATCCAGGTCTCTGGTTCAGCCGGTTCCAGAGCAAACAGAGGGCCAGAGATGACAGGAAAGATTATTCCCTCGTAGCTTCCCATAAGCCGGAGTCCGTTACAGGAACTCATCCTGCTTGCAGTAAAAGTAAGAAATAACTTCAGAGGACGTCCCCTGGAGAAACACCCAGTTATTAAACATAGCTACACATAGACAAACATGGCTTCAGTATCTCTGAATATTATCTACAGATCCGGTTAGAAGTTTACATCCACTCATGGGAACAAATGTCATATTAATGTAGAGGATTTTAAAGATGCGTTTAAACTGTTCGTTTTACAGGATGAGATAATTAAACACCAAACAATCTTACAATAAATTGTCATATCTGATATTAAACACAGGCTAAAATATTAACATACGCCTCCACTAATATAACATCCCTCAATAAGTTTCAACTCAATCCCATATTATCTAGTCCTTATTAAGCACCTCTTACAACCCTGGCTGATTTAATCAGAATTGATCAATAGAGATCAAATTATTGGTTTCCTGGCATGTATTCAACTTTTAAGCACATGACTTCTTTAGGGTTGAGACTGAAATCAGCTCTGATGTGTTTTTAGTTAGAAATGTCCTGCCGAAGCACGTCCAAGTTTCAGCCGACAAGCTGCTGATTTGAAGTGAAGTTGACACATTTTTACAACCCAATACCAATGAAGCTAGAATAAATAAAAATATAAATAAAAACAGAATACAGTGATTTACAGATCCATTTCAACCTACAGTCACTTGAATTCCCTCCACAGACATAATATTTAAAGTTCAGTCAAAAAACTATGCATGCACCACTGTTTTTTTTTGTTTTTATCAGGCTTTGTAAGATCCTCGCGGCGGATTGGATTCAGTAAAAACCGGATGTGACTTAAGACACGTTGGATTTGTAATCGAAACTCGTAATTTCCAACTTTGAGTTGGTAAAATCAACTGGAACACACCATGAAGTTGGATTTTAGATCCATAATGGCCGCTCCTTTCATCAACAACAGTGAATTGAAAATATCTTTATTTTACAAGACACACTAAAATCAATGCTACATGTGGTGACTGCAACTCTAAACTGGACCAATTCATGTGGAAAGTAAGTCTTAAAACAATGTTTATAAGAAGTCCTATGATCAACGGCTACTTGGACGTCGCCATGTTGGAATCTCAGCTTTATTTCTGTTAACTGGAACTGGAAACCAGCATCAGACCTACAAGTAAAGCCTAAAAGCTAACTGAACTATAATTTTACTGTTTTTAAAACTCAGAGACATAAAATACAAAACTGCATTGGGTTATGCTCCCTAATTTAATCTCATTCAGATTAGATTGGGGAGCTGCATGTATTCACTTCTAATTCCAGTGATTAAAAACTAAACAGCAGCACAAAAAACCTCCATACCGCTTATTCTTTACCAGTGGCTCTGCATTATTTAAGAAAAGCTAATGATGTCCATTATTCTTTTAAGGTAATGTATCGAACACTGACTCAGGGTCACAGTTTGTTGACTTGAAAATGGGTTAGTAATGAGAATTAGATTGATCCCAGCTTCCTGTAGAAGTGTTTACATCAGCACTACCACTTAAATTATGTTAAAGACGAAACAAGGAGCCTTACAGAGTTTTTTTCTTTTTGCAGCATGGTCGCATTCAGAGGTCAGTGTTTCAAATGAATTAGCAAAACGGCAAAATATGTGGAGAGAGAATAACAGTTTGTGTCCAAATAAACTCATAATTATCCAAATCGTTAAAGTGTGAAGATAAGCAGACATTATTAAAATAATAATTCTGACTGGATCCACATCACCTTGATGCGAAACGATGCTCCAAATGAAGCTATGCGCTTTACATATACAGGTAGGATTTTCACCAGCCTATTTTTAGATTAATCTGAGTATTAATATTGTTTTACCAAGAATGTTGCTGAGCCACAGGGCGAGGTCTTCCTTCATGGGCAGCAGGCTGGCTTCATGTCGACTGGAGAGCCACTGCTGGTACTGCTGCATGTCTGTCAGGCCCGGACCGCAGAGCTGCTTTGGGCTCACCGAGCTGCACATGGTCGCCTGCTGATGGCCTGGAGCACACGGTGAGGACCAAAGATGATTCAGTTAAAAGTTACATCAAGGCAATAAGTCAAAACTGAACCAAAAATAGCTGTAGGAGAAATTATTTCTAAGTGTTAAATGAAATTTGAGTTCCAGTTTGGCCTATTAAACGTCTTTGTGATTTTTACTGAATCTGCACGGCATCCTCCAGACTTATGGGAAGCTCTGGTGAGATGTGCAAAGGCGCATACAATAAATGCATCATCTGTTGCAGGAGTATAATCCAAAAGAATAGAAAGGTGCAACAATCCCAGCCTAAGCATTCCTAGTCTTATAGTGACTGAACCATTTATAAATGTAAGGATAAATGTGAGGTCTTCAGAGCCTATTCAGATAGCAAACGAAGTAACAGGATGCTACATTTTTGCCATTTTAAAAGAGCCAAAAATGATAGAAACAGATAAAAGCAATTATTTTCCTGTTGAGGATTTGGTTGAGGATTTGGTTTGGTATATTTTGCAGGTTTGAAACTGAAAAAGTTCCAAATCATTACTGTATAGACCATGTAGTCACATATTTTGTTAAAGAAACACAAAGATTTTTCTCTATTTAACATGTTCCTTTTCTAACATCCTCCTCAGTCTTTGTAAGACTTTGTAAACCTTGGTCCTCGCATGGCCCTGTTTGACCCAGTTTCAGCAGTTTTAAACTTTTTAAGTTTCACTCTCAGCAGATAAGAACAAATTTCAGGGAGAAACAAAAGTAAAAAAAAAAAATCAGGACACATCCACCTTAGATAGATAGATAGATAGATAAATCTTTATTGTCATTGTCACAAGAACAACGAAATTTAAAAAGTGCCGTCAGTCAGTGCATATGCTTAAGAAAAAACTTGTCTCACACTTTACAATACTGTAAGAAATACTTAACAAGTAAGTGATGAAAAAATAAACAAAAACTAATAAATAAGAATAGCCACATTCTCACACACATCATTCATGATGATTAATGGTTGTTTATGATTGCATTTAGTTTTGTTATTGCTGTAGGATAAAAACTGTCTCTGAGTCGGTTGGTTCTTGTTACTGTACAAGGTTCTTGTTACTGAACATGCCTTACTTCAAAGGCATGTTCTTTTGTCTTTCTGATTTTGAGAAGAGACGAGGAAAGTTGATTTTTTTTCTCTACATTTGTTCTGCATGAAGCATCAAATATTGGCTGTTTGCACAGCTACTTAATCTCATCAGAATCCCTTCGATTAGATTATACCAAACAGTTTCCTTGTTCTTATTCTTACAACCACAGTTATTAATTGATGGTGTTAATTGATTTGAGAAATATAGTGCTAATGAGGCCAACTTTCCTAAAAGGAGTGAAGGAACAAATCCATTCTGACTCCTTTTATCCTCCAGGTTGAATCCCAGCAGGGATTACAGCGACCTGAATGCGTTAGACAGCAACATTCCTCCTCCCTCCTTCATCGGACAACGGACACTTTCATACGGGCTCGACTCATACAATAGCAGTTTTATTAAACAAAGAGCTCTTTGAGTATTCCCTGCCACCAGTAATGGAGTCTATTACACCGTCTGTCTCAATCCAATAGTCAGCGCCGCAGCAGAGTTTGCATGGATCAATAGCTTTTGACATCAGTAATAAAGCTGATATTTAAAAAAAGGACTTCATTCCGTCTAACCGTGATGTCACTGATAAACAAGACATTTCTCACATCTGTTTCTAGTACCCAGTTTACTGTGTGAGCTTTTGCAGGGAAATCATTCAGTTTTCTGTCAGCTGTCTCCTTTAAGGAAGCAAATAGCCCCCAGATGTAAGCAGAAGAAGAAACCACAAAGTTCAGGCTGTGATTGTCTCTCTGAAGTAAACTGAACAACACTGTGATGCAGACAGACAGGAGAGAACCTCACACTCTATTAATACCTGCACCACAAGGCTTTCAGCTGCCCTTTGTTTTTTCTTACTCTACTGATTTAGTTAAAGGAAGTTGGAATAAAGGCTTTATTTTTATCATGAAAACAAGCGGACGAATTTCAAAGGTTTCCATCCACACTAGAATAGAAGCATATGATCCAAATTACAACAAAAAAAACCCCACGTCTTTCATACAAGGAAACATAAATCCCATAAACAAATTGTTCAGGACGGCAGAGGATTTCTGCTGACTGCAGAGAGAGAGAGAAAAACATGACAAAAAGCTGCGAAACATTTCAAGGTTCCTTGTCAGCACGCAGCAGCAAAAATCACACTGCTGTGACAAAAACAACCATCAAAAACCTCGGAGTCTGAGCAAGGTCATCTCATCTCAACAAGGATGACAGCTTCTAGCAGCGTACACAAACCGATCGCTGGGGCTCAGCAGTTACACGCAGGTGCGACATTCCCATGTGAGATGCGTGGACGGCTGACGCAGCCAGGTCACCGGAGCAACTTCATGCAGGTTCCTGCATGGGTGCTGGATGTAAATATGCATTATTTTAGTCAGATTTTTAATCTTTAATGTTCTATCATGAGAAATATTCATGCTGAAAAACTTTTCCTAGATTTTTCTGAAGAATTGTGAAATGATCATAAGACTTTCCTTTGGTCAGTTTAACTCCAACTTTGTGTTCAGACTCGGCGTCCAGCTGGAAACCAAACCTTCATCCCAGTTTTTCTGCCTCTGATGATTCCCTGTCCTTGTCGATAAAAAGACTCTTCACAGCATGATGCTGCCACCGCCATGTTTCATGGGGCAGATAGCGTTTCCAAGACAACATTGGGCTTCGAAAGCAGGCAAAAGCAGTAAAATGTTGGTCTCGTCTAGAAGGCATGAAGGAAACGCTGGAATTCTAAAGGAAAAACTTTTCGCTAACGGATAGATTTTGTGAGGTGTACAATGAATAGTTGCCCTGTCAACAAATTTTCTCTCTGGAGATCTCTGGTGAGAAAATTATGCTCATAATTAATACTCTCCTTGCAATCAGTTAAGAGGACGGCCATTTCTTGGTAGGATGTGGAAAACGCTTTCCATTTTCAAATGATGGATTTAATACTTCTTCTCTATGTGATTTTAAGTCTCTGGTTGAAATTTCTCCACAGCTTCATTCCTGATCTGTCTGCTCTGATCCTCGCTCCTCTTGATGCTGTTTGTTCCATAATGTTCTGTAACAAACCTTTTTCAGGTTTTTATTTGTGAAAGATTTTAGTAAACATGCATCATTTTCCCTCCACTTGACAGCTATGCTTTTCAAATAAAGTCAAATCAACTTTATTTGTACCGCACATTTCAGCAACAAGACCGTTCAAAATACTTCACATCATTAAAAAATAATATATTCACCAGTTAAAAACATTACATTTTCTCAAATGACATCATCGAAATCATCAAGCAAACACACATCAGATATTGTGATCAATGATCTACCTAAAATAATCAAAGTCAACTCTAAACAAGCAGGTTTTGGTTTAAAGGAAGTCAGTGTTTCGGCTGTTCTCCAGTTTTCTGGACGTTTGTGCCAGATTTATGGTGCATAGAAGCTGAATGCTGCTTCTACATGTGAGCAGCAGCATCCTGGATCAGCTGCAGCTGTGATTGACTTTTTAGGCAGATCTGTGAAGATACTGTTGCAGCAATCAATGCGAAGATGGAGGAGTTTATCTCTCTCTGGGACATTAGTCCTTTAACACCTACCCTGTGTTGGTCACTCACTTAAAAGTGCGTTGAAGTTTGTGGTTGAAATTTGAAAATTTCACGATAAAGGGAGAATAAAAAATGAAACTTTTTAGAGCAAAGACTCCATGTTTTGTAAAGTACTGTGATATTTATGACCAGAATATAAGAACACATGATTCTCAATGGAACACTGTTCGACATACTTCCTGCCTCTCACCACACTGTTAGTTGGCTTGTTTGACCTCTGGCCCAAAAAACACCACTCTGCTATAAGACATGTTTCATTTGATGAATTTGCAAGATTCAGGTCAATTTTGCATTTAGCATCTCAGAAGATATTTAAATGAACAGATACATTTTGTCATTCTGGAAGGATCTCTGGACTTCCACAAAGCCATTAAAAAGCGTCACGGTTGTTGCAGATTGCTCCAGGAAAGGCATATGGATAGGAATCCTGACTGCGTATTGCCTCAATTATAAAACACAAAAGTGTCTCTGTGCTTCTAGCTCACACTGGCCTCCACTTCTTCATCCTCTACAACAGCAAACTTATCCAGAGGTGGAATCACTCAACTAAACTAGGGGATTCTGCAAAGTTTCCGTGGGAGATAAGCTTTGCTTGCACAAACCAGATTATAGCAGCTGTTGCAGCAACTCATTGCAGGACAAACTCTTCTGCTTAAAATATGAAAAAAAAAATCCTGTGAATTATATGAACATGCACAAGATAAACAAAAAGTCTAGTTTATATAGACTTTTTTGTTAAGATGCAATGATTTCTTGCTGCTAATTAGCTTTTCCAACCTCATTAATCAGTTTATTCTTCATTATATGTTTTCCAAATCATCCAATAAACAAAATGCATTAAAAATACAACAATTACAAGTGAAAACTTTGATGTTGCTTCTGGTGTCTTAGCACTCTCCGAAATTATTTTAAAGATTCAATCGCAATAACTTTTTTTTTTTTTTTTTAAAGTTGTCTCCGTCTTTACAACCGTCACAAATAAAAAGAGCCACAAGAGTCAGTTTGCCAGTCTGGAAATAAGATCAAGGGTGAACGCCTAATGACTTATGTCTGAAATTCAACAGAACACTCTAATTAAAAGGCTGCCGCTGAAGTAACAAAATGTCATTATCTGAGTAATTCAAGATGCCTCTCATTGCATTAGAGAAATGAAGCAAAATAAAAGAAATCTTCTCTTCAGGAAATACTTAACCAGCATCCAGCTTTTGGCTAGAATTTTTTTTATAGTTCACAGCAAGTTTGGTAATAATTAAAAACAAATTGAAAAGAAGAATCGATCTGACATGAGACTTGAATAGTCAAAGGCTCACCCTTCAGCTCACTCGTCCTGTGAGCAGCTGAATCCCAGTTTTCATGCTTCTCCGACGGACAGGTTGCTCTCCAAAACACTGAAGCAATGTGAAGCAGGGAGGTCTGCGTCGGAGCGCACTGCACGGAGATCTGACAGACAAACACAAATACTCACAGCACGCTGCTCTTGTTGCTGCTGCTGCTCCTGCTGCTACTGATGATGATGATGGGAGGGAAGTTTAATCCAGCTGGTCGAGCCTCCCTCCTCCTGTTGCCTTCATGCGAAAGAGTGAGACTAAAGTAAAGTCGTCTGGTTCGTTTGGGTAGAAACGGGCTTTGTTTGTTCTCATGTGTGAATAGTTTCAGATTATTATCATCATCATCATCATCATCATTATTATTATTATTAGATAGATAGATAGATAGATAGATAGATAGATAGATAGATAGATAGATAGATAGATAGATAGATAGATAGATAGATAGATAGATAGATAGATAGATAGATAGATAGATAGATAGATAGATAGATAGATAGATAGATAGATAGATAGATAGATAGATAGATAGATAGATGTTCGGTATGTGCTTAAATTTACAAATCAAGAAAGACAGAAAGAAGAAGGAAAGACAGGAAGAAAGAAATTAAGAAAGAAGGACAGAGAGAAACAGTCTTTTTTCTTTCACTCCTTTTTTTGTTTGTTTTTTTATTATTATTTTGATGATGAGTCTGATTCTGAGTTCAAAGACAGCGCTATCACTCCTGATACGAATCTTATTTTGTCGAACACGAGTGTCTTTTATTTTGAAGGGCTAAAAGTTAGGAGTCCAGCACGCATGCGCACAAGTAAACGCCACACAAATACAAACGGAAGACCCGGGTATTGGAAAGTAAAGACGAGTAAGTTGATAACAGCAAAACAATGATGTTTATTGTCTTATTCTTATTTTATAGTAGGGCTTTAGCCGTTAGAGCAACTTGACTTAAAACATGGTTTATTTTTGTTCTCGCAAAAAAACCGTTTCTAATGCTGCTTCTGGGGAACTTTTAGCTAACTTACTAACTTTCTTGAACTGAAACGAGTGCCTTGGAGTTAAGGGGCACTTAGGGTTCAATACCTAAGTCGTGTTTTGTCCCCATCAGTGCCAAACACCGGGAGCCCACTGACTGGGCTGTGAATGCGGACAGCGCCACATGGAGGCCGTGCTGAAAAACGTGGGCCGTACCGTGGAGCTGCTGGCCGTGGCTGCCCACAGCGGCGTGGTGAATGAGTGGGACGAGCAGACCGTGACCAGGGCTTTTCACTGGGCCAGGTACTGTGAGCATATTTACAGCAGGTTCCACGGTAACCCCGTCATCAGAGGAGTCCTGGAGAAGCAGCTGCAGCTCACCAATCACAGTTTGAAGGAAGCTCTTCCTGAATACAACGCAGTGTCGTTTTTGGATCTGGGTCGCTGCCAGGATCTGCTGCTCCTCTGGCTGTTGAACAACTCTGCATTGCCAATCTCCATTATGAAGATGCTCTTTGAAACCAAGGCCTCTGCTGATTCTACAAGCAGCAACTATGAAGACGTCAGAGGCCTCTGCAGCCAGATTATTCAGTGCAAATCTGCCTGTACGGTTCTGCGTCCCCTCCTGGGCGTCCCCCCTGTTGGTGCTGATGCTGAGGTTCAGGGAGAGATGCTGATGGAGAGGTTGGGGTCCACGCTGAGCCAGAGCAGCGATCCCCTCCGGGCGGAGGACTTTCTGAGCTCCGTCCTTCAGGAATTTGAGGTTGCAGCGGAGCATTTGTGTCCAGTCATCGCTGCAGCTCTGCTGACAACAACAGACTCGGCTGCACAGACCGCCTCTCAGGATTTTCTCCTGGACTGGCTGCAGAGTCGGCGTGGCACGCTGCAGCACGTGTGCACTGCGCTGCCTTCCAAGGTTCTTGCAGACTTGGCAAAAAGACACCAGAAATTTAGAGATGCGTTCTGCAAGTTACTGAAGAGGTGGGCCTCGGAGATGGAGTACAGGGTAACTGAAGGCGAATGGGTTCACGCTGCTACAAGCTCTGCTGTGTCCTTCCAGAAAATGACGGAGCATTATTTGGCCCTGTTTGAGGCCTGTCCCTCTCTGAGGACGGAAATAGAGGATGAGTTAAATGCACGGAGGATTGCTGATGGAGACTTTGATGTCAGAGGTCTGAGCGTGTGGGGGGACATCCTGTTGGCACTGAGAAAGTGATGCTCAGACCTCTGGTTTCTTTAGAGCTAGAAGATTTCACCAGGTTTACATGATAATCTGCCTGCCTGATGTCTATTAATACTAAATAAAATAAAATGTACTGCTTTCCAAAAAATAAGACAAATAAAAAGACATTTGATCATCTGAAGGATGCAGTGCAGTTCAATACTGCTTTAATATATATTTATTATACTGGTGTTTGCTATTGAGTATTGTTCAAGAACGTCTTCTATGAAGTGGAATTGAACAATAAGGCAATAAATATTTTTTTTAGGTTATGTATTTATGTATATTTTTATGTTTTGTATCAGCAGGTATAATATCACAACTGTGGCACAGTTAGGACTAGTTCTAACCGTGCCAAAACATTTAAAATACGAAACAAAAACAAATATTGCCTTCAAATAGAACAACTTGAACCCAACAGCATAAACTCTTCCAATTACTCCTCACATAATGAACCAAATACATCATCTGCTTGTCACTGTGGCCCACATAGATTTCATGCTAGTACAATTTTTTTTTATCTTTCTTCATAGGTTTTGTCAAATTGTCCTTATAACGATTTGACCCAGAATCAGAAAGGCTTCGATGCAAATTTTTATTGCATATTTTTCACACTGTGACTGACTTAAAGCTGGAACACTGCAAATATTACAGAAAATACTTTAAATGTAAACCAAAATAAAATCAGAGAATAAGAAATTTAAAAAAATTGAACACGTTAGGGTACAATACAATTTCACCAGCGATGCTCTTTGTGAAGCAACGCTTCAGTAGATTCATACTGATGTAGGTAGAATCAGATGGTTAGGAACAAGGGATTTCTGTTTAGTTACCATAGCTGCAGCAGTGGAGCTATGGACTGCCGTATTGTCGTCGGTGTGAACTGTTCTGTGAAAGAGT
Source organism: Poecilia mexicana (assembly GCF_051168715.1). NCBI lineage: Eukaryota > Metazoa > Chordata > Actinopteri > Cyprinodontiformes > Poeciliidae > Poecilia > Poecilia mexicana. Next base: position 10,196,363 of record NW_028263375.1, read on the forward strand.
TGGGAAAACGTGTCAAAGCAGTAAGAAATAGTTCATGCATTTACAAAAGACGCGCTCTGCTCTGCTGAGATGGTGATGATGGCTGACTTCATCCAGTTTCTTTAAGCAGGTCAAAGCAGTCAAGAAAAAGTCTAAAACAAGTTTCACTGACTTTCAAAACTCATCACTTTATCTGTAGTATTGTATGACTAATCATTACGATCCACAGTATATGCTACATTATGGAATGTTGCTTGTTGCTGTTTGTTTAAAGAAATATGAACAAAGGCTTTTTTTTGTCAGGTGTTGAGACACGTGAAAAAAATAAGAAAAAGCTCACTGAGTTTTTTTTAGAATTTAGATCAAATCGTTTTATGTTACAAAAACCTTGACCTAAATCTAATACAATATATGCAACGATTTTTTTAAAATTGTTTTTCAATAGATTATTTATAAGTTAAAATATTCTGATATAGATTTGCTTAATAAGTAATGACCTTAAAGTGCATAAAGTAATAAAACACAATCAGCAAAGCAGCCAAACACTGAATTAATTTAACTGTTTCCTAGCTACGTTCTCCAGAAATGATTTTTTTTCCCCCCTTTCTCTCACACTGTCAACATCCCCTCCAGCGCTGCTCGCTCCAAACCTATACATTTTGATTGGCTTCATGCCAGTCATGTGACTGGACTGGTAATTTGCACATCTCAGGCTTCACCTGCATGTCGAAGCGCCTCTGTGGACGAGGGATCAATTAGTGAGACTCTGGCCTCTCCCTCAGTCAGCCGGTGTGTGACAGGTCTCTGTCAGACGGCGGATTAGAGCAGAGGAGGAAACACCAACACAGCCACGGCTCGTTTAACACGCCGCGAAGGCAATTCACGTCGAGACAGACAAGGGTCAGTGGGCAAGGGCAGCTCCTACACAACCAATTTATTTCCAGGGAATGAAAACATATGCGTCAGGCTGGAGGAAATCCAACAGCGACTGAGGACTCTGACTGATCTATTGGGAACAAACACAAAGAGGAATTTAGTTTAACAAACCGATGAGTTTTTAATATAGTCTTGCAACTGAGGAGATTGTGGTTCTCACTTTTACTCTCAGCCTCACACGTAACTGGCAGGAGGTGTGAGCAGTCACGGCGATGACTCACATGTGTTACTGACTGACTTACTGCAAGATGACAAGGTTTTAAAATGCTCTGCCTACAAACGTCAAAGCTGGAACCTGGTTTCCTTTTTGTTTTATTGAAATAAAATATCAGTTTGTAAAGAAAAAACCTCCAATATGTCATTTTAGAGAACAAACCTGTCTATTCCTGCAGGGAAGCAGGGTATTTTTTCATTATTTTTGCATTTCCTCCAGCATCCCTCCTTCGGTTTGCTTTCTGACATTGTTCTCCGTCAGCGTGGGGTGGCAAACTGCAGTGAGACGTGCTGAGAGGGGGGCACTGCTGTTCTGCGGCGTCCACAGGGTCACGGAGGATAACATTCATTAAAACTCAGACCCAGCCACCATCTGGTGGAGTGAATAGGGATTTCTCGGAGGGGGTGGGCTGCTGAAAGGGTAGAGCCTTCCCTCGGCACGCGCCTAAGCCCCTCTGATTGAGAGGAGGGGACCCCTGGTCACACCTGTGTCCCACTTAGAACGTGATGGACAAAAAATAATTCTGAGGAAGATGTGGACTCTGTTCTGCATTAGTTTCATAAATTAAATAAGGCTGTCAGAGGAGTTGTTGTTACAGTAATTTGCATTTTAAAGAAAGGGAAGGAGTTTTTTTTTGCCAGTAATCTGCTGAAAATATGAAGAAATGGAAGTGCAAAACAAAATTAAGCAGGTTTTTATAGCTAATTAGGCAAAAGTCAGCTCATTATAACCAATATGAGAGAATTAACCATCATATCTGACTTAAGAGGCTTAAAATGTGAAAAATCTCCTTTGCCTTTCAGTTTTGATCCTGAGGAATCAGATAAAAAAAACAAAAACTAATAATAATAACTCAAGAAACCTGATTGTGAATTAAAAGAAAATGTTTGTTTTTCAAGAAAGGAAAAAATATTCAGACTGTTTTATAAGACACCAGTCATTTTCTGCTGTTTCGATCATTACCCCATCAACTTCATGTTGAACCTCTGTGTGCGAAGCACGGCGAGTCTCTGTGGAGGTGTCAGTGTAATCTGATATGTGGGAGGTGAAACTAGATGGACAACAGCTGGATCACATCACATTTGTTTGTATTCAGGGAATCTAAAAACAACAAAAAACAACCGCACACTTTCTTGTATTTTATTGGACCAATACAGAGCTGTGCATAATTGTGAAATGAGTAGAAAGCCATTTTCTTACAAACAAAAATAACATAAAATCAGGGGCAGTGTGTGTAATTTACCGACCCCTGCGTCTCCCCCACTCAGCTCCTTCAGACTAGCCAGCAGCAATTAGCAAACACCTGTTGGAACCACACATCAGCAGAGCTCATTGTACAAGGTATTTCTCAGTGAAATGCTGGTAAAAAAAAATGCTGTTTCAGAAAGACCAGGAGTTTCTTAAAGATACAGAGACCTTAAATTATGAAGTCAAACTTCTTCCAAGTCATATTTGACAAATACAACATTTTTATAACAACTGGGAGTAAAATAGTGACATGATTGTGGTATAAATGGCACTATGTGGATGGAAAACACGTAATAATATCTTTAAGGAATGTTTAAAGAAGGACTAAAATGACCAGATGAATGTTTTTAGCAATTGCTGGTACTGGGAGCTGAACAGGAAGAAAATACCCTGAAATTGGCAATATCAGCATGTAACAGAAGGAAAAATGTTTTGTTTGACCATGCTGTGTCTTGTGTGTATGTATATTATATATATATATATATATATATATATATATATATATATATATATATATATATATATATATATATATATATATATATATATATGTTACAAATTATAATTATGTGATGGTGGGTGGAGAACTCTCATTTATAACATGTTCATTTTTGCTGTAAAGCCAGTCTCGGCTGTCTGACTCTCCACTAATATAGCAATTAACAAGGGAATTCATTTATGTGAATTTATTTGCCCTGAGGTGGGGCACTGTGCAGCAGGGGGAGGGTTGTCATAAAGCAGTAATTACTCCAATGCTGCGTTGAAATGTGAAGCTGTAATTACTTGATCTTTCAGCGTACGACGGAGCTGAATTTTCCATGGGAAATTAAGGGCTATTGAAGCGGCGAGGAGGGAATGTCGAGGACATTTGGAGGAGGGATCAGGAGGATAATTGCATGCAGACAGACTCTCAGGGGAAGGGTGCAACCTCTGTCATCAAACACTCATTCTGGCCAAGGCCTCATCCCATTACAGTCCCCAAGGAGCGACGCTGCACCTGCCCCACCGACCCACAGCTCCTCAGCTCTCCTTCACACACCCACAGATTACACAACCAGGCAGGGACGAGAGTGACTAAGCTTTGGGATGCAGCAAAAATAAAGCATCAGAGATGCAGGCTAGAGAACTGCTGAGAGCGTTTCACTTAACGTGCTGACAGGTTTCTATGCCCACAGGCCCGTCACAGGTGTAACAGCCATGACCTCGCAGCCTGGTTAGGCATGAGAAAACATGTTCCACATGAGCGGCGACACAATTGTGTTTTCCGTCAAATTAACGTGCACTGAAAGGCGCACAGTGCAACGGCAAGCGTTTTAATGGCCTCCCTCCTCGCCCTGGCGGATCATCAGAAGAGAAACCGGGATTTGCAGTAATTGCTGCCGGGGCGTCAACTGGGGGGAGATTCAGACGTGGAGCCGTTCCCTGTGATCGAGCTATCAGTCAGTTTCCACGCTCAGACTGTCCGTCATGTGCATAAAACCGGTCGACTGCTGAAGCTCCCATCCACACAGTCCAGCATAAGAGAGCTGTCTGTTTTATGCTGAATGTTTATGCAAGAGGCTGCAGTTGTTTTCAGTTTGCTCATGCACTGCAAACAACAGACAACGAAAACCCAGTGAGTTGCACTGATAACACGTTTCACAAATGTGGAATCAAAAATAAGTCAGATTCACTTGACTCATCGCCGCCCACAAGGAGAAAATGCACAGCAAGATCCACACGTTTTAATACATCTAGATTTAAACATCATGATGTACTTAAGATAGAGATTATAGAGAATTCTGTAAATCAACCTTAATTATTCAACATGATTTACTCTCTCTTCAAGTCAAGTACCAAATTCATCAGACTGTCTTTAGAAAATCTGCATGTTATGTCTTCCTCTTTTCATTTTGACTTCCTATTTTTATGAAGCGAGTCCAGTTGATGTTGGTGGCAGAGTTGCATTAGAGAAGCTATTCACTCACTTGCAGATTTATTCTGTTTATGCTTTTTTGTCACACTTTAATGTTTCAAATCATCAAAAAAATTATATCAGACAAGAATAATTTGCATAAATATTTATCGTTTCACTCATAAATGAATAAAATGATTCAAAACAACCTGGTTGTTCTTTCCTCATGACATCAAACTTCAAAATGTACCAGTGCCCTCTGCATCAAAGAAACTCATCATGATGCTGCCACGCCCGCCGTACTTTAGACATGGGATGATGTTCCTTTGCGTTCTTCTGACTTTGCTAAAAATGCATCAAACTTTTAACAAAATACATTATCAAAAAGCATTATAGGTTTTTCCAAAAAAGGAAAGGCCAATCAGATTGAATGATGTTTTTATACAGCAGCTATACACACAGTTCTGGAAAAATGAAGAGCCCACTGCACTGAAACACCTCCTGGTTATTCCACCAAATGTTGATTTCTGAACTCTCCTTGAGTTAAAACATCAGTATTATTGTTTCTAAATGAATATGAACTTGTTTTCTTTGCATTATTTGAGGTCTGAAAACGCTGCGTCTTTTTTGTTAGTTTGAACTTTTCTCATTTTCTGCAAATAAATACTAAATTTTTGCTTAGGATTTCAGAGACATGTCAGTAGTTCATATAATAAAAGAACAACGTTCATTTCACTCAAACATAAACCTATAAAGAGTCAAATCAGAAAAACTGATCATTTTAAGTGGTCTCTTCATTTTTTCCAGAGCTGTATTTTTTCTCAACGGTTTTCAATTTCTAATTTGCAGATGAAGCATTAGCTTTATGTACATAATGCTAACGGATTCTACCTTAAAGAGTATTGATCATTTAACTGTTGTGCTTTATATGAAAGTTAATCAATAGTTGTGTTAAATTTAACACTTAATGTTGAGTTTATGTGCAGGTAGGAGAACCAGACCAATATATTATTCTCTTTCTGTTTCTTTTGAGGTGTGGCTGAGGATCACAGTTTAGCACCAACATGACGCCTCTGGAGCTGCTTTTCTCTGGACATCCAAACCAGAGTCTGCTGCAGAGTCGATGCTCCTTGTTCTACAGATGTTAAGCCTGCTTGCTTCAAAAATTACTGCTCCTGCAAGGCTACTGAGTCCAGTAATCTGTCCTCCTCTCCAGAGACGTCTTATATTGATTTACTAATGAGAAACATAGAAAGAGCAGGAGATGCTTGCACAAGGTTAACTAGTGAAACAGATTGTCTTCAGTCTGTGCATGATACAGTAAATCACCAAAACACACAACCAAATGTGGCTTTTACGTTTTTTTTTTTATAAAATATGAGTATTTTTATAACACTTTTAGACTCCAACATACATCTTCATTAAACACAATAATAGAAGCCATAAAATCACATTTATCTGTTTACATAAACTCCAGGCACAAAGCCATAATAGCATCTTTTGGTCATCTTAAACATTCTTAAATATTCATATATTTTTATACATCCTTGCAGGTGGTTTCATAAAGCAAAACAAAGAAAAGTGTCTAAACAGCGAAATAAGTCAAGTGGAAGAGCCATCTAATAGTTCATGTAGTCCACCCAAATGTCACGATATCAATGTGTCACAAGAAGTACGCGTGGTGGCCATGACAACAACCAAGGAACATCAAGCGATCACAAACAACTCCGCTGTTCGCACACACCACTGCATTCCTCGCCGTCAAAACGCAACAACATCATCTGCATAAAGAGCGATAAAGCTGGCTTCTCCAGACAGTGAAAAACTGTTAAAACACACACCTTCATGTTGATCTTCACGTGACTCAAAAAGAAGTACAGTTACATACGGCCAGCTTGTGTTACTTTACAGAACAGAATGTGATGGCTGGTACAGAGAATTTATTGCAGTGCACACCAAACATCAAGAAACATTTTTTTTTTGTCTGAGCAGTTGCCTTTTGATTTGTCTCTCACCGCAGCCTGATCATGAGAACTCGCCGTATTATCCATAACGGCAGCAGACACCCACCTAAGAGCTAAGCAGTTGGCTAAATGAGAACTATTTGTGACTGTGAAGCGTCGGAAACATTGATCTGAGCAAATTCATGCAACAAACACACTAAAACTCTACGATTCAGCTTCACTCACGCTTATTTTTGTCTTGTAAATGTATTGTAGGCCTCACTGGAGAAGATGAAGACCTTTTTTGCAAGCAGACGTCTCCCTGAAGAGGTACTGTCCATGAAAAATATGGCCTTTTTATATACTTAATGTCTACACAGATCAATGACCCAAAATCCACGATAGTCTCACAGAAACAGTATACAGGTAAATATCTATACAGTACATAAAACACATTTGAAACGTAGTAGAGTTTTTTTTTAGAACACTTATTGTTTCAGTGCAATCAGAGTAGTATCTAAGAGAAAGAACCTACGCGATGGTCGTCTGCAGTGTCATCTGGCTCATGTTGTTCAAGTAGATCAATGAGGTTTGGGTGCCTAGCATACGCCTGCAGTTTGCTTTGCAACTGCTGTCCGTATGTTCTGTGAAGCCCTACGATGTGCACGTATGACAAACAATAATCTAATGAGGATATTTCTCGTTTGGAGTAAACTATTTCTTTACATTTCATGTGAAACTACTTGAACACACAGAATGGGTTTAGATATCTGATACAATGCTTGTTTGTGCAATCGCCGATGGCGCGCCTGTTTTTTTTTGTTTTGTTTTGTTTTTTTTAGGCAGGCTCACCATAGCTGTATGGTTTAAGAGTAGCCACGCTGAGTGTACATCTTTCCCGCCGGCTCCTGAACGTATTCCTCCGTCTTGTCCCAATCCTGCACCCAGCCTCCGTTGAGCTGCGCCGTCGCCCCGTAGCTTTTGGCCGGGCCGCCCATGGCGCCGTAGCTCTGCGTAATGTCGCCCGTCTCCTCGGCCAACTCGTCCTCATCTATGAAGCCGCACTTCTCCTCACTAGTTTCCTCAGGGTCGGCCCATGGCTGCTTCTCCCCAGAGGCAAAGATGCCATAAAACACCACGCCTCCGTAATGCACAAGGGAGGCGATGAGGAAGACGTACTGCCACTCCTCGCGGGTCTGAAACCAGAAAAAGATAAGATATGCACAGAATGAAAAATATGTACCGTATTTTCCGCACTATAAGGCGCACCGGATTATAAGGCGCACCTTCAATGAATGGCCTATTTTAGGACTTTTTTCATACATTAGGCGCACCGCATTATAAGGCGCATAGAATAGACGCTTCATACTCTATTATTACACATCCACATTTATAAAGGAATGGTCCCCGAGTACTTTATATAGTAGGCTGGCCCAGTCGTTGTTTCACTCACGGTGTTGGTGTTGCGATATTATGCCCAACTGCTTTCTGGGTAACACAGACCAACCGACACGCTGCCGCTGCAGTCTCTGTCTCTCTTCCCCTGCCCCTCCCCCCCTTTAAATGTATTATCAAACTTTATTAACAAACCAGTGTTCTGACAACTATCCCAGCATGCACCGCGCACTACTTCTTCTACGGGGAAAAAGAAGTTGGCGGCTGCTTACCGTAGTGGACCAACTACGTAAGCAGCCTACTGCATGTCTGTGTAAACATGACGTCTTTCATTTCGAGCTGAGTTAATTAGCGTAGCATTTCTGCCGGATTTTCACAACATATCAGCCACGACAATGGACAGGGGAACCAACAAGTTCATGTCATCTTTTTTGGACGACATCAAGGTGTTTGAGCCACTGGATGCCTCCAACATTGTGCGCGTCACAGCTAAAAGCTACCGATAGATGAGGAAAACAGCAGATCCTCACACCCTCAGCATAAATATAGCTGTGGACAAGATCACTGATGCCTATTGTTCTTGCAAGGCTGGGTAAGTCGGCATTCATGGTTTTGATGGTCCACAATGTACATTAGCATATGTTTACTACTGTAGCTTGTGTTTGTGAGACGGTCACGCACATGGTAGCTGCACTGTGACCTAAAATGGGCATTAGCCAATGAAACGCGGCCCCTGTGGTAAGGTCCGTTGCTGGACCTGTTGTGGCTCAATATTGGTCCATATATAAGGCGCACCGGATTATAAGGCGCACTGTCGGCTTTTGAGGAAATTGAAGGTTTTTAGGTGCGTCTTATAGTGCGGAAAATACGGTAATTCATTTCAAAGCTTTCCCACATTATAATGCCACATTTCTGCAATACCATTTTGTTGAGAAACAAACAAATCTTCTGGGAAAGGGGGAAAAAATGCAATAACCCGAGGTTCATAAGTGTGCGCACCTTTAAATCAATACTTTGTTGTATCAACTTTTGATTAAATTTCAGTATTCAGAGTGAAATTCTGATTACATTTCAGAGTGAAATGGGATATCTTAAGTCGGTAATATGTGCTCAGTCAGTAAAAGTTGCAGAGGTTCTCTAAATCTGTCAGATTGTGACGACATCTTTTACCTGCAGCCCTCCTCAGCTGAACCCAAAGAGCTTCTGCTAAATCTGGTCCTGGACTCTCGCTAGGCCATTTTAAAACTTTTATTTTCTTCCCATCAACAATTGTAAAGTGATATCAAGTGTACTTGGACTCTCAGAGTTGGTAAAAAAGGGGGAAAAATCTCTTTTTTTTAGCTTTCTGTCAGGTTTTTGGTCAAAATTGATATATAATACTGGATAATAGGAGCTATTTATAATTTCACCCACCTTAGCTTTCTGTTATGTGAAGAAAGGAAACCCAAAGCATTATGTTGCCACTATAATGTTTCACCACTCAATATTGTTTTTGTGCCAAACATAGTTTATGAAACCGTAGCCCAAAAGTTTACGGTTGGTTTATTCAGACTCTACATAAGTTTTCTTTGAGATTTTGGCCAAGCTCGAATGTTTTATTAGGAAGAAAATAACTTTGTTTTCTTCCAACTTTATGTGTAATTAATGAAATTACCCCAACAGAAACAGAACCAGTTGGAAATTCTTCCAGCTTCTTCAGTTTTTGCTGTTAGCGACGTCGCAGGATCTCTGAGCAGTTTATGCCTCGTCTTTTCATCAGTTTTGAAGAAACATCCAGTTTTTTTTACTGACTCAGTTCTGACATGGTTTCTGGATACATTGGTTATTGTTTTCACTATACAGTGGCATCGGTATAATACTGTGGAGCTTTTTAATACCCTTTCCTAAGTGATGCTGTTGTGCCGTAAAATCTTTTATAACATCCCTGAACTCTACGGCTTTAGCTAAGTGGGAAAGAAACGAGTAACGATATAAAACCTGAACTTTATTTCATGATCAGATTCACTGTGAGTCATGTTCAGTGTAAAAAAGAATGAATGCTGAAACTGAATTAAAAAGTACTTCAATAAAGTTTTAATTCATTTAGTACAAAGCATCACATTATCAATATCTCATTCATTTAATTACAAAATCCTGAAGTCCTTCAAGAGCTATATTTAATTTAATGCAGCAGTACCACAAATAGCAGGCTATTTTAAAAGGGAACATTTTATTTTTGTTTGCTTTGGTGAATCCAATGACCCTTCTTTTCCTCTTTTCCTGTTTGTACATTTCATATCCTTCCAAAATAATAAGTAATCCATCTTTAGAGCTAAAAATAAATCACTATTTTGTTCCTTCAGAGGCGTGAAACAGTTTGTTACATAACCATTCCCATGAAAAAGACTCACCTTGTGCTTTGTCATTGCTCCCACAATGAGTGGGCAGACCATGCCTGACAGAGTCCCCACACCGTTAGAAATGCCCATGAGGATGCTGGCATAACGGGGAGCTATGTCTAGATGGTTCACATTAAACCCTGCAGCAGAGACAGAAACGGTGTTGAGCTCTGCGAGAAACAGCACGGAAAATAATCTGTTCTTTAAAAGAAACTTACCGGATATTGCAAATCCACTAAAGCCCACTGCCAGCACCAGGAAGGAGATGGCCACACCTTTACTGTGAGAGTATCCGACCACTAAGAGGAGCGTCGCTTCCATACCAAACCCTGAAAGACGCAGGACAACTCAGTAGCAAGACTCAGACATTAAAACGGAGGAAGATGAGTCGGAGTGACGCCTCACCGCCGCAGTTCATGATTTTACGGACGGTAGTGGTGGACATGATGTTGTGGGTTCGTAGGTAGTCTGCTAACTGGCCTCCTAAAGGCACAATGATGGTCATGACCAGGTGAGGGAGAGCCGACAGCGCTCCAACCTGGAAACACATCAGACGATTCTCTGAGGCGGCTGGTATGAAACATCACAACAATGTCAGAACAAATATGTTTCTGCATTTCAATCTCTGACGCAATAACTCACCGGAGTAATGGTGGCTTCTCACTGTGACCCTGAATTACACCTGGCATAGTAACGTGAGTTATGATTTACACCCCCAGTGCAGGGCAGAAGTCAGGATGGTTTGAGATTACTTGGATTCTGCTGTCTGGATTGTTTTTGTTTTTCATCAAGGAATGAAACAAATCACAAACTGCAACCGTATTTTAGAGGAAGTCATAATAAAACAGCCAATTTAAACGACTTTTTGTTGCTGCTTGCTTTCACATGTCCTCCTAAAACTGAAATACCTTCAAACATTTTAGTGTCCATTTACAAAATGAGACAACAAATAAAATATAGATAAAAATTTAAATATATATATATGTATATATATATATATATATATATATATATATATATATACACAACTGAAAGACAAACAAATCAGTTAAATAGAAAGATACACAAAATAAAAGAAACTACAACAATCTCTGTGACATAAATGTGCACATCTATAAATTTGCTCCCTTTAGCTAAACCCATAGATTTTAGCTGGATCAAAATGATCCTTACATTAAGATGGCATCAGCTTGTTTTCATGTTTTTATTTATTTTTATAATGCATTATATGAGACATTTTAACAGTGGTGTTTATACTTTTTATATTCACCTGACCATATTGACCTTCTGCACATTTAATGTTGATTTGAATAAGTACCTGTTCAATAAAACACAATGTAAAACAGCATGCAAAAGCACAATTTGTCAGATGACAAAGGATTGTGGGTAATGTAGTATTTAGTATGCGTCTCTCCATTTTGGCTTCATCCTTGTTCAATAAATAATGTGCAATCTGCTGTGTTTGTGCACAATCCAGCTGAAGTTTGAACAGCCATAGAAACTGCTTGAGATCAGATCATATTTATTACCTCCTTATAAAGTTTGTGAAACCCCAACATGCAGCTCTTTACATTATACTGCAACAGCAATGATATAAGCGCACGACAACCAAACTAATGAAGATCAATTTGAAAAAAATCTTCTTTTCAATCACACTGCACATTCTCATGCATGCACTAATAGTTTACTAAATTCAATTATTACTTTATAATAACATGATAAAATGTAATAAAATAAAATGTAAGGGTTTCTGGCTATGCTGGCTTTTAGATCTACAGCCTCAGGTTCTTTTGCAATCTAAACGTTAGAATAGAGTTCAGTATGCAAATCAGTAACGAATGTAGTCGGTGTCCAGTTTTTTGATTCTTTGTTGAGATTCTGTAATGGTTTGCACTTGAAAGGAGTGGTTACACATTCTGTCATGAGATGGAGTCTGTTCTGTCCTCTCGCGGTCCAGCCGGTCGAGGCAGATGGGCTCGGCTCCCTCAGTCTGGTTCCAATGGTGGTCTCATTTTTTACGGCAGATTTTCTTTTCTACTCTAATCATCCATCTGAATTCTGTTCAGAACTGAATACGGAGAATGAGGCTGCAGTTTTGTCCATTTAGCTTTTCAACCAGTATATATCATAAACTAGCATTTAATAGGAATTAAATCTTTTTAGCTGGACATGATAAAAACAAATTGCCAAAATATCTGTACATTAGTAGGTGTATGAAAACAGCTCATTCACAGTTTTTAAGCTGTATGTAAGCTATTTTTATTGTCATGCTGTATGTGAGTTTTTGGCTTTACTACCAATTAATGTTTTTTTTTAATGATAGATATTTTTAAAATTACAACAATACCAGTGACTTACAGAGATATGAGGGCAGTCATCGTGAGTGAATTCCTAATTTGACTTTACACGTATCTTAGCTTGAGGTATATTTGACAGAATAAATGTGTGTGTTTATGAGAAATAAATTCGATATAAAAAGGAGTTGTTGTTTACCTTGCTGATCTCAAAACCAAAAACTTCTTCAAAGTATGCAGGCTGGCTGATGAGTAGCAGGTAAAAAGTCCAGCTCCTGCAGAAATTGGCCACAATGATTGCATAGACAGGCATGGAGGAGAAGAACTTCCTCCAGGGGGTCTTAAATTTCTGCAGAATCGGAACAAACACACGGTCAGTTGGAAATGGCCTGTACAGAAACGGGGACTCCAAATGGGTCAGAACTCACTTCTGTAGCGCCCATGAGCTGGGCACTTTCACCGATGCTCTCCTCAATGTAGCGGCGCTCCTCTTCGGTGATGGTCGGGTGCTCCGCCGGGCTCTCGTACGACACCAGAATCCAGAACATGTACCAGAATATTCCAAAGGATCCTGACCAGAACACGAGAAGATTACTGCAAACGCAGGAGGACTGACAGGGGTTATGGATAAGAAAACGCAGTGGTACACAATGTTTTCAGGCATTGCAAGTCAAGAAATATGAAACCCATAAACTGTCACCTTGTCACGGTTTATTAACACCACTGTAAAATTTTGGCATCAGAAAAACGCATAGTGTAATGATTCAGCAACTCGCTTTATTTAAGGAAACCTTTGTCTTTTCCTGAATGTTTGGTAAAGGTCTGCAGTGACAGTGGTGCTCACCGTACACGTAGAAGACCGAAGACCATCCTGTGTACTGCACCAGGATCCCAGCCAGAGGCATGGCCACCACTGCACCAGCGTACGATCCTGAACAAGGCACAACGCCATGAACAAGCAGAATTTGATCCTGCCTGTGTTGGTTGTACACACAACAAATTAAACGGCTTCCAGAACAACCCCGTGTAATTCTAAACCCGTATTTGCATCTCAGAGTTGATGTGCTGATATAATCAGTGTGAAACCAACGATCCAGATTTAGTTACAAACAATAAGTGTTAATGTTTTGTACCACAAAAGGAGAGAGTTGCCAGGCGACTTCTTTCCAGCGGTGGGGCCCATTTACTCCATATGCCATGGCAGGCTGGGTAAGTCACTCCCTGCAAAGTGATAAAACAGAAGTCGGATCATGTCTTTCATGTTTTTTTTAATTACAGCGCCTTGGAAAAGTATTCTCACCTCTTGAACCTTTTCAGTGTTTTGAGTTTTCACCGCAACTTCAGTTGATTTTATCAGGATTTGATAGACCAACGTGGTGCAGAGCATTATGGAAGGAAAATGATTTTGTCTATAAAAGCCTCATTTTTCTCCCACTTCAACACGATGTGCTCCTTTGTTTTGTACCATCACAAAAATCCAAACAAAACACATTAAGCCTTGTGGTTGGAACGTGACAATGGGTTAAAAAGTTCAAGTGGTACAAATATTTCAGCGAGGCACTTTAACTAGACTGTTTTTACACCTTCACTCAATTACTCCCCATGTGAAACTGGCTCTTTCTAGTTGGTGAAAGCCTTCCTGAGCAAACCGAAGCTAATAACAAACACACTGACATGCATTTGAGCCGACCTTTCTAATCAGGACTAATAATCCAGTGCAAATTCAAGTCGACTCTCCATTTCACGTAAAAAAATAAATAAATGAATAAATAAACTGAACTGTTCCCATTAAATCTTCATTAAACACTAAGTGGCATACAATCAACTATTGATAGATACAAATTGCTGGGGCTTGCAGTGGGAGACAGCCTGAAATGCTAATGCTTAATCTGCAGTAATAAGTTGTGGCGTTGGACACAGGCAGTTCGCTCTCCCTCACTGCTCACGAGTGGCCATTGAAATGACAGCGAGCAGCTCAACACGACAAAAGAGGCTGACCTTCAATCTGATAACAGCACATTTCTCTCTCCTGAAATGAAGCCCCTTCTCGAGCCGAGGGAGGCGGCTGCATCAAGTGGTTTTTATGCTACCTCTTTTGTTCAGCATGTTTCCAGCTGTTTCAGCATGGAAAACCATTTAGACACGAGCCCTGCTATTCATAGCATCAATGCCGTTTGTTGATCAATCTGTGTACAGTAACATGAATGGGGCTCCATCACAATAGGACCCATACCACAGTCCAATTCAAACAGAAAGCAGAAGGTTTCCGTGGTTTACTACGAGGTTCAGATAAAGCTCTCATCCTGATAATGAGGCAACAATTCAAAGAGCTTTAAAGGTCAGAAAGAGATGTGCAAACTGTGCGTCAATACCTCCACCAAGCCTTGCAGTATCCTTAGGCAAATAACGCATCCGTAGTGCGTACGGGCGGCGGAGGGAATGAACATGTTCAGGATGGATGTCAGGACGATGGCAGCACCGAAAACCCTGGACAAAAACATTGTGGCTGGTTAACAAAACGAAAATAAAACCATCACACCGTCTGAACGTGTGTCAGTTCAAAAGCAGCAAAAACAATGACATTGTTCTCTGTTGCAACAACAACAAAAGGCATCAGATGGCATCATAGGATCATTAAAAATCTTTATTTTATTGAAATCATCAAGCCATTCAAAATCAAATGAACAAATAAAGACACTAAAAATGTCATTTTGCATTTAACTGTTATCCTCCTCATACATTTGTATCATTTTTTCATGTTTTTCCTCATAAATCCCTGTTGCTGATTTGTTCGATTCCTTCAGCAAACAGCTGGCTAACCGGCTCGTCGGTGAAATAATAACGCTGGCTCTGCAGACACTGAGATTGTAGTACGATCATTACCTAGAAACAGATTTCACACGAGGTTTTGGCTGGTGTGGTTGCCATGCGTCCCAACATAAAGGATTAGACACGGCCGTCCCATGGGAGCTCATTAACATGAGGCACGCCTGGCGGCCATGAACCAAATCCCCAGTTCATCTGCTGGTTGGCTCCAAACCCAACATTCATATCTTTGTTTTTAGTATAAAACAGGTTTATAAATTATTATCCGTTACAATTTTCACATGTTTTGTTTTTTAATGGTAATGTTTTGCGGTGGTTAATCTCTAACGACATAATTTGGTAACAATTCTTATCCATTAAAAAAATAAATAAAATGAAGGGAAGTTGTTGCTTTAACCAACCTTTATTCTTGTTTGTTGCCTGGTGTTGAACAGGAAGTCTATGATTTGTATTATAGCTTAGTGAAAATGAAGAACTTCTGAGTTAGATCACATTTCTGCAATAAATTTGCATTTATTTTACTCGGAATTATTAAGTAAAATCCCAAATCCCCGACAAAAATGTATGCAATTTGTTACTATAAATTGTATTGATCACATGCAAATAATTTTGCTTTTAAAATTGGGGCTGCAACTGGTAAGAAACTGAAGCCTGACGGTAGAAACTTCGTGTTTTTACCTGTTTGCAGCCAGTCTGGAGGAGATATAGCCTCCTGGAATCTGAGTTACTATGTAGCCCCAGAAGAAAGAGCCATGGATCATTCCCACGGTCTCTGGGTCCCAGTTGAATTGTGCTTTCTTAAAAATAAAGACAAAAAAATAAATAAATAAAATACAGTTCGTTTTGTACACTTCATATAAGTATTTAAAAAAGCGGAGAAATATTTCATTTGCTTTATTTGTGAGAGAAAAATAGGAGAAAACAAAGAAAAAAACAAATATTTCTCTATTTTCTGCAACTGTAAAACCAACAACTAGATAAATAAAATAAAATGAACGGTCTACAGGCTCTGGCCCCACCATCACCTATCGGGGGCTCCCTGGTGTGGAGGAGGGCGGAGTTAGCACCTCTTTGACGATGATCTTGCCGTTCTGATGGATCGTGCTGTTGTTCACCATGCTGACGATGGCCACACCCAGGTTACAGCGGATGCCGAAGGAGATGCAGAAGCCGAGCCCGCTCAGCATGGCGATGATGTATCTGCGCGGAAGCCCGAAGCAGGTGCAGTCACACAGCGGAGCCTTGCGCTCCTGGTCCTCCCTGGGTCTCCCATCCTCCGTTAGCTCGATGGCCTCACCTGTCTGCTGCCGCTTCTCCAGCCTCCTGCACCACAAGGCGATTATATAACAGCATGAACTCGGTTTTTTTTTTTTTTTTTGGGTTACACATGCTTTTTTATGCACGCAGACGTGCATAAAAAAACAATTTTTCTTGCTGACTTACTGAGAAAAAAGGAAAATAAAAACCTTTTTTTTCCAAGGATGTGTTCTCTATCCATCCTTAACGCATCAAAGGGGATAAACTCTCGTTTTTCTCTCAAAAAATATGCATCTCCCCTTCAATTGATTCCATAAAATCAAAACATTATTTTCGTTTTCTTGCTGTAAAGGGGAAAAAACCCAGACCTTCATACCGCAATGCAGCATCATCATCAATATCCTTCGTTTGGAGATCATTTCAACTGTTTTCATTTTCTTGTATATATATATATATTTTTTGTTTAGCCTTTGCTTTAACTCACGACTCATTTCTCCACAGAAAACCTGAGGTCTAGTTTCCTACGACCCGGTTGGATGTGAAGGCCTCACTCGGTAGAAATGGGCCTTTTTCTCGGTAACGAGTCACGTTTCCGCGCTGCAGCTTTAAATTCAACAATTTCGACATGAAACACGAATGAATGAGACCTGCGCAGGACAAAAGGTTACATTAAAACTGCGACACAAAACACAGTAATTCAGCTAAAACGCTCCTTTATAATTTTTGCTCTGTTTAAAAATATTTCGCTCCGTTTTTAAAAGAAAAAAAAAAGCTTTTTTGATATGCAAGAATCTGAAACAAACTGTTCTCCCCGCTTTTCTCTTGGATGAAGTTCATCGATCCGAAATTATGAATCCGTGGGTATTACAGATATCTCCAGGACTTTGTGTCACGACTCGTTCTCTTTCATTAATTATTAAAAACACCCCCAGCTGCTGGTGGAGGGGAGACCGTCCTCCTGGGAAATAATCTGATCCTTAAATATTCGGGCCACACGACTCTGCTGTCACTGTATTCTAAGAGTGAGAAGATTTAAGAACGAGAGGGAGTTATGCGGGCATCAGTTTTTGGAAGGTTTTTTTTTATTATTTATTTATAAGAAACAATGACATTAAATTAAATCACTTGTTTCTCTTACCTGTACAGTTTCCCCAGGGCCTTTCCTGCGATCTGTTTAACCCCCTCTTTGATGGGAAATGCCTTCTCCTTCCCTGGCTCCATTTCCAAGTTGTCTTTTCAAAATTAAACCCTAAGATACTATGATAAAAGGAAGTGCGGCATAAAAAAGCATATTGTTACGATGTTATTCCAAATATTGCGTGTCTTTCTTCGCGTTAGAAAACGCCTCGATGTCCTGAAAAGAGGAGCTGTGAAGAGGGGGAGAGAAAAAAAATGGAGAAACAAGGAGGAACAACGCTCAGCCAGAAAGAGAGGGATTCACAGTCACCAAACAGCAGTCAGATGAGTCCGCTGGTGATTTGCGCGATTTTAATCCGTGAGGTGCCATTTTTAAAGATCTTCTCAAAAGCAGCAACGCAGAGGGGATGAAAAAAAAAAAGCAAGATTATTATTTGAGATGTGATGAGGGGAGGATTTCCGGTCCTATCTGAGGTGAGGATCTCCGGTGTGGCAGCAGCCGGAGGAGGATCTCGGCATCACGAAGGAGCACGAAGCGCGTCTACCTGTCAGCAGCTCCTCCCTCCCTCCTCTCCTCCCTCCGCGCCTCTAATTCAATTATAGAAATTCAAAACCTGTCAGCGGGAACAAGCTGATCGACCGCCGTCCTTTTCCTGTGTCTAACTGAGCTGGAAGTGATTTATATTTTTAAGAAGATGAGATCTAAATCAGTTCACTTGCAGCATCTCAGCGCGGAGACATTTGACCTGCTTATGGCGATAATTCACATCCGGGAAACTTTAGTACAGAAATAAATATGTTTTTGGCTGATTTGTTGTTTATTTTAAAAATGACTTTTTGCCATTGTTTCTTGGAGAACCTATATCCGGTTATATGTAAGGAGGGGGAGCACTGGACTTATAAATGTTACACAAAGCACCTGGAGGCGGTCCTAGCCTGTTCAGCGCCCTGGGCAAACCAACATCAAACATTTGTGAGTGGAAACAAACACTTGTGGAAATTCGCTCTCGACAAAGAATTCCTGACAGAGTGACCAACACAACCAAACTGTCTGACTTTGAACAAATGCCAGATGAAAAACAGGGCGTCATCCCACATCAGTGTGTGACCAAGCAGATGATCAAAGAGGATGAAAGAGGAATCAGGCTTCTGAATGTTTCTGTTTCTTCAGACTTAAACCAACCAATCCAACAAAAGATTTGACAAAATATTTCTCTTGAGCGAAACTCTTGATTCTGTTTCTCAACAGCTTATAGTTCATTCCTCTGTTTTGGGAAGTAACAAACAAAGATCCATTCTCTGCTGCTCTGTTCCCTTACTTATAGAAAAAAAAATGGCAGCCATGCTTCCTTGACTTGCTTACAAAAGCAAAACTGCAAAAACAAAAATCTGTTTTATTACCTTCAAATGAACATTGTGAATAAACTAAAATGTAAAATAATCCAAGAACATTTTTAACTAATTTAAAGTAGTAAAATATGAAAGAGGAACTACCGTTATTAAACAATTATGCCATTACAATATAATGTATAATTAAATAAACTGACATGCGCTAGAGGAGAATGTTTGCCTGTGTGGCTGTAAATCAACTGATATGAAGTTTGTCAATCTGAGTTATTACAGTCGGATCTGTTGGTGTTACAGTGTTACATGTTCTGTTCATTAATTATTAAAAGCGTCCCCAGCTGCTGGTGGAAGGGAACCGTTCTCCTGGGAAATAATCTGATCCTTAAATATTTAGACGTTCCATTCCATGAAGAAGATTTAAGAACAATAAGGACATTTGTTGGCATAATGTTTTTTTTTTCTCCCCAAGACAATAGGAGATAATGTGAAATAAAATTAAATCACTTCTTTGTACCTGTACAGTTTCCTCTGGGTGTTTCCTGCCATCTGTTTATCCCCACTTTTCCTTAAATTGTTCAACACAATTTAAGATTTGTGAAACCTTTATTCTGTTTGTGAAAACAAAAATATAAAACAAAGAGCCCCCGATGCAATGAGGACATATTTCATACGTAAAGGAAAAGAAGAGGTTGATCCACCATTTCTGCCAACAGTAATCACAAATGTATTCTCTGTGGCTCTCTGCTGTTGGGTAAAAACAACAAAACACTGAATTTAACTTTGGATTCTTCACACGGTACGCTCATCAGTTTATGTACATATTAAATTCATTTACAAGTTGACAAAATTTAATTTTTTGCTCAATTGTACTAATTTGGACATGAAGGTTTGATTTTAGAAGTTACTTTGTTCTTAATAAATCAATGCTGCCTGAGAATCCAAAGACTCTGGGTGGCCCTCTGCTGGGACAGCGGCTAAGTTCGCTTATGCCTCAGGCTGGCTCTGCCTCAGAAAAATGAGTATATCTAAAAGGAGAACCACATGGAGACCATTACGCGTGTTTTTTTGGGGAAAAAGGGTTGAACCCAGATCAAAATTATTTACATGAATCATTAATTTTTTATTTAATGATTAACTGATATTACACATGGTTTATAATATAGATCAAGCTAATTGATTAATATTATCTATTGGACTATTGTCCATAAATCTATAACTAAGTAATTCCTTACAATTTGCCTGGACTGGAGTTCTCCCCTTGTCTTTGTCCTGTTGACATCTGATGCCAACCCAACCAGCCCTGCCAGGATTTTGAGGTGTAAACCCCCCCCCCTCCCCCCGACTCCCCTCCAAAAGTGTGAACAAACACTGAATAGTTATGCGTTTTTTTTTATTTGGCCATCTGTTCTGGGGTCTGTAGCTGTGGTTTCCAAACACAGAGTGGGTTTCCTGTTGAAGTTCTCCATGAATCAGTTGAAAAATCTGTACAATAATTGCTGAAATCATATTATGTTGCGACAGCAACAGGAGAGAAAGTCATTTACGTAAACAGGTGACATAATAGTTCTGCTTGTTTTGTCAAAAATATCAAGCCCAAAAAAGTCAAGAATCTGAACAATAAACGACAACGCCGTCTGAGCTCGGAGATTTATTTCTGTCGTCTCATAACTTGGTACAGGACACTGATAAAAAAAAAAAAAAAAATGAACACAAGCAAATAAAAACATGAACATTTACCATTAAAAATACAGTAAACAAGTTTATTTTTGCCTGAAGAATGATCTAAAACATATCCTGACTCAAATATAATGGCAGAAAACTTGGGAAAAAAGAAATTAGGTAGAAAAGTAAAACCATAGGAAAAATGGATGAGATGTTTTAAGGCATAGTGGTCAGCAGAGCCACGGCGTAGATAAGGCAAACTGGAAGAGAGGCGAACTTACACAGGATTACGTCTCAAACAGACCTACGGATTCAATAAGTTTACATCCGATTCAAGTCCTTCAATGAACAGAAATGTTCTGCATGTTTTTATTTAGGCAACAGATGAAATGTCCTTTATATAGTTTCTAAACCAAATCTGCATCCTTAAATAAAAAAAAAAACCCATATATATATATATATATAAATATCAAAGTTTGATCAAACTAAAAGGTAGATAACTGCTTCCTAAAACACTGATCACAATGTCTTAGTGTCGTGATAATGATAAGTTATAAATGTTCATATATTGGTAGTTGCATTACTTTAAGTGCTTTGTGCAAAATAAAAGGAAAATGTGTCTTTTATTCTGAGGAAAGCGGAAACACAGGGATGGACGCAGGCGCTGGCTGACGGGCTTTGTGTAGCGAAGCAAACACAGGCTTCCATTCACTGGTGTGTGGTAAACACACGCAAAAAAAAAATACATTTTTTAAAATTTAAAAAGAGAGCACTCTTATCCTTTCATCGCTGTGTACACAATCAGCGCTAAACAGCTGCTGCTACCACAGCTCAAAAACTGGCCTCTGCAGGATCAAATCTGTCCTTCGTCACAGTCGAAACAGCAGCACTGATTTCCCTTCAGGACAAAAAGCTGCTTCACATCTCAGGTTTTGGCCTGGGGAAAATAATGAGGTGAAATTAAGAGTAACAATCGATATTAGCCTGATGGATTTGATGTAATTTGCGCAGTGACCTTAATGATGATGAACTGATCAAAGCAAATCTGGTTAAAAATAAGCTGAAGATATGAACACAGAACTGCAGAAATCCTCATCAGAATAATAAAAAATAAATAAATAAGCGTTGATATTAAGGCGACTCTTTGGTGGCACTTTAAATAGCCTTACACTAAAACAATAGTGAGCCGTCTCTTAAAGACACAGTGCGGCTTATTGTTTGAATACAGTAAAGTTTGGAAATCTTAACTTCACAAGAAGAGAGTGATGTCTAAATTCAAGCGTGTCAAATCGTCAGCATGCACAGAGTTTTGGTCTTTAAAGCCGGTGAATCCACAGTCAGCAGGTGAGTAGACAGACTGACCAGCCGCTCCCTGCGCTAGAGGACCTCCGACAGCACCTCGTGTTTGGGTAACGTCGGGTAGATCATCGGCGTACAGGTGCACTCCTTGTTGTCTTGTTGGCTGAGCTGTATTTTCAGCTTATTGACTTCATAGTCGTGAAGATACTCCTGGACGAGGAAGCGCTCCCTCTTTACCCGAGCCCTCACGTCAGAGGGGACGTCCGGAATCAGCCAGGCCACGAAATATTTAACCAGGAAAACAACATGCTGTGGAGGAAGAAGAAGAAACTTATTAAAACTACGGTGCTTTATGCTCATGCACAGAACTACTTACATTATCTAGATGCAGCATTAAAGAAGGAGCTTTTCTGAAGAAAAAAAAAAACTGCATAGTTTGCAGACATTGATTTGCTGTCCTTGAACAAAGAAATCCCTACAGTGATAACATACAGTATATTCTTAAATAAATTTCAGATGAAAATCCCAGATTCTTGCAAAATTCTCAGTCCTTTGCTGACATTTTAAAATAAAAGATGGAAACATTAACTAGAAATTTATTGCAGAGGAAAAGATAACTTGGAAACAAGCAAAGAAAGGCCACAAGGAAATAATGCAGAAAATAAAAAAAAGAACAGATTAGAGGAAGACATCAAAAAGCCCAACCAGAATAACAAGCAATAAAGAACAGAAGATATGGTTCCTTCATGATATCCAGATTACAAAGGGATTTTTAGATTCTAAGTGTTCAGATTTCTCGACTAATGTTCAGTTTGGATCGTTGCTCATTTAAAACGTCTCGAACTGAACGGTGGAGAAAGTGAGGCTTGTTTTCTTTACCTCCATAATAATGATGAAAGCTAGCTTGGCAGCTAAAATATGCCAAAACTGCATCGTGTGGAAGTACTGCTTCTCGTGGCCGGGGGGGTAGCGATAATCACGATACCTGCAAAGAAAAACGTATGAAAATCAGACATTAGAACTTCATCCGGATTAACTTTAATGCTTTGATTGAAATTCAAAAACAAGATTGAAACTGCGCTGTT
The DNA here is from genome assembly GCF_051168715.1 of Poecilia mexicana. Classification (NCBI taxonomy): domain Eukaryota; kingdom Metazoa; phylum Chordata; class Actinopteri; order Cyprinodontiformes; family Poeciliidae; genus Poecilia; species Poecilia mexicana. The sequence goes on from NW_028263375.1 coordinate 10,219,257, forward strand.
TAGTAGCAATGTTAGCACACAATATGACACTGACTGAAAACACCAGTTTTATTGTTGAATTAGATGCACATCATCATCACTACTTATATGCTGAATTTGATCAAGTTGGCGTCCCACAGCATGATGCTACAACCCCTGTGTTTCATAGTAGAGAATGTGTGTATGGGATGTGTGTGTGCTGTTATTTTCCATCACATGTAGCCTTGTGTACAGATTTATCCAATAGATTAGAATATTATAGAAAACTTTGTTTTTTTCCAGTCACTTAACCAAGTGAAACAGTACGTAAATTTATTACACACAGATGTTTTAAAGCCTTATTTGATAATTACTGCATCAACGACTGTCTTCCAGCTGGCAATGAGCTATTAAAGCCCAGCTGATGCAATGAGCAGCATCTCATTTCTTAAAGAACTTAAACACATTGTGGGCTTTAATAGCTGGGCTATTAAAGTCCAGCTATTAAAGCCCACAGTGTGTTTAAGTTCTTTAAGAAGAACTTGAACACATTGTGATTGTGGAAAACTTTCCAGACTTTAAAGTCTGTCCAAGATCGGTCAAATCACTGGCATCAAGCACAGAAAACATTTCAAGACATTGAAAAAAATAAATAAATACTGAAATTGGGTTGACAACTGTCCATTACTGACAACATAAAGCAGGGTTGGCAAAAAAAAAAAAAAAACAACAAAAAACTAAAGTCAAGCAAATTAAGTAGCCCATTTTGTTTGTGTAGGAAAGGGATCTTATTCACTGTAGATTTAAAACGTAAAAATGCACATTTGCTGTGTTGAAACAAAGTGGCATCTAGTTTTAAAATTATTTTAGACTCAGTTGAACAAATTTATTCTTTCAAAACACTTAATAAAAGCAATGAAATAAAAGCTGATTCGGCTGCAACAAAGTCTATCAGGATAGACGTGGTTGTATTCATATTGAGACTTTGGTTGCAAAAAGATGAATATAATGTGTTTTTTTCCATTGTAAGAAAATTATGTCAATAATAGTTTCACCATGAATTTTGCATCATTGTTGAAGTGCAGTTGGAGGCCACATAAAAAAAAAAAAAAAAAAAAAAAAAAAAGCATTAGTCCAGGAGCCACAAATGGCTCCCGGGCCACAAACTCTGAACACCCCTGACTTAAAGGACAGCTAAAGAGTTTCTGTTTGCTTCTTACCTGCAGGTTGTGATGTTGAACCACATCGGGTTCTCGGCCTCCTCGGGCCTGCTGGAGTCTTCAAACTCAGAGACGTTAAACACGGACAGGCTGTTGTTTATGTAACCTTTCATATTCATCTGTCCCTGCGGCTGGTAGGCGTACATGTACACCAGCCGAGGCATCATGTCAGAGGTGAAGGCCACGATGAATGCCTGGAAGCAGGAAAACATTTTTGCATTAGTTGGTTTAGTGAAAATTCAACCCAAAGGGTCTGACAGCAGATTCTGCTACGCGCTCACATTTGTAACGACAGACAGCACGGCCATCCCGTTGAGGATTTCCTCCCAGGCCCCGATGCTGTGGGCTTTGGCTGCCACAGGACGTCTGAACTGAGTGGTGAGCTTCCAGGCGTCCACTCGGATTTCAATTATGTTGTTGAAAAGAGCCAAGAGCGGCGCCAAGGGGAAGGAAGCCACGAAGAGCGTGATGAAGCCGAACTGGATCACTGTGAGAGAGAGGAGAGGCAGAACAATGAAACGGCACCATCTAGAGGATCCATGTATTTAAATTATGCTTCTATGAAAATGATTGGAAAGGTTAGGATAGACCTATGGGCTTTACAAGACACTTTCATCACATTTTTGCACAAAATTATTCTTGGTCTGCTCAGTTCTGCTTATTTTGAGCTCCTTTCAGAATGAAAGGAGCCCAAAATAAAGTGACAAGGCCTCTTGTCACTTTAAATCTAACCAAGTTGCTGCTGCCTATCCCCCTTGCTGCCTTGCAGATACACTTTTATCTGCAAGTGTAAACTCAACGTTTACACTTGCAGATAAAATGGTTGCAAACACATGTGCAATTATACAACTGTATATCTTTGAAAAGCATTAGTAACGCCTCCTGCACAACCAACGAGGATGCAGTGATTGGTTTCTAAGTGGCAAGTCAGAAACAAAACACTTGTCTTTTCCAGCAGCCATTGTACAGCTCACCAAACCTCATGGAGCTTCGCTTGGGTTGCTAGGTAACAGCACAGTGCTTGGTGGTTGTGACTTAACAATCGGGAGGTTTTTCATACAGCTCATTTTCCAGACATAAAAAAACTTTTTGCCAAACAAAAGCTGGGTGTTTTTTTTTTTAAGTGCTTGACTTTTTTTTTTTTAGAAGCGGTTGAGACCCAAACGGAAGAATAAAAATGTTCAAAATGTGAATTTGCCATAATAAGTCCCTTTATGTGCTAATTTTCCTCCTTAAAATCTTTTCCTTTTAAACCAAGAGTATAATTAGAGACTGTCATTACCAGAAAAATAAGCATTTTTATATATATATAAATCTGCAGCAACACTGTCCTGTTGTGTCCCAAACTGTGAATCTGTCTGTGTTGGATGGATTCCTACCCATTTCCAGGTACTCATAGAAGAGCCCCAGCTGACCGAAGCTCTGCAGGTCATGGTCCTGCTCCCAGCGACTGTACAGGCTCTCTGGATGGCTCCGAGCCTTCCTGCTGCCCCACCAGTTCATCACCCAGCTAAAAACGAACACAAGAGGGCGGCAGAGAGCCTTCAGAAAACTGACGGGATTAAGGGAGAAGCACTTAAACTGAGAAACAATAATACACATCAGGACTGAAACAATCAATCAGAATAGTTGTGGTAATCAATTATGGAAATAATGGTTAACTAATTTAGTGATAATTAATTGTTGACTAGAGTATATAGACTCAAAATAAGGCTATTTGATGAAATAGTCTGCATTTTATATACATTAAATGCAAATGTATATATACATTTTGCATTTAAGATAGAAAAAACTGTCCTTTGGCAAAAAATTATGTTCTACCCAGAACTCCTCAAGTGGTGCAATTTTAACTTTACCTGGTTTAAGTTCTGTAACAATAAAAAAACTCCTATTAAGCACTTTTTGCTGTCCAATTATTAAATAGTTTAATCAACAAATCAGCCCTACACTAAGTTGAGCTTTCACACATGTTGATGATCAAGTGCACATTAAAGGAAAGCTGTTATTATTTACTTGCATCTTTTAATGTGTTTCTAATATTGCACAAAAAGGCTAAAGTGGTTAAATGAAAAACCTGCAGAATATGCCAAGGTTTTTAATCGATTAGTCATCAGGATACTAGATTACTAAAATAATGTATTAAATTGTTCGGTTATGCTACAAGTTTGTCTTGTAAAGACCGATAATCACATTGTATTTACTCGGTATGAGCAGCTACAGCATCATGTTTCTGTACTCACGGCAGCAGAGCTTCCTGAATGTTGCCCCACACCTGTTTCCCAGTCATCACTATTACCAGCTGTGTCGTTAACTCAATCAGACAGCCGCCAGGGTCGCACTGCAACACACACACAGATTGACCGAGGGAAACTATGGGAGGTAAACAGACTTCAATAAAGACACAGACTGAAGGTAAATCCAGTGTAAACGTTACCTCCTCGTTTCTCAGGTTGCCCCCAAACATGTACGCGTATTTCCCAGGGTAGCCCACAAACTTCCCCTTAAAAAACGCCACGTAGAAACACGAGGAGTAGTAGTTGACAAACTGGAAGAGGAACATCTTCACCGTCAACTTGTTCTCATACTCCAGGTGGGTCTTTGGGATTTCTGTGTGGAAACCAAAATATCCGATTTACAGAGATTTTTATGCCATGAAGGTTGAATAAGTTATGGAGCTCTGGCCCTCACCCATGTCAGTAATCCAAACAGCCACTTTCTCATACATGAGGTTGAGGATCATGATGATGACAAAGTTGATGCAAGAGGCTGTGACGGAGGTGGCCAGCTGGGGGGTGATGTAGGGGCCGACCACCTCCAGCTGATTGGTGGGGCTGTCCTTCATGATGCTAGCGAAGGCCGCGTACACCGCCAGGCGGTACGCTATGACCCCAATGATGCAGGCAATGATCAATGAGATCTTCAGGACAGAAAACACAGCGACAAAATGAAAGACCGAACCGAACACCAACGGTGGAAACATCACAATGAGACACTGAAGTGCAAACGCAAACCTACGCAAGGAGGAGTGTTGGGTTTAATCAACAACACAGACGTTAGGAAGGAGAAGAATGCAACATACTACACACACACACACACACTTAGATTTCCCAACCTACTGATTTATGTCCTAATCAATTCAGTTTTATACCAGCATCATAGATTTAATTGTCTTTCCACCACATGAGGTAAATTATTACTTATTTTAAGAGCAAAGTCAAGAACTGCATGTGAGAGAAAATATTTACTATTTTAAATAGTAATTAAAAAAAAACAAAATTATGACACTGGCATTTCTTGTCTTTCTCATCCTATGTTGACAATCAGCACGGCCAGCATTACCTAAACCGAATTGGTGCTCCAGATCCAGTTTGTTTCATAACAGAGGTAGAAAACTCAAGATGTTTGCCGTTCTCCATTCAGCAATCCTAAAAATCTTGCCCTTATTGCATGTCTGTGAATGAACCAGACATGTCTCGACTTGTTGCGTCAAAAATACTTCCCTTTTTAGATCCATTTTTCCTTTGAGTTTTGAACACCTCACAGGTGTCCAAAATTATACATTTTGAGTCTTATCTCCTAAATTACGTTAGTACAACTAGCCTTGATGATGTGCTCACTGATCAGAAAAATAAAGTTTGGTTCTGGCCTTACAGGCATAAACTGTAAAGAATCTCATCACTTTGTTTTGTCAGGGCAGGTATGCTTTGCAGAAGGGAGCTTCTGGGATATTTCCCTTGTTGCCTCATTAAAGTTATTTGATAAGAAAAGCTACATCTGGCATTAAAGTAAAGGCATGAAAAATAGAGTGCCTCCCATGGTTTAACAGGTCCAACTGAGTCTATTTGTTTAGTCATACCAGTTTAGAAAAATGAGGAAATGAGAGTGAGAAATGTTTTTATCAGCATGCTTGAAACTATTCAGCTTAAACTGTCACAACCATAAAAATACCAAAATGTTGTTCAGTTTCTTCTAGGAAAGCATTACCAGATGTTTGGCAAAGTGGATTTCAAAGCTTCCTTTTTGTTTTACACATGAAGTGAAAGACAGCTGAGGTAGATAAGAGGAGGAGGACAGCAGATGGAAATAGTGTTTTAAATCTGATCAGAAGATGAAATGCTCACCCACAACAGGACGGTAGCTCCAGACAGACATGAGCGTGCACACTTGCTTGTTATGGGTAAGTAAGGCTCCAGTTCCTAAATCAGAAGCAAGCAAAGCATTGATGTCAGGCATCTTGGTTAAGTCCTGAAAAGAAAACTCTGAAAGGCCAAGCTCCTTGAGCCGCTACAGGTTCACATCTGAGGCAGAAACGCGTAACTCAATCAGAACTATTTTTTGTGCATTTATCTTTTGAGGTTTCTTTTTCAGCATTTGTGTTCAGGAAACTCTTTAGGCTAGACACTGAAAATGGAATAAGGAGACTCAGGCCTTGGAGTCTTTCCAGGAAGAGTTGTCATTTCTCAACGCTCCACCTCTTCCTCACCACACAGGAAGTCCTAAGCGATGCAACACTCTTACCCAAAGGATCACAGAAGCCCAGCACAGAAAAAACTTCCCTGCTAGATATGTAGCAGTTTTGTCAAGAACCCCCTCTTGTTCCTGAAGATGCAATAATGAAAGATGGCAATCTTATCTCTTTTACTCATTTTGTGCAAATAGTATTCACACTTTATATTCAGGGTTCATGCACAGTTCTGCAAACATTTTACACTGCAAAGACACTTTTTTTATCTAACAAAATAGGAAAAATGTCTTGTTATAAGTGAAATAATCTGCCAGTGGAACTAGGTCTTTTAAAAAAAAATCTAACCTATATTAATGAATTGTTCACTTAAAAAAAGTTTAGTTTCAAAATATTTGCACTAGAAACTAGAACAAAAATACTTCCAGACTCAAACTTTCGGCCTCTTAAAGCCCAGTTTTGATGAATAAAGAAATGAAATGATGGACAGATTCATTAATTTTTTCTTTATTTTTTATATAACTATACGCATTGACTGTTTTGTATATGGATGATTGAGTGATGTTTTGCTGCCGATGGTATAACTTTTGAAACAAGGGATAGACTACGTATACAAGACTTTGTTCTCCCTCTCCTTTTCATTAAAAATGTTTATATCAACATGCAACATGTTCATTTTAAAACTGTAGATGAATGACATAAATAAACAGTATATTGGTTTCATGTATGGATAGACGGGGGATTTTTCCACATTGTCACTGGTAGGCACAGTAGATCAGTGTTTCATTAGTGCTCAAACACCTTAGTGATGGGGTTCTCCTTGCTCTTTGTGCATCTGGTCTCATATTCTGGCCGGAGCTGCAGCTGCTGCTGCTCCTCCTCAAAGTCCACCAGATCCCACTCGTACTCCAGTCGGGCCTGGCGCCTCTTCCAGAACTCCAGGAACAGCGTCACTGCAGGGGCAAACGGCGCATCACAACCGCGGAAATCAGGTCAGGATCCTTTCTCTGATCACAGAGTTTAAAGTTTCAGCTTACAGTGACTTGCTACAGAATGTCTTATTCTCTACACGACAAAGAGACTGAAAGAAAAACAAGAGGCTAACAACAGCTTATCCACTAGGTGGCACACCGAGTTTAAAATTTGAAAATGATGAGCACAGATTTGTTTACATACCCCAAATTCCCATGAAAATGGCAAAAAACACAGTCGCCACATTGTCAAACAGGTGTGATTGCTGAAAAAAAAGACAAAAAAAAACAGGTTTATAACATAATTAATAAACAACAAACTGATTTGTTTTGTGATTAGCCATAATTATTCTTTGCGGGTAGCAGATGAGTCAACAACTCTCACCCACGAGGAGTTGCATGTCGTGTTGAGTTTCCAGTAACTGCATTTCTTGTCGCAAAGGGGACACATGACAATTTTCCCTCCAATTTCATCGCTGCAGATTTCTTTACTATTAAGGAAAACATGAGAGAAAACATCCAAATGAATACAGCAGCAATCTGAACCACCAGGAACCGGGGCGATGTTCTCTGTGGAGCTTACCTCCACTCGTTGTCATCGTAGGTGAGGAACCCGTAAAGGAAACAAATCGCTCCAACCACTGCAGCAAACAGCAGCATCTCAGTGTAGAAACCAAGCCAAGCGAAATAAATGCCAATCTTCTCGCCGTAGTATTTCCTTTAACAGAAAATAAAAGGAGAATCAGTCGTGCTTTCATTTCTGACACCTGCTTGGCAGCTGACCTCACTTTAAGGGTTTTACCTGATGCGGTTAATGGGTTGCTCCTTGAAAAAGCAGAAGAATCTCGCCCAGTGTTTGTACAGGTCGTATCTTTCGCTTTCACAGTTGACGTCTTTGGATCTTATCCAGTATCTGGACTGCAGGCATAAAGAAAACAGTTTATCATTTAGTTTTTGTTTTATTAAAGTGATTGCAGAAAGAGTTCATTTGGAAATCCAAATACGTCCTCTTTTGTTGTCGTTTTGACTTTAAGAAAGTACTTCAGGTTAAAAAAAACTCACATCATGAAGAGGGAAGGCAGAAGTGTAGGAGCCGTTGTTCAACAACCGCTTGATTCCCTTTTTGTCTCCACAATTCTCGCTGACGTACAAACAGCGGGACAGGATATAGTAGACCTGCAGGGACGGGGAAAACACGACCGCTGTGTTAGGCAAAATAAAAGCTCGTTTTTTCATCAAACAAATTGCAACAAGAAAAACCTTCAAAATGTTGCTGGACTGCAGCTGATAAAAGTTTTAAACAATAAAAGATTGAAGGTCACAAACAAGATAAGGCCGGCCTTGCTTACTATCCTGTTGCGAGTGGAGGGAGGGAAGAACGTGTCTTGGTTGTCGATGAGGAAGAAGTCAGCCTTGCTCTTGCTAAAAGGAGCGGTGAAATAGTCCGGCTCGGGATTCATGATGTTCTTGGGCAGTCGAAAAGGAGTGGAGAGCCAGTTCATGGGCATTTCCTGGTCGTCCGGCATGTCGGTAACTCTAAAAGGAACCTTGATCTTCAGCACATCTGCATAGGTGGCCAGCACCTCCCACGGCGCGTGGATCTTCACAAAGTACGTCTTACCATCCTCAGACTCCTGATCATGAAAACACAAACATACAGATAATAATAAGTGCACACTTATTGGTAATCCTGTTAAACACATAAAATAACTTTAAATGAATTCATCTGCAGTTTGTTTTCTTTTAAAAACAATACGGAGAAACAGCATTCGGTGTTTATGCACCGCAAATCTGGAACAAACTTCCAAAAAAACTGCAAAAATGCTGAAACGCCGAGTTCCTTTAAATCATGGAGTCAGAGTTGCCTTTGATTCCTAGTAACTGGAACACTGATCAATATACCTGATGTATATTTGCTTCGTGATTTGATGATGGCATTTGACAAAATGTAATGATAATTGCTTGTTTCGTAATTTGTTAGTGTTTTACTCTTTATGGTGAAAAAGAACTTTGAGCTGCTGTGTTGCTGAAATGTGCTGTACAAATAAACTTAACTTAACATTTAGGTTGGACTTTCTGTCCATGCTGAAAAAAAAGATATATAAAAGAAAATCTAAAATCACACTAAAAAACAAAACAAAAAAAAACACCAGTGTTCGCCAAATTAGATGATTGAAAAGTTCACTTCTTTTACTCACACACAGTCTTAAGAGGTTCTGTTAATTATGATGATTTCCTGTTTACATCTTATATAAACCTGACAACTTAAGATTAGAGTACTACATCAGACCAATAAACATTTTAGCAAATAATCATCATTAATCTGAGCACATATTCTCATTTACTGGATGTGATGCTACTCTACTTGTTTAGCAATATGAAGCACATGGTGGAAGCTAAATTGAAAGTTTTACTCTGTGTGAAATCATGCAGTTATGCAATAATATGGAAAAGAAGCATCAACGGTGCCCCAGTTACGACTAATTCTGTCCACAGGAAGGGCGTCTTACCGACTTATCTTCTGTTTCCAACTCCAGGCCGGCATTTTTCAGGTTGGCTTCATAAATTCTCCTTCTCTCCTTGAGCAGACGAAACACAAAACAGAAACAGGAATCCGAATGTTATGAAAAACAGGCAAAAATTAGCAAAAATCTTAAACAACATCTAATCATGACAAAGGCCAGATACTTTCAATTTAAAATCTGCTCAAAAACTCAACACAAGATTATTTATTTAATTCATGTGAAATATGCATATCTGGCAGCACACTGTTCATCGTGTGAAAGAACAAGATTACCATGGACAAGGATACAAAACTGGTAGAAAAAACAAAACAAGTGTTTCATGAACACAAACTGCTCATCCAGTAGAGTAAGTAAGTCATGGCAGCAGAAATGGGATTTAAAAGTAAGTGAAAGCTGCCATATGGCCTTTCGCTTTTGAGAATACGTCGGCCTAAAAAGGAAATTAAACCTTCTTGTTAGGGACGAGATTTAGTGCCATATTATACAACAATTCTGGCTAATCCACAGGAAGTGGCCTCCTGTTGGCCCTTCCTCACTCTGTGGAAAAAACGATCCAGTTCCTGTCACGGCGAGCAGTCACACTGTTGACTCACTGACTGAGAGTGTGGGCAAAGTGTGAGCTGGTGACACACTGCTGTGAAGGCTAACGGCTCCCTAGGAAACAGACTCTTTCAGCGCTCTGGAGTGAAAGTGATAAAACTACTGCACAGTCTGGGGGCCCGTGTGGCCAAAATGGCCGTATAAAACACGCCAAAATGATCTTACAACTGTCACAGCAAGATGACAAAAACAGCCAACGGCTCTGTGTTGTTTAGGCTCGGACGCTGGCGCACAACTTCAAGGATATCCTGCATGAAGCGATTCTTTCCAGTAGCAGGAAATGACATCATCTTTGTGGAAAGCTTATCCTTCAATATTGTTCTGCGTGCTATGTGAAGAAAAACAATGAAAAAAAATGTAGATAATTTAAATTTAACATAGATCTTACCTGTTTTTTTTCACAGTCTTTATCATCGACGTACGAGAGGACGAAATCTATTCTCCTAATCCCATCTCGGAAGAACACAGAGTCTTTGCTGAGTTTCTGTTTTCCAATCTACAATGAGATAACACAGAAATGCAGACACTTTACGAAAGATATAGGTAGAGTTGCAGTCTCAGGCCTTTGCATGAATGCACCACAGGAGATAAATGATAAATTCAATTTCACAGCAAACACAAATGGCATGCTGACGGAGGGATTCTAAGATGGATACTTCCTGCTTTGCTCCCTTTAATTCAAACTGTTTTGCAGAAATTGATAAGAAAATGCTTTGGAGGAAGTCAGGAAAGCCAGGGGGGAAATGTAAAAGCTTTGTTTTAGAGCCAATATCTGATTAACCACAAAACTCCGTCGGTTTACTCTTTTGTTTTTAAATATTAGCTTTGATATCGACTCATATTGGTAATTTTAAACAGTGAGCATAAGCCAGCGCTAGCCCTGCAGAGGCTAACAGGCCGGGGAACAAAAAATATTGACTGAACCGTAACGCTGTAAGGGAGGACAGGTCTTGCCGTCTGTGCTTTTTCAGCTGTCCAGAAAGCTAAAAATAGCTGCACACATCGTTTCTTCCTCAACCCCACTGCTGCAGCTACCTACACGAGTGCATGCAGCACACAGAACCCATCTGGCACAACCACAGCTACCACAACCCACTCAGTCCTGGCTCTCTCTACTCTAATGCTGATGTGAGTCTGTTCAATCTACTGGGCGGATGCTGAAGGAAAGAAGGGAGGAAAAGGGAGAGCACTTTACCTCCATGGCCTTCTTGTTTTCTGCTTGTAAAGCATCAGTGAGGAAATAAAAAAAAAAAAAGAAAGAAAAACGTAACAGGATGCCTGCCTCACAGAGAGAAACTGCCTCTTCCCAGGGGAAAAGAGCCCGGCCCTGGAAGCACTGCCTGTATGCACTGATCTCCGTTCCGATCAGAGCCGACCAGTCTTCCCGGGACAACGACCAGCCGTCTTCCTGGACAACCCCTCACTGGCACGGTCATCCAGAAAAGGCTGAGCGAAGAGAGCAGGAGGTGGGGCAGGGAGAGATGTCGAAGTGCAGCTGCCAGCTAGCTAATCAAATGAGAGCTCTGCATCGGGAAAGGGTTAAGTGGAGGGTCGGGGTACGTAGTCCTGGACTATGAATGGGGTCCATCTATTTTCAGTCATATGCCAATACAGATATTAACTATTATATTGTTGTTTATTTTCTTAGGCCTGTGCAGTGGCCTCGCTTCATAACATACAGTTAAGGCGCATAACCTTGTTAGTTCACCTTCAAATCGAACTTTTCCTGTTTGATGTTAGTTGCTTTTCCTAATATGTTTCTTTTATCGTTTCCTTCAAATTTACAAGGTTACAAGCATTCTAGCTTCTCACAATAGTTTACTGGAGTTTTGGTCCATTTGCATAATTCCCTGGGAAAACTGGGTCAGATTTGCAGGCCTCTGTACAGATGCATACCTTTTCATCCCACAGACTTTCCATGAAATTAAAACCTGTGCTCTGTGATTAAATACTCCAAAAATATTGACTTGAAGCCACTTTGTAATGACTTTGGTGGTATGCTCAGAGTCTTTAAAAACAGCCATTGGTGTCCAAACTTTAACTTTCTGATTCACATGTTCAAGTGATGGTTCAATATTTCCTCATGTTGCATTTTATTTTGTGATGTACACCCTTCAGCAGCAAACATCATTTCAAAGTTAAGATTGTGTCTTCAAGCTTCGTAGCGTTCCTCTCTTTCCTCCAATTGTATCAGTGGAGTTTACGGCTAGCTAGAGCTGGGAGATAAGGACAAAAACATGAATACTGACCCCATACAGGCTGGTTTACATGCAGCAGAGTACAGAAACAGGTGGGAACGGGGAAGCGCTGCAAGAATTGGTGTGACATGAAATGTTTGGTTGCACTTTTGGAACCAGCCCATGTAGCAACCAGCCCATGTCTAGCTAGCGAACACCCAAGGCCTCAACCTTTGCAGAGCTTTCCAGCTCCAAATTACACATACATTACAACCACATGTCATTTCCCCCTGGAGCATTTTGGACCAGGCTGACCATGGCAGCAGGGTGGGGGCTTTCTTTAACTGGAAATCTACTGTAGAAACTCTCTAATTTACTATAATTACACATCAGCCATATGGAATCAGGACATCTGCTGGGGGCCACCTCTGCTCAGTGAAACTTAACCAGATAGCTATACATTTACTCACCACTCCCAAATGACAGGACGCTATAAAGTGCACTTTTATACTCTTACATATGTAATATTACCATAAAAAAAATGCTAATTTATAATCAATTATAACAAGAATTGTCTTTATCAATTACTTTAGGTTTCTGATATGCAGGTAAACGTTGCTATTTGAGGTGTTTTACTATATTAAGTCCTAAAATGTTATCTAAACATAGAAAGCACCCACAAAATATGAGACTAGATAAAAATTAGTAGAGAAAAGATGACAAGATACAGAAGCTTATTTAAAACACAGCATAGATTAAAAGCTTAGATAAATAGTTGTCTTCAGTTGAAGGGAGCCTAGAAAAGCCTTTCAGTTAAAAAAAGACACTGTTCATTAAGATGCGAACATGCTTCTTAAACAAAACCACATTTAAGCTACTTAAAATAAGCCAGCGGAGCAGCATATGTTTAGCTACATTTTCCTCCTGTCATGAGCCCAGGGCAGGGCCTAGATTATACCTTGTACTGTACAATGTACTCACACACACACTGACATGCACAGACATGTAATGATCTATGTGTATCTACAAAACTGTGCCTTTTAATTAAGCTTCAACACTATCAGGGTGTTGCTTTCTCTGCAGTGAAGCAAAAACTATTACAGGTGAGAAAAAAATAACACACTATTCAAAAGCAATTTTCCATTCTCACTGAGCTGATGGTACCATTAGTGCAGAGGTTCCCAAACTGTGGGGAGCGCCCCCTAGGGGGGGCGCCGTACCATTGCAGGGGGGAAGCCGTCTGGATGGGAAAAAAAAAAACATGAACGCTGTATGCCCTGGGTTTTTACCTTAGAATGGCCGACTCTCTGTTATTCCTCTGTCAATTTGATACAGTAGAGGCTTCCGCACTTCCTATATTTGTGTCCTCCGTCACTTTTATCAGCAGTTAAAACTGTTTAATCCATTGTTAACATGTTGTAACCTGTTTTTCCGAGCCGCCTTTAAACGCAACATGAGCGCTAGGACGCTCGCGCTGGGTTTACACCTGTGAAGGAGACCTGCTGCTGCTGGGCGGAGCTACGTAGGTTTGTTAGGATCATGGCAGCAAACCGTAAAGAACTTTTCACAGTTTTTCCCCCAAACTAACAGACTGTTGAGTAAAGCTGTTGGATGAAGGTAATGTTAGCTACAAGATGACTAGCTAATATCAATACAGAACCTTAAGCTTGTTAACAAGTAGCTTGTAGGCTACTGGTGGTGTTCTCTATGTTCAGCTACGATTAATTTTGCCCCACAAAAAGTTGATTCCCCCCCCTTGTTCGTCTGGAGCCGGGGCTGAGTATAACAGGGAGTCTCTAAGAATCCGTTTCCCCCCCTTCGCTCACACACATCGTTCAACCAGACAGCTATTTGTAAGCCATAGGGGGGCCCAGAAATAGTTTGGAAACCACTGGGGGGGCAGGAGAAAAGGTTTGGGAACCACTGCATTAGTGGATGTTTTCATTGCTCTCGGAAACAAAATGCTTGCTACAAGCCAGACTCTGCTCTCTACCAAGGAAAAAATTATTGACTTCCCTTGATGTCAGAGCAATACGATATCCCTCTCTGGATCAATAAAGTATTCTTCCACCTAGCTGTATATTTTGTGCAGCTAATGCCTGTAGCAGGAGACAGACCAGCAAACACGCAGGCAGACACAGAGCCTGTTTTACCATGCCATACCCTGGAACGATACTTCAGGAATAGCGCCCGTTTTCTGCGAAGCTGTGGAGGAACCGAGCAGACAGTGAGAGGGCGCCTTGTAACATGAAGGGAAAAATAAAAATTAAAAAAAATCACCCTCAAACCACTACAGCTGTAGCAATAACTTTTACAGATGTCAATAAATCCAACACACCAGAGCTGGGAAGCATTCAATTATCTTACAGGTTAAGCAAAAAGCTCAGGGTTGATGTAAGAAAATGCACAAAAACTCACTGAAAACTTGAGTTTGCATGCCTGACTGGTGTCTTACCCCAGTGAAAGAACTGATTTGCTCTAAGGTGGGACTCCTGCCCCATGTATTGTCACTGCAGTCGGACGAAGCCAAGGAGGCCTGGCTGGTGTTGAGAGACTCGCAAGTCTCTACACACACATCAGGCGTTAAAGGAAACTATCGTATCGCACGAAAGAGAGGAAAAACAGGAGCATTAGAGCTTCGCCCAGTCCTGTTCTGGTACAAAGCTGATGCTACAAAGTGTTACTTTAGCAAACAAAGTCAAACATTTGTGGTAGGCGGTGAGCACGCAAAATACTGAAAAAGAAGGAAGGAATGCTAAAAATGTTTACAACGAATTCTTACAGCGATCACACAAGAGGAAAGCAGCAGGTGAAAATACCAACGAGATTTCAAATGCACTAACTTTAAAACCATCAAGCAAAAGAATTTGCATCCTTTGATTTTAATCAATTTTTTTTCCACTAATGCACTCTTTGGGTTTCCGTAGGTCAAAGTGATGTCAGCATCTTGTCTGATAAGCTTTTTTTTACAACTTCTATTTATTTGGACTTTGAATTCAGGTCTACTCTACCACAAAATATGAGGATCAGGCTAAGTTTTTATTTTTAGACAAAAATAAGATCATAATGTTACAAGAATACAGTTGTAGTAATGTAAGAAAAAAAGTCTTGATATTAACAGAATAAAGACAATATTAGGATAATGAAGTAGTATTTTTATGAGAAGTCCAACACAAAAACCAACAAAAAATTAAATATGCAAGCTGCTAATATTATGACTATATTCTTATAATTGCTTCAGCATAGTGGTGGCAAAAGGGATGATTGAAATGAAAGCCATTTAAAAAAAAATATTTTCTGTCATTTGTAATTTTGTTTTAGAAAAGAAAGTGAGAAAAATAAAAAGATTAAATGTAAGATTTTATAAATAAGCCATAAATCGCCAAGCCCTTGGGTTTAAATATGATTTCAAAGGACTGTGAAAATGAAAATGTTCGTGAGTTTAATATTATAATCTGGTAGTGAAAAAAGAAAAATCCCCCAAAAGGCTGTCAGCAGAAATGAACGAGTCATTCAGCTCAGCAGCAGAGAGTTGGTGTTTACCTCTGGCTGCCCCTGCTGGAGGGATCCTGTGCTGGACGAGGCGTGTTGGTGGTAGCCGTTCCCATCGTCTGCAAGACAAAATCAAACCAAAACAATATGAGGCTGGGTAACCACAGTCAGCCGGTGACGGCAGGGTTTCAACCACGTGAACAGCTGCCTGAGGTGAAGAGGACAGCATGATAAGCAGTCAGCGCTGTGGTCTGCATTTGTGTAGCATGTTGTGGCAGCGCTCCCTCAGGGAGCACAGGGTGGCTCAACTGGATCACCCTGAAAGAAGAAGCGCAGGCATGCCGGCGTGATTCAGCGACTACAGGAGTGACTTCAGGAAACAAGAATGAGACGTCTGGTAAATCCCCCTGAACGCGGTTAAAAATAGAAACGGCTCATGTGATGAAACTGGGTAATTACTCCAACTCCAACTGCGTTCCCCTTTTAGCCTCTCCTCCAAATGACAGTCCAACTATGCGGGGCAGATTCTGCGAACGGATTTACGTAAACAAATGAGGGGGCAGACAGAAGAGCGACAAAGACAGGAGCCAGACAAAATAAAGCAGAAAGGTTCTGCAGAAACAAAAATCATAATTATTGGTTTCTGATGTTATATTTAGTCTTGACTCAACATATAAAAGTATCAAATTACAGTGAAAAAAAAAAGGATTCAAAGCTTTTGTCCATGTCATGTACAAAGTTATGGTTAGTGGCACATGGCCTAGTTAATGCAAAACAAACTGCTTTTATTATGAAGCCTCAAATTACTGGTTGTTTAAGTCTTAACCCACTGCATGGCACTAGGACAACAGCATGCAACATTTTCTACTTTGCATGAATGCAATACAAGTTTAAATAGGATTGTAAAGGCATATTTGGTATAAAATTATGTAGCATTGACCCAAAAGACAAATATAAACAGTTGTGTTTTATTTTTTAAGTTAATCAAGGTTAAAAACAGATTGAAAACTGTAGAAACTGACATAATATTGGGTTTAAGAGTAATGTAACACTACCACGTCCTTGCATTTTTGCTGAGCACTGCCAGTCAGCTGGCTCCAATACGTTGTTTAGGAAAAATCTTTTTCGTTTTGGGAGTGAGCGATACACTGAATCAATCAGAGAAATGTGCATATGTCTTTAGATATTTTATTTAGAAAATCAGAGTAAGTATCAGAGATCAGCGTGAGAAAAGAAAACCAAGAGAGAAGTGGAACTTAAATCATACAATTCTTCTTATCCATCTCTTCGGTCACGGACACGGTGCCTTTCACCCATCTCTCTCCTGTAGGGAGTTTCTCTCAGTTTCTCCCTAAATCAAACCCGGTTCAAAGGAGTTTCAACTCGTTTTATTTTATTTTCCAAGACAACATGCAGTATCTTTGGACCCAATTTAAAGTCTCAAAAAACATGGTGTGAAAATTAGAGGAGAAGTATTATGGTGAGACTCTGAGAAGCTGCGAGCAGCAGCTAAGTGTTCAGCTCACTACTATACTATATCTATCTAAGAATCAATAAACACATTTTAACCACAGACAAAGATAACATGAGTAAAAACAAACAAAAAAATTCAAATCATGATTTCAATCGTTAAAAGACTCAATCCAACTCGTCCCTGTGCAAAAAAATAAGAATAATAAATTCCCTTCCTCAAATGAATTAATTGCAATTAATCACAATTGTTGGGAAAGCTTGATTTCATTAGCCACACCCAGGTTTTACCACAATCATAAGTTCAGAATCTATAAATGTCTGACATGATTAAAGAGATCTCAAACAGCAACACATCATCACAACAGCCCCGATTTAAACAGGCTGAAAAACAGATGGGAAACAAAGTCAGTCAGTTTGAAAAGGACATTTTTAAAGGAAACAGAACTTTGAAGGGGCCTTTCAAAGTACTGAAGGTCACCGAACAAGAAATGGAAACAATAATCACTCTGAGACAACTAGCATTTTGGCCAATTCCACTTGTGCCTGTATGAGCATCTGCTGCTGTGGGACTCGGTCCAACTGGGTAGATATTACACCAGTATGAAAAAGGCAAATTCATAACGTTTTCAATGTATTAATCTGGAATCATTACGGTCCAAACACTCCTTTGCAACATGAACATTAGACATCCTGACACTGAAAACATTATGCAGCTTTAATGTACATCCATCAGCTTGAGAGCTCAAGCTCAAACGCACCTGCAATAAAAAGAAAGACGACGAACCAAAGCACACCAACAGGACTACCTCTAAATGGCCACCTAAACAATTACCCTTTTTGAGAGGTCTAGTCAAAGTCCATGAAAGTCTCTCATGTCCAATTGTGAAGCTCTGACATTACCTGCTCAAATGTGAAAGAATCAACTTGATCTAGAAAGAAGAGTGGGATAAAACTCGACCACAGGTACGTACAAGACTCTCAGCCAGTCAAATGTGGAAAAACCAGTTAGGAAGTGATTACTTTGTCACACTTTTCCTAGAAACTAAATAATTTTATGAAAATGATATTTTAGTCAAGTTATCTATACACTTTAAAAGTACTAACACGATTAAAAAGCATTTTATCTGTATGGATCAAAATGTTATTTTATTAAGAAGATGGTGTAGTTATTACTTTTCTTTTTAAAATAAAGCCAGTTAGAATTTTTTTTTCTATTTAATGTTCTGACACAATACAATGCAATGAATTACACAGATCTGTTGGAGTGTGAAGGAGGGTTTTGGTTTCAGCCTACATCTGCAGTCAGGAAAAAGCAACTTGGAAAGATTTTACAAACCTACATGAACTGTCAAAAGCCAGAAGTGGCAGCATTAGCACAAATATAACATCTTGTTCTGTAGCATTCATGCTCACTGTTTAAATGCTACTTGTTTAATGAAAAACAACATCAAATTGAAGCTTTTAAATCCATGTAAGGATTGTGCAAAAAGAAAGCACGGTCTTAGTAAAGTCCACATAGTTGCTTCTTTGCATACCAGGGAATGTCAGAGAGACCTAATCTACCTAGCATGAGGATTTAAGCAGCACAATCCTAAACACAGTGTAAGATTTGTGCCACAGCTTCCTGTTTTTATCTTAAACAGACATCATCACATCCTTGACTAGGAAGCATTTCATTCACAGCGCAGGAGAACAACTTTCAAACAGCTGAGCATATTTTTTCACAGTTGGACGTTTGTATGTGATGCGATCTCATCCAGTCAGCCATGCCAGCAGTCCTCCCCACCAGGAAGCCTTCACAGTTAAAGCTTTGTTCAGAAAGGAGCAGCTGATCACTGTGGAAATACTTCAACACTGCTGCTGTCTCTCTGTTTTTAGCCAGAGAAAATCAGAAGGAGAGTCACAACGGAGTGAATCAAACCACTTAAAGTCAGTCTGCAATTCAGAAGTAACAAAAACAAAGCCGGCTGGCTTCAGCAAACAGCACAGGCAAAAAAAGAAAAAAAAAAAAGACAGAAGTATTTGAAGTTACCCAAAGTAATTTCTGCATTTTCTTTGCAATAACTAATTCTATAGTTTCAGTTCCTTTAGTTTCAGCGTTTTGGGCTGGACAGATTTTGCGAAGCATGAAGGGTGTGGTTATCTGTCATGAACTGAAAGTTTCAGATGCCCTGCTGAGGGCAGCAGGCACATTTCTACACACTTTGCTGGCATCAAGACAAGCAGCACAGTATTCTGAATTACCAAACACAGGACGGTCATCTTTGTCCAAAACATGAACAATGTCTCCACAAACATCATGAGTATGTTTCTGATTTACTGGAGCTGGATGGTTAATCTTTGGAAAATTGTTTTCACTGTTTTCCTAACATCAACACTTATCTTCCAACTTATCACAGTTGGGAGATAAGTGAGAGGTTTATCTCCCAACTGTGAAGAAACCACACATTTTTAACATTTTAAAACTCTAGGTAAAACTCTAATTAGTCTACTAAGCCAATACAAAAAGCCTTTTGGATTATTTTTTTACCAGCTCTGCACATCTAGATATTGAGATATATTCCAATTCTTTGCAACACTTAAACTGAAACAGAAAAAAATTGTAGTCTTTTAGCTCAGATGGTATATTCAGGTTGATGTGGGCACTGCTAGTTTCCTACTATTGCACAGATTTGTTGGAGTGCTTCTCTATTTCAGCTTTATGCACTACTTTGTGTTAATCTATCCCTTAGAAAAACACATAAAAACACAATAAAAGTTCAATTGGATCTGCATGCAAGGTATTGTGAGCACCAGAGATTCCTTGCTAGAGAATGACTCATCTTTCATTCAGCACAACACATTGTTTTTAGCCATAAATGACAAAAAAAGAAAACCCAGCATGACCAGCTTGTTTAAAAACTACATTCAGTTGGGAACAGAAAGGGATTTTGTGTTTTGCTGCTGGCGTACACAGTGCCTGTCTGGAGGTGACTGTGTGTTTCCACTAGACAGGCCAGCTGCTAAAGCCTGGCTCCATGTAAATCACTCACTGCTGCCTGCAAGAGAGGAAAGCAAAACCATGAGCTGGCCAAGGCGCTTAAAGCGAGAGAACCAGGGTGGGGAAAGTTTTTAGTTTTACTTGTGATAATCTGACTTCCAAATTTAGCAAAAATGTTGAAATGATAAAGAATCCTGTAAAATACGATTCATTTTGTACTCCTAAATAAGATTTTAAAAAATCGTACAATTTGTGTACAAGATTTTAAAAAAAGTAAAATAATAATACTACGACTTTAAATCTCTCCTATTTAATAGTAGTTTTATATCACATCGAGTCTCTTTCTTTGTCTACAAGGAGTTCAGATCTAAAGAACTGACGCAGTTCAAGACGTTCAGCTGTTCCATTTCAAACATCACTGTAAGTATCCGCTGTTCAAGAAGTGAGTCTGGTTCTGGCTCTTTTGTACTTACCGCTGAGAGATTCAGTCGGGCTCATCTCAATTAAACTGTCCCCTCCTCCTTTCCCGGTTATTCGGCGCATTTTGAGATTTTGTCGGAGTAAAAGTGTCCCGCTCCGGGCTGTTTCTGTGCTTCGGTCCGAGCTGCTGGCCGTCCCTTCCCCAGCTACCCAAGTAGCTGACTCGACAGGGTAAACTGCCCTCCCTCACCCGCTGACCGCTCACTGCTGCATCTCCCCGCCCGGCCCACTGGGAGCTCCGCAAGGGGGAGGGTCTCCACCCCACGGACCAATGGCCTCACATTCAGATGCTCCGAAAACACGTTGGCAGCACGTGGAAGCGAACTGTGAAATTAAGCTTAATCAATTGGGATTTTAGAAAGAAGGGAATGTTTGATAAATATCACTTTGTAGTTCATTAAAACAACTGCAGCTTTGAAATTAGCAATATACCACCGAGTTTAATTAACATGATTGGAGTTAGACCTCCCAAGGGAGGCTACTAAGAAGTTGTTTACTTCAGTATTTGGACAATTAAGAAAGGTTCTGTGTACAAAATGCAGGCCGGCCTTAGGCAAAGCAAACTACAGTGTCTTGGAAAAGTTTTGATGCCCCTGCAATTATTTTTACACATTTTGTCATTTTACTACCACAAATCTCAATTTATTCATTGGGATTTTATGTTATAGACCAAGGATGTCCAATCTGTGGTGCAAGGGCCATTTAGCGTAATGATTTAGTAGAGAATGGCGCAAATTGGTTGATGGTTCGACTCTGTTAAATATTTTAGAAATTACTTTTCAATGATGCACAGGCTTTCAAATAAGGTTTAAAAAAATCTTCTTAAACTGGAAAATATTTGGTACAGCAGCACAAAATATTTATGTTTAACATTGTTTTGCTTTCATTTTAATTTCACTGTAAATAGAACACCAACAAACAACATGGTTTCTTCATAAGCAGTCTTACAGTGGCACATTATATCTTTTTTTTTTGCCTTATTTTACCCCAGATTCTCTGTCAGGTAAAGTCTGTACTAGTTGTTCTCAACCTGCAGGGTAAGTTGGCACAAAGATCTGTTAGTGTGAGACCAGATGAAGACTGGAGTCTGTATTGTGAGAGGGGAACCAACCCCACCCAACGTCAATCACAGTCAAACAAACATGACTGATTTTTTGAGATAGAGCTAGATGCAGTCAGATAGTGTGTTAATGTTAGGAAATTAAACACCTTTCTTTTTAATCAGGCAAATATTAAAGAGCCTTTTCATGTTTTAGATATACAATGATATTTGCATCACTTTTCTACAAAATTCAAGTAAATTGGTTTCTTTACAATATTGTATTCACATACAAAAAATTGAAATTTTTAATAAAACTAACATTATTTGTATGAACTATAAGTGACAACATGCACCTTGTGGTGTATGTTGCTGAAACACAACATGAGTTTTCCTGCTACTCCTTTTGGTTTGTAAGAACTAGATGCTTCATTTGTTTAATTTGTTTAACAAAAAATGTCCACGGGGGAATTTCCCGGGATGCAGGATGCTTAGTTTAGTGGTTTGTTTAAAGCAGGACAATGCGTGGTGACCTTTTTTAAGTAACCACGCCACTGAGTGTTTGTTCCTCTCCGACATGAAGATGAGGAAATGCCCCCTCACAGTTCATCGTTGCACCTCCCAGTCTCCTCCCCACTCTGATCTTCCACTCTGGTCAAATTTAGCAGCAGTGGCCCCTCTCTGTCAACCTTCAAGTGGTTTACACAGCCCTGTGCGGGTGTAATTATGTGATCCTCGTGTGTTGGGTGTGGCTGGCTGCAGAAATATAACCGCTTATTTATCCCACCGCCGTGCGTTTTTTTTTTTTTTGCCAGCCTCATGTCGCTTCTCCTCTGTGGGATGTGGGTCTGCCCTCCGAGGTTTCAGAAGCTAATGGTAAAATCATCTTTAATAACAAGGCACAGAGGACCACCCGTTCATGTTGCTTTGCTTTTTTCTTTTTACACCCAAACGAGAAGGTTGGGAAGCCGACGCAGACACAGTGTGTGAAAATGGAGGAACTGAGTGAGAATGTTACAAATTTCATAATGTTTTAGCAAGATTTAATGCTTCTCTTCACACTTGAACTTATGAGAAAAGAAATTGCAGGATTTAATTTCCTCAGAGGCATGTTCTCAAACAGTATCATCCTTTCATTGAGGCAATGGATCCAAGCAGACCCGGTACAGACCAAAATCAGAGCTGAGCAGAGAATCTTGAAAATAAACACCAGCATGAAATGAAAATGTCAAAGCAATAATTAGCACTAGCCAATAATCAAGATGCAGAACAAATAGTTAACAAGGATCATAAAAAGACACTGAATACTGACAAACACAACTCCAGGACAACCTAAACATAAAAACACAAAAAGGAAATGGCTTAACAAAATAAAACAGGAAGCTTACCGGAAGCTGAAACAACAACAAAAAGCTAAACTTACATATCCTAGCATACTGTACACTAAACGTAATTACTTTTGGTTAATTTGTCAACTCACACTTTTAGACAAAATTTCAGTTTGATAATGATAACATCATTTTCTTTCTACTTTATGTCATAGTTTGTGTTGGCATAATCACATAAAATCCTAAAAAATTTCACTGAAGGTTGTCACTGTAATGTGAACAATTAGGGGGTATGAAATATACTAAAAGAAAAAACTTCTTGAACAGCTTGTTCTTTCATTTGTTTCTGATTTTCTTAGTTGGAATTAAATTACTTAGATTATTAATTCCTTTGGCATTTCCCATAAATGTGGACAAGAGAAGAAGAGGAAGGAAAACTGCTGTGACAGACTCTTTTCAAGACTTTTTCTCGAAAGCAGTTAGACACAGACTGTTTTGAAGCCGGTGAGGAAGGAGGGTTTGATATGGTGAGTTAATTTTCTACATTTATTTATCTATTGATAAGTCTTCCTGCCATATTGACATATCCAACAGACATATTTGTTTACTCTCTCTTGATTGACTCCATTTTTAAGCACATAGACCAACTCAGTCTTTACATTGTAGGACTCGAGAAATGTTTGGGTAGCAACTTCCAAAAGTAAAATTATATACAACACTTAGGTAATTTTGGTGTCTTTGCTAAGTGTTAATAACTTTTTCATTACAATTAAATATCAATATAGAGTATCTATGGAGAGACATACATTTTTTTTTCACTGTTTGGGAATAAATCAGACATGTTCCTTGTCTTAGGCCAGTCGAGATTACCAGAATTATTTTTATTTACTAAATGCCAGAGTAAAAAAAAAATAAATTTTTTAGATAACATTTTTGTTTTTTCCTCAAAGTCAGATTTACATACACAAAAATCACAGTATTCTGTCTTTGCAGCATCATATCTGGTGGGTTTGGTTACTGGAGGGACTGGTGCTCTTCATATAGTGGAGAGTAACTCGAGTAAAGAACAAAATACTGATGCAATGTCTCAAGATATCAAACAGGAAGTTAAAATCTGGACATATATTGATGTACAAAATTCACAGTGACCCTAATCATAAAACCAAATTAGTTACAGCTCTAGGTGGTCATCACACAGAAAGTCTTTTGGAAGAGCTAAATGTGTTTAAGACCTAAAAACTGAGTCAGTGTCAACATTTCTGTCAGGGCAATGTAGCACAATTCCAGCAAATCAATTTAAGAAGCTTGTGTATTTATTTTTCAAAGATGTTGAAGTTGAGCTACACGGTGTGAAAGGGTGAGTCTTCCCAATGCCAAGGAAATTTACATAATTGAAGAAAGAATTATTCTGGTATTTAGCAGAAATGAATCACTTTTGTAATCCTGGTTGAGCTAAAACAAGAAAATCTTAGTTGGACAGGGAGGGTAAAAAAAAAGTTAAGTTTCAACTTTATAGATTTACATTCACTAATGATTAATTCACAACGACTCTTTGAAAAATACTTGGACGATACAATATTTAATTTTCCTTTGAGATAAAAAAAAAAATCTTTGAATTGAATTTAGCATTGATGCAACTAATAAAAGGAAGGATTTTGTCCGTTCTCCATTATTGCAAATGAATCGTTGTCTCTTGAAAAATGTCGGAGCGACTGTTGAGAAAACCGGATGATTCAATCGCAGCTCCGTCAGAGGCCTGGCAGACGGCGAAACGTCATCATGTTTGGTGCCATCTAGCGGCGGATCAGCGGAACTTCACAGTCCAGAGGAGGGGGAGGCAACGAAGGAATAGATGTCATTCCATTCTCTCACCTGACAAATCACATCCAGAGTCTCATTTTGGCTTTGCCAGTAGTGCAACAGTGTGGACGGTGGTTTCCTTGTATTTTTTCTTACTCGCTTTTGTTCGTACGGACTGAGCTGACGCAAACATAAAAGGTGGCGTCAGTCAAGATAAATGCTGTGACAGCAGCAACAGGTAGAGTCGCTTCTGGCATACCTTTGCTTGTAAGAGAGGACGGCACATTTCTTCCAGGTGTAATCCAGAAGTTAGCGGCTGGCTGTTTGTTGAAGACTGCATGTTTTTTTTTTTGTTGTTGTTTTTTTTCAGTTGGATATAACAAAGAGCTGAGTGAGATTGGAGGACTCAGGGGAGAGAAAGGTTGTTGTTGTTGTCCGGGAGGTCGCCGCTGGTTTCCCTCATCATGCAGGGGCACAGGAGGCAGGTAGGTGGTTGCGTTAATAATCATATCTATACATAGTGGAGCTGCTCAAGGGACAGATATTAGTTGTATTACCGAAAGCTCGCTCCTTGAAAGCAATTCGTATTCTGTTCTTTAACGTAGAGTCCAGACAGACTAATTACTGTGGTGTGTAACCCTTCTACATGACAGAAACCCATAAAAAAACCCTGATGACCTTTTTACAAAAGGCTGTTTGTATTTGCACAGTCAGTTAGTGATTGAACTCAAATTGTGCCACTAGATTAGCCGCTCCCTTCCTGACTGGAACTACATTCAGGCTTAGCTGTATGGATATGATTGCTCTGCTGATTGAGATATAGCCCAATAACCTGCCGTTCATTCAGGTTATAGATAGATTGTGCAGGCAGCTCTCTGTGGTGAGTCAGGTTCATGGTTTCTCCCTAAACTGACATTCCTGGACACGCCTCAGGTTATAGTTAGACTGGATTTCTGTAGCAGGTGATGAACTTTCAAGTGGTTTGTGTAAGATTTGAATCTAGCACAATCAGACTCAGGGAACTTGTTGTTTGCTAATATGAATTTATCATTTCTAACACTTCCATGAAGGTTTTATGCAGTTCCTACTTGTATATGGTTTATAACTGTGCAACTTAAGTTCAGCTTCTTTTTTTTTTTTTGTCGTTGTTATTTTGTGATAAAGCCCAGTATCGAATTACTGGAATTAATGGGAGTGGTGAAAGAGAATGGCAATGAACCTCCTCCTGTGGTGAGTTGAACTGATGGGCCAATTCTAAGAATACCCAGAACTGATCGTTCACCGATAAATCTGACCGGCATCATTTTTGCGTGCACAGTTCACTCCACTGTCATACGACTACGTCCTGGTCGCTAAATTGATGGAGGACCGGGAGAGACACGCCAAGAAACAAAGGGAATACATAGAGCAGCTGAAGATTAAGAACTTCAAAGTGACAGTGGGTCTTACATAATAAACAAAAGCATATGCACTTTCTTTGTGGTAAGGTTCCTTATTAATTTGTCACAATTTCTTCTTATTAGAAAATTATCTACGATAATCTCGTCTTCTATGGGATCCAGGCACCAAAAGAAATATTTCAGAAATACAGATATCTGCTCAAAATATCCGATGCCTGCAGTGGGACCTCAACAGACAGCAATATCTCTCTTAGCACAAGGTAAGACCAGCAGCTCCAGCTATGTTTGGCATTCAAAACAACCCCTGATGCTATTTTAAACATTGTGCCTTTTTATTATTATCATATATTAGATTGTTTTCATACAAATGATCTCTAAAGACGCTACGTGTTGCAATTCACATCAAAGGTTTACACACCTTCCTCATCGGTGTGAACGTATTATTAATTTCCAGCTTTGAATGATTTTATGAGCTGTTATTTTTTGATGAAACTAATTTAAATAGGCTGTAACGAAGATCTGTTTTCATATACAACACTCAAGCTCAGTGCATTTAATAACAAGACCTGGATTCACAAGTTTGAATTTGAATATGAACACACCCCCACTCATATTTGATTAAACACTATACTTAGCAATTTGCAGAGATACTAACCTATTTGTGTAGCCATCAACAAACACAAGAAACAACTGGCATAGTTCTTGCTGGAGTGAGTGAGTTCATTTTGAGAATCTAGCCTAAAGCATTACCCTTGAACTTTAAATAGTTTAAGTCAGTTTAAGTCTAGAAGCTCAAGGTTATCCTGCTTTATCCTTTCTAAAACAGGTTTTGATCATAATCCTGTTTGAGCGCCAAATTTTAACAAAGCAGATTATTTATGCTTCTTTATTATTCAATCCACATTATGAGCTGCACCACTTGAAGCAAAATAAGCCCTCAGCATGACAGATGGTAATGTTTTCTTTTATTATATTTTGACTCCTTCAAACATATATTCTGTCATTGTGACCTATTAGTTTAAACTTTGTCTCATTTCACCATAAGAAGCTTCCTGAAAGCTACAAAAAGCATTGGTGTCTCTATAAATTGTTAATGGACGTTTATGCGAACATTAGTGGGGATGTTTGTATACATTTGAGCTTGTTGGTGGTATTTTGACCCTGAATTTATTTGAGAAATATACCAAAAGAAAACCTCCAATCTTGTTTTGAAAAAAATAAGATGAAAGCTTGTCTCTTGCTGAAAAATCAAAAATGAAAAATCAACTTCACACCAAAGCTATGACAGTTATTTTTATAAACATTTCATTTTTTATTATTTTGTGTGAATTAGATCATTTAAATTATTATTTAAAAGTAAATGTATTTATGGGTCAGTTGAATAAATGACATTATTCTCCTCATTTGCTGCATCACTGACTTTACAAGTGATACTTGTCCCGTTATTGCAGGATAAGGATTGTCCACTTCATAATAAATCACACACAAATCAGCACTAAAGGTGAGTCAGAGCGGTTGATAATCTGGGCTCTTAAAAAGTGATTTTAATCAACTCCTGATTTTTCTCATCATTCTCCTTTGCTGGGAACTTTCCAGAGAACCTGCGGGATCTCATGAAGTCTAAGGTGTTTGAGACGAGGTTCTGTTTGCATGAGGTAAAATTCCAACTTTACATCTTTGTTCAACACCAAGAGCATTCATTTGAGATGTAAAATGTAATCACAAAATGGTAATTACATTTTACACCAAAGCTTAGAAAAGTCAGGGACATTTTATCAGCTGTGATTAATTGCACTGAACAAGTTTGGTTGCAGAGAAAACAATTGCGTCCTTAAGATGACGTCCAATCTGCTTGGTTAAATGTTTTTCTTTTCTTAGATGCTTCTAAGATAATGAGGTGAAACTTGATTGTGGCTTTCTTAACAAAACATTGTTGCCAAAAGATATTTGCTCACAGAAATGCAATGCAATTCATGTTAGTGCAATGAGTCATGCAGCGCTGGGAGTACGCAGGCTTGTGCGTGAGCATACAGTGTTGTTATGCGACTGGGAAAACATTAGCATGTTTGCCCTTCTGTTTTCTGGACAAACAGGCAGGATAAGATAAATTAATTTCCTGTGTGCTTAGCATGATTGTTCAGATGTGCAGCAACAATAATGCTAGCTGAAACATGGCAAAACCTGTTAAAATGTTTTGAAAATGGCACCACATCACATTCTCACACTGCAGGACTCATCTCTTAGTGCAACTGTATGCAGTATGGAAGCAGTTTGTTCAAAGCTCTTTTTCATATTGATGACTTCCTTTGATTTTGCGCCCCCGCTTTCAGAAAAGGAAACAGAAAGAGCTGAAGGAGGAATGGGCACGATGGTCGGCCTGTCTCAAAGGGCAACCTGTAACTAAAGTCAGGTTTGGACTGCAACACAACAGCCTCTTCATTATTCTGCTTTTTTATGCAGTTGATTAAATGGCTGCAGGGTTGTTATAGAAACAAGAAAACAGCCAAGATCCCTCCAACATCATGTGCTAATCGAGGTCTGCCTGTGGAATTTCACATGCAAGCAGAAAAGATGTTGATATCAATCATACTACCAGAAGAAACAGAAATGATTGGCAAGGATTTCTTTTCAACATAATTACAGACATTTGCTTAAAAGAAAATGCAACACATGATTCATCCCTCTGCATGACCAGAGTATTTTAACAGTACTGACATTACTCTGGTTTGACTTGCAACACAAAATCTTTATCATTTGTTGTCCATTTTTATTTCTGCCTTTATTCATTTATCATATTTTTAAACACCATCATTTCTGTATATTTCAGCTTATCCGTCTTCTGTAATTTTTGAAGATTCTGCAAGATTTTTGTAGTTAAAAGAATAGTACAGAATTTCTGAAATCGGATTTTGCTGAGAGGTTATAAACAGTCATTATCTTACTTGCAGTAGATAATTCTCTCAGCATAATAACTTTGACAAAACAGACATTATTTATTTATTTGCATTTTACCACATTACAACTACAAATTTCCTTTCTTTGTCTTTCTGTTTGCACTTTGTTTGATGGACCAACATAAGGTAGCATATATTTTTGAAGTACAAAGATAATAAGACATTATTTTATATTTTCTGTGCAAATATAAATCTAAAATGTGTGGTACTGCCCCCTTTAGTTTGAGAAGAAGAAAAGTGGAACTTCATTGATTGAGCCATTCAGAAGATGCAGGGTTTCTTCTAATTAAGGGAGTTAGCTTATATACTAGTCCTCCAAAGGATTTGCCATTAATAGGGGGTGGGAAATAAATATCTTGCAACAAGAAGCAAAAGTGATAATGACTCTTAGTAACAACACAGGATTCAAATTTTGGATTTGTTGTCAGAAACCCCAACATTTTAACCTTAGTGAGAATCTTAACTTTAAAAAAGTAGGCAAATAAGCAGAAGCCTTAACAATGTAATCAACTCTTAAGTACCAAAAAAAAAAAAACATAAACAGGCTGTCAGTCAAAATTTAAAAGTATATAAACAACAATAAAAAATATGTTGCTGTTAAAACCTGGAACTGTATCATAAACTCTCTTCAAACAAAAAAGGAGATCTGAGTCACATTGCAAAAGAAGTTTATTTAAGCTGGTTGTAACCAAGATCTCATTCTTTCTGTTAACATCAATATATCATGTCCACAGGTGAGAGGTGACAGATTGCCTGAGCCCTTATCCCTCTATCTCACTCCACCCTGCCATCAATCATGAACAACCCAAGAGTCACTTGCAGCCCACATAGATCGTGTGCCGCCAGTAGAAATAAAATAAATAGTATTTACTTATGTTGAGAACAAACATTAGATCACACCTGACTTCATATATGAATATTTTTAGTCTTCCATGTTTCCCTAAACTTTCTAGGCAAACGTGATTGTATCATTGCCATGCAATGTTTATTACCAGCCAATCAATGTCGTCTGTTTTTACAGCGCTTTTCAGTAACAGGGCAGTTCAAAGTGCTGTACACCATAAGAACATAAAAAAAGCAGCATAAAAAATATCATGCATGTTACTTTTACTTTTTGGTAGATTTAAATCAAGCTAACTGTACCTAAGACCCAAACTGCCAGCCTGTATATAAGTGCCAGACAATTAAGAATGTTTTTGTATTTTTTTTGTACAACCCAAATAAACTTCACTTGGCTTTACTTGAATTAAGAACTAGTGTCGAGGACCAGTGCTTTGGCCTAGCTTTATTTCTTGATCAAATAAATCTAGTAATAAAACTTCAGCAGAGAATTTGAGTTTATCTTTCCAAAGATTTTGGAAATAGTTGTTCTAAATGACTCCATGATTTAACAGAGTGTGGGGGCTTTTTATAGCTTTTAGCTATAACTGATGAAACCATGATTGGGAAACTTTTTATATGGGCTTTGACCATCTTTATTAAAATTTAGTTTGGCTTCAAACATTAAAGTGTTAAAAAGAGGCAGATGCTTTTCCACAGTGCAGTATTTGCATGCAGTTTGTTTCTCCTCTGACTTGCGTTTTTCTCCTTGTCTGCACTGTTTGTGTGTTTTTCAGGGACTACTTTGGAGAGAAGGTGGCCTTGTACTTCCTGTGGTTGGGATGGTACACATTTCTCCTCATCCTACCGGCTGTTATTGGCATCTTAGTCTTTCTCTACGGCCTCAGCTACTTCAACTCTTCACCCCTCGTGTAAGCTTTCCAACATTTTCTTTCTCTTAAGTGATATGACAGAACATTTTCCTCTGTAATTACCCCTCCATAATGACTGACCTTACTGTCTTGTAGACAAGAGGTTTGTGAGTCTGACACAGTCATGTGTCCACTTTGTGACCGCGTTTGCAAAGTGTGGAAGCTTTCAGACACATGCTCATATGCCAAGGTTTGTCTGCTTTACTACTAAGTAGCTCTGTGGTTAATAGCTGCTGGCTGGTTCTCACTGCTGGTCTTCTCTGTTCACAGCTGAGCCTGCTGTTCGACAATAACGGCACGGTGTTCTTCGCCATGTTCATGGCAATATGGAGTGAGTTTGTGAGCACATGAAAACACGCACATTCAAAATAATGAAAACCCTCACAGTGAGACACATTTATTAGCTGAAAGTCAGCGGTAGATTTCTGTCGATTTCTGTTATAATGCTATTGTGTATTTGCTGAAACATTTTGGCTGTACCTTGCACGATTGCATGCTCTTCTGTCTCAGAATTGTTTAATCTAGCTGCCAGTTTTTTATGATAACGAGAAGTTCACTGCCAAGAAAATATCAAACCTACTCTTGGCTACTTACCTCTGAAACAGGCGCCATCTGTCTGTGGGAGTGGTTAAGCATGCAGTAATTTATATAATCTGAAATAATATATAACCCTGCTTCTAAAGAGGCTAAGAAATGACTTGACAGTGAAACAAAGTGAGACATTCTAGGCCGTAACTTTAGTGCGGGTTGGATGTTTGCACACACTCGTCATGGGCATGAGTGTAATGCTGATTTAGGGCTCCTAAAAGTTTATTTGAACCCTCGTTTCATGCAACATATGAAATCCAATAGACTTTAAGTATAAGAATTGAATGCACAAGGTTGATTTTATTGTGACACGGTCAAAATTATGCATACAGGTTCAAATATACACAGTGCCAGAGTTATTACAATGTACAAATGGAACTTTAATAAATATTTTCCAAACTTCTTCCACATAAAATATGAGATATATTTAGTACAAGTAAATAAATATAAGAAATAGTAAACGTAGAGTAACTTGGTTGCACCAGTGATGCACTCTTGAACTGAGACTTTGCTGGAGCTTCTTTTGAATCAGTTTTGGTGTTCAGTTTAATTTCACATCTGCCATCAGTTGTAGAGAATGTGATGAACCAGAGTTTAAATCCAGCTGTCACAGTAGCAGATTCTTGATATTTGCTAATTTAAATCCTTTAATTAGAGTTATTGAGATGCTACAAAAGATCAACATGGTCTCATTTTACAAATGGATCAGTCAGGAGAAGTGAACAAATAAATTTTACCACACACCTTTTTCAGCTTTAAGCAAGTAAACAGATGACTAGAGAAATTATTGGACGACAGGGACAACACAAAACATAAAAAAAAGAAGAGTCTGAAAATGGACATGGAAGCGGCCAACAGGAGTTTCTAAGTATTGGTTGTTCTCTACATGTGGCAACAACCACAAAGGAAATGCCCTGTTCTTGCTAAAATCTCCCCAGGCCTTGTGGTCACATGTTATGGTCTGGTGAAATTAAACTGGAACTTTAGGGCTTCCAGAAACACGTTTGGTATAAAAACATCACTAAAAATGCACCACACCCACAGAAGCAAACTTGTCATTTTGTCAAGATGGGAAATGAATGATGTGCACTTTTTTGAGGGTCAATAAGTATTAAAAGTTTTTTAGCTTCTGACTGGATATTTGATATTGTTTTTGGCAGAATTTGTAGAATTGAAGTTGCTGGATTTCTGACACAGACCCAGTCTCCAAGCACAGTGCTTGTGCACATGTGTGTTTCGGGTCATTTTACTATTGATTGGAAAAAATCCTCAATAAGTAAAATATTGTGGAATCAATTTTTGTTCAAACAAATCATTAAAGATGTGTGTAGCATCTTTGATCTATCATGAAAAAAGAACAGTTCAAATGCATTTTTAAAAGTGGAAACTTAGGAATAAATTTGGGCAATCTTCTGATCATTTTGGTATTATCAGAACGTCTGGCACAAATTTTTATCAACATGAATATGAGTCGCATATAATGTATGAGTTGAAATATAGTGCAAATTTTTGAATGTTTGAATTTATTTTCAATTTTGTGTGTACACTCCCACAAATTTTGGACTTACAAGTAAGATTTAAACCTGGAATGTAAAAATGTTTTTAGTACAGTTTCAATTTGGCTAAAATTTTCTGTTTGTTTGTTGGACAACATACTGCAAATACAAGCAAATTTCAATAATGTAAATGTCGAAAACACATACAAAGTGATTATGTGTAATAATCAGGTATTTACAGAGAAGACTATCTTCCACAGCAACACTGTTTATGGAGTTCTGGAAGAGACATCTGGCCAGTTTTGTATGCGAATGGAGAGTGACTGACTGGTCTGAATCAGAGGTACAGTCAGTCTGGAACATTGTACAATAGAGCTCATCGAATCGCCCTTTGGTCTAATTTATTGCTCTAATTTAATTGCAGGAGGAACTGATCCTGGAACTCGTGAACGATGCCGAATGTCGCCCGAAGATGTACAAGCATTCTTACTTGCGCACCGCTCTGGTTTTGATCTGTGTCTTAGTTATGGTGAGATATGTCATTTTTATGACCTCATAAAAATGCATTATTCGGTCAGAATAAGAGGACCGAATCTGTTCTAGGGGTCAGAAATGGACGAATATGTGTTTTTCAGTAAATTATGGAGACACGTATATGCATTGGCAGGTAACAGATTTTTTTCTTCTGTTTTCTCAGATACTGGTGATTATTGGCTTGACACATTTCTTGGTGGTATTCAGGGTGTTTGTAGCAGGGAGTCTGGCTAAGGATTTCAAAAGCAACCTCGGCGCTATGTTGGCAGGCGCTGTGCTCCATTTCCTCATCATCACCATTATGACTAAGGTACTAAGACCTCTACATGTATATTTCATTGTTATTGTTGCAGTAATCTGTGATCCTGATATCTTGTGGTTTTCTTTTTTTTCTTTTTTTGCAGGTTAACAGGATTGTTGCTTTGAAGCTCTGTAAGATAGGTATTTTTGTTCTACTTGTTCTTGGTGTCACAAATATCTAATTTAAACTAAAGCAGGAAGTCAGGAATATTAAAAATAAGCTTACACATGGAAAAAATTGTCTGTTGTGATTAATCACTAAAAAGCGTCTTTGGCTTGAAAACTTAGGGCAAGGCTTGGAACTGTTTCATCGCAAAACTAAAACCTGCTTAACGCGCACGTTCTCTTAATGCCTTTAAACACTTTAAAAGCTACACATCGTTTTTATTGGTTAGAATAACGACATAAAAAAAATAAAAACAAGATTAAAGAAAAGTTTCCAAGCAACTGAAATATTTTTACGAATGCGTTCTGTACTTAGACTTTGATGAGTAAGGCTGTACTCAGCGGAGGGAAACAGAGAAAAAACAAGAAAATATTGGAGACTGCATTACTGGATATGCTGTATCTCAAATCCTCTGAGCATTGTTCATATTTTGGGCCTGTGAAACATGTTAAACATTGTTCTGTTTAACAGAAGAGACAAGGACATTTGCTGACACGGAGAAGAGTTTCACAGTCAAGATGTTCACCTTCCAGTTCTTCACCTACTTCTCCTCCCTCTTCTATGTGGCATTTTTTCTTGGCAGGTAAAACTTTGGATTTGTGCTCTGATTTCTGAAGCCAACTGTTCTTCACTGATTGGTTTAGGCTTATAGGACAAGTCACTGGATGTTTTTCTTGCACCGATAACAGGATCAATGGCCATCCAGGTGAATATGTACGGCTTGCAGGGCAATGGAGACTGGAAGAAGTGAGTGATTACAGTTTCATATCTCATATATCATGAAACAGCTAAAGGAATGCTGTTGTACTTCTTATGTGAATACAGTGACTGCACTGTTTCTAAAAGTTTCACTGTGTTCCTTTTAGTGTCACCCGAGTGGATGTCTCACAGACTTGTTCATTCAAATGGCAATTATAATGGTGCTGAAGCAAATCATCAGTAATGTGTTTGAGTACTTTGGTCCGTAAGTAATATTCACTTTAATTACTCTCCATCATGTTGTTTTTGTTGTTGTTTTTTATGTCATGCTTTCTTATGTTGTGTCATATTTTATTTTATATTACTGACCAGACAGAGGTTTGTAGTAACTATTTACATTTATTTAGTTACATTTACTTGAGCAAGTAAATAAATAAATAAACAGAAATTTTGGACTAGTTTAACTCTTAGTTGAGTTAGATCTTTGGATCTCTACCCACAGAGAGGAATTTTACTCAGTTTCATTATATAATACCATATTATAGCACATTATATCATATTGTGTTGTTACATTTAGCATCATATTGTCATATCATATCACATCAATGCATATCATATCGCATTGGATAGTTTTATCTTAATCTTTTTGCTAATTGCTCTTGAGATTGGATCATCCCTCACCATCACCCTATTTCTATTATTCTCCTCTCTGAATCCTAAAGCCAATAAGGTATCATATTGTCTCTTATCTCATGTTGTATCATGCACGTTCTACATGTATCATATGTATCGCATGTAAAATGTCTGTTTAGGCCAGGGGTGTCAAACTCAATTTCACCGAGGGCCACTTCAGCATATTGGCCACCCTCAACGGGCCACATTGACGGTACAAATCAGGAGTGCATGCCTGCTAAAACACACCCCAGACAAAAGGTTGACTTCCCTCATTCAGTTCTGTAGAGGCTTATAATGAGCTTCGATTTCAAAGAAGCCTACATTGAAGTCGATTGGCAAATGAACCATCACAAAAGAGGAAGGCTCTTGTTGTCTCACTGCACCCCAAGAGATGCATAACCTACAAAAACTGTTTCTGTCTGGTTTCGAACCAGAGAGCTTTTGCGTGTAAAGCAAACATGATAACCACTACACTACAGGAACTGAACTTGTCTGCTTTGTTTCAGTTTGAGGTTCCAAAGTTGATGATGTGAGATGCAACATGAAAATTTCAACTGAGGCTTGCACTCAGATGCCTGGATTCAGAGTAAAGACCATGACCCCACAGAGCCCTTGTTGACCTTTAGTAAACACCTGTGATGAAGAGAACATGCAAAATCTGTTTCTGTCTGGTTTCGAACCAGCGACCTTTTGCATGTGAAGCAAACGTGATAACCACTACACTACAGAAACTCATGCTCTTTGCACCATTCCTGGTAGATGATCCATGTTTTGTTAGAGACTAACGTCAACCATTGGCATGGAACAATGTCAAATACTTATACCACAGATCCTCTCAGAGAGCACAGTAACTTGGTGAACAAACTGTCAGACTTATGCTTGTGCCTAATTTCACATCACAGTCCATAAACTAAGCCTGGGATCAAAAATTGTATTGAAGATGTCATTAGCAGAGACAAATGGTTCTACAGAGACTTGGCTAAATGGCTATAAAATAAAATCAATACTTACAAATAAAAAATGGTTCAAAAATAAAATTAATCAATCAATCAATCAATCAAATTTTATTTGTATAGCACATTTCAGCAGCAGGCATTTCAAAGTGCTTTACATGATTTTCAAAACATCGTTTGACAAGGAAACAGTGAGAAAGAAAAATAAAAAGAAAGTAAAAAGAAAAGATGAAATCGTTAAAAAGATTAAAAACATCAAATACGTTGAAAGCATTAATTGCCATAAGCAACTCTAAACAGGTGGGTTTTAAGCTGAGATTTAAAGGCACCCAGTGTTTCAGCTGTTTTACAGTTTTCTGGAAGTTTGTTCCAAATCCGTGGTGCATAGAAACTGAATGCTGCTTCTCCTAGTTTGGTTCTGGTTCTGGGGATGCAGAGCAGACCAGAACCAGAAGATCTGAGGGGTCTAGACGGTTGGTACAGCAGTAACAGATCTTTAATGTATTGTGGTGCTAAACCGTTCAGTGATTTATAAACTAGCAACAGTATTTTAAAGTCTATCCTCTGAGCTACAGGGAGCCAGTGTAGGGACTTTAAAACTGGTGTTATGTGCTCTATCTTCCTGGTTTTAGTGAGAACACGAGCAGCAGCATTCTGGATCAGCTGCAGCTGTTTGATTGATTTATTAGTCAGACCTGTGAAGACGCTGTTGCAGTAATCAATGCGGCTAAAGATAAATGCATGGATGAGTTTCTCTAGATCGTGCTGAGACATTAGTCCTCTAATCCTGGAGATGTTCTTCAGGTGATAGAAGGCCGACTTTGTGACTGTCTTAATGTGGCTCTGAAGGTTCAGGTCAGAGTCCACCACTACTCCCAGTTATTAACACATTAAAATAAAAAATATATGAAATACAATCAACACTTGAAAATTAAAAATGGTTCAAAAATACAATTAACACTTCAAAATACAAAATCTCTGGAAAATAAAATATTATGTATGTTGTTTTGAAAAACATTAGAATATAAGCACTTTTATCAAATCTTCATTCTGGTAAAATCATGTAAGTTCTTCTTAAATCCATGGAAACTCAACAGTTTGTAAGGTAGGTGAGTTAGCTCAGCAGGTTAGAGCACCGTGCTGGTAATGCTGAGGTCGTCGGTTCAAACCCAGTATGGGGCAATTCATGTCTGAGGTCTTTCAGACAATCAACACTTCAAAACAAATAAGGGTTCAAAAACAAAATCAACACTTCAAAACAAATAAGGGTTCAAAAATAAAATCAACACATTAAAAATGGTTCAAAATCAACACTACAATTAAAAAATGGTTCAAAAATAAAATCAACACTACAATTAAAAAATGGTTCAAAAAATAAAATCAACAGTTCAAAATGTATAATGGTAACTGTTTCTTTCTGTTCAGTCCATAAACTAAGCCTGGGATCAAAAAATGTATTGAAGATGTCATTAGCAGATGCAAATGGTTTTACAGAGACTTGGCCAAATGGCTATAAAATCAATACTTACAAATAAAAAAATGGTTGAAATGGAGCATTAAATTCAAGTCTCCATTACAGACCAGAGAAAACTAAAGAGAATGCAACGTTGTGTTAATCCATTTGAGGAGCCGGTAGCTTATCTTGAGGAAATAAATGACGATGCAAAAGTTAATTAGACTGTAACATGCGCAGTCCGCTGCTCAACCACTGCGGACACGGCTCTGCCGCTGCGAAGACTTAGAAACCGCTGGGAGTAACTCATCCAGCGGTTTTAACAAATGGAGACTTCTGGGTTCTCGTTACCCAGGAGAGCGGCGCTCTGGAGGAGCTGCAGACGTAACATCTGTCCGTTTCAGAGAAGCGAAACCACGCAAAAAAAAAAAAAAATCCTGGTAAAAGCTCACACCGGACCGCGCAGGGTAAAACACTCAAGAGTTCAGTTGATCTGTTTGGATCAGACAGATCCAACTGACTGATGAATTAGCGCAGATTTTTCTGCAGATGGGAACCAGGAGGAAGTTGTTCAGACCCCAGCGGGTGAAGCGATGCTAATTTAAGTGAAGTCGCTTAATTTAATTTATTAAAAGTTATTGGGGCCTCAGTCAGTGGTTTTTGTCACTACGGAGAAAAATGTAGATGCATTTATCTTCTTAATTTGTGATGGGATCAGGATTCACAGTGAATATTAACTAAACCGCATAAAATGCGACTAAATAGCCGATGTTAATATGATTGTAATTTCACGGATAAAAATAGTACATGACCGATTTTTTATGTTGACGGTCAAGATAACGGATAACAAAAAAAGTCTAGCGCGACCTGCCGCCCTGACACCAACTCACACACATCTTCATTCACAGTCTTACTTGTAAATCGATTTTTCTTTTCTTGGACGTTTTGATGTTAGCTTGTCGATGTCTCAGTTTTATTCGCTGGGAAAATCAATAAGCAGCTTGAGGGGACTCTGCTGCTCTCTAGTGGCGAGAAGCCGCAATGTTGGCTGGTAACAATCGGAATGCATTATGGGAGATGTAGTTTGTAGTCAATTCGTGCTCAAAACCTATTTTAAGGCAATCATCGGTCTATAAAATGCTGGGGCGGGCCACATAAAATGACATGGCGGGCCACATGTGGCCCACGGGCCTTGAGTTTGACACATGTGGTTTAGGCTAATTGAAGCTGTCTGTTTGCATTAGCCTGTTCAAGAAATTCTTGGGGAAGAAGAAAAGGCAACATAAGCTGCAGAGGAAATGCGCCACCTGCTACCTGAAAGACGACTATCAGCTCAAAGAGGGACAAGAGCTGTGTGAAGGCTGCAAACTCAGGGACTGGCACACGAACTATGAACTCACCGATGTGGACTCTTTCAGCCTCTTCAATGAGTTCTTAGAGATGGGTATGAACTGCGTGATTAGTAAACACGAACGCTGAACTTGTCTTGGTTAACTTTGTTTTTCTGTACTCTCACTTTAGTGATCCAGTTCAGCTTTACCACCATATTTGTGGCAGCATTTCCGCTTGCTCCTCTGTTTGCTTTCCTCAATAACGTGATTGAGATCCGCTTGGACGCCATTAAGATGGTCACACTGGAGCGCAGAATGGTCCCCAAGAAGACCAATACTATTGGTAACGATGACTTGTGGATGATATTAGTTTATTTTGGGGTCATGCATGTTGATGGTTCTTTCCTTTTTCCTCAGGCGTCTGGATAGACATACTGGAGGCTATCGGTGTTTTAGCTGTCATTGTAAACGGGCTGGTAATTGGGGTTTCATCTGATTTCATCCCTCGACTTGTGTATCGTTACGTCTATGGGCCATGCGTCAACGGCACAGCAGGGGTGTCAGAGTGAGATTTTTTCCTCTTCTTTAAAATGGTTGCATGTCGCCATAAAACATTTGCTTCATCTTGGTTCTTGTGCCTCAGCTGCATGTCTGGTTACATCAACAACACCCTCTCCGTTGCATCAATGGCTGATAGCAGAGTAAAGTTTGACCCAAGCCAAATGGAGACAGGTGGAACCAATGTTACTTCATGCAGGTTTGTTTTTCTTTCAAATTGTTTTTAAAAGTTTCTTTTTAAATAAATAAAAATGATTCTGTCAGCTCACATATTTCCATTGTGCTTCTTTTCACAGCTACAAAGACTACAGAGACACTGACTTCAATATTACCCATCAGTTTTGGCTGATTTTAGCTGTGCGGTTTGCTTTTGTTATCCTCTTTGAGGTAAGTCTTGTCAACAGCAAAAACCTTTCATTTACATCCTGGCTGAGCTTAAAACTTTTCTTTGAAACCAATACTAAAACCAGACATTGTTTTATTTTATAAACCTGAATGACAAGCTGGGGAACAAAGCACATTCTGCGTGGTTACAGATGGAGAAAGATATTGCATTCCTAACTTTATCTACTCTCCTTGCAGCATGTTCTTGTCGTATGTAAGTTCATTGCATCCTGGTTCATCCCGCCTGTGCCGATGGATGTGAAAAATGACGGACTCACTGACAAATTCAGAAGACTTCAAGAGGATCTAAAGTGAGTCTCTGTTTCTGTCTAGCTTCACTTCAGAAGACTTAATCTCAGTATAATAACTAACTACATACATGTACGATAATTCATGCTTCAGACCTCACTAAAACCAAGCAACATAAAAATATAGAGACATTTCACAGACTCAGACTTCTGTCTGTACTTTACCAAACAGAATTACTGCTAAGTGTTTGAAAGTTATTTTTCCACAACAGTTATGAAAAATTTTGTCGACCTCAAAACATTATCATGTTTTCTGAAGTAAGGTAAGGTCATTTTATTTATAAAGCACATTTTCAGCAATGGCAACAAGTGGTTTACATGAATTGGAAGGAAATACAAACAAAACAACAAAACCAAGAGAAAGACAAAAAGGTCAATGTAAAAAACTGCATGTTGGTTCCCCATGTTTAATAAGAATAAGAATAAGTAGTCCATATAAACTAGCAGGTTCCTCTGGATTCTTGTTGGTTCTCCATGTTTCGTAAGAGTACACTAAGCCAGGCGAGTTTCATTGCTTCAGGGTAATATTAATAAAAACAAAACACACCTAAACACGTGAAGCAGATTAATACCTGCGTTTAAAATTATTTTACAAATAGAAATCTGAAAAGTTTGGTGCAGAGCAACTTGTTCACGTCTCTAGAGGCAGACAGTAGATGTATTTCTTTTAATTTTTTAGTAAACGACTAAAGGTCAGCCAGTCAGCAGATCCTCCCACCTGAGTACCACATGTTTGAAGCTCCTCCAGAGTTATTTTCTGATTTATGCTCTCTCGTAGTGTATATCAGGTGCAAATTCAATTTAAACAGTGAGATTAAAATATTCTGTGAAAATTTAAATTCGAGAACACAATGTTTGATGCTTAGTTGTGATAACTAATGTCAATATTCCTTACATTTTATTAACTTGCCCTTCAAAATTTACCTATTAAATATCTTTTATCGCTCATATTGTCAATCAGCAGCTGAGGAAGAGCATTTCTTTTAGCAGTGACACTTTTTTTCGGTTGCATTACATTTTTCATTATTGTCTGTAATGAAGATGTTTAAGCAGATTAAAATATGAAGCATATTATTCTGGATCAGAGTGCACAATTGAGATCTAATGACTTCAAACGTCATTTCCTGCAGGTATTTCAAGCCTGACAATGTTTGCACGCCTTGACGGGACGTATTTAACTGTGAAAACACAACCCAAGTGTGGCCTTGTGCATCTACGTGTAAAGCTGGAACAGTTTGAAACATTTTATAATTATCCTGAAGAGATCATTGGTGATATTTGAATTGACACAGTAAGTGCTGCCTGGATTGCACACATCGTTTTTATCCATGTCCTGAAAAGCTTTACAGAAAGACAGCTTTCTTACTGTTGGATCCATATAGACAAGGCCAGAAATTTATACATGATATTTGCATGGTTCTCATACTAATTTTGGAGTTTTGATTATTTGTTATATCTGTTTTGAGTGATGATAACATGCAATTTCAGGGACAGTTAAAACCAAGGATTTTCTCCTATCGACACCGGGTTAATATATAGATATGGGCTGAGTATTTTAATGTGTCTCATCT
Organism: Poecilia mexicana; assembly: GCF_051168715.1. Lineage (NCBI taxonomy): Eukaryota > Metazoa > Chordata > Actinopteri > Cyprinodontiformes > Poeciliidae > Poecilia > Poecilia mexicana. The sequence continues at coordinate 10,260,883 of NW_028263375.1, forward strand.
TTGCAGTTGTATGTTGTGTAATCATTTCATGTTTTATTTTATGAAATACAAAGCATGGTTTCTTTAAAGCACTAAAAGTACCAAAATACTAACAATTATACCCATGTTGAATGGAGCCCTGAACAGAAGTGTGTGTATACTGTAACTGATGTCACTGATCTTGCCTTTTATAACATTGTTGGTATTATATACTGAGTTTTGGCTGAGCGCTTAGTGTTGGATCTGTGATTTTGAGCCATACAGTATATGAGTGTTCTACTGAAAATACCAAGCTGCACATAGACTGCTGATTGTGTTATCATGATGCCTTAAGCTGTAAAACAAAAAAAAATACTTGTTGCTTTTTTTCAGATGGTTTGTTTATGTAAAGAATAATGTTTTCCATTATTATATTTTATATAATTGAATAAAATAAGAGATTTGAATGTATATGAGACATTGTTTATGTATGTATTTTTGTTTTGAGCAATAATAAAGCTTCTTAAATAATATTTCTAAATAGCATGGTCATAATCTGATGATTGGCTTGATAAATAACTGAATAACTAAGCTATGTTACACGAGGCATGATGTTTAAATCTACTTTGCCTGTAAACATTTACTTTAACGAAGATATTCAGTGATCAAAAATGTACGTTTTTGTCATGTTTAAGCTTAAAGCCAGACCAAAATGCAGATGGAAGTTTGGTATGATCAAAAACAGATGCTGCAGGAGGAGAACAGGAACATGCATGATAGGAAACAAATGAAAACAGGAGGATCCTGTCATGAACAATGAAACCAGTGAGCTATGTAAACAAATGAAGGTGTGGAGAAAGTCATTGGATTCAGGTGAGAAATCAGGTAATTGAGGATAGCTGTGGAATGAAGCAGAACTTGTAGGCTGGGGACAGACAAACAATCACTTTATTAAACTTAACTAATACTCCAGGAAACAGCAAATGAGGAGGTAAGAACAACACTGATGTAAGAGAACAAAATCCAAAAACAACAGAACACAAAAAATGGCTCATATGCCAAGGTTTGTCAGGGTGGAAAGAAAATTATAATATTCATGTCACACATGATTCAAATCCGCTGCATTTGTTAACAATCAAAACAAAAATGTTGAATTTGACAGAAAATGTTTAGGCTGTTCAGCATTGATTCCACATTTGGATGTTTTATTTTATCTGCCTCAGAAGTGTTTTAACTGCCAGTTTTTCTGATGCCAAGGAGAAATTACATCACAGAGCAAGCTCCTCTTGGCTGCGAACCTCCGAAAGAGAAATCCTACATAGGCACTGGTTTCTAGGTTGAATGTCATGCTTTAAAAATAAAAACGTGCTGCACGCTTGTCGGGGATAAAAGATTTAATTCCTAATTTAATGAACTTTCCTTGCAGCATGTTCTTGTCTGGTGTAAATCCATCGCAGCCTGGCTTGTGCCAGCAGCTTCACTGCATGTGGAGAAAGATCTCAAAGGATTAAAAAAGGAAAAAAATGAAAGGGGAATTTCAAAAATATGACAGTTTTAAAAATCACAACCAAGCAGGGTTGCATGTAAAAATACCTACAATTTCTTCATCTTTAATGGCTTTTCTGTCCATTTAAAACAATTGTTTCTGGAAGTGTTTTGAAATTTGGACTCCCAGATAAGACATACTGCAAAAAGAGTCGCACCTCTCAGGTATTGTTTGCATTCACACATTAAGTGCTCCTTACTTCCCGTTTTCTGATATTGGGACTCATACCTATATACAAAAGTATAAAAACACTCACGTTGGGGATGTATGTCTTATTTGTTCAGACCTCTTCTTTTCATAAGCTAAACTGTTTTTGTGTTAACCAAGAATTGAGTGAACATGATTTAATCTATTGTTTTGATTTTTTTAATCCACACATAGTCACAACTGTGAATATGAGTTCAATATTTGCACATATTGTGATTTAATAAACATTGTGTACTTTTTTGTTAAATCACAACAGATTTATAATATCTCATCAGGCTTTCTCAGATAATATGACAATTAGGCTTATTGGCCACTTTAAAGGTCCCTCCAGATTTCCCTTAGATCTGAATGTTGATGTGTGGTAATTTTTTTTCTATGTGTTGCCATGTTGTGCATCTTAGACAGGCTGCCTGCCTCTTGTCCATGGAGACTTAACTCACCCCCTAATGTGTGATGTATTTTTAGTTATGTCCCCTGACTTTGGTGATGCTCTCCAGGTAATGTAGATCTTGAGCTGTATATAAATATCTGCAAATAAAAGGTTCACATTAACTAAGAAAAGATGACGACGTTTTGGCATCCTAGCTTTGGTAAATAATTTTCAAGACCACTTGGTGAAATGTTTTTTTTTTTCTTATACTGTCCTAAATTACCCCAAAAGAAATCAGGTGAATCCTTTTCAACTTTCTGAAAGGATCAAATAAAAACGTAATTAACGTTGCTGACAGAGGTAATAATTTTGCGGACAGTCCAACCAGCAGGTAGGCTGAGGTGAAACCGGAAATGCACCTGCGCGCCGTTAAAATGTGTATCTGAGTGCTTTGTTATCACAGTTTTCCCCGCTGGAAGCAGACGGGGCAGTTCTGTGAGTTTCTGCTGTTCTGCCACTGCAGGTTATTTGCATTGTGACCACAGGTAAGCGGTGTGCGCGTCACGTGGTACGGAGTTAGCCAATCACGAGTGGCGCTTCAGGTTCTTCCAGGTGCAGTTGTTGAAACAGCAAGCTGACGTCTGCGTAGCCACTTGCATACTTCTGACAAACTAAATGGGAATAAAGTAAGATTTTTAAGATTATTGGGAACGACGTTTGCAAAGAAAGCGACGGAAGAGGCCTATTTTCCGGTTTGAGAGAGGAGGAGGGGGAAAGTTTGGCTCATGGCTCTGCTTTTAGCTGCTTTATTAATAATCTGCGGAATATCGAACAAGGCCATCGTCATCGGTAAGGATGGACAAAAGTGTTTACTTTATTAATCATTAAACCTTTAATCAGCTTTCTTAAATTGATTATTAATAATCTATGTATTTAGATTTACGTGATGCTTGTAGTACAGGGTCAGTGTACATGTGGTCAAATATGTGGTCATATTTGTCATGGAGTCACATGTTGTTGCCTGGCAACAGGGTTAAATCTGGACTTTGAACCCGGATGATCTAGTGACATTTGGACATAGTAAAAGAACCAGTCAGGGGATTTTCATCAGGGAAGGTTATTTATTTATTTTAAAGTCACAATAAGCCCATATGTGACCAAACATTTCAGATTAATCATAGCCCTGAATTCCATATTAATTTTATGCTTTTAAAGTATTCAGAAAACAAGATTTGGGTACACTATAGTTTGAGTTTTAAGGGTAATTTACTCAAATTCACACAAAGTCAATAATATACACGCAACAAGCTCAAATTAATCACAGTTCATTTTCAGAGGCGTTCAGACTTTGGGAAGGCCATCCCCTTGTTTGGGATGACAGCCCCTATGGGAAAACAGAGAGTTGCAACAGGAGATTTAGCAGCTAGTTTGAGACAAAGTTGAAGAACTGAATGCACCAGTTCTACTGAAACAAAACAGACCCTCAGCATGATAATGCCACTACCATCCTAGACATGTGGTACAGTATTCTTAGGTGTGAGAGCTGCTCCTCCACCTGGTGGTGCATGTGTTAAGCATAGGCTGTTACATGAAGGCCAAAATGAGAGTTGCTAATCTCTCAAAACAGCTTTTGTTTTAATTTTTCCAAAGGGAGGGTTGGGAAAATGGATATAAGTGACTGAAAGGTCTACTGCAAACAAACAGAGACACTTAACCACTAACTTTAAAGAACATTAAGTCATCATGTATTTTTTATAGTTCAGTCAACTGATTAGAAGATTGTTTATTTTGATCTAAAAGTTAAAAAATAACTTTTTAATTGTTCAGCAGTCGTGGTCAAAATAATCAAGTGTTTATAATCTAGAGACTTGATCTTTATTAGAAGTGTGTAACTCTGTTTCTTTTTGTAGGTCAGACCTGTGTGGAGGAGAGCAGGTTTAAGGAGCAGGTGGTTTATTTAGGGCCTTCATATGAACTGCAGTGTCCTCTGCAGACACTTCAGCCTCAGAGTCTCCCCCGATCCCTGTGGACCTGGCAGAAGGACTGTCAGCCGCTCCAGAATCAGGAAGGAAACGGCTTCCTGAAGTTCTCCAGCATCCGCTTAGAGGACCAAGGAAACTACACTTGCACTCAGCAAGGAAACAGTACTCCATCATTCACTGTGCGCCTCGTAGTAAAGGGTGAGCATGTAGTTTATATTTATCTCAAACCTGATAGCTTTAATGGTGTGTATTTACCGTCTAGTAGCTGCCTTTACATCTAGCCTTTACTGTGGGCAGCTCTCACACTGAACACTGTTACCTGTGGCGTGTATTTGCAGAGTCGCAGTGTGTTAAAGCTCCAGAGTTTAAACCAAATGGCGACCTAACCAAACTCTGGAGGAGTGTGGGCTCTGTTGTGAAACTGAACTGCACTGCTCTACTCTACTGGGACCCATCAGAGGATCAGTGTGAAAGCACACTGCAGTGGAGCAAAGATGGCCAGCCACTCACCAACCACACTCTCTACCTGCACAACACAACATCATGGTCTTTTGAAGCTTCTTTTTTAAAGCTGTTTGGTTTACTTCAGTTCACTTTTTACCAGAGTCGATGTTTGCAGAGGAAGGTAGGAGTATTTTTTCTCTTATTTATCAGGTCCCCCGATGCAGGCCGGCTGGTTGTCAGTAATCTCCTGGAGTTCACCCTTAGAGAGGCAGAGGAGTTTGGACTGTATAGCTGCACCGTGAGGAACATTTCTGCTGACTTCAGCGTGCAAAATTCAAGTAAGACAAGTTGCGAAACATTTTGGGCTTTTCCGCTCTGAAAGATTTTTAGAGAATTAAACCTGGATATTTTTGTATACAGTATATGTCTTTCCTTATTAGATTTTTTTTCCTGGATAAATTATATTTCTTAATTTTTTAGAAATTACTACAGGAAGATGTTTCAGTAGAAAAACATCAGTTACTTAAAGGGGCAGTATTATGTCAAATTGACACTTTTCAACTTTAGATAATGTCATAATGTCTTCCCTCATTAAAACTTACCTGGAATGTTGCAATGATTCTTTCATTCATGCTTGAGAAATCCTTAAATCTCCCATCACAACCATTGAGCTGTGCAAATTCCTGGGTGGAATTTGCGTAGCTCCTCCTCCTCGCAGAGCAGCCCTCCCCTGCCACTCCGCCTCTCAGCTCCTTCAGACTAGCCAGCAGCAAGTAGCAAACACCTGGTGGAACAGTGCATCAGCTGAGCTCATTACAGGAGCTACTTCAGTGAAATGCTGGAAACAGTTTACAGGGGAGCACAGTTGTGATGACTGAAGGCGGAGTTTCAAACAGAGAAGGAGGTTTTAAGGAGACAGCAGCCCAATTTCAAGGTGTTAAATTTGTTTTACGTCATTGGTAGTATTTTTATAACAACTTTTTGTCGCACAATGTGCCTGGAAAATACATAACACTGCCACTTTAGTATTATGTATGTGCAGCCCACACAGTCTTGTCCTGCAGAAACTCGCCTCTTGTGGAGGCTTTCCCTCTCACAGGAGGGGTAAGCCACTAAAGAATACAGCTAAATAAGCAGGTTTTGCTGTATACAAACATACTAGTAGAAAGCTGAAAGGAAAGAAAAGGTATGGCAGAAAAAGGGCCGTACCCTAGATGGAGTTAAGATTATTACGAAACAAAGTCCATAAAGGAGTTTTTGGGCAGATTCTCGAGGTATTGACTGCAGTGGGAGTCGACACTTCAGGAGGCACAGCTATCAGGCGTGTTCACAACGTGAACTACAACTGACGCATTCCTCGTTAAGCCATTCCTGGTCTAACGAGAAAATGGGCTGGACTGTTGCTAAGGGATTCCAAGTTCCTATTTTCAGGTCATAATAAATTTTGCATTCATTTGAAAATGAAGGTCTCAGAGTCGGGAGGAATGGTGAAGATAAGCAGAATCCAACCTGCCTGAGGTCCAGCGTGTAATTTCTGCTAACGATGATTGGAGGAGCCATGTCATTAACTGGTGAAATGAGTTTTATCAAGTGCAAACTCAGCCCAGATGTCCACCAGGAAGTTTTACAGCGTTTTATGTTTCCATCTGCTGAGAAGCATTATGGAGATGCTGATTTCGTTTTGCAGCAGGATCTGACTTCTGCTCACACCGCCAAAAATAAAAAAACACAGACCATGTTATCCCTCTACTTGATAGGGTTCATATAGTGTGTAGTGTGGAAACTTCTGCATAAAATTAATTATTCTTTAATATTCAAATGTTCTCAGAAACTTAAATGTAATTGCTATTAGCTGTAATTTGAAACAAAAATAAACAAATCACTCTACATGAGATTTATCTCAAATTCTTTTTGTTTATTTGGTGTCATTTGTCCATCAGCTGATGATATTTGTCATTTACTAGTCTAAGTAAATATATAATCTGATAATATAGCATTGTAAAATGCCCAGTTTTCTCTTCTCATTGTTATCTGTGTGTGTGTTCTCAGACGGTCCCAGCCACACAGCTGCAGTGATTGCAGCCATCGTCCTCCTCCTTCTGCTGGGGACAGCAGCTGTGCTTTACTCCAGGTGCCACCTCAATTTCAAGCTCTGGTACAAGAACTCCTACGGCGATTATGAACTCAATGGTGAGACATCGACGCGATGCCAGGCTGTTCTCGTGTGGAAGTATCGGTCTTAACTTCTGCTTTTCGTCTGTGCGTTTGCATCCGCAGATGGAAAATTATACGACGCCTACATCTCTTATGTCAACAATGATTATGACAGGAAGTTCATCAACTTCATCCTCAAACCTCATCTGGAGAATAAAAATGGGTACAAGGTGCACCTCAATGAGAACGATATCCTGCCCAACACTGGTAACAAAAGATTAATTACGGCAAATACGATCAATATGTCACTACTGCTTGTTTTGTGTAAACCTACTGCTCTTCATACACACATAAATGTAGTGTAATAATTATAAATTCTTCTTTATTAAACAGAGCCTTCAGCAGAGCTCCTAATGAACATAAGCCGCTCGCGCCGCCTCATAGTGCTTCTCTCTAACGCTTATCTGGAGCAGGACTGGTGCACAAATAATTTCAGGTCAGTCTCAAACAACACAAATCTATTTTGTCACAAAGGGAACAATAAAAGTTAGTGAAAGTGTTTAGCGATTATGTAAATGTACCACTAGAGGTCAGTGTTGAGTGTGTGCTTCGAGCCTGATGGGTTGAGTCTGTGTGTTTTTTTTCAGACAGGGCCTCCTGCACTTGCTGGAGTTATGTCACGAGCCGATCCTGATCACGTTGGACGGTCAGTTCAAACGCATGAGTCCTGAGATAAAGCAGCAGCTCAGTGAGAACCAGCACCGCCTCACCTTACTCACCTGGAGGCACAACTCTGTGGTAAGATTTAAGAGAAGGCTTCTACGTTTGGGATTTTAAACCCCCATAAGAGCTGCAATGTCCATAAAGATATAGCTGTTTCTGAACACAACAACTCATGAAGACTACCTTATTATTAAGTCAAAAATTATTCAGAAACGTAAGCATTATTACAACAAAACAAGCTACAAGGGAGTGATTAGTTTGGCTCTGGTAACACTCGCAGTTTTAAGTCTTTGCCTTGCAGTGAGGTTCTTTGAATGCGTTGCTGTTTAGCCAGACTGCATAAAAGTGGGGTGAGGTTTTGTCTGATTTAACTGTTGAACATTAGGTTTAAATGTTGCCTGATTGCAATTGGTTTCTTTAAGCATGTCACACCCACTTAAAAAGCAGTGACAGGACCTCGGGCGAAACGACGCAGACTGTTGGAGAAATGATCAAACCAGTTCCAAATGCTTCCCTTTGTGTGGCTTATTTTGGGGGCTAAATCTTTCAATTTAATTAGAGCCTAGATGTTAAAGTAAACATCATTTCAAAGTGGAAACACATGCTGAAGGGAATTAAAGGAGTCAGTTTGTTCTAACTTTGTTTTCTGGGTTGTTGAGCCCCAAATCGGCAGCTTTATTTATTTAAAAGCAACAACACAAAGACAGCAGAAATCAGTATTTTAAAAGGATTTTTTTTTTTTTTTTTTTTTTTGGGGCGGGGGGATTTATGGGATGGACAGATGATTTGTAAAGTGAAAGAAAATGTATATATTTTTTTAAATGTTTCTTAGAAGAAGTCCTCTCTGCAGTTACAGCTGCAAGTCTTTTGGGGGATGCACATCCAGAAATGTAAAATTTCACTCATTTTTCTTTGCAAGATGAGGTAGAGTACCTGTGAACTACACATTTCATGTTTTGCTACAGAATTTCCTTAGGCCTGTAAATTGACTGGGACATTGTAAAATATGAATATGTTTTGATATAAACCATTCCACCGTCCTCCTCAGACGTCAACCCCCAACACCAGACTAAAAAAAAAAAAATTTCTTTATAATCTTTTTTTTTATTGCAGAAAGCTTACTAACTTTGAGGTTACAAACTCAGACATTTCCCCATGGTGGGGCAATGGAGGACTGTTTCTATTTCTATTCTATTCTTATTACAATGTGTTGTATTTATTTGGGAATGTTTCTTTGTCAGACTCCGTCATCAGCATTCTGGAAGGAGCTAGCATTAGCAATGCCTCGCAGAGTCATTTTCCACAAGGATTCTGCAGGCGACCCCCAGACCGTGCTGCAGGACGATAAGGACCCCATGCTGACCCTTGACCCCGACTACCTGGACTGTCGCTCTGACACCGACCCTGCTGGAGATTTGGGTAAAACCAGTACTCAGTGGCGCTTTTGTATTTGATTTATTCACACACTTTTCCATCTGAGTAAGCAAGTCAGAAATATAAAACAAACTTCCCATGCTGGATTTTGTGTTAGATTTTTGAAGCAGCCATATGTTTCTGTGCAACAAAAGTTTTAGGTTATTTTGATGGTTATATGTTAAATATTCCTATAAAATTAAACCCCAAAATCTTTTTCATGCAGGATGCACATCTGCACTTTGCATCAGTAAATATTGGTGCCAGAAAAGGGAAAATCCTGAAGCCTTCAGATGAACTCTGGTGCTGATCTTAGTCTGTTTAAACTTTGCCAGATTTTTGGCATTTTATTCTCAAAGATTAACAAGAGACTAATGGATAATTTCAGCTTGTGCACAAATCTCAAACTGATTTCAACTGTTATAGAATTTGCTAGTTTAGTTTGATTAAGCAAACCCAAGCAAGGGAAATTATCTAACTTGATGTTAAAAAGATCAGTGAGTTGACATATACTTTATGCAGGTCATCCTGGTGCTAGCAAAGTACTGTAATTATAACTTTAATGTTAAAGTGTTGCAGGTGCAGCTTTAATGAAGAGCTACAGCATACAGCCTCTCAACTTTGTAGCTAAAAATAAAGATTACATAGCACCATTCCTTGTTCTGTAAGACATGCCTACATTTTTTTCAGACCATATAGAGGAAATAATATGGAATCACCTATTTATTTAATTTCAAAAACAAATACTTTCACAATTATTATTTTTTGCAAACTCTATAAACTCTGCTGTTTCAGGTAGTTCTGCAACTTTAAGAAATTGTGGCGCATTATTGACAGCAAACATGGCCCCAACAAGAGAGCCATCAGTGGAAACAATGCAATGATGAAGGCCAAACACTGTTGGAAGCTTGTGAAAGAGAAATGTCAAATTGTCCTGACAGAAAACTTAGAGAAACATGACTTGAAATAGAAAAATGCACATCGAAAGAAAAAAAAAAATCCATCGCCAATAGAAATGCACAGCGAATATTTTGAGTGTATTTAGCTGATATGCTTAAGTGCAGCTGAAACACACTGAACTATGCAAACTCATAGTGGCAAAAGAACATTATTTAAAGAAATGTATGAAGAAATATGACAAATACTAGAAGTAGCTAAGTATTAAGCGTAGTTTAAAAAGTTAAGTCGACTGTGAGCGGGTTTGCTTTAAGCTCAACATTCGCTACTTGTTAACAGGACCCGGTTTTATTTGAAAGCATGAGGCGTGTGGATGTGTTTTCACGTTGCAAACTGTGATTTGCTGCAGGTCTTCGTCTCCCGATGCACAGGGCTCTGGCCTGCAAAGCTCCTGTCCTTCCTGCTGCTCCAGTTGAGGAAGCTCAAGCAAAAGCCTCCGACATCGATGTCTCCGATCTGGGATCTCGCAGCTATGAAGCACGTTCAGACTTCTACTGCCTGGTCACCGAGGACATTTAATTCCTGCTTATATTTAAAATTCATTACTGTGTATTTATGCTTCTTGCAGCTGTTTTTTTTTCTTTTGCTATACATTGATCAAAATGCCCATTTTTAACTATCACAGATTGAGCTTTTTATGTTTTTCAGTTTTGTGACATTGTAAAGATCAGAAACGCTAAAAGAAAATTTTGGTTGATTTTTGTAAATATTTATGTTCTTTTAGTGCCTGAAGGAGGAAGTAAATATGCAAAGACTTTGCTATTTAAATACTGTCATTTCAATTGAATGAAACAAAGATGTGTGAAACAAAACACCAGACAGATCATCAACAGAACTAAGGTACCTTTTTGTCCTCATGGAAAGAAAATTACCTGCAGTGAAAAAAAAAAACAGACTAAATATGGGTGCAGCACAGAACATTTCATTTTGTTCCTGTCTGAGCAGGAACAAATATGTAAACAGGGTGTGGCCGGCGCTTAAGCACTTCAGTGCTTGTTTCGACAAGCTGCATATACGAATAAGAAATTCTCACTTAACTTTTTCTCCCAGTGTGTCTTTTTATTAGTTGTTAAAATCAGATGATACATGTGATGGTATGAAAAGTACAAAAGTTTCCTGAAAAATCCCACATATTTGACACCACTTACACTGAGCATTAATCTTTAAAAATCATCTGTTTATTCCCCCAAAATAGATTCTATGTACAAAATTAAAGTTTTTGTGTCTACCAAGACGAGTCTCAAAGGTGCTCATATGCAACATTCATCTCATTTATAAACTTAAGTCCTCAACTGAAAATATACATAAACTTTGCACACAATTTCCTACACCACCAGCTGATTACACAGTTTTTATAGATTTTTATTTGCAGTGTAAGAAAACATGCAAATCCATAAACACGATCCCCAAAGATAAGATATTTACATCCACTTTTTTTGTCTCTAATTTCCATTCAAATAAAACAAGATTAGATGCTAAACAAAAGAAATATTCAATCTAATATATTTTTAAAATTAAAAGCACTATTTACAAAGCTAACTTGTTATAGTGAGTGCACTAGGTTCTCCCATCAACAGCGTTTTTTTTTTGTTTTTAAGCCATTTTGTTTAAATGCATGTTGCTATGACTGGAATAAAATCCCTCAGAGTATACAAACAGTGTTTACACAAATTAGTTAGAGTGCCGGCAATATCTGTTCAATCATAATCCTGCTGCCTCGACGGTTCTCGTGCTGTTCTGATGGACCGTTTTGTAAAAATACACAGCAGTTTGTCCCATGGGTCAGATCCTGCATCTCATACATCACAGAAGTCCCTTTTCTCATAACCTTTCTGTAACACAAAGACAGAAATTACATTAGGGGCATTTTCCAAATGTGGACAACAGAAGAGTAATTTATTCCAAAAGTAGACAGAACACTTGATTTCTTAATTTTTAAAATGGTTTGCTTTTGTTCATATGCCTTAAACACAGATCGCAGTGCTGGAAAAAAAAAAGTAACAATAATGAATACATTTTTGTGTTGTTTGGACTTGTGCATTAAGCAAGAGGCTGGAGGCCACACCCTTTGGGAGTGTCGACCTGCAGAAGGCAGTAAATTCACAGGGTACAGCCAAGCTCAAGGTGTTTGCATAAGCATGTGAATGTGTGAGCTGCCTCAAGTTATACAGCTTTTGAGCATGTGCCATCCAACTAATGTGGAAGCAGCAGGGATGGAGCCACACAGATGGAAGAATGAGGGTGTGGCACTTTGACTTTTTGTTCCTGCCTTGGCTCGAGGACAGGAGACGTTTGGCAAAAAGCTGCTAAAATATGTTTACCAAATAACATGATGACGTCATTCGTAGAAGTCTGAGATTACTGCAGAAAACATCTGCTTGGACTTGTTGAGAATGGAGTGAAAAGGTAAATTAAGAGTGAACATAATTTAAAAAAAAAAAACAAGTGTACCTGACTCTTCATAAAACCTGACCAGAAACAGCTCAGAAGTGATTTATGCATTAGTTGCCTTTTTTTTTGGTAATGCTATAGTTTATTGCAACAATTTTTTTCATAAAACTAATGCATGTTTACCTTAAACACCTTCATCCTTTTAACAATTGAAACATTTTGCTGTGAAGGTTGGATCATTGCTTTCAAACATTCTAAGCTAATGGCAGCAACAAGTGGCCACAAATAAGCCATCAGTCACGCAGAGCTTGAACATTTTTGTTATTTTCAAAGTCTCTTACCCGTTTGAAAATCCTGTGCAGTTTCCTGTAGTTATACATGTTGCGAAGTACTACGCGTGCACTTCGGCTCGCGTCAGCATACGCTAGACTGTAAAACATTTCACCAAGTGTTAATATATTACATGAATGAAAGACGTTTACGCAGATGCGATGTTCTGCGTAAGCATCTAATTCAGATGGGATGAATTTAAATTGCATATGTAGGATAAGATAACATGTCACATACTCGTCGTCCACCAGATCCTTCATTTTCATCAGTCTGAACAACCCAGAACCTTCAGTGAGTTTCTTGGCAGTGTCGAAGCTGCGCGCTACCATGTTATTGAGAACGCCGCAGAGGTTGACCAGAGCCTCAGGACTAGGCACGTCTTTGTTGTTCTCTGGTAACCTCCTCACCACGGCATCTAGTGCTTGTGAGACTGAATTAAAATAGAGGTATAGATTAAAAATTCAATTATAGGTGGAAAATGTTTTGCACAACCAAAGTTTAATTAACTAAGCAATCATTTTTAAAACGTAAACTTAATATTCCATTAAAACATTTTGATTCATTTTGTACAAGAGATTGTGTTTGTTGCTTACAGTTTCATGAGGAATAAACCTTTTGATAACTTAAAAATATCCAGGTTAAATTCGTTATAAAACTTTGAGTTTTAAATCTGAAGAGTGGGAAATCTGAGTAGAAAATCACTGTAATAAACAGAACCCACTTCCTTTGAGTTTACACACTGACCTTGTAAAAACACTAAATAAGAATTGGTAACCTGTAATTCTTGACATTTAAATGTCTTTACAACAACAACAAAATAAATAAATAAAAGCCGGACTGACTGTCAGTATGAGAGGAGAGGTTCCTCAACAAGCCAGTGAGAGAACGTTGCTCATCTTTCCTTTCTGTGCGCAAGTGATCCAGCAGGTTTGGCAGCATCTTGTAGTCGTTCACCATGTAGCGGGACAACTTTTCAGCCCACTGCAGATTACAGACATAAAGTTTTATTATGACACGCGAAAAATGGTTTTACTTTTTACAAAGTTCTGCTAAAGTTGTCGCCCACCGGGTCCTGTCCACCGGTGATGTTCTGCAGAGCTCCAATGGCCGCCTCTCGTGTGAGGGCATTAATTTCGCATGATTTAATCACGCTATTGTACAAATGCACTATTTTAGGGTGCCACATCCACTCCAAGCCTTTTGGAAACTTTGCTAGCTCATTAGGTGAAAAGCCTTTTTGGTCACACGCTTTGTGCTAATCAAAAAAAAAAGGACACAAAGTCAGGACACCACAAAATATCTTGTCCATAATACACACTCTGTCATCAAAGCTGACGACTGCTTACCTGTTTGATTTTGCTGCTATTCGGTGAAAAGCAGCCGACGGTAGATGAGGAAGTTGTACCATCCTCAGACAAATTTGTTTTTATAGACGGAGGCAGTTCTTCAAACAGTTTGTATGAGAGGTTCCTTAAGGTGCACATTGCGCTCTCAGCACCCTTAAGCACAACCACAAACAAGTCAATATGGGCACAAAGATGGATTTTGCTTGTACAGAAAAAATTGCTTCCACTCCCACCTTTTCTTCTATTTTTCCAACTTCAAGGGTGGAACGAAGATAACCCACTAAAGACTCCACCAGCCCTTTTGCTTCTCGCACCTCTCTACGGACCTTTTCTGAGCCAGAGCTCAGATTCCTGAAAGCACAAAGCGATTAACGTCAAGAGATGCATTGTTTTAAAAATCACTTTAAAAAGTGCAGTTCAAATGTTCAAAATTCAGACAGACCAAAATAACTAAAGACTGGATGGGTGCTTGAACAACAAACAACAAACAATTACAAAGAGCTTGTAAAACATCCAACAACCGATAATATAAAATATAATATAAAAAAAATAAATATCAAATACTCAATATATCAAAACAAAATATAGTGTGTGCATACATGCATGCATATCTGCCATGTGGTGCCTGATGAAAACAATGAGCAACGATCATGTGCTTATCCACCCATTCCTTTCTTTTGTTGTATGTATTTACCCATGTCATAAATACAATTTTGAATTAAATAAGTAGCCACAGCAGTCACGTCATTAGAGGAAAACAAAGTCGTGGAAAAACAGAACAGCTTTCAATTGTTCAGGGTAAAGAGCTGCTCAAAAGAATCTAATTATTCGTGAGCATCACATCACTAAATTCAATTCATTTTTTAAAGACTTCCTAAAGTTATCAGACAGGAAAATAATAATAGATGAAAGAAGCAAACATGACAGTCAGACAGGCCCTGTGTAAATTATAATGTCAAGGTTAAGCCAACCTGCCAAGCACAACAATACTTTCTTTATTTAGCAGATAAGGAACACAGAAGAAGATGTGGAAATGCCTTGCCATTCCCCCGTTTTTAATTATCAAGGTGCAATTAAAAAACTCATCGTTTTAAACCAAGTATGCTCTATGACTAAACCCAGCCTGTACTTATGGAAAACATTCAAATACTCCTCTGAAAGCAAGTAAAAATAACTGACAAAAGACTTCAATAAACTTCAGGTGACAAATTAACATTCTCACATTTTTCATCAGATATTTCACAGCTTTGTGCGAAGAACCCATTTTCAGGAACTGATCAACTTTTCTCACCTCAAGAATCCCAACGTGTTGTGTAGTATTTCTGCCTCCGAGGGACAATCTGAGGCGATACCTTTGTCTTGTTTAATCATTTCTGCTTTTTCAGCCTCTTTTGTAGTGAGAGGGATAAGGACTTTCTCGGTGAGGCGAGGAAGGATCGTCTTCAGCTTTTCCTTAAAACCGTCTTTGGCTGAAAGATTCCACAGAATACCTGCAGGAAAAAAAATAGCAACACTCAATCACCTCTTCGTACCCGGTAGTAGACGTATGCATAAGATACGCTTAAAGAGCTTTGTCTTGCCTCAAACGGTACATTTTAGTTCATCCCTGTCCTTCACGGCTGCTAACTTTTAGACGCTTCATATTCTGCAGTGAAAGCGTTCCTCACAAACGACAGGTATTCTGAACTAGCCATACAGGGTAAATATTATGCTCTCTGATTAAAAATGTTAAAAAGCTTGCTTTTGGCTGTAGTTGCACAGTTCTGGTAAGCGAGCCAAATATAAGGCGAGCATGTACAGTTGCGTTATCGCTTTCCCAAAGCTTCAAAGTGAACTCTGGACATGGGAGTAACTGATAAAAGAAAAAAGTAACAAGGCCGTCATTCATAGGAAGGGAGTCGCCCAGGCCTGTTCATGAGGAACCAACAGGCCTGGGCGGCTCACACACACTTGCTCCCCTGTTCTCAAATACACAAAGCCCATGGATATGACACCACCTCCACCTCTACAACTTCACACTTTCCTCCATTTTTCCTCTCCATATTATTAGTTTCAAAGGCCAGAGCAAAGGATACACATCCTGAAAACTGCATCCTGGGTCCTGAAAACTAGTTTGCAGCCAATCTGTTTTGAGACTCGGATGTGAGATAGTTTTTTAAATTAAAAACTGCAACTAGTCTGTAAACAAGATTGCAATTAGTTCAATTTCACGACATTGTGTGATGTGTCACAACAAATGACACGGGGACAAGTCAGCAGAGGAGAAAGAGAAAAAAAGATAAAAACCACAAATTTCTGAGAAAATTGTGATTTTCACTTTTTTATGGGGGGGGGTACATTTACTAGTTGAAGTCATGTGGAAACCATCTTATGCTTTAAATAGAGGGTGTGGAGCAGGAACTCACAGCTGATTAACACACTGGGCTTTGAATGGTCATTCATTACTATTGTACTTTCTTTGACCAGTAAGATAAGACACCTGAAAGCAGGATGGCTACTTAACTATGCAGGCACTTAATTAGGGTGTCTGGTTGGGTTTGTGTTATTGAACAAAGATGGACAAAGCTGAACTTGTTGCTCAAGGACTGAATCGTGGTTATAAAATGCGTTGCTGCGGCAACTTCCACACCGACGCAGGCGCCGATTTCACCTCCGATTCTGAATCAGAACAGGATAACGTGGAAGAATGGGATGAGAGCGGTTACATTACTTTGGAAAACATTCAGTTTCCAGCTGCAGTTAGCTTTCTTTGATTGATGAAAATGTCCACGTTTCCTCAAACCTCACAATTATTCAAAGCAAATTATGAGAAGCTGAAGAAGGAAATTATAAAAGACCTGGAAAGATGGGAGATCCTACCACTAACCCTCGGGGGGAGAGTGGAAACAATCAGAATGAATATTTTACCAAGACTATTGTTTGTATTCCAATCACTCCCAGTTTCCATTCCCAACTCCTTTTTCAAAGAGATGGATAAAAGAATATCAAGGTTTGTATGGCAAAATAAAAAAGTAAGAATTAAACTTAAAACACTTCAGTCCTCAAAGAGTAAGGGAGGATTGGGTTTGCCTGATTTAAAAAACTATTATTGGGCTGCTCATTTGAGAGCCATAGCTCTATGGTTGGCAAAGGATCATGAGGCAATATGGGTAGATATGGAGCAGAGAGCCTGCCCAAACCTGTCCCTAGATACACTGCCCTTTACAACAAAGATGATTCAAAGAAATCTCAAAATTAAAAACCATTGGGTTAAGGAAACAATTAATATTTGGTCAAGAATAAAAAAGAGATTCAATTTTCCTGACTCTATATCAAAAATTTTAAAAATAGCCAAGATTCCAGATTTTATCCCAGCTTCTATGGATACAGGGTTTGAGAGATGGACAAAAGGAGGACTGGTATTTATAGCACAGCTCTTTAAAGGGCCAACAATGAAATCTTTTGAACAAATTCAAAAGGAATTTAATCTACAAAAAACTGATTTTTATAGATTTCTACAACTTAGACATTATATCCAGAATCATAGTGACTGGCAGAAATTCTCAGCAGACATGACTAAAACGGAAGAAATCCTATTATCAACAGCAAAAGGTGAATCAAAAAAAGGACTCATCTCAAAAATATACAAAAGCTTGCAATATGAATCCAATGTTAACAATAAAGAAATTAAGGAGAAATGGGAACTGGAGGCTAACATAATAATAGCAGAGGAGGATTGGGAAGAAACATTTAGCTCTGGACACAAACTAACTAACAGTCCGACATGGAGAGAGTTTGATTGGAAGGTTAAGATGCGTTTCTTTAACTCTCCAATCATCACATCTAAATACTGTAAAACATCCCAGCTTTGTTGGAGAAATTGTGGAAATGTGGGGGATTTTACTCATATATTTTGGGATTGCCCGAAGATGGTCGAGTTTTGGAAAAATGTCCAAACAGATATAAAGAGTATTCTGGGCATTCAATTAGATATGGATATATCCGTCTATATTCTAGGAATAATACCCTCTGACATGATCAACAAAGATAATAAATACCTGATCAGAGTTCTGCTTCTGATTGCAAAAAAGTGCATAACATGCAGTTGGTTAAGGCCACAACCTCCCAATATTGCACAGTGGCGAGATAGGATTAAAAAAGTCTATATAATGGAAAAAATAACATCAAGACTACAACTTAAGATGGGGGCCTTTGAAACAAGATGGAGACCTATAACTAAATACATAATGTAACCTTGACACCTCTATATTTTTTTTTTTTTTTTTTTTTTTTTTTTTTGGTCATGTACTTTTCAAATTTAGTTTGTATTATTCATCACTATTATGTAATCTCATCACTTGAGTTGGTATTCTTTGTATGTCTATTGTGTGTATATGTTGATGTAAAACAGTTATTGAAAATAAAAAGTTCAAAAAAAAAAGAAAATGTCCACGTTTTCAGAGTCTACTTAAATTGACGGGTGATGCGTGGAATACAACAGACTTTTTATGTGACATCCTCCCTGGATCTTATCCATTCATAGACAGAACAAACAGCGAGCTGCTCCACAGCGCTGCGGCAGATTGTTACAAGGAGCTTGTTGGATGAACTGGAAAGCAAACTTCCTTCAGATGGTGCTAGTAGCCACACATGGGTAGGGGAGCGAACCATGCACACAAGCTGGCATATGTTTCTGTGTGTTAAAAACGGTCCCAAAGATGGACACAGAAACTACTAATAAAACTGTGCAAACAGAGTTCATCTACTAAACTGGGGGGTGGGGGGGAAGCTATAGTAATATTCAGTATTAATACTGCTGCTATGGCAATATTTACCTATGTCTTATATTTTACATATTGATTTCTCTACACTTTAGACACCATGTACTGTCTACATTGCTGCTCTGCTTCAGCTAAGCACTCCCACAATCCTGCGTTGCATCACTATCCCACTACTGAACAAATTCCACATGACCAATCGCCTCGCCCCATTTCATCAAGGAGTGCAGTGCTTGTTAATGTAATGCATTATCTGAAAGAAGTGTATCTGTGAAACTAATTACTGCATTTGTTGAACTAAAATTGTTTTCTTCTAAAACACAGCTACACTCTTCACTTATTCTAACGAAACAAATAACGTCTATCATTTACTTCATGATCTCGCAATATTGTCACATGCAAAACTTTATGTCTTTATGTCATTTTTTTTCTTTTCTGATTGTCAGTAAAATTATGAACATCCACCAGAATGGATGTTATCAAACTCTCTGTTGGTGTAGATCCAACTTTTATAATAGTCTTCATGATTTTACCTGTGATGTTTTTGCGAAGCTCATCGTCTTCCTGTTCGAGAGCGCCATTAAGCTCCTCGATGCCATCGTGTTGAATAAGTTCCTGCTTATTTTCAACATTTTGATAGATCATATTGCGCACGGCGCCAGTGGAAAAACGGCGAACTTCAGCCTCAGGACTGTTGAACAGCTTCACCAGAAGCTCAGTGCCACGCAACTGTCTCACCTGGAACAAACACAGAGAATGTTTCAGCAGTTCAAACAGCTCTGTAGATCATTTTGTTTTTATTATTATAGAAGATTTTAAATTAAGCACTTTTTAATCTCCGTTCACCGAGTTGCACAATTCAAGCAGTAGGATTAGTTTTTTTTTTTTTTTTTTTTACAAATAGAAAAACAATCTCCTTATGTTGGTAAATATTTCAGCCATGAATCTTTTCCAATACAAAATCACAATAAGAATGTCCAGAAACGACCCTATTCTATTCACACAAAAGCAACTCGGAAGAGGACTGTAATAAGTTGAAAAACAAACAAAATAATCTATTAACGTCAAAATAAACTTCTAAATGTGTTGGCCAAATGCCCCAGAAAATCTTCGAAGGGGTCACTAGATGCAGGGACTTAAAATCTTGGGGTTGTGCAGGAAAATCAACATAATTTTAATCCCAATTTGCTGTTGTCACATTTAGACAGCATGGCTTAGAGTTAGAGATAAATATTTAAAGCTGACGTGCAGATAAATTCAAAATGTTCTGGTTTTTGTACTAATTTTTTGCCAGTCATTTTAACAATTAGCAGGAAAGAGTTGTTGATCTCATGAAAAAAATAACTTTTCTCCAAAGCAAGAGTATCTGCAGGGTTTGTTTGAAATGTGTTTCAAATTTTGAGAAAGCATCTAATTCCTAAAATTCCTTGATAATATTTTTCATGCTTACACTCCTTGTCACTTTCTGCCTGAATGCTCTTTGTTAACTTGTGTCTCTCTTTGGCTTCAAAAGGTTTAATCAACATTGACTGCTCAGCAGCTGGTATAGTATGATAAAGTATTGCACTGCCAACTAATCAGGCATTTCAGACAGTTTAGAAAATTTAGAAGCAATCTCCTTATGGCAGAGGTTAAATGATTTGTTTTATATTCAGTGGAGTTCAGGCCTTTTAAATGCTGATCAACTATGCAACACAACGAATGAGAGGGAAACTCTAGAGCAGTAATGTGGATCTTTACAGCAGCCTCAAATGGGGAAGCTATCCATCAAGGGTTGTCATCGCTCCGAGAAAAACAATTTTCATGACCAAGTTTCTCAGTTGGAGGAATGCAGAGAAGAAAGCGCATTCTGAACACAAGTGACGCATTTGCAAAATACCTCGTTTTTTGCTCCCTCCTCATTGAAACAAATATGCTGAATGTACGCTGAACCCAAGACCTGCAACCCCGTGTCCTCCGATCTCAGGTATGAAACTGCAGTGGGTACATCCAAGTTGTGGAGCCTGCAAAATGTACAAATGAACTGAAACAGAGAACATTTCACCCTGTATTCAACTCTTGCTAGAACAAAACAGAGATTTTGGAACAGTGATTTGGACAAAAATTTCAGTTGGACAAATTCCCTAAAAAAAAATAAAAAAAAATCACACAATGTTCTGCAAATCCACTCGCCCAGCCACTCATTACGGGGATGTGTGAAATGCGAGGCCTGAATCTGAACCAAGCAGCCACACCCTAAACCCAGACCCAAACCCGTCTTGCCACTATGGAGCCGCCTCCCAATCCGCAGCTCTTACGAAACACGCACTCCTGTTAACGTGCTGCATGTTACAACACCGTATTTGTACATCACCATCAGTAATACAGCAGTGATCATCACATAAGAGTCATCAGAATGAATGAATGAATGAATGAATGAATGAAAGACCTCACCCTGCCATTTGGTTTCTGCCAATGTCTTGGCTTCTAAAAAGTTCCTGGGAAAATTTTCATTCTTGAAAATCTCCACATTGAACTGGTTACATTTATGACTCATATAATTAGTCAATTGCTAAGAATTTATTGCAAGATAATTACCAAAAGTATATTTTGCTTGGTGAATGTAAATGAATGTAAACAAGAAGACCGAGTTACTTCTTGTTTTTTTAAATTGGAATATATATATATATAAAAATTCCCCTCTCACCCTCCGTGGGTGGTCTCTTTCATCCTCTGAGCTCGGGTCCTCTACCAGAGGCCTGGGAGCTTGAGGGTTCTGCGCAGTATCTTGGCTGTGCCTAGAACTGCACATTTCTGGACTGAGATGTCTGATGTTGTTCCTGGGATCTGTTTGAGCCACTGCTCCAGTTTGGGGGTGACTGCCCCGAGGGCCCCGATGACCACAGGCACCACTGTGGTCTTCACCTTCCAGGCCTTCTCCAGTTCCTCTCTGAGGCCCTGGTATTTCTCCAGTTTCTCATGCTCCTTCTTCCTGATGTTGTGGTCACTTGGTATTGCTACATCCACCACAACGGCTTTCCTCTGTTCTTTGTCCACCACCACAATGTCCGGTTGGTTCGCCATTACCATCTTGTCTGTCTGGATCTGGAAGTCCCACAGGATCTTAGCTCGGTCATTCTCCACCACCTTTGGGGGTGTCCCCCATTTTGACCTCGGGGCTTCCAGTCCATATTCTGCACAGATGTTCCTGTACACTATGCCCGCCACTTGGTTATGTCGTTCCATGTACGCTTTCCCTGCCAGCATCTTGCACCCTGCTGTTATGTGCTGGACTGTCTCAGAGGCCTCCTTGCACAACCTACACCTTGGGTCTTGTCTGGTGTGGTAGATCTGAGCCTCTATTGCTCTGGTGTTTAGTGCCTGTTCCTGGGCGGCCAGGATGAGGGCCTCCGTGCTGTCCTTGAGTCCAGCTTTCTCCAGCCATTGGTAGGATTTCCTGATATCAGCCACTTCAGTTATTTGTCGGTGGTACATCCCATGTAGGGGCTTGTCCTCCCATGATGGTTCCTCCAGCACCTTGTCCTCTGTTCCCCATTGCCTGAGACATTCGTTGAGCACATCGTCCGTTGAGGCTTTGTCCTTGATGCATTTATGGATCTTGGATGTCTCATCCTGGACAGTGGCTCTCACACTCACTAGTCCTCTGCCTCCTTCCTTACGGCTCGTGTACAGTCTCAGGGTGCTGGATTTGGGGTGGAACCCTCCATGCATGGTTAGTAGCTTCCGAGTCTTAACATCCGTAGCCTTCATCTCTTCCATTGGCCAGCTGATTATTCCGGCAGGGTATCTGATTACTGGTAAGGCATAGCTGTTTATTGCACGGATCTTGTTCTTGCCATTGAGCTGGCTTCTCAGGACTTGCCTTATTCTATATATATATATATATATTTTTTTTTTTTTTTTTTTACACAATTTCTGGGACTTTTCCTATACAATTGTGGTCAGACTGGTTGGGTCATTGCAGTTAATGGAATTTTGGCAGTAAGAAATTTTGCAGACATGAGCTGGTATGTACAGTACAATTTCAAAGCATAATAGAAACAACTGATATGCACCGGGGTTTTGATAATACAATAATGGATACTTTCCAAGATTCTTACCGTTCAAAGAGGGGATTGTCTTCCAAATCTGCCTGGCCATAGATATCCATGCCCCCGCCCACGCTCTGAACACTTCTCATAGACGTGGATCGCATCAGGCCACCTTGGCGTTGCTGAAGGAGGTTCCCGTGGGAACCAGATTTCACGGACATTAAGAACCCACTATCTGGTCTGTCTCCTGCTCCAATGTTGCCGGAACTTGAGGTCATCCGGGACCCAGGCATGGAGGTCATACTCATCCGGTTACGGTTTGCAATCCTGTTGATGGTGCGGTGGGATGGGCCTTTAAAGGACTGCTGTTGGATAATCTCTGTCCCTCCTCCTCCCAGACCACTACCACGGGATAGAGTGCCACTTAAACTTCGGCGCCCGGTGCCTAGTGCTGGCTCAGGAGTCTGATAAGTCTGATAAGTCATGGTGCTTCCTCCTTGTCTTAATTGGGTGCCGAAGCCGTTCATTGCACTCTGGGAATTCTGTTGGTCAAAGGTGGCATCTCGCTCGGAGATCATGCTTCCAGCATCACTGTTGTCTATCATCCATGCCGGGCTTCGCAGTGAATGCACAGACATGTCATCTCGATCCATTTGGTTCTGTCTGATGGTCCCTTGGAAACCACCACTGTGCATTTCTTCCCGGTAAAAACCTCCACCTCCACCTCCACCTCCACCCAAACCCACACTCATCCGCTGAAACTGGGTTATGTCTGGGGCTGCGGACCGGCTGCTGAAATCTGTCCTGGTGGGCACACGAGAACCCTGAGCATAAGGAAAAGAGAGAATGTTACCACAGTTTGATACGCTTACAGAGTTGATCTGCAGTGTCTGGTGAAGAGTGTGCATGAGTTAATTGGATCAGAGTAAATTGTTTTTAATAAAATGGTTTCTAAATTTGACTGCAGGAATGTGTTTCAACTGGAAACAACATTCCTGCCCTCTGAGATTGTTGTCTTCAATTCCAGATCTCATTCAGATGTTTAAAATGCCACATCAGGTCTGTCACACTCACCGCTCAAACATCAGTGTTTCACTAGTGGTTGCACCAAAACAGAAGAATTTAGAGGGCAGACTTGAAAACTCGGAGGTAATCTGATCACGGTTCACTGCGAAATATCACACTGAATGCTGAATCCTTCTTGACCCAGCTTACCAACGCAACTTTATTTCTCTCATGCATCCAGTTTGATGCATGAGAGACATTAGACGATCCTGCAAACATTTCAACACAATGTGTGCTGATCAGTTTGTGAAAATGCTGCTGGACTCACCAGGGTTTTTGAGCCTGAGTACATGTAGGAAGACTTGGAACTGTAACTTGGGCTGTAGGTGCTGTATTTCATTGTTGATGAACCGCCGTAGTCTAAAAAAAAAAAAAAAAAAAAAAAAGGACAAAAAAATGTAATGAACAATGTCAACAAATACTTTATGATTCCATCTTTCAAAATCTTCAAAACAGCACTTTTTTGTGCTCAAGGGATTGAAGTGGACATAATTTTTTTAAAACAAATTGTGGAACAAAAATACACGTCCTACTTTTGCAAACATGTAAAATTATAACACAACAACATTTGTGTAGTGCCATTGTGTTTTATGCAGCAATTTGCATAAAAGTCATTGCAGTTTAAATGGCATGTATCGTGTTGCATGGATGTCTGATTGCACACAGACTTTGCAGGACCTGGCCAAGTTTAACATCTCCAGTTACTGGGAACAATCCTCCATCTGATGCACAAAGACCACAGCATGTTTGAGTGCACAGACTATGATCGAATGTTTAGCTCCTGTTTCACATTAGACTGTAAAAAATAGTAGATATGTTGATAAACATTCCCAACAGAAGGAGGCTAAATGAACAGTTGGTGTAGCTAAAGAAATAACTGATGACCTAAAAACATTGTGTCACTTTCAGAACCCTGTTTTTATCATTTGTTTACTCTGGCTAAAAAAAAAGAAGAAAAGATTGGAGTCACGTTTGGTCATACGCCAGAGTCAATTTTGCACCCTTTCATTCATTTTGAATAATGCTAAAATAAGAGCGAAGGGAGGACAATTCAGGACGCAAATCTGTAATTTCTCCCAGAAGGGATATTAAATGTCTGTATCATGTTCACTGGACCTCTTTCACACAGGTTCTAAAGTCCATCACAAAGACATAAAGAAACCTAAAGGCTTTTAAAGAGGAACAGTAATCGGTGTTCATGAGATTTAGGGGAACATGAATAATAACACAGACATTTGTGATGGTTTGTAGTTTTCAAAATATTTCAGTCTGGCCCTCCAAGAAAATCTCTGTTTTCAGGTAAAATGATGCACTAAATGATTGTAATACTGCTCGTTTGCTTCGCTAAGAGTTCAGAATATGCACACATTTATTTTCTCCATTACCAGTTCCCTGCATGCTAAGCATACCTGCAAATTTGCAACACAACTGTAAATCAGTTCACAACAGCACTATGATATGCTATAAAATGTTTGTTTCAACTAGATTAGCTCTAAAGAGTCTCTCAGAGTGAAGGTTTTCAGGAAAATTAAAAATACTTGCGTCACTAAAATAATTCATTTCTTGAAAAAAAATTGTTTATTTCTAACAATTAGGATAATGCAATCTAAGTTGTTTGGTTCACGTTTTGAGTTTTGTATAAAATGAATGCATTTTATTTCATCTCGAACTATTTTTTTGTTGCAAGTTATCGCGAGATTTGCATGCATGTGAAAGGCTGCGAGACTTGAGTAAACCGAACGAACAGAAGCCCGGAAGCGAGCTACGTGTAGCAGCCTCATGTCTCCTGTAGCTGTCAGAGTATTTGCAATTATGTTTGTCATATTTTGTAAATTGATCAGTTATGGTGTTTTAATTGCATAATATTTTAATTTAGAGTGGACGACGAAGAATTAATCTGTTAAAGACCTCGGACGTGGCAGGCGGCCACGAGGTAACTTTTGCTAAAGCTCATGTTACCTGTCAGTCTGTAAATGTATCTGTATCTACAGCTTTGCGTTTTATTTTTATAGTTTTCATGGTGTTTAATAAAGAGCCCGTCTATAGGAAACCGTGCCAGTGTTGTCACTTTGGAGTAACAATACTCTTTTTCTGATATGCTAATGTGCTAAATGCAAGTCCTGCAACGTTGCACTCATAACAATGGCCTTTGATTGTGGAAGTTGTTACTAAAGGAATATTTAAAGTTAATTTTCAATATCAGTGAGGTGTTTAAAATGACATCAGAATAAACGGAAATGTTTAAAAAAGTGAACTGTATTTTTGTAAAATGTAAGACTACATGTTAAGAAAACGAGAGAGCATGACTTAAAGCAGAGAGTACATTACATTTGCTTTGTTTTATCTCCTTGTAGCTTCCAGTCTCTGCTCGTCATGGAGCATGATTTATTTGGAAATGTTGGCAGCATTTTGGAAATCTCAAGAGTTGAGATAAAAATCTGCTTTTTTTAGAAGGTACATATGTGGAGACCACAGTTTTATCAAAGCTAGCCTTAATAACGATCCTATTTGCTAATGTAAGATACTAACATCAGTTTTAGTAAATATGATTAAAAACCACATTGAATATTTGAACTCTTCTTAAAGGGGCAACATCATGTATTTTCCAGGCCATTTGTTAGTTGTTATAAAAATGTTATACATACCAAATATGAAATTTAACACCTTGAAATTGGGCCTGTGTTTTTTAAAAACTCTTGCTCTTTCTGAAACTCTACCTTCAGGAATTCACAACATCGCTCCTCTATTAACCCTTTAACAACAGTTTTACCAGCATTGCACTGAGAAGTGGCTTGCACAATGAGATCAGCAGATGCACAGTTCCACCAGGAGTTTGCTAATTACTGCTGGCTAGTCTATAGGAACTGAGTGCGGGGGTTGCGGTGTTGGAAACTTGGACATTTGGAAACTGCCTCAATGGCGGCGCTCTGTCCTCCCAGGCAAACCAGGTATGTTTTTGATGAAGGATTAACATTTTAACATGACGCAAAGCTCAAAAAAGTCGAATTAGCATGATAGTGCCCCTTTGAAAACTGTGAATTGATTTAACCAAAATTGGCTTAAAAGCAAACAGAAAATCAAAAACCAAACAAAATTCAGATTCGTGCCACAATAACTTTTAAGTCTGACCTCTCAAACCAGTTTGTTCATTAAGTTGCACCTGTCCTTAAAAAAACAACACTTGTGTTGTTACTGTACCAGGCCTGCTTCATGCCTGAGAAGCTGTTGTTTTTCCACTTCTCATGTGCCTTGGCGAGAGACTCCAACATGGCCCCAGGCACACCGCTTAAAGAAACCAGTTGCCGTAGAGAGAGATGACTGACATGTTCTCTGACGTGACCCGAGCCCAACCCCAACAACGCCCAGCACACCTGATAGCGTCAGCTTTTTACAGGCCCACTAAAACACACCCTGAATAACCTTCAGCGCCAACTCTTTTCTTTACATCACTTGCTAGGATTCTGAACGCAACACTGCTGAGACACGTCCCCTGATATCCATGCACAGCTGCGACTGCTTTAAGACACAGAAGGGGAGGTATTCCTTCCAGATTCCTCTGTGTGTTTTTGTTTTTCCCATCTGCAAACACTTATGCATTCATTATCAAGTCCTCTAAAGCCACAAACCACTGAAATGGCACTACTCTGCTCGGTGAGGTTTCAGCCGACAGCTGATAAAATGTTACATTGTGTGACTGCATGTTTGCCTCCAGGCAAAAGTCAGGGATGATTTACACTGGCAGTCGTTAAGAGGTATATTTTAGCTAAGAAAAACAGAGCACCACAATATTTAAGGAGACGTGTCATATCTCTGTTTCAGCTCAGTTTTTAAGAAACAGCAGGAGCAGCATATTCGCCTGTTGAGGCAGGTACAGCCGACACCTCTGAGAAAAGCTTAAACCAGTAGAGTGAGTAAAAGCCTCTCTTTCTGGATCCAAATAGCCTGGAGATTGGAGGTCACATCAACGCAAACCTAATGTCAAGGTGTTCTGCTCGTTCTCTGCTTGTTGGCTGAGAACAGTGACGCACAAGACGTGAAGGAATGTCTCGCCGCAACAGGCAGGTATCCAGGTTCAGATGGCACACGATCCTACTTCCTGACACACTTTCAGTTCAATAAATGCATTACATGAGCAAATGTGATGCAACCACCAACTACGGTAGCTCCAAGCGTTCAGGAAGCCTTTCAAGCCACTTCTGGAGGTTTTCATAATCACTTGGAAACCAATCCCACACTGGTATGGAATATTTCTCAATAACGCTTAGATAGGCAACTTTTAACCGAGTCATATATTTTGACAACATGCGTTTCTAACAACAACCCTCATGTCTGGAAGTCAACTCCAAGCTGATGCCCTTTCTCACATTCGCACTGCTATCAGGAATCTTTATGAAAGCAGGTCTTGTTGAGGCCTGTTACACATTAACCACTTGTACACAATGTAAAACTGCGGCTGCTGCTTCAGGACAAATTAAGAAATTCCCCCAAAGGACTGATGCAAAACAAACTTGAATCAAACAGGAACATCAATGCTGCAAAGCGAAAAAAACAAAAAAAAACAATCAAAAACTCCTCCCACACAAAGCAGCTGGGCTTTCCTGAATCAAAAGAGAAAGAAATAAGATTTAAATTCTAAACCCATAAGTAACCAGATATGAAAAAGTCCCTGCAGCCTCTTAACAGTTTTATTTTGTTAATGTTATTATAGACAACAGCAGAACATCTTCTTAAACATAAAATATGCGGAGTATTAAAACTGCCAAAAATCAGAAAAAAATCATTTATGTCATCTTTAATGCAACCCCGGCCAACTGGAAACACAAACAAACCTTTCCTGGCACAGCAGACACTCTCTCTCACTCGCTCTTTTGCAATATTTACCAACTTGAGTCATTTTTAAATGTATTTATGAATCAAGATATTTATCGGATTTAAATCCATGACAACCAAAAAATTATTGCTTTTTCAACATCTCCAGGCTGAAAGGTTTAAAGTCAAATCTACAAATAAAAAAACAAACAAACACATAGCTGCTTCTTGAATGTGTTAAATTCCTTTGAAACAATCAAACAGTAATTTGGTTTTGCAGAAAATTACCAGACTGACGAAAACAGCCAAAATAAAAAAATACATCTAAAAACATTAAATTATTGTCTCTCAATGGTGACTTTCTCTAAATCTAATCCCGTGATTCGCTATCATTTTAAAGTGAATCACTGCATGTTTTTTTTTTTTTAATGAACATTTAAATAAATACATGTATGCTGAGAGGGTCAAATTAGTAGACCAGTGCATTTTGTCTTGACCTCAGGGTCATTGGACGACCCTAATAAAGCTGATTCTTAGCACTTCAAGTCTTACTGAAGTCTTTCCCTTGCCACATTTTTGACCCTCCTTGCACTTTGTGAGTCGATGAAGTTGCGTCAATCGTTCTGGATTTTTGCTTCAGATTTCCTGTAATGTACAAACATTTGCTTGTACATGCCTGACACATCATGCAACTAACGACAGCATACTTTTAGAGCGCGTCACAGATGTATCATTAGCAAAAGACGCCCATTTATTTGTGGTAGGGATTTTGATCCACAAGCAGTCGGCTGTCTGGTACTTTTGGTTGTTAGTTTTTATACACAAAGCTGTAGCTTACAGATCTGTACAAAGGGATGTTTTACCATCACAAGAGGATCATTAAAATAAATTCATTTAGCTGTGCTGATCATGTTGATGGTCATGCTTTCGTGCCTTATCAGCGATGCACACCTCATTTGTAGTTTTAGAGGTGGATGTGCTAAATATCACTGAAAATACTGAACACGTTTAATAATGTAAAAAAAAAAAAGGTCAGAAAAATGTGAATAATTCTTAACTGATTTTTGATATTGCAATATCTAGTAGCAAGGCAATTTTATTTGCATAGCAAAATAATACAAGCAGAAAAAGAGATGCAGCAATATTAATATCCGTACCGGTCTCGTTATTGAAAAAAGTTCTAGATCGGGTATCAGTGACAATGTACCAGCTCTATAATGGCAGATCTATTCAGTCTAATTCTATGCTTTGTGCAACGTCATGCTTTATATTTATTTTACAGTATATTTAGAATTTCAGATTGTACTTTCTGAACCGTTTGAAAGGTTTGCTGCAGTTTATTTCTACATGTTTGACCAACGTAGTCAACCTATTCTTTTGTCTGTTTCTTTATTATTTATTTTACAGTGGCTGTTATACTCCTAGTTACACTAACTTAGCAAATTGTGCTGTTTTTTAGTGTTTGACCAATCGTGGGAAGCCGTTTGTGTATTTAAGTGTGCATTGTGCTGTGCTGTAAATTCAACCCATTTATGTCTGTGTTCAAAAGTCAATTCAGTACTTTTTTTTTCAGCATCGGTATCAGAAGTGAAAATCGTGGATGGGTGCGTCCCTAAGAAAAACAGGAAAACAAAAAAGTGAAGAACATGTTTCACTTCATGATGTTCCAGGTATTATTAACTGAATATAGTTCTAATTTAATTATCTAATTAACTTCTTTTGTCTGAGGCATTGCATGTTTGGGAAATTATTATAACGAAGGAGTTTAATAGGAAGCTTAGAGGATCGTACCCTCAGCTGCAACGTCGCTCTGCCCAGCTTTCTAATCATATGGCCAGACAGAGCTTTAAAGAGGAGGGGCAAAGGCAAATGAGGTGGATTAGCAGTGCTTGCCAAAACCTGATGGTGTCGTCCAGGTCATGCTGTAAAATACTGTCTCTGCTGTCCAAAAATTTAACTATTAAAATGTCAGAACTATTAGACTGTCAAACAGCGACAGAGTCAGCCTCTTCAGATTCATCCGCTGTGGGATGAATATGAAGATGGGCAGCATCACCATCCATAACGACTCTTTGAAATTTACTTGGATAACATGAGTTACAACAAAATTGAATTTCCCTTTAAATAAAGTAATTTTGAATTGAAATACATCACCATGTGAAAGTTGAAAGTCTCCAAGGTCTTACTTTAAAATCCAATATGGGTGACACACAAATGCTTCAGGCATTTAATGCCAAACTATTTATTTGCCTCATTAAAACCAGTGACATCAAAAGTTAGTATAAAAATTAGTGGCTTGACTTTCTGATAGTAGTTAGTGACCACAACAGTTATCCAATCCCGCTGGTTTCTTAACTTATAACTAGAACACACTCAACTCAGGTCTGACATCACTCCCAGTGTTAAGATCTGAGTTTTGGTACTAAAATGCTGCATTTCTCTAGGATTGACTGTGCAACAGTGGGTGGAGTAACTAGAAAGTTGTGGGTTCAATTCTTGATTCCTTTTGTTACATATTGCTGTACTTCTGGATACTTAACTCCTTACAATCCTATTGAATCAACTTTTATCTATTTTTGGCAGTTTTGTTCTTCCACAGAAACTTGTGGTTATTTAATAAAATTCATTGCAATGCCGTTTCCCCATCAGCTGTGTATATTTTACGTCTGATCTGATGTAATGATCTCGCCTACAGCCTCTTGAATGGAATCATTCAGTGTGACAAAGAACTCAGCTGTGGGGAGGTAGAGATGTTTCACCTAAACAAAGCAAACCTTTGTCCAGCTTTTGCAATATCATGTATCCTCCCTGAACAACTTTTATGACTTATACATAGATATATGACTTAATATATGACTTATGTCTTCTATCCTTTATATATTGTCTTATGGGAGCTCAAAGTTTAACGACACAGACAGATAACACCTATTGGTCATAAACTCACGTCTGTGGTCAGGTAACGATTCTAACACCTGTGCTTTGCATCTGTGACTTTTCTGTTTAAGTCCAACACCTGCCAGCTCTGAAAATATATCATCCAACTCTGTTTTACTTATTTCCTCTTAAGCTTATTAATGTTTTTACCTGACATTGCGTATTGGGAGGCCTTTCCATTCTGACGCGGAAGTGTGCTCTTCTCGGCCATTTTCATCTTGATCTGCTCCTGGACACGCCGCGCTCGCACGGCGTCGTCCGACATGGCGCTCCCATTCCCGAGTTGGTTGTCCGACGGGAGAGCATAAGTGGTTGATAAGGTGTGTGGCTGTAAAGAAGAAAGAAAAGCGTTCTCCGATGTCAACATGCTCATGGCGACAGAGTCAAGAGAGAGAGAGTCCAGTACGAAAAGGCGCGCCTGTGATGTTCCCTGCTGAGGACAAACTCTGTCCGCTCGGTCCACGGCCAACACCACTGCGCTTGTGGAGGCAGACAGACTCCAAGACCCGCTTAGTTGCGGGGGGGTGGAGCCACGCAGAAACCAGACACCTGACTCAAAGGTGAGCTCTGGACCGCGTCTAGATAAGCAGCTGACTCAAATCCCCTAACAAAACACACCTCAGACAAAAATGCATAACCATTTTTTTTTTATTTTCTCTTCTTTTTTCTACAACGTCCTTTTTTTCTTACTTTTACGAGATAAAACGTTATGAAGTATCACTACTCTCACTTCAGTAAACTTTCTGGAGACTCTACTCACTGCGAGTAACTGTTTTAACGAAAAAGACATGAGAGAAACACACGTACATTTTCGTACACACGCTTTGCTATTCTAATGTTATTTAAACCATTAGGAGATAAAGTGAATACACCATATTGTCACTGCAACCGTGTTCTAATACATTATCTACTGTAAGTTTTAGCTATTGCAAATATGTTTTAAAATTATTTACTCTTCCTGAATTTGCATTTACATTTTGGTGCTTAAAATACCAGAATTAGCACACATAGCTTTATCTTTTTGTCTGATTACACAATTTCTAAATGAATCAGATGTTATGACCAGTTTCTCTGCTTCAGTAGCATTTTCATCAAGTACTGTTACTTTAGCAATTTCTTCCATTGCTACGTTTTACTTTTACTTAAGTAACAGAATGTTGAAGTAATCCTACTCTTTCTTGAATACAGTTTTATATTACATTGTTTCTATTTTTTTTAAAATACTTTAAATCTAATTCTGCCAGGAATATAATGTTTTTTAGTCTTTATTATAATTGCTACGTTACTCAATATCTGATAACTTTCTGACAGGAAAACCTGCATAAAGGTTTTCCTTTATACAATATTATATTATTGTATAATACAATATTATATTATTGTATAATAAAGTTATACAACTTTATTATACAATAAAGTTGTATAAAGATGCTCGAGTTAAGTCAAGTTTATTTGCACATTTCAGCAACAATGCAGTTCAAAGTGCTTCACATCATAAAAAAAGAATACAGTGACCAATTATGTAACAAGCAATAACATTACAAAATATGTTATGAACTGGAACACAATAACAAAGGAAACTAAGAAAAGGCAAATATAAGTATCTTAATAAGCCACAGCAGAGTTAGTAGCTTTACTATTCTATTAATTCATGTAATAAAAACTGTTTACTAAAAAAGTGATTTTCTAATTACAAATGAGTGGCGATTCTTTCATAAACTTCTTGCTGCTTTCTGGGATTAAGTTATTACTTTATTTTAATTAACTTGATTTAAAGCAAGAATTATACTGACAAGGTTTTATGTATTTTTATCGTTAAGCAGCATATAAAGAATAATATCACGTATGATATTTATTTCTAGCTTTAAGGAAACCTTCGACATTTCGTTTAGGTGAACATCAAATTATCTACCTTACAGCATTTGAATGTGTTTTGGTTATTTATTTTTAGACCTGCCAATTTATGCTAACAATAAGGCTCAGAATAAGAACAACAGATTTTACTTTAAAACTATCTGATGTTTTCTGTGAGATTTTGCCTCAAAGCAGACATTTGGCTAAAAACATCAAAGTGTAGATTCACGTCATAGTTCACATCCTCCTCTAAGAAACTGACTTGTAACAAACTACTTGATAATATTAAGAACAGTTAAAGACAAGTTTACATTAAGCCTGTAAGATGTGAGCTTAAAGAGCTTTCACTGAAACCCTTGCAAAGGTAAACAAAGACAAAGGAGTGTCAAAGAAACCAATGCTTTTGATTAAAAATGAGTAATATAAGGTAAGACATTTTGTCAGAAAGCATTTCTTGCTCTCAAAGGTAAGTAAAAAAGGAAAGTCTGCATCTCCTCCAGCAGTTATAGATTTTGTATTATAGATTCAGTAATTGTGAAATGTAATTGGGGATTTAATTCAAAGTTACCAAAACATTATTATGTTTTCTATTGTAAATAAACACAGTAAAGAGAGAAACTAATTCACCAAACTGAATTTGACAGCATATTAAAACTGGGATCCGTATTAAATTCAAATCTGTCTGATTTGATCTTATGATTTTGTTTTTTTTTGTCTGGAGATCTGCCCTGTTTGTCCTGCAAAGGGCCTTGAGACGCTGAGATAAGTTTATAGATTTTGATTCAAATTTGTTTTCATTTTAACAATTTTAAAAACTTAGTCTTCACTCATTCTAAAAGCAGCAAAATTAAACAATATGTGTTCTCAGTGAAAGCTTCGGTCTGTCGCATTTGATCCTTTCAATTCAATTGTATGTAGTTTATTTACATTGCCACAAAGATCCTCTCAACCACTTTACAAGACAAACAGGTGTGATTCATGTCCACTTAGGTTTACCTCACAGAATGAGGAGAACTATCCATTCAAGAGTTACATCCAAACTGCTGCTAATTGTATGCGCTGTACTTTGTGAATGCAGCAAAAATGACTTCCTTCTGTGTTGTAATATTTGTACATGTGTGAATATTGTCACAGCCTTGTTTCACAATAACTCTACACACAGAGAGCTCTTTTGAAGATCTATGTGAAAGGATTTTAAAAAAATACTAAATCAGGAAGAAGTCAAATAAAACTGTGAAGAACGGACGCCATGTTAACAGCGATGGGCGAACTTTAATCTACGGGAATGGTAAACTGATCTGCTCTAGGTTTTTTACTCCCCCTCCCCCACAGTTTATACCATTCACATATTACTGTACCTGAAAACGAAGTTTAATAAAACTATTATTTTCCTTTCGTTTTCTTTGTCTCCCTGACTTTTTTTTGTTTTTTGCAAACTGTCAATTCCCAGTTTTAGCTGAAAGGCTGTTACGAGGTGTGGCACTGTAGCACTCTATCATTAAGCCCAAGCCACACCTTGGATTTATTTGTTTTGTTTCATTTGAACATAGCAACAAGAGTTATTGCCTCTAATGCAACAATGTGAGTATAGTACAAAATGTACCACTCACATGTTGCTGGATTCTGTATGTCTGTGTTGTCTGAATGGCAATTTTTGAGTTACAGGTATTAAAAATACAAAATTGAGTAAAAGCAAATAAGTATTTTTCTGATTAATACATCTTTGTATTGATTCTAATTGATTTGTTTTCATTGTAACTTGAGGTATTTATTTAATATATACACACTTGGACAAATAAATAAATAAATTTAAAGCAGGAATCCCAACCAACCAAGTTGATCTGCTTTCAGTTGTTTTCTCAAAGCAGGTCTGATCTGAGTGAGCAAAATTTCTCACGGTCCTTCTCAATCAACATCATATCAATTTCCCGATATTTATGTGAAATTTATTTATTAGTCTGATGTAATATTCTCACTTTAAATGCTATGTAGCAAATGGAAAATTATCATCAAAATGCTCGCATGTCCTCATGACTCCTGAAAACATCAATCAGTGCAAAAATAAATCCACATAATATAGTTCACCCAATGAAATACTGAAATAAATTAACTTCTCAATAATGTTCTAATTTGTTGAACATAGCTATATATGCACAAACAATTCACAAAAAGCAGCTCAAGGCTCAACATCAAGAAGCAAATGCATACAAGTCAATCCTAGGCCCCGGATCCAAAACTGCAAGGAGGGAAAAACTATTAGCTTCAAACTCTTCTGTGAAAGATTAGACTTACCATGACCTGCGAGTGAGACGTTCTCCTCTGACTTTCACCTGGACTGATCTGATTTTGTGGGTGTCAGAGTATTAAAAGTAACAGTAACTACGTTAACGCCCTCATTTTAATTAACTATCCTATGCAGAAGTGATGAGTCACAGACAGGTATGACACCATGGGGTGTGTTGAAAAAGAAGAAGAGCGAGACACGCCGTCTGAGCAACGACGACGATGAGCAGAGAAACACGAAGACAGATAACGCTCTTTCACTTAGGCTGCTGCGCTCGATCTCATGACATCAATCTCTATCAAACAGGAACATGAAGCCTTGCCAGAACAGAACTTATCAGTTGTTTTGTTTTTGTTTTTTGGGTAGGGAAGCAGATTTTTCACTTGTTTCTGCTATGGTGGTGACTCACTCAGGGCGGTAAATACTACTGAATTCTACTGAATATCAAACCGTGACGATTTGTGAATAGAGTCCAAAATGTGACTCAAACCAGGTGCATTTGTCAGAATCAGCAGAGTAACACCATGAGAAAACCACCTTCTGCTTGCTGTGTGAAGTATCAGCAGCTTTCCTTTCACATGACAGTTATCAGAGAGCTGCAAAAACATACAGATACTGACGAGAGAAACAATTACCCTGAAGGCATCATTTATCTGATGGTATCTGTTATAAAGGCTTACAGATGACGACCCGAACATGATATGAAGGTTCCCAAAAATGTGTCTCGTTCAGTTGTAGACTTTAGAGACCATTTAGGCAGTTCCACACTTAGCTTTGCACACAATCACAATCAGTTTTCATGCAGGTACTTGTAATTTTACTACAGGGCCCAAGATCAGACTGCAGCTCTGCAGCCAGGACTCCTTACTCAGAGCACCTGGTCTGATCAGACATTCTGTAATTCAAGAACCGACATGAATAGTTCGTCAGCAGAAGGCAAGATTACAAACCTAATACAATAATTGCAGAACACAGAAGTATGAGTAAGCTCCCTATTGTGAACCTATCAAGTGCTTTTTGACTAATTGGAACTTAATCTGATAGAATAACAAGCAAGCCTTTTTTTAAATTTGCTCTAACATTTTTTTTCCTCCCTCATGTTTTTTTTTTTCTAAAAACTCATATTTCAAAAAACGTGACAAACCTTCACTTTGTAATACATGAAATGAATAGACCATGTCCAGTGTCTGACAAACGCATTCATGTTGCTGGAGCTTTTCATAATTTGTCATGTTTCAAACACAGACTTCAAGTTTTTTTTTTTTTTTGCTGGTGACCTACGAACACAAGGTAGATAATCATAAAATGAAAATAAAAGATTTGTTGTTTTTTTTAAACATATTTTACAAAGCAACATCTGTAAAGTGTGGCATGTTCCCCCTGAATTACCTAGATATATTTATACATTCTTCTTAGCAAAATAGCTCAAGCTCTCATATAGGTTGGAGAGGACTGCAGCTCTGGACTTTGACTACACCATTTATTCATGTCTAAACCATTTCAGCGTAGATCTGGCTGAATGTTTCGAGTCATTTTACTCTTCACTCCAGTTTTAAAACTTTTACAGCCACTAACAGGTTTCCTTCTATCATTGCTCTGTATTCAGCGTGCGCTGTAAGCAATAAGGTCAGCCAAGCGTTGGATTGTTGCCCTTTTTGATTTCAGAGGCTTTTACAAGATATTTGTGTTTATAGTGAGATTAAATGACACACAGGTGGACTCTGGTTAGTCATGATGTAACTACTTGATGCAATTACTACTGGATTTTATTCGGGGATATCAGAGTAAATGGGTGTTTTTACAAATACAATTTTTTTTCCTCCACAAAACATTAATAAACAATATTTCACTTTCCTACCACTTCAGACTTTTACTCAATTTTGTGTTGTTTTAGACCAAAACGTACTCAAGAGATACAAAATTATTTTAGAATTTTAAAAAATCGCAGAATGATTTATTGTGATTTTTTTTCACCTGCTCCGAAATAAACTAAACACATAATATTTAGTAAAGTAGACTGACTTTTGAAAAGATTTCATAATATTTAGTGTCATTTTCTATTTTCTTGGCCCAGAAGATATTCTAAATTTATTCTGAGCACTAAAAATAGGCTATGGGTTTATTTAATCAGGTTGAATAAACAAAGATTTGCTTTTGAGTAAAAGTTGCTGGAGGTTTCTGCTCCTTAAGATAAACATAAGAAGTAAGAACTAATACATTGTGGTGTGATATTTAAATAAGATTTTCATTTGTCAGTGAAAATCTAGACTTACAAGTAACAATAATAAAAAAGAGTGTCTACATTCACAAAGGGTGAAAAAGTTGAAAAATCCTCTGTGCAACTGCTAAGCTAAAAATCTGAGCTACTTGAACTTTGAACTTCTAAAATAGAGGTCCTTTTTTTTTTAAGTCTGTGTTGATCTAACAAATACCATTTTTTCGTAGAATATAAAAATCACATCTCTGATTCAATCCTGTACTCTTCATCACTCGGTAGTGTCACGATACCGGCCCGTGTGAGTAACTGTTGCTTTTGATAACGCCCACATCATCATTTGGGTGGAATCAACCCACCCAAAACAGAGGATTTCACAACTTTGCACACTAAAAAAAAAACTGGAACCTGGAACCTGGTTGCCTGTCGCTGCTCTTATTCAGACACTAGAAAGTTCGTTTCATGATTCATGAGTGCTGACTGGATGAGGCTTGTTTTAAAATCACATGGCAGCATTGTCCTCCAGAAACAGGAAAGGCGGCTTTTGCAAACACTTGCCCTCATGCTGACGATTTAACACCCTGTTGTCTAAATATCACCGTCTACCTTGGCTTTAAGACATCCTTAATCTGGAGCCAAGAGACAAAGTTCAAGTTGACAACAATGGAGAAAGGTAGCAGATGTGAGAAGACCATTAAACTAGAAACAAAGTGTGTTCAGTAAAAGATCTTTAGGAAAAGAAACCGTATTCAAGAGATTTTTTCTGAGAGTAACAGAGCTTGGGGCCCGTCTTTGTCACAGCTAAGATCAAAGCTGCTTCCTTTGGTGAGAAAGTGAACCTGTTGGCAGAACAAACATGTGCTTTGGGTGTGGCGGCTGTCTCTGTGCCAGAAGTACTAGTCAGTTTGGTTTTTTATGCAAATAAGTCGCTTCAAAAGGGAGAGACGCTGCAGAGACAACATGAGTACATTTGACTGCACCCCCTCGTGGCGAAATGCAGCAAATACACCATTACTGAGGGTTAAAAGTAACAGAAAGTTTCTGCTAAGATCCTGAAACACCGGGGTTTGAGTCTTAGCAAATGCTTTATTACACAGAAGTATAATTCTGGAGTAATTTGGATAATTAAATAACACAGGACATATTGCCATGTTGCAGCTTGAACATCTTGAAAAAGAAGAAGTTTAACTATTTATATGTGAATGGGATCTTTTGGCCTGATTAAATACGACCCATATTGCCAAAATCAATAGTTGGGTATTGAGAAAACCAGTTCAAATGGAGCATTGTTCTGCATCAAACATATATATACAATCTCTGCTTTTTACAGCTCATATTAGTACATGTTGGCTGGATAATAAGACAGACACAAATTCCCAAATAAAGTTAAGCTCCTTCAGAAACAAACAAAAAAAAAAAGAAAAATCACTGTTAAACACTTATATATATGACAGTTTGTTTAATTTATTAGGATTCTTAGAATAAGCAGGAAATAGAAAAGTTTTGCCTGTATTTAATATGGGAAGATTCACAAGTTAACAAACTGAGAGCATGATCTTTACTTCAGGTTAGAAGACACACATGGTCCAGTAAAAGCCTCTTTGCTCATCCCAGAAACACTGCAGAATAAATAACAATCACCCTGCAGCTAGATACAACACAAACAACTACCCAGTTAGCACACACACATGCACACACACACGCACACACACACGCACACACACACACACATGCATACACACGTTGTCTCCTTTCTAATAAACAATAAGTTTATATACATATTACACACCCAGAAACTCTGCTAGAGAAACATTTTCCAACAAACTGACGGGATAAAAGAAAACGATGACAGGTCAGTTACTCTCAAAATGAAAGTAATGGCAGATGAGTAATATATAAACAAGATCTAATCTATAGTAAATAGGATAATATACATGTAGTGCTTTCAGTAGCACAGACACAGGTCCCTCTGGTCTCAGCTGCTGTGGTTTTCTCCTGGCCTTTAAACGCTTAGTAAACTCCTGGGCTGTTGCGAATCCCACAGCAGAGCACCATGGTGAAGATCATCTCAAAGATCTAAGTGCAGAAAATGATATGATTTAATTCAGCACGTCTCTCTCGCAGAGTCTGCGATGCTATCAGAGCTGACAACAGGCAGCACTTCTTAACAACGAAATCGAGATCTGTGCATTTTCACTCCGTCGCTCACCATGATGACGGCAACCACCAAGGCGGCCAGGCCGATGAGGTGGAGCTTCTCGGAGAACAGAGCGACGAGTTCGCTGTGGCAGCTCTGACAAGAGACAAAGAAAGGCTGGATGAGGATGCTGCGATCAGTTCGAAGGTTTGTTCCACTCTCAGTGCACAGAGTCTGTCGTGGTTCGCATGTAGCTGAACCAAGTCGGCTGTCAAAGCAAGGCGCTGGATATCAGCTGGGCATAAACACAAAATGCATCAAATCTCAGTGTAAACACTGACAGTGGGCAGGTGTGCCTGCTGCTGTCATTTATTAAAGAGGTTTGGGTAATGTCAAAGTGTCTGCTTCACTCCTGTAAACCTAATAACTCTATAATATGCATCACTAACTCAGCACACTTTCAAATGATAAAAGTTATTGTGCTTTATGCTTACTGGATAAACATTTAGCAGTAATGCTACATTAAGCAAGTAGGTTGAAACGGCAAATTGAATCTTAAAACTTGAAAGTAATGAAACACAAATAAACTTGTTGTCTTTTTAACTCAAAATGAAATGAAAATAAATGTTTTAGTTAGGGATGCTAAATATTGGCCATAACATTACTGTCGGCTTGTACTAGTCATTTTTAAACGTATCGGTATCAGTCTGATAAATAAAATTGGGACAATATTAACAACCGATATTTATTTAAATCATTTTTCTGGAGGAGCAGGGGATGAGGCGGGTCATGTGGTATTTGTTTGGTCATGTGACAGTGATGCAGAGGAGGATTGTGGGGAATTTAACTGAAGCAGTAGAGAAGTCAGCAGTAATTAGTGTACAAAGGAAAGTGAAACATATATCAGTAAATATTGGTTATCAGCCACAACAATCAGATGAATATTGGATATTAATATTGGCCCACATTTTCATATTGGTACATCCATTATGTGCTAAATTGATGTGACAATGAATAAAATGATGGAGTGAATTTTAAAGATAAGGTAATATTATAAGAAAGCACATCTGAACTCCTCAGTGACTGATTACATCACTTTGCCCCGACTTATTTGTGCTGCCAGTTGAAGGAAAAGTTAATCTTTAATCAACATCCAATCTAATTTCCTATCAAAGTTTCCCCTTCCAGTTAGATTTCTTCTTGCTTATCCTCTTACTTGTTATTTAAAGGATAACTAAGATATATCGATTTAATGAGTTCAACACAATTATATAAATATCAGTGCTGCAGTTAATGATCCACCCTTTCATGAGGAATTATCAATTCTCCATAATTCCCTCTGCTGGAAATCTGGTTAAGCATCATAAAACTGAACAGACTTCCGCTCACACACTGAAAAAACAAACAAACAAATAAAAAATTATCTTTTCTCCATATAAGACCATTTTTGCCCCAGAAATATGAAACGACAACACAAATTTGGCTTAAATTAAAGTTTATCAGGCAAGAAAATGCATTGTTTTCTCCTGGGTTACTTTTTTATATGTAATTTGTCAGTATTAATCATCAATGAGTAAATTAAAAATGCCCTTCTTCCGCTGACATTCGAGTTGGAAACTCTTCTACTACCACTTCATTCTTCAGTGTTTCAAATGTAACGGTG
Source organism: Poecilia mexicana (assembly GCF_051168715.1). Lineage (NCBI taxonomy): Eukaryota > Metazoa > Chordata > Actinopteri > Cyprinodontiformes > Poeciliidae > Poecilia > Poecilia mexicana. The sequence goes on from NW_028263375.1 coordinate 10,302,450, forward strand.
GCGTTCTTCTGCACCTTTTAGCTTTTTTAAAACATTGTTTCTACCTGTGAGCTAAACATCTATTGGCCTGACAAGGAAAAGTTGTTAAAATGATGAAACGCGGCCTGTAGGAAGGGTTTGGTAGTAAACTGTGTGTGTACCTTGGGTACTGGCGCAGAAAGTATTCCTGAGGGACACAAGGTGGAGCGGACTTGCATGAATAGAGGAGTGTCATCGCCTTTCCCACAGCAGTTTAGCTGAAGACGAAACCCAGAGCAAAAGCATTTGTAATCACAAGGCATATTTTTCTGTTTTCAAACATAAAAAAAAATCGGACTCAATATAAAACATACCGTAGTGTGGAAAGCACCCAGCACACCAATGGCTGCGTCTTTACTCGGGGACCCAGTGACATCCACAGCTTTGATGTACGCAGCGTCATAGAAATTAATCAGCTCTTTGGACATCTGTGGACAATTAGAAAACACGAAGCAGGATGACAACTGAAGATGATTTTAAGACATTTGTAATTTTACTGTACATACAGTGTCCCTGTTCATGAAGCCCCAGATTGCTGCGGCCACTTCACAGGCAAAGAGGATCACCAAAAAGAAGAAAAACTGCAAAGAAGATGTTAGAATCAGACTTATCTCATTTATTTTATTTAATGGAGTTGCTGCGGTCTGATTGGTGGAGCTGGAATGCTAACCGTTCCTAGCAGACACTGAGATTCCTGAATGGCACCGTAACATCCCAAGAACCCCACAAGCATCATGACAGCTCCGACAGCGATCAGTATGTAGACGCCTGTAAACAGAAAGTCAATTATCACGATGCCACAGCGTCTTAGCCACCACTAGGGGGCAGAAGTGTCAACGCTAAGAGGGAGAAAAGCCCCGATGCGCATGACAGTGAGCCAAATGCTGTTTGGTTTGGGGCTTCCTGGATGTTTTTCCTGTTTTCTCTGTAGGGTGACATACTATTATTTGCATTTGAAAGACAAACATCTCTCACTTCCTGAACGAGAGGGATGGAAGTGCCTAGAAGCAGCCACCCTGTTGAGGAAATGCCTCCACGACACCCTGGACTTCCACATAAGACCCTGTCTGCACTGACCCCTGACTCACAGCATTTCTTGGGAAACATAGCAACCGTGTAAGCACACATGGATGCGCACACACACACATTCAAGCAATTAGACATGCTTAAAAAAGAGAGTTCAGCTCATTGTGTTGCCATCAAAACTGAAAAGTGAAACTGGGTTCAATGCAGAATAAAAGCATGAATGAACAAAATAATTAAAGAAACAAAGGAGGTGTAGATCCTCTAAAATCAACCATTTTAAGAAAATGTTCTTTACTGTTGTTACTCTCTTGGTGTTTGTCTAAAGTATAAATCCTTACCATTTGGTCATAGAGGCCGAAGTTAACAGCTAGTCCTACAAAGGTCAAGACCAAAGCTTAAAATAAATAAACAAGCTCAATCTCTAAGCTATTGGAATTTTCTGATCTTTTAAACCGACTTCATGGTGAATTTGGGGGTCATTTACTCAGAAGACGATGATTATTTACACAGTAACTGGGGTCGTGGGGTCGTGTGGAAATGTGCGGCAATAAGTTTCCTGTGAAAAAGGAGAACGGAACATAAGAAGGAAAATCAATGAAATAGTTTTCATGTAAATGACTGCAATGTTTTTGAACTTTACACTGCTTTTATTTTCATATCAGTCCATTAGTTTCTCTGTACGTGTTCCAGACAAAAACATCATTGGTGCCACAACGCCTTCATCTTTCATTTCCTGTCTAAACATTCATCAGCTTTTTGTTTAAATAAAAACATGAAGGCAGTTTAACAGATTATGCAACAACATTCACGTAAACGTCTTTGATGTTTTTGAGATTGGAGCTTTTTTTAAAAATATGGTAGAAGATGGCCCTCTCTTACAAACTGTTAGCTTCAGCTAATCTGAATTTACAATGATGGCCAAAAAAAAAGAAGAAAAATCCCCTTCCTGAGGCTCTAAGGAGGCTGTTCTGACTGATGAGACAAACGTGAAGATTTTTGGGAGACGCCTGTCCTGTGACATCTGGCGTTGAACTAACACAGCATTTCAGAAAAATAACATCATGTTAGAAATGCTCTCATGACAGTTTGGGGCTACTTTGCTGCTTGAGGATCAGACTAAATTGTTGCAACCAAGAAACAGCCACGTATCGGGCTTGAGTGGGAAAACTTTTTCCTTCAGTACCACTTTAATGCCGGGAGTCATTTTTGTGTCCATAAGCAGATTCACAGGAAGTATTTGTGCTGCACAGATTAGATACTGATTGCATCTGTTTAAACAGGAAATGATGAACATAAATTGTTCGAGTGATTAAATAAAATACCTAAGAAAAGACATAATCTGTTGTCGGGATTCTGTGTATTGAGATGACTCACTTCCACTTTTTTACCGTTTCATGAAATGTCAGACCAGACACAATAAAAAAAACAAAAAAAAAAACAGATGGGTGTAAAACATGAAATATGTCTTTTTAAAAAGCAGTTCAGCCTTTTCAGAGTCCTCTATTCTGATTTGCAGAGGAACCAACTCGCTGACCTGCTAACGAAGCCTGACGGTGCTCACCGAACTGAACCAGCGGTGACACAGGCCACCTAGCAGTGTATCTCATTTATCACACATAACCCAACCCCCCCTTCTCTTTGCTTTCAGGACTTTTTTGTGGTACCAGGGGAAGGTTACCAGGGCCAGGAAATCTGCAATGCAGCAAAGGAGCCATTATTTCCACTGCCCTCCATTACTATGACAACACCCTTTGAGGTTCGGCATCTATTGAGTCTTTAAAGGAGACATGCGCTTTTAGACCCCCGGAGAAGTCCATTTATTTCCTGTCTCTCAGTATAATCTCCAGAAGCTTCACTTGTCCGTCTCGTTCAGTACTTGAATAGAAGAAAAAAGGAAGAAGTGATTTTCACACCATCGGAGGAGGACACCGAGAAACTGAGATAAACTCAAGATAAAAAGATGCGGCTATAAATCTTGCCTGTAATTTAAAAACAGTTATTTTACAAAGTCAAAAGCAGACGGAGGAAATATGCAGTGTATCTTGGACTCCCTCATTATGTAATCCAGGGCAGCGCAGTAACCTAAAAATGATTTACTATCCTCGAAGATATGCCAGCAGTTTAAAGGGGATGCTCTACTTCGATGCTTATTTTTGTTTTTGGCCACGAACCAGAGAACATCATAACCCTCAAACTTCGTGTTTTTTTTTTTTTTTTTTTTACATTTTGTCACATTACAGCTTGTAACAACCAAAATATTATGCATGCATGCAACATTCACATGACTGATTAGCAAAAAGTAGAACACAACTGTGGAGCGGAAGCAAAAAGCAGCTGGTTCTCAACATTTTTTAATAAATGAAAATCTGAAAGGTTTCATCCAGGACTTCCATTTCTCTGTCCATCTTCCCATGAACTCTGACCTGCTTTCCGGTCCGTGGTGAGAAACAGCATCCCCAAAGCATTATGCAGCCAACACTATGTTTACTGAACTGCAGGCTCTAAACTCTCCTGTGACTAAGTTACACACTAGTGGACTTTGTTGACTAACTGAGCCTCTTCTGCAGGATGGAGGGGAATCACAAATGTCATCCTCTTTGAAAGGCTGTCATGCAGTAAAACAATGTTTTCAGTCAGACGCTTCTCCATACGTGCTGAGAGACGGACTGCTACAGGAGATCTTTCCTGGTCACACCCATCAGAACCTATAAGAACTCTTTGAGGAAACTTTTCATAGTATGAATTGCACCAAGAATTATTTTTCATTTTGGGGTTATAAAGTATTTTTGAACTGATTTTGAATTAAATTTAATGTGTCCACACAACAACACAATGAACATTGTGTCTCGTTTTGCTCTATAGTTTCACTTTTCTTAGTTTGCTCATTGTTGGTGGGTTTTTTTTAGCTGTTTTATCTTGTTTTAATCAACATTAACCCAGATGTTTTCAAAAAGTGCTCAATAAATAAAATATTTGATTGATTGACTGAATAAACTAAAGTTTCACAAGACGTCTGCTGCATTAATTTGTGCTTTTTTGCCGATCTCTGAAGAGCAGTTTAATAATAAATGTAACTGTTTACTCTCTTATGCATCCCCTCATCCCCTGGCTCTGAGTTTATGTGTATAATACAAACATGAGCATTATGAGGATTTTTCTCATTTTCCTACAGCAAGCTAAGCTCAAAAGTTCAACTATGAAGGAGTCGGAGGCCGTGGCACAAACCAGACCAGACAACTGCCACCAGTAAGGTTCTCAAGTGCTGCAGCAGAGGTGGGAGTGTGTGTATTTCCAGTCTTACATAAATACCACTTTGGTGTGCCAGTAAGCTAAAAAAACACCCACTTCAAACTCTAATTTGAGGGATAATGTGCACATGTATGAGATTATTTGAATTATGCTAGGGCGTATGTTGAAGGGAGGGCTAAAAAAACGAAATATTCCCTTGATCTTGCCTGGGTGGGCCTTCCTTGCCACCACTGCTTTAAAATCATGAGAGCGCCTCCTCTCCACTATAAAAAGCTCGAGTTTGACTTTGTCCCATATACTTACGGAGGGGGTAAGCATGGCAGAACAGCAGGAGCCCAGATGTAAATTAATGGTTTTACTGGAGTTCACCGCCGCAGCAAAACCAAGATCACGGGCCTTTGAAATGCTTACATCATGTCATGTTTCGCTGTTTAGGGAGCTGAGAGCAGTGAACGATGGCGACAAGATACACGCTGCATGATCTGAAGGAAACTAAAGAGCATTTGCCACAAGATGAAATATAAGATTAGAAGAAAAAGTGAGCAACAGAAGGGACAGTTCATATTTATGTTCCTGCACCGCTCTCAAAGGCAGTGTTTCTAGACTCCACATCTGTTGTGACATCTGTCTGAAACATCTGGCTGCTATCAAATGATCACCCAAGGAGACAGAAGGAGACTCAGAACCTAAACATGTGCATAAAACGTTTTTAATTCAGAAACGCTCACCCACGGTGAGGTCATGGGACTGAGTGAAAGCTGGTCGTAGCCACTCTTAAGGAGAGACGCGGAACTACGCAGGTCCTGTTTCCTATTGTTAGAGGTCAAGTCAGCCCACACGGTTCTAATTATATGTTTTAGGAGGCTGTGCTAAGACAGCTCTTTCTTTGTGTTAACAATTAAGAATAAAGACAAAATTAGTAGATGCAAACTTTTTTAGATCGACTAAATGATGAGGGGTGTTTGAGCCTCCAGCAAAACATTGGAAAATGAACAGCAATAAACTTTTTTATGTAACCACTGCATAAGTGATTTTGTAGTAATGATTCCAAGGCTTACATTCATTTCTCCTTCCCTCTGTTCCAGTGGGATGCCAATCCGAGAAGCTCATCAAACTACATAAAAAATGTTAATGTGATGTTACATTTTAATTAATGAATATTTTACTTCAACCGTTTGTTTTATGTTTTAGGAATATTATAATAGTTACTGGTGCCATTTAAGCACTTGAAGTAATTTTCATAAGTTGCCAGAAAAATGCTTTGGCCCCTCCCCAACGTATTTCTGTCCCCTGCTGCTGATCATCTCATCCTTTAGCTTGCATCTAAGACAAATTCAGCTTTAAGTAAAAGTTTCCAGACACAAAAAATAAGATGTGAAAATGAAAAGTGCACAACCTGTAATTTATGCAAAGTGTTCCTGTCAAGCAGAAAACTTCACCAAGTATGCGGGTAATACATTGACTGGCCAAAACAACAACAAAGAAGTCTCCACCTGAATTTAAATAAGCAAATAGTTATAAGTTGCTGCATGGAAAACTGTCTGGTAACAAGTTATTTAACCCCAGCTATTACAATGAGTTACTTTTCATTTCTTTCACAGTGTGGAAAGATCCATCCTGTAGTCATGGAAAATATGTCAGCTTGTTTAAAATGAGTTAAATCATTGACACCAAGCAGAGAATACATCTAAGGAGGTTGTGACTAAAATTTGGTTGAGAACTCTACAATACATTGCTAAAAACTGGAAGGACAGCGGAGAACCTGCTTCTGTGATGAAGAAAAACTCCTGAATGACCGTGATCAACATTTGGTGGAAATAGTAGAACTCAGAGCAATGTTCAATAGTGAAAGTAAGAGCATTTTCACACCCAGAATGTGAAAGAAACTCTGTTTTGCCATAAGGAGACTAAACATTGAGGTTAACTGGAGGAAATCTGCTAGGGAGCACAAAGACTGGACTCTGGAGCGATGCAAGAAGGCCAGATGTGACCAGATGAGTCCAGATTTACCCTCTTCCAGAGTGATGGGCTCCTCATCAGGATAAGAAAAGAGGCAGATTAAGTGATGCAGTCATCATGATTGGTGATGACTGCATCACCTCAGGCTACTGTTGCAGCCTGAGGGGGAAGTGCCTGTCACATGGGGTTACGCAGTTAGTCGGGTCAAAGTTCAGCAACATTACGAGGACTAATCCCATCCGGGGATTGTTTCTTCCCTCTTGACAAGAGGATATTTTAAGATGATATCTCCAACCTTCATTGTGCTAAAATTATCAACGTGTGGTTCAGTGAGAAGAAGACATCTTCACACATGGATCGGCCGCCACAGTGTTCACACCCTATGGGGATCTGTGTGATGTTCTGGTGAAGGCTTGGCACAGAGCTTTCCCTTCATCAATACACGGTCTTGGTGAAAAATGTATGCAACACTGCACGAAATAAATGTCCATGACTTTGAGTATGTCTTATTCACAATTGACTTTACTTTACATATCTGATCTGAGTGTGGTCAACAGATTTCCTTTAGGGGTTTTGGAGTAAACTGTGAGGCTTGTTGGACTTTTAAGATTTTTATTTAAAAGGGATACATGGCACTTTCTACCAACTGTACTAATCTGCGCTGGTTTGTGTTGGTCTAGAACGGGGGTCCCCAAGCTGCGGCCCGGATCCCTCCTCACTTGGTCTGGCCCCCTGAACAATACCAGAGAGCGTTCAGTGTTTTTTTTCATATATATGTGGATTTTTATTCAACCACCAGGGGGCTCTTGAGCAGATATGAAACTTATTTCCCCTCAATGGAATATATACTAGTCAGTACCAGTCACCGTTTTGCTCACGGTTTTTTTCCATTTGCATTCTGGGTAAAAATCTATCTACAAACGCGAATATATCGTCGGCAGTAATCCAGCCCCCCGCCCCCCCACCCCCCGTCAACAAAAGTTTTCTAAGGTTTCTTTCTCGAAAAACTAAGACCGGCCCCGACCAGAAAAGGGAACAGTTATGTGGCCCTCGCAGGAAAAAGTTTGGGGACCCCTGGTCTAGAACATAAAATCCCAATGAACGGCGCTGAAATTAGCTGCAGTTTTACTGTGGTGGATACTCACTGATGTAAAAGGTGCTCGGCGCCTGCTGGCCTTCAAACTGAAGTATGAGGAGGTTGCTGGTTTTACTGTCATGGCGTAACCACAGGGCCACTCCTAAGATCACACCTCCGGCCAGCTGTCGCAAAGGGAAACAGGCTTTAATTATTCATTCTCACATTGTATCTGCCTACTGTAACGACACCCTGGGGGAGGATCAGAGCCACGTATGAACATACAGAAAAATACAAACAATGACATGAAACTCAGGTTAATAATTTGCTTAAATTAAACAAGCGTTCAAAACTGGTCTTCTAACTTCTTTCTCACTATGTGCTGAACTCCACTGTGGAGCTGAAGTCTAACAGAAGAAAGGACATCCTGACACCTCAGTGACCTGTGGCACAGTGTGTGACCTCACAGCATTGTTTGCAGCCAAATCAGCAAATAAGTATTTTTTAAAATCTTATTAAACTTGCCTTGTTTGCTATTCTGTAACGAAAAGAAAAAGAAAAAAAAAGAAAATCTATCAATATTTTATCCTAAAAGTCAACTGGTGGGTTTGCATGTCTGTGCCAATATTCAAGCTATATCAAGAAATCTATCCCCCGTTCTTATTCTCTCTCTTTTTTTCCCACCTGGCTGGTCACCATTGTTCCCAAAGAAACAGGAAACTCAAATCACGATGTGAAAAATAGCCGAATGAGGAAGACGGGGCTCAAGAGTTTCACAAAGACGGGCACAGCGGCAAAACCAACAGAGGAAACAGCCGATCAAGTGCGGCCTGTCCAGGATGTGGTGACTCCTTGCTCATCTAAACAATGCGCCGCTGCAGTGTGCTCCAAATGGAAACTTAAATGTAGGACCTAGGTGAATATCAGTGTAGGAGATAATTTGGCAGATAAATAATAAAGCTGTTTTCTTTTATAACCGATGTGTATTTGAACATATTTTAAGAGTGAGTTCCCAAAGAAAAAATAATTGAAATGACCAGAAATTGTGAGATCTTGGAGATTTTTGAGGTTTGTAGCAAAACTCTCTCCAAAAATCTGTTCAGTTGTTCAGTTTTAAGTGTTTTTGAGCGTTATTACTGCCTACTGAGGGTACATCTGCCATTTAATTTTCAAAATGAAGCTCTGTGTTCTTCCTGACCTTGACCTAAAGCAACAACAATGATGGATTTTTAAGGAGCGTTTATAAGAAAGGGAGATGAAAAGAATTTCATCCCACTGAGAAATCCTGAATGATCCCCTCCCAGCTTTTGATGGTCCCGTCTTTGACTCATCAACAAACTTCTTTCCAACGAACTTCCTCTACTTCTGAAAGTAACTGTTGACAAAAAAAGTGAGAGCTTTTCCATCTTCTGTCTGATCAAGGTATGAATAAATTCTGCTTTCCCACTCCAGACACAGGAGTCACAAAGAGCACAGGATGTAGTTCTCCAAGTTTAAACATCTGATCTGTTTAAATGCAAAAATCAAGGAATTAAAACTTAATCAAAAGAAAACATTCTGTTAAAAAAAAAAGAAGGGAAACCAAACAAGTCAGATACCAGAGATGTAAAAAAAAAAAAAAGTAAAGTAAAGATTGACTCACCCAGAAAATAAAATTAAAGAAGAATAACATATATTTTATGCATTTCGTACAGCCAGCCACAGCCATTGTTGCCGCTTCTTTTCAGCTCGTCCTTCTGCTCAAACCAAAGTCTACTTTCAGGGATCACTCAGATTTTATTTGAGCCAGCTAAAACAGAAAACTCCTCCTTCGTAACGAAGAGTGAAAACCGAGACGGGGATCTGCCCACCGAGTTCAGCAGACAGGACAAGGCAGAGAGGAAAAACAGAGTGTGGAGGGAGGGAGCCCCGTTTCCTTTCGACAGGGTTAGGATTCCAGACGCAAGTTAGATTTATCTAGAATTATCCAGTTAAAAGTGGGACATACAGAGTGGCTTGCAAAAATGTCTTGAGTGTTTTTACACTTCACCTCAATGCAACAGTAAATCTGTATTTTATTAGGGTTTTACATGGATCAACACAAGTGCAAGTACCGTTCCAAGTCTTTTGGTGTTTTCCTCTACAAAACTCTCTCATGTAAAGACTAAAATATTTGTTCATTCTTCCTCAGGTCAAGTCCAATCTGACTTGACTTGATTCAACTCAGGTCAGACTGGATAGTCAGTCAATTCTCAAATGCCTGTCACAAATGATCCATTGTGTTTAAGTTTGAAACTTGACCATCGGGCCATTCGAACTCATGGAAATCTGTCGACACTAGAATGAAGATGCTTTGCAAACATTCTTAGAGTGGTTAATAGCGCCCTCTGCTGTCATATAAATCTCAAGCAGAAGGCTTGTAACTATTCAGAAGAAATGCAACGCATATTTTTATATTCAAATATTATCCATGATTATTTTCTGTCTTTGCATGGGCTGTCTATGCTCTTAGTGAGGTTCGTGATCTTGGTGTAGATAAATCTGCAGACTGAAGCCTAATATGTGTGTATATTTAAATCCCACAGAAGGTAAGTTATCTGTGATCTGTGGTGTTAGAGGCGCATCTGCGCGTTTGTGGCTCCAGGGTCACACCTTCAGCAGACAGCTGCGCAGGAGGATGGACGGCGCTTCCCTACAGGCTGTGGGAGCTGCTCTCCGACCACAAGGATAAGTCAGACAAATTAGAAAAAGTGAGCAGCTGTAAGACTATTTCAATATCTTTAATTGAGGGGAGATGCTGTAAGTGCAAGCTCCTCCACTGGGCATGCTCAATCTGGTTTGAAACAGGAGCAGAGAGGCTCGGTGTGAATAACAGGCAGTTTGGGCGTTTTTTTGAGGAGGTTCGTCGCCCTCTTCATCCTCGATTCTCCTTATTTGGTCTGGTGTACAGATCTGAGAAGAGGACCGATCTCCCTTTGATCTGACTGGGATATTTTTCATCCAGATCATGCATGAATGACAGCGGTGAAGATCTGCGCTCTGATCTTATCTGCTGAGACAAAGAGCGGCTGTGTGTAGCGGTGGCGTCGCCCAAAGAGCGCGGAGAGGGGAGCGGGCTGAGCTGAGCGTGAGGGAGGCGAGTCTGGAGGCAGCTCCGCGTCTCCATCAGACGCTGTCCGCTCAGCACCACCGCAGTCACCTTGCTGTGAAAGTCACGAACAACAGGCGACCTGCTGGATTCAATGACCCGATCTGGAAACTGTTGCCGCTTGTGTTTTGTTTTGGGGTTTTTTCATATGTGCACATCTCTGATCTGGGAGCAATGTGACGTCCGTTCCTAATGTGACTCCATTGGCTGCACTCTTTTTGGATCTCGATTCTATACCTTCAGCAGAGCCTGGCAATGTTAAGAGTTTGAAATCAGCCAGGTGCATGTCAGGTGCTGGTAAGGAATACAGGGTAATAGAGGGAATGCATGTCAAACACCACTGATTTCCTCCCAACTGGCGACTGGTTGCTTTGTGCGTAATTGCTGTGCGCCCGCCGTTATAAAGGTACATCTAGACTGACCTTTGCAATGAGGGGAACTTAGTGGAGAAATGCCTAAGGGACGCGATGGGCCTGAGCGACGACAAGGATCGCATTGTGATAAACGTGGGAGGGATCAGACATCAGACATACCGCAGTACCCTGCGCACCCTACCTGGAACCCGCTTGTCCTGGCTGGCCGAGCCTGACGCGCCCAACCACTTCGACTATGACGCCAAGATCGAGGAGTTTTTCTTCGACCGCCACCCGGGCGTTTTTTCACACATCCTTAATTACTACAGGACGGGTAAACTGCACTGCCCGGCCGACGTCTGCGGGCCGCTGTATGAGGAGGAGCTGGCCTTCTGGGGCATCGATGAGACAGACGTGGAGCCATGCTGCTGGATGACCTATCGACAGCACCGGGAGGCAGAGGAGGCCCTTGATAGTTTCGGCGGAGGGGGTCTGTTAGACCTGGGGAGCGAGGATCCGGAGCCAGAACCGGAGCATGAGGATGATGATGAGATGACAAGACGGCTGGCGCAGGGGGATTCACCTGATGTGAGGAGTGGCAGCCTGTGGAGCCGCTGGCAGAAACGGGTCTGGGCTCTGTTCGAGGATCCATACTCTTCAAAATATGCCAGGGTGAGTGTTTTTTTTCTTCTTCTCCTTCTCTTTCGCATGTTATTGTTGTTCTAGTTTCATCTGAATTGGGTTGCAGTGTAATAAGCCAGACAGTCTGCATGCATAATGAATGACTTTCAGATGGGACCATTCATGTTTCAATGAGCTGCTAAATTTATTTGTTTATTTAAGCTTAAATGATTACTGTGACTCCCACAGGCTATCATTTATTTATGGTCCGCCTTCTCACCCATTACATATTCAATTAGTAAAACAAAACTCCTGAAATTCTGTTCTGGCTTTTGGCCCAAGATTATCCCCCAACTGGCCACCTTCTTGAAGCGGCCCTGGGTAAACAAAGCCTAATTCTCTATAACCAGAAATCGGTCTTGATCAGTGGCGTCACGAAGATGTAGGAGGGTGAGGGGGTTAAAGGGCATCCAGGCCCCCGGGACAGAAAGGGTTGTTTACATTTCTATAATTCCTGTTATTAAAATAAATATATCCGTTTTAAATCCCCACGTAACCAAATCTCCCCTTTACTCTTATTATGCCAATAGAATAATACAATTTAAATTTAAAGCTTACGGTTTTGATGTGTCCACCACAGGATAGTTAGTGCCTCTGTTTCACCAGTGTGTTTGTTTTCATTAAGTTGAGTTACACTTGTTTAAATGTTTTATTTATCAAACACTTATTTGATTTTTTGGTAACACTTTATTTGAAGGGGGTTGAATAAGACTGACATGACACTGTCATAAACATGACATAACACCTGTCATGAACATGAATAAGCCTTCATGAATATTTATGACTGTTGTCATAAAGCGTCATTCGGTAAATTATGACACTTTTAATACAAGGTTGACATTATTCAAAATGTCTTTGTTATGACAACTTGACATTAACCAAGAAATCATTACTGATATAAATTTGTTATAAAATAATTATTGATTTCACTTTAAAAATTAGGTAACTTCATGTTATTAAAGGTAAAGTTTAAACAGTAATGATTTCTTGGTTAATGTCAAGTTGTCATAACAAAGACATTTTGAATAATGTCAACTTTGTATTAAAAGTGTCATAATTTACCGAATGACGCTTTATGACAACAGTCATAAATATTCATGAAGGCTTATTCATGTTCATGACAGGTGTTATGTCATGTTTATGACGGTGTCATGACAGTATTATTCAACCCCCTTCAAATAAAGTGTTACCAATTTTTTTATCATTTAAAAAAAAGGAAGAGAGTTACCGCATTTAATTATTGCATTTTATATGGTTAGTTTATAACCTTTTATATCTTCAACGGCACTTTATGAATTAATTCATTGTTAATATTTGCTGTGCTGTTCAGTTTTAATGCGTCTGAAAAGCTATCTGTTCTTATTTTAAATTATGGACTTAAAATAACAGAGAGAAATCAATCAAATCAACTAAACTACTTTATTTGTTCATTTATTTCTTTAAAGCTTATTTTATTTTTACCTTGATGTTATGCCACTTCTGTTTAAAAGCAAGCCATTTTTCAATCAATTACTCATTCCAAAGTTCCCTATATGTGACAACAGAATAATAAAACTCATAAAACCCAAATTAAAATTCTGTTATAGTTTAGTTTTAGTGTTTTATTGAAAGATGATCAATCCTCTTGCCACGTAACTGTGGATGTGCCTCTGCTCTTGACAGAACCAGTCAGAACTGTACAAACAACACTTGTTAATTTGCCTTTGCTGTTGTGATGGCACAACAGAAATTGATGAGCTCAGGAGGCTTTTTATGACCTTGCTTTGTACTCCCTGGGGTTTCCACAGCAGGTCGATGAGAGCACAAAGACAGAGCAGAGAGAGAAAACAAAAATATCTTATGCAGATAAACGATTTGGAAGCGAATCGTAGCTCCCGTTCTCCTCCAGCAGAGAGATGCAGATCCTCGCTCAGCCTCCAACAAGTCTTTAGATTGTTATTTCCAGGACAGAAGGATACCCAGTTATATAGGTCAGCTCCACATAAGGACACCAGCTCTTTGGCACCAACGAATTGTTTGTGGCAGACCTCCAAACAGAAATGAGGTTTCTGTTTCAGGTGTCTTTATTAGTCTTTGTTACGGGCACTTTTCCATCTGGGCACAATGCCCCACGTTGGTGAAAATGAAATAACAACCAGCTTTTTAGATGCTTCAGAAAGGCCACAGAGGCCCTACAAAGGACCGCTGTGCTGCACGCTGTTTGAACAGCTGTACCAACCTGATTGGTGTAAACAGTCAAGCTGCTTTAAAGGAAGTCTATATTGACCCTTAGGCTTTGGGCTCAGCAGTGTAACCTAACTGTGTACCATTTACAACATAATCTTTTAATGAAGCGAGAAAAAAAAAATCCCTGAAGTTCAAAAAAATCCTAACACCATAACACGTCCTACATTCAACAACAGGCCTGACAAAAGCAGATCAAAGATTGACGGAGCGCTACCAAAACTGGCAATAAGATTAATTAGATGTGAGCTTCAGAGTTAATTACAGACTCTATTCACAGTGGATCTAAGCCCTCGTCTCTGCATAGTAGGACTGTGGTTTTTCCGAGACAGGGAGAATTATCAATAAAGAAAAAGTCTTTTGTCTTTTCACTGACTGCGCTCCTTCCTTACTGTCAGAGACGCATAATTCAGGGGGCGGGCCAATAAGACGCAGCGCTTGTTTCTTTGTTTGGAGGGTGGGATATTCAGCAAGCTGAATGTTTGGAGGCATTCGCGAACGAAATAAAAGAAGCTTATCAGAAAAAAAAGGCTTCGTCACACTAAAGCTTGTTGACTGATATTGTCTGCTCAATTTGAGCTGCAAAAATGTTTTACTATTATGAAAAATTTGGGCATCTGAAGAGATTCAGATAAAAAAAAACAGGCTACTTTAAAGGCGAAGGCAGGGATGTTAAATCTGACTTATTATGGAACACAGTGCAGAGGGGGTGGACAAAACAGCATTATGCAATCAGAGAAAACACTAACACTTTTTATTGCTTCGGAGTGCTGACACAAAATTCACTCTTAATCACATCAAGAAAAAAGCTGTGAAGTCCACGACCGGACTGAGCTTTTTCTTACATAATTCTTTCTAACAACTAGCATCATAAACTGAATTTAACTGAATTTTATTGGGATGTATTTGACTGAATATGAATCTCTCTATATGTTTATATTTATATTTACATGGATATGGACTGAGGCATTTGTCCTGCAAAGTTCGTTGAGATTACATTTGTTCTGAAGACGACTTGAACTCAACTGAAAAAAAAAATCATGCGATATTCTACAAATATTCTCAAAGTTGGCTTTATGTGGACAGTCCTGCTGTTGACACAACTCAACAGCTCAGGGATACCTAGCGTCTCCCTGAGCTACTACCCTAATATTTGGAAGGGAAGCAGACTTTCCTCAGCTCGGTGCAATGATTCGTTGGTGATGAGGATGTTATAATGAGTGCCTGTTTTCCATCTTGTGCTGCGCGTCAGCCTCTCTGTGAATGGATGCTACTGCCAGGGAGTGCAGTGTTTGTTTTGCTCAGCAGGATGCACGCCCAGACCCGCTCCTTTTTTTACTCAACTTACACCTTCCCTAAAGTCATTCATTATTTCTTCACGCTACTTAACAATCCCGTGCATTAGTTTGAGAGGTACCACAAAGCTTGACTTTGATGCATTTTTACAAGCAAACAAGCAACTATTGATTCCACTTTTGCAGCTCATGGAAAAGTAATCCCTCTCTTCCTGTTTACGCTTCCTGTCCACTCACCTCACTTAAAATGAGGATGCTTTAAGATAACAGTACACCATGTGGAGTAAGACAAATCACGGTTTGCACCAGTTGAGTTTTTTAAAATTTGACATATGACACGTGATGAAAACAAGATAACTAAGCAAACTCATTAGGTAGATATTATTTACGGGAGTCACATAACCATATTTCCTTACAGTAGACTGTCAGGACAATATAAAAAAAATACTTGAAGTCATGGATAGACAAAGCAGGTACAAAATACTCCCAAAGGAGGCCTGTTTTGATGCATGTCTTGCAACAGACAGATTCATTTTTTATGCAAAACAGTTGGGCACAAAACAACTAAAAATTAAAAAGTATAAATTGATAAAGAGGTGAATTGACCAACACCTGCATTAAACCAACACAGCATGATGGGAGGGAGATAACATGAGGAAGACACCATGACGAAAGGCCTCCACTCAATACCCCAGAGAGAGCCGCTGTTACACTCGTGTTGTGTGCACCAGATCTCTGACGACCTAAATGTGATGACATCTGAGAATCTAATCAATGCACAATGAAGGTTGACGTACTCTTTACCCATTAGGTAAATTATGGGTTTCTCCCAGCTCTCAGTGATTCCCAGGAGCTGGTCCTCAGGACAGTGTGACCTTGTGTGGGGAAGGCCTATAGTGGTTGTGCTGAAGGGAAAAGCCCAGGCTAAAGGTTGAGGGTTAACAGAAATATCCCGTTTTTACTACTGTTTCAGCTGGTGCAGGCTCTTCATAGTTCAGTATGTAGATCACTCATAAGAATGCCATGACCTTGAGCCTCAGCATAAGCAAGAGGAGGAACAGGAAGTTCATCCAGATCATCCTCTTAAAGAGGAAAAACAGAGATAACACCAATTGACATCTGGTCATAATCAAACCAGATGTTATTTCATGGATGATAGATTGAGCTGCATTGTGTCCTGCTGAAAATAGTTGCTAACCCATCAAGGTTGATTACATGCCTGTGATACTGTTCTCATTGTCCTCTCTGTCCTCATCTCCCTGTTATCTTTTTTCCCTCTCAGTGGATCGCTCTGGCCTCGCTTTTCTTCATTCTGGTGTCGATCACCACCTTCTGTCTGGAGACCCACGAAGCCTTCAACCCGATTGTGAACCGCACCGAGACGGAAGTGCTGGACAATGAAACGGTGGTGAGCACATACCAGGAGACGGAGACGGCGGCCTACCTCACCTACATCGAGGGCGTCTGCGTTGTGTGGTTCACTTTTGAGTTCCTGATGCGAATAACTTTCTGTCCGAACAAATTTGACTTCATTCGGAACGCGCTCAACATCATCGACTTTGTGGCCATCCTGCCCTTCTACCTGGAGGTGAGCCTCAGCGGGCTGTCCTCAAAGGCGGCGAAAGACGTGCTGGGATTCCTGAGAGTTGTCCGCTTTGTGCGGATCCTGCGCATCTTCAAGCTAACCCGTCACTTCGTGGGGCTGCGAGTTCTGGGTCACACTCTGAGGGCCAGCACCAACGAGTTCCTCCTCCTCATTATTTTCCTTGCTCTTGGCGTCCTCATCTTTGCCACAATGATCTACTACGCAGAACGCATCGGCGCCGACCCCAACGACCCGAGAGCCAGTGAGCATACACAGTTCAAGAACATCCCAATCGGATTCTGGTGGGCGGTGGTGACGATGACGACCCTCGGCTACGGAGACATGTACCCTCAGACGACCTTTGGCATGCTGGTTGGAGCCCTGTGCGCCCTGGCAGGTGTGCTGACCATCGCCATGCCCGTACCAGTAATTGTCAACAACTTTGGAATGTACTACTCACTGGCAATGGCTAAACAGAAACTACCAAAGAAAAAAAACAGGCATATCCCCAGAGCCCCCCAACCAGGCTCCCCTAACTACTGTAAGTCCAGCATCAGCTCCCAACATCCAAGCCCTATAGCCCACGACGATGTGTTTGAGATCAAATTTCAAGGTAAGCAAGAAGCAAAACACAAACTCTCGCGTACTGTTGCTGAAGTTGATTTCTCCTACAGAAATAGCCGTTTCACTAGTTAGCAGCTTTGCCGTCTGATCGTGTACTTCAGTCAGCTGCTGACTCAGACATGAGACTAAACAAAAAACACAATTCTGAAAACAATCAGTGGAATGCAGTATGAAATAAAAAGCCCATTTGACTTTTGATAAAAGAAAAAAAGAGACCCTGAGTATTCTTGCTATTGATTTTGCGCTTCCTAATGCAGTGACTCATACTCCATGACTCTTAAGACTGAGAGGATGCAGTTGCAATGTTAAGTACAACCATTAGTAGATGCTGGAACAACTTAATGCCCCTCTGGTAATATCAGCGTGGAGATATATTGGTCTTTGCCAGAGGTGGATTACATCTGCAGCTCAAAGTAAACACCAGGCAGCAGCTGCTGTTTACAAAAGTTTTAAGACGCCTTGAACTTTTGCCTCACATTTTGTCACCACAAGCTTTAAGGTATTTTGTTTGTTTCTTATGTAATAGAAAAACACAAATTTACTGCAAAGTGGAAGGTAGTTATGATTTCTAATAATATTTACAAATAAAAAGAGGAAAGTTTCTTGTGCAAAACATATTCAGTCCCCTTTTCTCTGAAACTGCAAAATAAACCAATCATCTCAGTGAGTACATCTTTGTATAATTTAAGTATAAATACAATTGTTTTGAGAGTAACACAGCAGACAGATTAAAAAGTTTAAAGCTGGTTTAGGTTTAAGAAGTAACTGAATATTTTTTCCTTCTAAAAAGTATCCAAGAGTTTGGTACAACTGCAAACCTACCAGGAACATGCACTCCAGCTGAAAGCAAAAAGAAGAGAGTCTTTGTTGAAAGGAAGCTGTAAAAAGTCCCGTTTGTAGTTTGTAAAAAGGACACAGCAAATGTGTGACTGAATGAGTTCCCCTCACATAAGACCAAAATTTAGTTTTTCATTTGCCAAAATGTTTTTTTTTATTATTATTTTGAGGGGGAAACTACCTGCTTTACACAATCTATGAACAGTGTTCACATGTCGAAATGTGGTGTTGGAAGCAGCATGATGCTGCAATGCTTCTTTTTCAGGGACTGGTAAGCTGGTCAATCCTGGATGAAAGTCTATTAACAGCTGCAAAACGCTTGAGAGTGGAGCAGAGTTTCACCTTCGAGCAGGACGATTCAGTTCAATTCAATTTAATACAATTTAGTTTGTCCTAAATGGACAAGTCAAAGAAATGTTTCAATGAAATGTTTTAGGGTCAGATATCTTCATGTGCTACAGTAATCGTGTTACACTTTCTATATTTAAAATCTTAACATCAATTGGAAAAACAATTTGATTTTCATTCATCATGCTACTTTGTGTTGGGTTATTATCAAAAATACTTCTAAACATTACAAAAGTTCTCAATTGGTCAAAATGAGGAAAAGTTCAAAGGGTAAAAACCCCTTTGGCAGGCACTGTATACTAACACCATTATTCTACAGTCATTTCCTATGTGGACCCTGAGTAGGTCACAGCTAAAACAACGTTGCCCTTAACATCATCGTCTTCCCGTTTTAAAACTTTTGTTCATTATTTTAAGATTCCAAGCTGAACGGCGAAGCAGCTAACGCAGCACTGGCCAATGAAGACTGCCCGCACATAGACCAGGCCATTTCTCCGGAGGAGATCTTCAGCCCCAGCGAGCGAGAGCGGCCCTGCTTCTTGGTCACCACGGCTGAACACCCCAACCACACGGGGGGCAGAGTGAGGAGGGGTACGTACAGCAACAGCCAATCACAGGCCCCCCCGAGACACTGACACCCTGTAGGCAATAGACATGACATGCTCTTTTTTTGCATCAGCTTTTTCCACGCACATCCAAAACACACACACGCACACACCCACACACACACACACACACACACACATGCAGACACGCACACACAGCAAACGTCACCACTCACTTTTCCTCAGTCATCCGCTGGAGATTGTACACAATGCCAACCCACACACAAGCACAATCCCCACAAACGTCAAGGATAATCCACATCTACATGAGATATATTTTTTATACCATGCATAATGTAAGACCCCTATTTATTTACTAGTAAGAAAGCTATTTTTGAGATTTATATGATCTAGAATGTGTCGTCTTATATGGCTAGGGGAGTATTTTTCGTGCTACATGTGTATCATGTACGTTTATGTGTTTTAATGATAAGTAATGTGTGGGATTCTGACTTACAAGAACATTCCTCTTGACCATAACGGTGCATGAAGTGTCTTGCTGATGGGTGCTATCAGTATGGTGAAGGAGCACAACACGAAAAGTGAATTATTATCATCAATATTATCATTATTATTACAGCTTGAGACAATTTAAAATTCTATTTTAAATGATAAAAAGTTCAAAACATTCCTCTTGAAGGTGATCTAAGTTTGTGTGCAGCAACGGGCACACGGAATGAAATTCAGCTTGTAGCCGAGCGTAGACCTCCTGCCCACGGTGCCTATTGTTCTGTCTTGTTACAGTGTTCTACTCCAAACCATTCCAGTACCACCCGGTGCATGCTGTTGTACTCCTGATGCACTCAATGCATGGAGAATAATAACCTGTCTCAAGTCTGTGTTGACCTGTTTCTTTGGAGACAAAAACAAGAAAGCAACAGGTGTAGTGTAAGAAGTGAGGAATACCAAAAAGAAAAAGAAAAAATAAAAAGAAAACCTTCTGTCATGGATCCAGTGCTGCAGTGTACTCAGAACGTTCTCTGTTTTCCAACTGAAGGTTATGAAAAGCCTTGGAGCCTTAACAGCATGTCTGGCATGAGCGGGGATGCCTCTGGAGTGTCCTCAGTGTCAGCCCTGCCCTGCAGCCCACCCTGTCTAATGCAGCACTCACATTCTCCCATCCCATCCATTATGTAGCATGGTTGAGTAGCAGACACAATGCCATTGGAAGGGCCAGTCCACAATCCTACCTTCTTATCTCTCCTGTCAGACTTTGCTTTGACACTTCCTGCCTTCGCTCCTGATTTTGTTTTCTTCTCATTTTTGTTTGCTTTGGTTTTTCTTTTCCCTGGGACAATGTATCTTAACTGTGCTTAAACTTAAGCTTCCCAAGTGAGACACTTGGGTGTGTCATCATATCCTAAAGTAGTCAACATTGGCACATGCCACTCTGCATGGGTCACCCGAGCTGCAGATGAAGCACTGTTCTACTGCAGGCTAACTCCTTTTTTTCCTGTGTTGACATCATTGCCTGTTGCTCTGTTGCTTTTGATCTCTCATACTCTTCTGCTAATAAGTTTGATCTCATTTGCTTTTTATTTTTTTGTTGTTGAATTTTTGTAAAAATATATATATATATTTTTTTTCATGAGATGTAACCCCTGTTGATAGTTTGCTGGAAATTAACTCATTGCTTTGAAACATATCCAAAGGCTGTTAAGGCAACTGTCAAGTGCTTTGTGTGTTGCAAAGTAGAGACGTTTTCATGCAGAAGTGCAATCCAGACGAGACTCCATGTTAACTGAGTGGCCATTAAAAACATACATATTTGAACGCAACGTTCACGATGTCCAATGCAATATGGAGATTGTGACAATTCCTTTGATGCCAGTGATGGATACATTTAATGTCAACAGAATTAAAACTGTTAATTTGCATGAATTGCATGATGAATCATGTTCAACCAGAAGCTAATTGTAATGCAGTAACTGTAAAAAAAAAGAAAAAAAGAAGAATTTAAAAGCTTCCTAAGCTTTGTCATTCTTATGCATTTCAAGACAGCTTTACAAGAGACTCAGTCATAGAGATTTTTATGTAGCCACCATTCTTTGCCTTTCCCCAACTTTATACATTTATTTTCCTTGTCATTTGACCGGGGTCTCCAACTAACACAGAGTTGTCTAACTTGAACAAATTTGTCACAAAGCCAACAAATGCTATTTTATATGACAGTGTTTACTGGTAGTTTAGGGTTTTTAAACTCTGTAAATACTCTTCAGCAACTTCTGTTACTGCTGTGCTGCTTGACCTGATGCAGGACTCATGAGATATACGGGCGCACCTCAATAAATTAGTTATTTATTTTATTAACTGAAGCCAAAAAGTGAAACTCATATTATATAGACTAATTACATCCAGATTTATATATTCCAAGCATTTATTTATGTAAATAAGACCAATAAAAAAGAAAAATTGAAGAATGAGCCATGTTTTGTCCTTCACTATTATAAGGATTGTTTACAGTAAAGTAAGCCAACAGAAAAAAGCTGGATCTTCACAGAAGGTTGTGCATTAGAAAAGTTGACAGAAAAGAACATATGTTTTCTTAAATACCCATTTAAAAGGGATATTTACAACAGACAGGGATGATTTGGGAGCCATGTCATCTGCTGGGTTTTATAGAGTCCAAAGTGAGAGTATTTTTCTACCAGGAACATTTAGAGCACCTCATGCTACCTTCAGCTGACAAGCTTTAAAGAAGTGCAGATTTCATTTTCCGGCACCTGTGGTGCTGGATCTGTCGGGAAATTCATTAGATCTAAATCTCACAGAGCAAATCTTTTGCAAAACGATCCTAAATCAAACATTGGGTTACATTTACTTGCTCAGCAATAAATTAAACATTCAATATCCTAATTTAATGAACAAATTAGTTTGAATGTTATAGGAAGTAATCTGTTAAGCATTGCAATCCTAAAACATAAAGTCATTCAATGTCCCAATTTGTGGTGTAATAAAAATATTGTAGTCTATTCTTAGCAATAAGAGCACGATATGGGTCACTACTTGTTGTATTTGGTTAAATGCAAGGACCCAAGTCAGTTTTTGAATAAAGGTTGTTGGGATTAGTTATGGTGGTGAATGGTACCAAAAAGTGTTTTGGTGAGAGACGCCTGGCCCAACATGCTACTGAAGCCATCTGGGTTTCCTTATTACCTCAGCAGTGGGTCGCCTCCGTGCCCCATTGCATTGATGCAGACGTTCCTGCAAAAGGAACCAAAGTGTTAAGTATTTTCAGTAGGCAGTTATAAAAGTAATTTTTTTATTGGTCTTTTTTGATATTCAGATTTTCTAAGAAACTTAAACTTAGTTTTTTAATAGATATAAATTTCATTTCATTAAAAAGGAAATTAAATACATGCTTTTAAAGATATAGTTCTGTGTGTAATTGATATATACATATATTTCACTTTTGAATTCAATTACTGAAAAGTATTTATTAAGATGTGCCTGTAAAACAATGGTGCCTTCATATCAAGTAAAGCAGAGAGAAAGTCAGTAAGAAATTGACACCTTATTAAACAAATGTTCCCAGTGTAGCATCTTTATGCCACTTTATTTCCTAAATAGGCACTTTTAGCTCCACCCTGATACTCTGAATCAAATTAATGTCCTCTTTGGTTATTGTTGTTACACACCAGTGATGTTACAATTGAACATTCAGCACCAAGCAAAAAAAAAAGACAAGCTGAAAAAAAAAGATGGAGAAAATGATTTTATACTTCTCATATCTTGTATATTAAAGCACAAACATAAAAGGGGACCAATCAGCTCTACAGAGTCAAAATGTCTCAAGTTACAATCAGATATCACAAGGAATCCTGCTGTGTGTTTGTCTAATGATCAATACTCACACATGTATTGATACCGTCCCAACATTTATGCACAAGTCTTTTCAGGGCACTTTATTAAATTCTATGTAGAGCAGTCAGTAATGTTTATTTCTGTAAGAAAAAAGAAGGTATGGTAATTTTAAGAAGTCATCCAACTTTTGTTTCTATTCTGAATTGAGCATTGTTTCACATTTCGAGTCATGTCTCTTGTGGTAATTGATGGACGTTCTATGCTTAAAAAAAAAAAGAAAAAAAATATTTGTGTAGATTTGATGTGAAGAGATGCAGGTGAATTTTATGGTCATGCAATTCAAATGCAGGGGAGGGGGAAACATGATGTGGGTCTATTTGGGGAAAGGTAAACGCATGTATTTTACATTTATGCAAAAGAAAAGCATTCAAACAAAACATGTAAATACAAGTCGTTGCATGAAATAAATTTTATACACAACAAGCATTCAGACTTTGTTTTTTTTTGTTGTTTTTTTTTTGTTTTTTTCTTCAGCAGCACATGCATACGTACATCTTTCCTTTCCCACTGGCTTTACCGCTAAGGTTTTCAACTGATGTTCTATGTGTAAAGAGAGCTGAAAATGAATAAATGAAGACAAAAAAAAATGGAGTGACTGTGAGAGCATGATGGAAAATACCCAAACGCATGACAGTGACCGAACTACTCTACATCGAGCTGTAGAACGTGGCATGATTGGGCATGTTCATTATTAACCGACTCCAGAGTCCAACCGATGCACTCAGACGGTCCGTTTTGGTGTCTGACGCCTTGGCTGAAGCATGGGAACGCATGGTAAACCCATCGTTTACCATGAGGAACTAACGGAGCACATTTTCTTTACCCTCCATCATCGCCATCATTTCCACCATTTTAAATAGATTTGTGTAATAATTTATTTTTGTTATTGTTTTTTTTTTTTTTTTTATATGTTTATAGAGAACCAACGACAGCACCGGAGCAGACAACCAACAGAGTCAGTTTGTGTTATGAACCATGGTGTTCCAACCACTATGTGTATGACCCATAATGACCCATCACCCACTTGATAGTGCTGTAGCATTTTTTTATGTGTGTATAACTTAGTATTTTTAAATGGGTGTGACAGTGACAACCTGTACATCACAAACTCAGCATAGATGTAGCACTGAGGAAGTTTTGTTGTCAAGCCTTATGTAGCTCAGTATCTGTGACTGGTTACTGTGTTGTAATTTGTGTGCCTATTTTTCGCTGTGTGCCAGTGCTGTAAATATGCTTTGTGTGTGCTGAATTTGTGCGTTCCAATGTTTTTGAGCAACCATCAAATATTTGTGTGCTGCTTCTGTTGAAAGGAAAAAAAAAATGTTGCTCCAGATTTAAGTCACACCCATGTCAGAAAAAAAAAAACAAAAAACAAAACAACCTATCAATTGTCATGTCAGCCAGACTTAACAGTTGAAAAGAAATTAACTTTGCACTGTCATGGTCATGTCTTTGTAGGGTTTTTGCACTGTTTTGCACCAGTGGATTTTTAACATTTCTTCAATATATTTTCAGGCATCAAAAAATAATATTCACAAGAAACCACTGTTTGTTTCAGAAAGCATCACTTTAACCTCGATAGAATGACGCTTTAGGATTGCAAGCTCTGGCATAAGGAATTGAAAGTACTTAAGATATTATAGTTGTACTAGTTTAAAGGACAAAGACAGCCTATTTGCAGTGCCTTAAAAAAGTATGCACATCCTTTAAACGTCGCATTTTGTCTTGTTGCAACCAGAATTGACAGTGTAACTAAATAGTATTTTATGTGGAAAACACAAAGTCAGTCCAGACTTTGACTAGGCCATTCTAACTCGAGGTGCTGTGATTGAAACCATTCCATTTTAATTATGTTTGGAATCGCCGTTCTGTTGGAAGGTGAACCTCCACCGCACTTCCAAACTACGTATTTTCCGCACTATAAGACGCACCTAAAAACCTTCAATTTCCTCAAAAGCCGACAGTGCGCCTTATAATCCGGTGCGCCTTATATATGGACCAATATTGAGCCACAACAGGTCCAGCAACGGACCTTACCACAGGGGCCGCGTTTCATTGGCTAATGCCCATTTTAGGTCACAGTGCAGCTACCACGTGCGTGACCATCTCACAAACACAAGCTACAGTAGTAAACATATGCTAATGTACATTGTGGACCATCAAAACCATGAATGCCGACTTACCCAGCCTTGCAAGAACAATAGGCATCAGTGATCTTGTCCACAGCTATATTTATGCTGAGGGTGTGAGGATCTGCTGTTTTCTTCATCTATCGGTAGATTTTAGCTGTGACGCGCACAATGTTGGAGGCCTCCAGTGGCTCAAACACCTTGATGTCGTCCAAAAAAGATGACATGAACTTGTTGGTTCCCCTGTCCATTGTTGTGGCTGATATGTTGTGAAAATCCGGCAGAAATGCTACGCTAATTAACTCAGATCGAAATGAAAGACGTCATGTTTACACAGACATGCAGTAGGCTGCTTACGTAGTTGGTCCACTACGGTAAGCAGCCGCCAACTTCTTTTTCCCCGTAGAAGAAGTAGTGTGCGGTGCATGCTGGGATAGTTGTCAGAACACTGGTTTGTTAATAAAGTTTGATAATACATTTAAAGGGGGGGAGGGGCAGGGGAAGAGAGACAGAGACTGCAGCGGCAGCGTGTCGGTTGGTCTGTGTTACCCAGAAAGCAGTTGGGCATAATATCGCAACACCAACACCGTGAGTGAAACAACGACTGGGCCAGCCTACTATATAAAATACTCAGGGACCATTTCTTTATTAATGTGGATGTGTAATAATAGAGTATGAAGCATCTATTCTATGCGCCTTATAATGCGGTGCGCCTAATGTATGAAAGAAGTCCTAAATTAGGCCATTCATTGAAGGTGTGCCTTATAGTGCGGAAAATACGGTAATCCTGACCAGTTTTGCCCCTGCTAAAAACTAATGGATCCCCACACCATAATGCTGCCATCACCGTCTTTCACGGCGGGTAAGGTGTGTGTATGGTTTTTTCCGGTATTAATTTTCAGCAACAGCTTTATAAATACAACCAGGGGCTTCAGTTTTGGTCTCATCTTACCAAAGAACCTTTTTCTGCATATTTGCTCATTAAAAGATTCTCGCAATATCACAATCTTGAGTAAAAATACAACACTTTTACAGTATCACACAAAAATGTACATTATTATGGAAATGGCTAGTGTTTGACACAATAAACAAATAATTTCAAAATAGCAAAAGTGATTCAACATCATTACTGCAACAGGAATACAGCCTCTTTTTTATCTGTAACTATTTTGATTTCGATACAGACAAAAATTCTGAACAAAATTATAAATTTGTAAGGCGTTAGTAAATTTAGTCACTATTTTAAAGTGATTAGTGTTCAGAATATTTAACTTTTTTGTCATCCTGCTCCTTACAGAAAAACACTGGGAGCATAAGTTTTAAAACAGGACTACCTTAATCCAACAAGTGGGAAAACCGTTTTATGTCCCACATAGTGAGAGCAACTTCTGGTCCCAGCTCATTTCCTTGACACAAAAAAGTCTCTTGACTGTAAGAAAATTTAAGTAGTTTTACAACAATAATGTTTTTACTTTTGGTATCCCTGATAGTCTTATCTATTCCCCAACATGGTTTACAGCAAGCTGCAAACAGAACTTGTTAATTTCAACAGTGCCTTTCTTCATGGTAATCTTCAATAAAGGAAAACTTAATAGCTGTTCTGTCGAGACATTCCTTAGCTGAGATGTGGATCTCTGCAGCTCCTCCAGAGATGCCACCGGCCTCTTGGTTTTTGCATTAATGCTCTTTCTTTTGGCCTGTCAGCTTAGCCGGGCAGCCATGTCTTGTTCAGTTTGGAGTTGTGCCAAACTTTTTACCATTTTAGATGACAGACTAGACTTATAGCCTTACTTTATAACCTAACTCTCCTTTAAGCTTCTCCATGACGTCATCCGTGAACTTTCTAGCTGGTTCCTTGGCCTTTATATTGTTTGTTTGCTGATGCTTTTTTAAAAAAGTCCTTGGGGCCTTCAAAGCTCTATTTATACTGCAATAAAATTATGTATGAATAATTTATTTGCTTCTGAAGGCAATTGGACGCAGTTAATTCCATTTAGGGATACCAGAGTAAGGTAAAGTGCAAGTTCATGCCAAACTTTTCAAATTGTTATTCATACATTAAAAATATGTTGCTTTCCCTTCAAAATTAGGTGATAAATTTGCATTAATATAAAAAAAAAACATTTATGTTTGTGGTTGTAAGATGACATGAAAACATTTAAGGAGTGCAAACACTTTTTTAAGGCACTGTAGGATGTACGACTTTGCCATCACATACTTCAGACATCATGTTAATGTTATGTAGTGCAGCTGTGATTTAATTGACAATCATGTAGATTTATTTTTGTTTCTTGTACACATATGTGCATACAGATAGTAATATGTAATACCAACAAAGGCCAAACTGTTATCAACGTGGACAAGTGCCTCTAATATGCAAATTATTCTTCTCATTTAGGGGAATTACAGTGCATGACTACCTAATGCACATTTTAATTTAACAGTCACCAGCCATTGAAACTAATGCTAAAAATGACAGATGCAATAAGGAGCCCTGTATGGATCAACCTCCACAGTAAAGCAATGAGCATACCTCTTTAAAAAAATAAATAAATAAAAAAAAAACCTCAAAGGACCACCATTTGAGCACAAAAGGTCGATTCAATGTTTATGTGGAAAAAGTTTGTGAAAAGGGACCAACTTCTTACCAAACAACTGCAAACACACTGCCAACAACCTCTTGAGATCCGCCTGCATTCAGTTGAATCTGCCAAAAATAGCAGGCTGCAGGCTGGCTGAGCACAAACAGGGGGACAGTACGTTGGTCAACGTTTAACAACAGAGAAAACAAAGGAAAGGAAAGAAAGCAATGGTTATTGTATAAAGAGAACCAACATGACAAATATGGCAACCAATGTGTGCGACTTAGTGAGACCGTAGGGTGTGTGTTTTTGAACACCATGCGTTTTGTGGCTACTTATCTCAGTGAGGTGTCCAGTGATCCTTTTTTTCGGTTTGTTGTTTAGGGATTTTTGTTTTGTGTGTTTTTTGACCAATACAGTTCAGACTTGTACAGAAATAGTGATAAATAAAAAACACAGAAATAATCAGTATTCAGTGAGTGTTGATTTATTTTAATTTTTTTTAGCCATCTGAAGTAAAAAGAATAAATAAATAAAATACAAATTTCCACTAATACACTAATGCAAATCAACAAACGGATGACTAAAAAAAGATTTAACATAATTAAAATGTATATATCAATAATTTTGAGTGTGCCTCTATTCAAATTGCCAACTTCTTCATAAATCCCTGTTTATGAAGTTTTTCCTGACCAAAATGTGTTAAAATTTGTTGTTTTTTTATTCAGAAGGATCTCATAGTGGGTAATTTACTAAAAACATTTTTTATTTTATATTTTACTCAAACCAGGGCTGTTCAAAGTCACAACTAAAAGGCTGTTTTCCTGAAGACCTTAAATGTCTTCCTGGTTTAAGATATCTTAACCAAATAAATGAGTGATTAGCAGACACCTCTAGATTTTGATGCAATGCTTAGGAAATGCATTCGAAACATGCAGGACACCAGGCTACCTAAGCTGGTCAGTGCTTAACTTTGAGAGTTACATTTAAGACTGCTCATGAATTTTTAAGACTGTAGAAACCCTGGTTACAATCATTTGGTAAAAAAAAAAAAAGGGTAAAAATCAGAATTAGCAGGTCAGAATTCAGAGAAAAACTGAAATCTGTACCAGTCAGTTATCTCTAAAACACTGCAACACGGTCAGAGTGACAGAACCACCAGAATAGTCAACTTCCTGCATGACTTAGAGCAGCTTTGACATGGCAAATGAACACAGACACTGACATTTGTTCATCAACGTCAAAAATTACAGCGTCTTCCACACTGTAAAACACCGTGTTTAGCTGCACCAACAATGAAAACTTTATCAAGTAGCTGAGGTAGTTTTTTTTTGTTTAAACTCAGTGAAAGGGGAACTTTGCTTGTGCTCCAGTTCTTCCCAAGTGTGGACAGAGTTCTGCGTTAAACTAGTCGTCACGCCACACACTGCCATTGAGTGTCCAGCACCACAGCCAATGAGAACAGGCCTGAGATCAGAGACGAGCCGAGGATGAAAGACGTCAGCCTGCGAACCGTCCCCACACATCCCGTGCTCGTTCCAGCCCCACGACAGGAGGCACCCCCCTGAAAACAGAGAGAGAGCCGCGTTTGGTCAGTGACAGGAGGACACAGAGGGGAAAGGCTAAAATTAGACACCTACAGGGAATTAAAAACCAGGCGGGCTACACAAAGAGAAACACACATCACACACACACACACACACACAGAGCTTCTCTGATCTCCAAACGCTGACACTTGGTCTGCAATAAAAGCCTCCCTTGCTCTTCACAGCTGGAGAGCTCATCAGTGGGTGTGGTCAGGTCTGCATCACCGAGGAGACACGTGCCATGGCAACACAGTTACCTAATAGGTTCCGTTGTCGTGGCAACAGAAGCGAGCTTGCTTTCTCAAGGGTGGCACGTCTTGGAGCGCTTGCCGTTCGCTGCAGTTGTGTGTGTGTGTGTGTGTCTTTCACGCCATGTTTTCCATTTGTTCCGTCGACTGGTCTCTTCGTCCTTCTGTGTTTCGTCTCTGAAGAATCCGACGTGGCTTTTCCTAACAGGCGCATTGTGCTTTGACCAGTTAACAGGGCAGGATAACTCGCCAGCAGCTTATGTCAGTGTGACACTCTGCCAAACACGGCTGCAGAAGCACTTGTAGTCGTGTCTTTAAGTCGGTGCATGGATGCATAAGTAGAGCGCACTTAGCATGTTTTAGAGTTTGTAGGCGCTGAAGGCGATGTATTAGGGGACGTCATGTGTTGAAGTGTCACAGTGAGGAAAACAAAGCCTCATCTCGCTGCTTAATTCATGGACTCGCTGACGAGAGGACAGCACATCAGTGTTTCCATGGCAACGAAGTGTCGTGTCTGCACAGTATTCGGCGCAGCATAATAAAAAAAAAATATATATATATATATATATATATATATATATATATATATATATATATATATATATACACACACAAAACTCAAACCGTGAGCCACTTCCAAGTGAACAAATCTGGCCACTGGTTTTCATTTTTGGCAGTTTAAAAATTTAGCTGTGACACAGCACCACAGCTGCACCTTTTCTAGCCAAACCTGCATGAGTCCATAGAGGTAAATATATAGAATATCTAATATAAGATGCTTGTCCTAAAGTAGTCATGTTAAGCTTAGGTAATCATTGAAATTTTTCCTCAGATTGGATGAGCTGTGCCCACAGAGTCTTTGGCCTATCGCCAACCTCTGACCAACGATGACGAAATTCATACTTGACGACCTCTCGCTCAGGTGCAAATGGGCTTGGGCTTGAGCAGGCAACAGATACAAACAGCGTGCAATGCTCTCTATTCTCTTCCGCCTGACCTACTTCAGCACCAGAAATAGCAGCACTCAGGTCTGGGCTTCCAATCCTGTTTTGCTATTGCATTTCTCCTGCCACCACGCTCAAGACAGGAGGAAGAAGAAGAAGAAGAAGAAGGAAGAAAAAAAAGATCACGAAGAGTCGGAGGTTCACACAAGCTCTTCTTCTACATGTTATGCTTTCTCATCCCTCTGAAAGAGCTTCAGAAAGTGCAGAGCAGAACTTTCTCACATCGATGATTACTATGAACAGCCGTAACAATGTGCTAAAGCTCGCCCATGCTTCTTATTTTTACATTTGGTGAGAAAACTGACGGCTGGTCGCATGGATGTTTGCAGCAGCAGCGGCAACGTTCAAGTCTCCTTTCTAATGGAATCTTGTAGCTCCATTTCTGAGTTGTTCTGTGGTATTTTTATTCATGCTGATGTAAAAAAAAAAAAAACTGGGTCAGTGTTCAAAATTTAATGTGAAGGATTTTACAGCCAAAATGTTTCTTACTGCTTGCTGAAACTATGGCAAAGTAGGGGAGGTTTGTGAAGCATGTACAACACAGGGGCATCAAAGTGTCTTTAAAAAGTTCATTTATGCAAGTGATTCAATTAAAAATGTGAAGATTCATTACACAGATTGTTTGTTTTTTTGCTAATGTTGATGATTGCAGATTCCAGTTTAATGTTTAACCCAAGATTCAGTTTATGAGAAAAAAAAATAAAAGTAAAAAGCAGATTTTTGTCACAGGAATTAATGTTATTTCCATTAAAAAGTAGGGTTAGCCACAAAAGGTCACTCCTACAGAAGCTCCTGTTAAAGGTTTAGTGGAAGGAAAGACTGTGGTAGAGAAATGAGAACAAGCGACAGAGAAAACCGCAGCCCTAAGAGGATTGTGAAGCACGGCCAATTCAGGAGTTCGGGGGAGATTTACAAGGCGTGGACTGCAGCTGGCGTCACAGCTTCAGGAGCCACAGCACACAGACGGAAGGACCAGAGCTGCAAATGTTACATTCCTTCTTTTAAGACACTCCTGAACCAAAAACAGCATCAGAAACGTCTTACCTGAAGAAAAAGGACTAGACTGCTGGTCCAAAAGTCCCAATTTTAATTTCATTTGAACGTCACGGTGTTTTTTTTTTTTAATTAGTGGTTACAAGAGGCTGTTTTTGTTTACATTCATTTATGTGGACTGAAGGAAATTGCTCTCATAACATTTGCCTGTAAATGTGTGTGTGCGTGTGTGTGTGTGTGGTTAATATCATTCCTGTTAGGCCTGTTTGGGTAATTGCCTCTGTCAATGATATCCGTCTATCTATCCTGTAATTACTTCTTGATGAAAGGCCACGAAGCAAAGTACTGACCCCAAAAAATCTCTGCTGCTTAACCAAGATGATTTTTTTTTACACTGCTGTTTGACTCTAAAGTATTAGGTAGGTCTCATACTAATTCTTTAATGCCGCAGAAAGAATGGGTTGGAAAAGGTCCTGCTCACCTTTGTGTCTACGTTATCCGTTATGCAGTCATGTCAGTTCAGCAGAGACGTCTCGTGTTTCAGCCACAGAAACCAATAAAGCTCTTTTCTGACATGAGATACGCAACTTTAATGGCTTTGTGAATCTGTTAAAGTGCCGGCTTTCAGTCATTTAGACACAAAATGGTATTTACAGCAGAGCTGCACGTCATCGTTCAAATCCTTGACAGAATGAGGCTCGGTGTCTGCAACCTGATGATTTACAATGTTGAAAATGAGAACTGAACATGTCAATATTTTTCTTTCCAACTATGTTCATACCACATGTTGCCAACATCTGAAGGAATCCACATATATAAAAAAATCACCAATAAATCCATAAATTAGGTTCTGTGTAATACTGTGGAATGGCACAGGAAATGAAAAGTATTCTTGGTAGGAAGGCCTTTGTTGGTAATAATAATATAATCGTATTCAAGTCGAGAGTTTAGGCCATTCTATACGGCATTTGTAGTGCAAATATTTTAGTATACTTGAAATAGGACAAACTAACCTACAAGTAACTTTTCAGCAAGAAATATGAGCTTGTTTTAATATGGATGAAAAAGTACCATTGGAAATATTGGAATACAAGACATTTTCCAATATTATAAGATATTAATCTTATAATATTGGACAAAACTATAAGATATAGTTTTGTAGTGATCACTGTCTTACTGAAATATCCACCCTCATTTCCTCTTTTGATAAATGACCACATAAATGGTCATTTATATGGCCATAATCATCATAAATGTTCTCAGTCTGCTATAGTTAATCCTTTCCTTTAAAGTTTCCAGCACAGTTGTAAAAAAAAATGTTTTACAGAACAAAAATTTCAGAAAAAATCTGAACTATTTGAATGAGAACATGCTCACCTACAATGGCAAGGTTGTGTTCAGATCCACATACAATCTGTAAAGAAAAAATGATTACAGTTAAAACAGACACAGGTCAGGTTTAACGTTAAAACCAGGTGCAGATAATATTATCACCGACTATCTCTTCTTCATGCCAGCTGTTAGTGAGTGGGAAATTTTTGGCAGCAAGGGAACATTTTGCTTGTATTGTAACATTATCTGCAGATTCCACAGATCACAAAGCAGAAAGTGGCTTTCTATTATTAGAGCGATCTATACAGCCATTTCACTGCTTCTTTGGCATCTGTGCTACCTTCAGTCAACTATTTCGAAATCCACAATAAAAGCAAATCATTTTAAAAAATAGGTGGAACATTGGTGGGGAATGTCGCTTTTCATTATGCACATAAGATTTTTCAAAAATTAAATCTTCAAAAGCCCAAAGTTTTATAAATTGTTCAAATTAATTCACTGCCCAGCTTTACTGAAACCACAGAAATATCCAGAGCCACTGTGCTAAGTTGGATGCATGGAAATATAACCAAAAAAGTTAAATATAACCAAAAAAGTTAAATATAAGCAAAAAAGTTGATTGTTTTTTTTTAGATATGTTGAATTTATAAGCAGTTTTGCGCTTTATGTTATAAAACAATTGTAATGGAAAGATTAGCCTGATAACCTTCATCACAGTAGAATAAGGAGTTAATGCTGTCATTTCATAGCTATACTGCTGAATCCAAACCTTTGCAGATCTAACACCTTTTTTCTCTCCTCCCTGTTCACAGGACTGACTGTTGGAGAAATGTGTTAAATATATTTATATTTATACGGTAATTACCTAATGCTGCGCTGCTGATACAGTCCTGTGTTTGTACCAGAGGCTGAACTGCATTGACAGGCCTCTGTTTTGGATAAAATCTACACCACAGGCAACACATAAAAACAAATATTGATTCCTGAGCAATTTGCTCCTCCTTGTAAGTTTTTGTGTCTCATAACTCAGTTCTTCAGTATTTAAAGGCCTTAAAATGGGGAGGTGAGGATAAAAGATTTACGGGTCACTCCGCTATTTCATCTCGCTTTTCATTATGCACATAAACAGAGACACACAAAAGGTAATCCCTGTTTGGCACGGGTCAGTGCAGCTGCAACGATCTGTACTCGGTGGAGGAAGGATCAAGCACTTACCCTTGCTCGTCCCTGACATCAACTTTATTGACAAAGCCTTCCGGCAGCCATTCAGACCACAGGTTAACTGCTGCAGCCCTGATCCTCACCATCAACTACTCTTATGGGAGGGGAGAAGTCTGCCTTCATCAAGCAGTTGTCCTCCTCCCGATGCATAAATAATGACCTCCATCTTTTCTATGCACGATATCACTATGAATTTTCCCTTGACATTAACAACAGCGACTGATTTGTCTTTGGTCGTCTGGTGCCCCCTGCTGGACGGCTGTTGACATTTCAAATCTAATTTATTGAATACGATATAAAACCGAGACTCTGAACGATAGAGTCGTAAATTTAGGTCATTTAGGGAGATACAAAGTCAATTCGATGCTGCAGACTGTATCTCACCTGAGTTGCTCCGTGGAGGGATGTAACTTCAACAGGGATGCAATCCTTCCTGATTCCCATCGACGTCTCGGCATTCTCACTGACCGAGGCTGATCGACCAAGCTGTCCATAATCTCCTCTCCCCCATGTGAATACTCTGCCACTCTCTGCGAAGTAAATTAATATTTTACTTATCTTTTATCTGAAATGCAATGAAAATCTCCGATTTGTATCCTTTTAAGGTGCTGATGACTTGAAACGTTCTGAACATTCAAGAAACCCTGCAAACATCTCAAAGTTGATCAAACTTAAAGCACCGGCTATCAGGAAGTAGGGTGTCCTAATTACTTCCTGGGCTTGAAAACTCGTTATTGTTCATATCTTTTGTCTACTGATTAAAACAGGGTTGGTTTTTCTGGCGTATATCTATAATTAAATCCCTTTCTTTCCCAGAGAGAAAAGAAATGAGATAAGACTTTGATATGTGAAGTGAATATTTAATGGAGTGTCCCATTTTTTTTTCCACATGACTGTAGCTAAAACATAGCAGGTCTCCAAGCTATCCTGTTCCTGGTGAGTATCTCAGTCACAAGCTGAGCTTCTACACCTTTTGTACCTGTCTGAGCAACAACGTGCGTCCAGCCGCTGCACACACCCATAACCTTCTCTCCCTTCAGCAGAGATCGATTCAGCAGACTGGGAGAGGGCAGAAAGGGCTCCGCTGTAGCCAGCTGGCCATGTTTATTGCTTCCCCACAGGAATAATTCACCTTCTTCTGCAAAAAAAAAACAAAAAAAAACAAAGGCAGAGCAGTCATTTGTCAACTAACTCCAGGACAGATGCGAGGTCAGACTCGGCATATGAGAACAAAGTCACACCCATCCTGTCATGAATGACTGATTATCAGGTGGGGACACACTGAGATAAACTTTATACTAAATTAAATGAAATGGCATTATACTTACTGAAAGTTTTGATGAACTATGCTGCTACTTATGATTCAAACCTCAGAACTGAAGCTAAGACAGAATTCCTTTACATAAAGAACATTAATAAAATGTCTTTCTCTCAATTCAGAGATTTTTATGATCTGCAGGAAAAATATTGTAAAACTCTTTCTTCTAGTCTTTAAAATAAAAAAATCATGGTGCATCACTGCAATTCATATAAAACTCACAGCTAACAGAGCTCTCATTCCACTTTGATTTTCTCATTGATTTTAATAGTCGCTTACTGTGTTATAAGAAGTCGCTCTCATGCTTTTTATAACTGCTTTTTAATATCCAGAACCCCAGATCAGCAGATGTAGGCATTTTATTAATTTTAAGCAACAACAAAAAACTCTGACATGTGAAATGACTTTCCTGGGGATCTGAGAGCGGCTGAGATTTTGTGTTTTAAGAGCTGAAAAGCAAATTTACACATTCAAACCAACGCTACAGTACTTAACCATTCAAAACCTTAATCATTTTTTGGTTACTGCTAGGCACAGATTTCTTGTTCCCTACCTGTTAAACACACACAGTGTGCTGAACCTGCTGTTACAAGCCGTGCTTTCCTCTGGCCGAGACCTGCAGTGTCGGGCACAAACACGTGTCACACAAAAATGATTCATTCCACCACTGCTGCTTTTTCAGCTTAGTGCATGTTACCTGGTACCGGACAGGGAAGTTTGGAGTTCAGATGTGATGGAGCAGGGTGGGGACTGAGCGCTCTCTTAGCATGGCTAAAAAGACCGGTTCCCCACTGATACACGGAGCCCGAGGCTGACGGTTAAACAGCAAAACTGAATTCTAGGCTTTACTGTTAAATTAAACTAGAATTCAGGAAAAACAAAACAGACAGCATGTGGGAATATCTTACCACTAACGGCGAGTGAGTGTCTGAGTCCTGCTGCTACACTCACTACTGGCTCTTTAAGAGCCTGAAAACAAACATCACAATAATAATTAGGTCAGAAAAAGAGGAAGTGCTGTTTGTAAAACTCTAAAACAGGCAGAAATTATGTATATGTACATCTCATGTGTAGTACACATAGCATGTCATATTTTTTATACATTTATTACACACAGAAATACATGTTTTTTTTTTACTAGTCTTCTAACTTAATTAGATACATGTAAAAATAAAACACACTGGTAACATGTACTCACCTCAACAGCTAGAAGCTCAGCAGAGTGTGTGACTGTCTGTCCAACACCCAACTGTCCAAATGCATTAGAACCACATGCGAGTAGCTGACCAGAATCTGTCAGGGAGAAGAAGAAAAAAAGAAACAATGGAAAAAATAAAAATAAAATGTAGGCAAGGAAGCAAAACAGATGTATGTTTTGACAGACATACAGTCACAAATCTCTGCAGAGACGGAATGAAAGTCCCAGTCAATAAAATATAGACATTCTGAATAAGCAAAAAAGGTTTTATCTGGTTGCTAAAAGAATCTACAATGGAAATTTATTTAAACATATCTTACTTGTAGCCAAAATACCCAGTTTAAAATATGAGCATCGTGAGCTAGCTTATTAAATTATGTAAGCGGTCGGTCTGCAGCATTTTGCTTAGAAGAAAAGTCAATCCAGTAACCAGTGTAATGGCAAAAAACATCAAAGTTTTCTATTTAGCAGACAAAATGTTACAAAGAAGAGTAAAATATGAAAACAACAATATAAAATCCTGAACTTGGCCGTAGAGGAAAGGAAAGCAACTGGTTTACCTGTGACCCTAATGTCAGTCATGTTGGTATTTAACACAACATCAGCGCTAAAGAACTAGTAGCTAATTCAGTTAAATATCACTGAAATATGGAAATGCTGCTTTAACACCCAGTGTTTTTTTGCTCTGCTTCAGTTTCAACCTGCAGACAGAGTAGCCAAGTTTCATGAATTTGTCTTTATTTTAAGAGATGAGATAGATATGTCTTCATGTTTCCTGCTTGATTCAATCTTTAAACAAACATTTTCTGTCTTTTACAGAAAAAAGTCAACATAGTCGTGGTTAAAATAACCTTATTTTAGTAACACTATTGTATGAATAATATTATGTCAATCGATTCTCTGTGAATTTGGCAAGAATATTCATGCAGTTACATGAGTAAACAGATCTATCATCAAATGTTAAAAGAACCATTTGCTGTTAAGAGTAGCGTTTTCTGCTCACCAGTGAGAAGAAGTGTAAAATCCCAGCCGCAGGCTACATTTGCGACTCTGTGATTCAAGACGGGGCAGAGCTGAAGAGTTGAGACGTCAGTACTGTGACCAAGTCCCAGCTGGCCTCTGTGATTCTGGCCACAAACAAACACCTCTCCACTCTCTGCTTAACAAAAAAAAAAAAAAAAAATCTTAGGGAGAACAACCCACACATTGTTTAATTTGTTGTTCAAAATGTGAATACTTGTTTAAATTTATCACTCAGGTGGAACCAGCTTAACATTAAGTCTTAATTCCTTCATCTCATGTGAAATCTGAAGTAAAAACAGAGGAGCTTTGAATAAATTGAATATGTTATTTACCATCAGAGCAACAGTAAACAATTTTCAAAATATATGTATGTTTCTTAGAAGATGGATTTATTATTTCATTAAAACATGCAGCCAGTGCTATGACCAGCAAATGTTGAAGCTGCATTTTAAAGTAAACATTAACTTAGTAGTGTTTACCCTTTTATACAGTACCATCTCATCAGTTTCTTACTGAGACAAGACCTTGTTTCATTAAGAGCTGAGGTACTGGGTCATTAGCATTATCAAGCAGTAAATTCATAATGTTTGGTGATTCAGAGGGTGTGTAAAAGTCACATCTTAAAAACATACTTTCTATTTGCTTCACAATCTCAAACCTTTTGAGAGGTTTGAGAGGCTGCAAGTGAAAATTAAGTTTTAAATTTCTGGTCACAAGTCTAACATAAGTTCCATGTCTTTTGGGGTTGGATCAAGTCCACTAAAAAAGTAATTAAATAGACATAATTTTGAGTTATGATGTAATTTAATCATACAGAAACAGTAACTTAAAAGATTCAAGACATATTATGCTTTAACTGAATTTCTCAATAAGAGCATAGCAGTTTTGGAGAGTGTAATATAAAGGCATCATAAAGAGTAATAAGTTTTTCCTTCCCTTTATGATTTAATGATTGAACAGCTTTTTTTAAAAAAGTTGCAGTTCAATTATTCATCCAGCAGAGGGCTCCATTTAACCTCATAAAGAGTTTTCCTCACACAACTCGGTACTGTCAGTGGTTTAAGAGAGTTCTGGGAAAACAAACAGAATCTCACCGGTGAGAACCACAGAATGACCCCCTCCTCCGTCTACAACCCGGACCGTCCTGTCCTGCAGAGCCGAGCTGTCAGAGAGCCACGGTACGCACTGGTCGTCCACATGGCTCTGTCCCAGCTGACCGTAGCTGTTGGCTCCCTGAAGCCAACAACACATATATAAAACACATTAAACAGAGCAGACAAACAATTCGTATTGTCAAATATCCTCCAATTATCCATACACGGCGTCTGTTTGGGTGGTTGGTGCAAGTAAACTGTGAGCTAGTTAGGCTAACCTTAGCAAAAGTTTTAAAAATATAATCATTAAGGTGCCACGTCACTCTGCGGAAGTGAGTACTTTATTTGACATAAGCACACGACCTGACAAACACAAGTTAAACCGTTTATTTCTAAGGAGAACAAACTTACCCAGGCATATAAACAAAACGTAAGACGTGAATGTGTTTCCATGGAACACCCAGCTGGAAACCGGACATGGTTTACGGCACTGTCGCAATTTCCAGGCACGCTCTGAACAAGTCACGTAATATACAAATAAGGAGTTCAAATGTTCCCTTTATCTATGATTAAGAGTTTATCTATTTCTGTATTTATGTTTAGATATACTTATTATTGATACTATATATGGGGACCTAATATGCAATTACTTATTCTCATAATCTACAACCGCTCCAAAATGTTATCAGTTAAATAATCTGATAGGATTTAGGAAAGTTTTTGATAGTCGAGGTATTATTGGACACCAGGGATTGGAGAGAAGATATTACTAAAGACTGACAAACAAAACTGTCTCAAATTATTTGACTTTATTCCTTGGGGATCTCCTGAAAACTGATCGTGAGGATGGGTGAGGAATCAATAGATTAGATTAGGTTTTGATTTATTTAACTTTAATGCTGTTAAAAGAATAAATATGTCTACAGCACTGGATTTCAATTTTAAAAAAGTATTTTAGGACACAATCCAACTTTTTATTGAAGGTTTTTTTCAGTTTTATACATAGCCTACACCTATTCACTATAATTCTTTACAGTAGAAAAATAATGTTTGGATTTCCAGACTATGACAACTGTAGTCACTTTTGGAAGAAGTATTCAAAATCATTACTGTAAAACAAGCTGTGTACACAGGTTAATCTGTTATAATCAATCATGAAAGCATTCTTATAACACTGGTGAGTTAAAGTTTTATCTTTCATAATTTCCTTCAAACAGCACACAGAACAGAGGATACAGAGAGCAAA
Source organism: Poecilia mexicana (assembly GCF_051168715.1). Taxonomy (NCBI): domain Eukaryota; kingdom Metazoa; phylum Chordata; class Actinopteri; order Cyprinodontiformes; family Poeciliidae; genus Poecilia; species Poecilia mexicana. The sequence goes on from NW_028263375.1 coordinate 10,342,293, forward strand.
ATAACAAAAACAAGATACAGATTATCACTGCAGAAAAAAACAAATAAATTACAAAAAATCAACAGTTACACAACACAAGAGTAAACTGAAAAAGGAAGAATCCGTTTAAGTGTTTTTTTAACAACAGGAAATGTTGAAAAAAATATTTTAAAAGTACGTCGAGTGTTTGCGATACAGATTTCAACACAATGGAAGCATAACTGGTGCGTCAGATAAAGCAGCTCTTTGGGAACTTACTGACTTTAAAAATTAAACACGACTATCTAATTTGCCTGTAAATAGTTTTAGCAATACACCATGCACCGAGAACAACAGAGAATTTATCCATAAAGTGATGCACATTCATTTTAGTCACAAAAACACAAGCGGACGTCTCTACAGCAGTGCTGGGTGTCACATGGTGAGTGTGGATGAACCAGAGGCGGCTAACTTCAGTGGAACATCGTTCAGTCAGACGCCCAGCTGCTTGTTGAGCCTGCTGAGGGCGTCGCCCACAATATCAAGCTCGTGCCGGAGCTCCTCCACCACACTGTTGATGCTGGGAGTGTCTTTCAGCACGTCTACGCTCTGCGTATAGGGGTTGTATCGAACTGTGAAGGGACGCTTTATGGTCTTGGCAAACTCCCTGAAAAAAAAAATTGCATGCTTAGATATATGCAAAGTTGCCAAGATCATTGTTATCCTCAGCAGGATGGAATATTATAAAACAAGAACAAATGAACAAACCTCATCTTGACTTTGGCTTCCTCAAAACTGTCTGACACAAAGTAGACATCCTGAAATGTTGTGATGATGCATTCCTGCTTGCTTGTTACTTTGGGGTCAAAAGGCATTATCCTTGCATTTCCAGAGAGTGCATGCTATAAGAAAAAGAAGAATGTGATGAAAATGCTTGAAACTATGTTAATGCTTGCATTTGGACCATTATGTTCAATAAAAATGTCTTTTACTTGTGTTTATCAAACGTAGAATGTCAAATGGACAATACTGCATGTTGTAATTTTGTTAAATTTTAAACCTTTTCTAACCAAATGATGCCAGAAATAAGTTTTTGAATTAGGTTGCGCTCTTTATGATCTTGACATAATGTTTCCTACCTTGAGCTCGCTGATTGACGACAGCAGCCCTGCTCCATATGCTCGCAGCTGCCCTTCTTGTTTGCATAGGCCAAACTCCACTGTGAAGAAGTAGCACTGAAACATAGAAAAATATAAGAAGTTACAACAGAGTTGGCAGAATTTAACAATGAACATTTAATAAGGTTCGGCTGAAGACGGGAAACTCACTGTGGCCAGTTTCTGAACAGAATCGTCTGAGGCCCCGAGTGAAGCAAGACCAATCTCCTGAGAGAACTGGGCGAAGCTGGGTTCTGCTAGCAGCGGGACATGTCCCAGCAGTTCATGGCATGTGTCCCTGTATGATGAAAAGTAACAGAATATTCACCCACATTGCAATGACAATTTACTTTCAAACAAAACAGATAAATCTACTCACGGTTCTGGCGTGTACAGGGGGTCAGAGCTGTGCCGCACATACTGGGTACAGTGGAAAACCCGGAAGGCCAAACCAGCGAGGAAGTCCCGTGGGGACAGGTAACCTGCCACAGGTCTGATGGTGAATCCAGTTCGTTCTGAAAAAGAAATGCTTGTGATTACATCTGTAAATAATGAAGCATTAAGGTTTGACTAAAGATGGTTTGATGAAAATTACCTTTGAGGAAACGGGAGACGTCCTCCAGCTGAGGGATGTTATCCTCCCGACATTCACAGTATTTGGACAGCAGTGGCAGGTTCTTCAAGTATTCCCGGCAGGCGTGGGTGGGGTACAACTTGTTCAGCTCCCTGTACACAACACCCCAAGTCTTCACTTCCTCCTCTGTGAACTCAATGTGAGGGATGGGATCCCCACTGGAGAAAAACACAAAGTTCTGTAAGTATTAAAGGAAAAAGGACAAAACACTGCCTAATGCAGCACGTGATTTCTCTGAACTTTGATGTGGCTTTCCAAAAACTGATGCTGATACTCTTAGGGAATTTACTGGTTATTTTTTACTGTTTGCTTTACTCAACCCACCAAATGCTTTCCAGAAAATTTGTAAAGAAACCTTTAGGTTTCATCAAAGTATCTGCTAACGTCTGGAAAAGTCCGAGGCATGTTCTGGAAAGTCAATACAAAGCTTCATGAAAGTGCAAAGAATTTCCATTTAATTTCATAAGAAGTGTAATTTAATGGAAATCGTAAATAAGCTCGAAATTCCTTGAAATTGTCCATTAAATTCCGGGAAATTAAACAATAAATTCCATGAGCATTCCAGGGAAGTACCTTGTCTTAGTTTTTTTAAAGAATCTGATAAAGTCATGTAAAATAGCCAACATTTATGTTGGCTATTTTACATGAGTTATGTGAAAGTACTTGGAAAAGTTCAATGAAAGTACCTGTTAGGTAAACCTGCTATGTAACTACCCACAAAGTTCTGGGAAAGGTGTATATACGTTTAAAATACCGGTTTGAATAAATGGAAACTTACTGTCTGTGGGCCATGGCAAGATCAGCAAAATACTTCCGTCTTTTGCGGTAGACATTGTCCTTAAAACCCTGGAAATGAGAAGCATAGCTTTATAAGAATGTGCCTTAGTAGGGGGGTTTACCTTCTGAAAACCATTCAGTAGTCTGATACTGTACCGGATGGTCGGCATCCAGCTCAGATCCATACATCAGGACACGATTAGCACACTTGTCCAAGTCGGATATTTTCTTTGGAAACCAAGGTACATCGTACATATCTGAAAATAATTTGGGAGGATGTTTAATTTCTAATGCACTTGAAACTGATTTACAAAAAAAAAAAAAATAAACCTTGTCACACTTTATACATTTGTCCTTACCTTCTTCAAGCAGACAGGAGTTATCTGGAGGGTCCATGTCCACCACATTCACATGCTTCCGAAGTAGATGGATGATTTCGTTCAGTTGTTCGTGGTTACTGTCGCAGTCCACAAAAATTTCAAACTCAGAGTTGCGCCTTTTGGATTTTCTGGACTCAATGTGTATGAGGTTGACATGGTTTTCCTGCAAGAAACAGTAAAAAAAAAAAAAAAAAAAGCATGTCATACTGATTCATTTTGCATCAACACCATAAAACCAATTGACACTATTCAAAAAGTGATCCAAATTGAAAAAAGGGATTTTTTTTTAATCGCTCATACCTGGAATAGTTTAAGAGCCTTCACCAGTCCTCCCACTTCATTTTTGAGGGAGAAGATGATCGTTGCTCTCCCTTTCTCGGACGAATTCTTCTTCTCTGTGTTTTCTTCGATTTTTGTGAAGGTTGACTTGTTTATCTGTGGATCGACACCAAACATTGGTAAGCCCTTGAATCTGTGTTCGCGGAAACGCGTGTTACGCTCGAACCAAAGCTTAGCGCGCGTAATGACGTGAATGCACAACTTCTAATCACTTAAGAGCATCGAGCGATCCGAAAAATCCTTCGAACATCTTGTCTCGTGTGCGTGAGTCACTCGCACCAGAGGAAGTAAGAGTCAAAGACTATCAAAGATGGAGGCATTGAAGGGTAAATACTTTGAAATAAGAATATGTGCTTTTTAGAGATTCACACCGCAAATGTCGACAGTGTTTAGTTTGGGCAGAGCGGCGCCACTGTCCATTTCAGCACGTTGGACAGCGCTCTCACGTTGACTCATGGCTGCACACGCCAGGGGAAAATTCACATAATCCTGTCAGATTGTTCCGAGACGCAAAACTAATCTAATTTAATTGACTGGAAAGGGAAAGTTCTTAATTGACATTCAAAGACAGCTACGATGCGATTCAGAGCTAAAATAATTTGCAACAAAAAAAAAGTTATATTTCTCATGCGGATTTTTGCATTAAGATTACAGGTGGAGATCAGCTGCAAGAAAAAGTAAAAACGACCTCACGTAATCTCTTCCTACCATGTTTCTCCCCTCGTTCATGGTGTAAAAGGCGCGGCAGAGCCGTTTTCCGTGCACCCTGGTCCTTATCGTCCCACAAAGCATTAGTGCATGGGAGACTGGATCAGGACGCTGGACAGGGGTCAACTCTTTGCGTCTCGGTTTAACGAGGATGAACTTGTCTCTGTCTCAAAGAATCGCCTTACAGCAATCTCATTTAGAAAGCGGGGAAGCCTATTATTAGCTCCCTGCATGTTGAAAGCTCATCAAACGCTTCTTTAATCACCCGTTTGAAAACCACGAAGTGAGATGAAACTCCTAAGGGAAATATATATGTATATATTTATATATAAATCACAGCTTAAAAATAAACTTTTTGTAAACATTTTCGCTTATCAAGATTTCAAGTTGCTGAAACGTTGATAAAGATTAATTACATTACTTGTGCTTTAAATGTGTTTTCATCACGTTTTTTTACGCCATTCAGAAAGAAGAGTATTGGAATATATTTCTATAAAGAAAATAAAAAAATAAAAACTTTGTGTGCTTGGATTTATAAGACACTGCTGCTACACATGCGCACATGCGTGTCACAATACAGTTCTTAATGTGAAACGTGTCTTTTCCACGTGCGGACACTGAATACTTAAGGTAAATAGCGGCACATTTCTCTGCTTTTCTATCAACCTAATTTATTAAATGCACTTAACCCGCTTAAACCTTGACGGAAATTTCAATACAAAAACGGCTTAAATTAATCTGCGCTGTGGGTTAAGTAAAAGATTAAAACGAGCCCAACAAATCGCGTTATAACTGTCCAAAAGTTGATTCTTTAAAGTAAAAGTTATTTTAAAAAATGTCTTATAGTTTCTGTCCGTGCATCAAAGTCTCACCGGAAAACATGTCAAAGAATCAACACTGCAACATTTTAAAATTGCATAATTTAATTGCATAACACTTCTTCTTTCTTACCTCATTGTTGAGTAGTTTTTCCTCAAAGCCAATGTTCATAGAGTCAAACGATCGTCCTCTGCGTGGCCCTTCCACCTTATTCGAGTACATGTTAAAGTGCTCCGGTTTATTAAGGGGTTTTATCTAGTTTTTGCGCAAGTAAATTACCTAAATTAGCCTACGCCTCCTTTTTTAAGGGGGGGTTCTTTAACCCCGAGAAGCAGCGGACTTTGCTATTTAACCACACAGAGACACAGGTGGGGGCAATAATCTGCCCCACGGCAGCAAATGGAAAAAGAGCAGCGCCTCCCACGTCATTGGGGGAAAAAAATGTCTTTTTTCCAACCAAAGGCCTGAAGCGACTTCAGAAAGATCAGCCATGAATATAAATTTTACCTCAAGGATAAAAGTTAAAGTTTGTGTTTTAATTGTCCTGCAGTGGACATGAAAGTACAGTGTCATTGTGAGATAAGGAAGCAATTTTTATTTTCTTCTGAATTCATTGGAGTTTGGCTTGCACTGATATTGAAAATAAAACGTGACAAATTGTATCTGTAATTTATGTATGTGCTCAAACTGCTTCATTTTCACAAAAGGATTTAAAATGTTGCCTGTTGATCCCTTAGAAAACATCAGGTTGTAAGAGGATTTAAGTGTAGCCCACCTGACTTTCTTCAAGTGATGCAAACAGCCCTCTGTTTAAAAAAAAAAAAAAAAATCTCCTCCACTGCTCTGTAAGCTCTCCTGGCCTCTGGAGCACGCAGACATAATCCGCCTGTTTTCTTCTCTTTAACACCCTTTTATAATGAGGTCAACACAATTAGTGAAAAGGGTCTCAGTGGCTTTGGCCGGCAGGATCGAGATGACGGAGCAATGAGTGTATAAGATCTAATTACTTTAAACAGATAACAATTCTTGTTCTCTAAGCTTTAGTCACCTTACACACAGGACAAAGGCACTTTTAGCTTCTCGCCGGGTCACAGCTCTCATGCACTGATACATGTGGCTGATTTACATACTGTTTTGTATCAGGTGGGTCTGCTCCGTGTCACTCGTGATATGAGCTGATGCTTTACACAACCCAGGAGGCAGTCAAGGGTACTTCCCCCTCCCCTCTTCCCCTACAACTGAACCCACAAGAGAAATTAATTCTGTTCTCCTCATAAGCGTGTTAACACCTATTACATAATTTATGGTGACGTTGACATCATGTTTTAGAGCATATAGAAGTGCGAGTAAACCGATTACTTGACTGGGCCGTTACAACACAAACCCAAACCAGTCCACTGAAGCTCAGGCTGTATGTTCCTGATCAACTTGCAGAAACTTGCAAGTATTATGCACTTCATAAGTCCATTTATACAGATACAAAACTAAATCATGATCTTTCTAACAGCAGTTATTAGAAATCTTGTGAGGACAAAGCCCAGTGAGAGCTGATTGGGCTCAGGATGCACTAATGTGCCGTGGTTTTCATTAACTTCAGTCACAGGGTAAAGCTTGATCAAACTCACTTATTGCTACATTTTCACAGATGTGACTTCTCTGATGCAAACGCTCTGGTCATGTCTTTGATCTTCTCCAGTTGTACAAGCGTCTGGATCAGATCTCACTTTTACATGTCCAGTTTGTCATGGTTAATTCAGCTTAAAATACACAGTACATAATTATTGCTACTGCAAGTGGGTTTTTTTTAGCTCAATGTGTCTGAACAGTATTAAAAGTGTAAGCTATCTGTTCACTAAGAGGGTAATTGTTATGCCTCAAGACAACAGAAAATGCGAAGGTTTAAGGTGGGACACTTGTTGCAACATTTTAGCCTTTAGCAGTCGTTTTTCAAAAAATACCCCAGGTTAATTAGCAAAAGCTTTTCATCTTTACCATAGTGCATTGTGTCATGCAAAATATACTTTAAATCGATTAAATAAACATAGAGCGTAATGCTTTCAAATATGTACATTCTCTATAATGATTGATTTCTGTTTTACTTATTTGTAGCTGGAGCTGCTATGACATTGCATTATGCTTATCGTCATGTGATATTGTGATTATAGCATTCCCCAGTCTGTATGATGAAGAAAGAGGTGAGACATAAACTAAAGCTCTTGATTTACCAATTTCTTCTGACCCTCACCTTTTGTCATGAGATATGGATCCTGACCAAATTTCAAAGATCCCGGATACAAGCAGCCAGAATGAGAGCTTTTCCACATCAAAAGGAGTCAGTTGAAGTTGATCAGGATGCCTCCTGGGTGGCTTCCTTTGGAGAATCACCAAGCACGTTTTATTTGAAGAACAAACTGGACAAGACCCGGAACTTAATGAGCAAACTAAGTTCTGGACTAGGAATGCCTTGTGAGCCCCCAGAATGAGCTGGGTGTCACTGTGGAGATGGACCTCTGGTTTCCCTCCTGGACCCGTAACCCTGTAACCCCGACGACGTGATTCGGATTGTAAGTGGGAGAAAACAATGGATGGATGGAATATCGTGATGATGAGAATCTGCTGACATGACAACCACAATTCTGGCCTTTAGGGAAGCGTGCCAAGACAAAAACCATTGCTGAAATAAAACCAAAATAAATCTAATTTGTAGCTTACCACAATCAGTGTTCAGTGGTCAGCAAACATGTGGGAAAAGATCATGTGGCCATAAGAAACAAAATGTAACTTTTGGACCTATATTCAAACTGCTATTTGTGACAGAAAACACTGCATATCAACCATAAACAGTATCCCATGATACCGTTTATGAAACATGGTGGTAGCAGCATCAGGGTCTGGGGATGCTGACAGATAAGATGAAAGGCAGTGGTGTCCACCTGAGATAAAGATACAGCCATTGGTGATTATTTAACTGTGTAGTGTTAGATTAGTCAATGAATATCTATCCACTCCATGGTATAAAATACCAGATAAATGCATAGTAACTATTATTGTTCTTCCAAGTTGTGATTAGGATTGTAAAGTGTTGGAAAAGCATGACTTTGCAATATGAGATTTTCCTCACTACTCTTTTGTTTTCCACAATCATCGCTCACGGAATCACAGAAACTAAACAAATATTGACTCCAAGCAGTTTTTCAAAATTGTAATTTAGTCGACATTGATATTGTGAAAATAAGGGATTATTACTGAAATTAAATACAGATTTAATACACATTTCATTCAGCTCCTGCTGAGACTATGGCATCAGAGCATATCAGTAATCTTTCCTTCATGTCACTGCTGGAACCACATCCAAGCCTCAAGCCAAACATTGATTTTAAAAACCTCTGTAGAAGAAATAAAAGACATTTTAAAATTCAGCATCATTAAAACCAAGGCTCATGTGTGAAGTTTGCCTCACATGTGTGTGTCTGTGTGTGTTAAAGCTTCAGTCTGGCCGATCTGTCCCAGTTCTGTTCACTCCAATCAGACAGATTTACTCACAGTGTCTGATCATCAGAGCGCTCGACAACTCCCTGGCTAATCTCTGCCATGGCAGTAAGCACTAGAGTTAATAAAGCCAAAAAGTGAGCTGCTTCTCACTGAGCATTTCGAAGATGTGTAATAAAAGATGACAATTTAAAAAAGAAAAAAGTTTTCTTTTTTCGTACACACTACAGCGAGTCAGAAATTACAACTTACAACTAAAAATATTTAACTGAACCGTATTAACAGCTGTAATTAAACAAATGTTAATTTATCAGGACACAATAGAAAAAGCTTCTTAAGGTAAACAGTTACACAAATTCTAACCTAATGGAAATGTCCAGATTTATTACATTGCTTTGATAAAAAATAGCATTATACAGTTTTAGTTATGGGATAATGCTGCATGCTTCTTGCTTTGAAATAATTTAAGTATTTTGTAAATGGTTGTTTCAAAAGCAGTATGCCAAGACTCTTCTTCTTCTTCAAGGCATCTGATCTTGTTTTCCCATCACAAGTATTTAAGTTTCCAAATATCCAAGGTTTCTTCCACATCAATAGTTTTCCAGTCTTTCATCTGATCCCAGGCCTTGCTTACACAACTAGCTAATCAGAACAGTGAATAGTCAGCTTGTGTACACTTCCTGTGGCTGGAATGCAACTCTGTAATTAGCCCCTCGTCTGTCAATGCAGAGCAAACAGCGGCATCTGCTACTGGGTATTGGTGAAAGGCATCAGTGTACACAAGGACAGGGGGTGAACCGCGCCTGCAACATTAAAAATAATCCTTAGATAGTATAAAAAGATGTACCTAGATTTAAAAGCATCCAGGTATTTAAAAAAGAACGCCACTTAGTGTTGCCTAATGCTCACTGAAACATATTTTAATGAGGTGTTAACATAAAAAACATTTGTCTATGCCAGTATTTTTGTAGTGTATTTTGTTATCACATTTATTGCACATACTTCAGTTCAAGAAATTACAAATGTAGTAAAAAGAAAATATTTTTACAATTTTTTCTTTTGAGTTATCAGGTGGTAACACAACCATTTACAAAGTAAATGTTTTTCATTGTAAATATAAAGTATTTCTAGATTTTCTCTTGGCAAAATTCACACCAGATATAGCAACCAAAGTAATACACACACTCAAACACATCAAAGCAAATTATTGCTTAGCTTTATGTAAGGAAGTGGAAAAGGGTACGGGCATTTAACACACAAAGAACAGGAAATGCAGAATGGCATAGAAAGCCAAGAAATCAGCTAAAAACTGCCAGTATTTAGATTTAGATTGTTCTGTACAAATCGGTTTCTAAATTCTGAATATTCCAGTGAGTGGCCCTGCAGCCAGTATCCAGAAGCAGAAAGAACATAATTTTACTACAAACCATCAGAGTTAAGAAAAGCATGTTGGAAATTGTTCAACCGTGCCAACGTCTTAAAGCGACGCTCAGGAGGAGCGGGGCAGATGTCACGGTCAGACACCATGTTTGAAACAGAAGTTACGTCTAAAAGGAAATTTATAGTGCTAACATCATGGTGAGAGCTGTTCTGGAGGTAAACTCTTTGTAATTTTTTTTAAAGCAGAAACCTTAATAATTTTATAAGTGTCACTTTCAAAGACTTTTAATGATGTTCAGCTTAGAAAAGATGCTAACTCCTCCCAAAGTCAACCACTTTTTAGCTCAGCACACATTAAAACATGCTGATAACTGTAAAAAAAAATTACTGCTGAGTTATAGATCATAATTTGTACAGATTAATTGGTGTGCACTTTATTATTATAATTTTCCAACCGATAAGCCAGCAGAAAAAACAAAAAAACAAAAACAAAAGTAGAGCATGTTGTTAAGACAAATTCAAATATTAGCATTGTCTTTACAAGTGGTAAGGGTCAGAGCGTGTGATGTTCTGGAGATTACGTAAAACGAATGTTTCATTGTGAGCCTGTTGACAAGAGACGGAGGGCGGGGAACTCAGGAAATGAGCTGAACTGGGCTTTGGTTGCACCCACTGGCATCATGTGTCTTTGTTAACACGCCTTCTTCATGCAGGTGCTTGTGAATGGGAGAGTCCTCCGAATCAAAGGAGAGGCTACGTGAAAGTCCACACGTATTCCCTGTCCTCCCTGTGAGACCTGTGACAACTGATACCACAGGATCAGGGGAGGACGTGCAAAGAAAGGGATATTTATAAGAACTTTTCGCCATTCAGGACATGGTGGATCTTATGGGAAATTGTTTTAAAACAAATTTATTTAGTTTTTTGTTTTGATTGTATTCAATATGTTCAAAAGCCAGAAAGTTAGAATTTAATGATCTAAGTATATATAAAGTATGTGACATGCAATGTTACTGTGCCAACAGATTAACCATTTTCAACATTTTAGCCTCACTGGTTCCTGGTTTGCTGACACTTAAGTGTTATGATGCATTTCTTAAATGCTTCTTTCATTGTATTTTTACTGTGAAGTGTTCTGTGACTCCTGAGAAAGGAGTAAGATTTACTTTTATTCTATTATATTTATTTTTTTAAACACAAAGGAGGCATGAACATTGATTAAAAAAAAATAATTAAATTGCATAAATAAAAACCTTAAATCGTGGCATATTCATCCCTCTTTAGTAATCCTAAAATAAAATTACCTGAAACTAATTGCTTTTATATATTTAATATTTCATAGAGACTGCCCTTGTGTAATTTATCTCTGCATAAATCCAGATGTTGTGTGAAGGTTTCAGATGTTTGGCCTAAAATATTAATGAACAAAAAGCTTCTTTTTTTTTTTTGTTGCATGGAAGACCAAAGAAAAAACAATTCTAAGTCCTTAAAACACAGTTTGTGGCTGTGAAGGTCAAGGGTATGAATAGTTTTGGCAAGACACTGTATATTCTAAGAAGGGTTTAAGTTTTCATCAAATTCAACAGAATTTTTTTTTTAAAACAAAAAAACAAAACAGGGAATCCTTTGGGTGTGAGGTTAAAGGAAACTTCATACGTGACACTTCACATCAGCATCAAATACATCCAAGCCATCTCGGTGCTAGTGATGTGTGAGCTATGTGCACAGGACACACAACTACCACCCAGCTGTGTTTTGTTCATGAAGTCAGATTACATCATGCTGCTGAGAAGACTGGCAGGCAGACAACCAAGTTTGGCAGAGCAGCGGGAAACATCTGGGCTTCAACTGTGATTTTCTGTGACATGAGTAGCCTGGCAGCAAGGCCTGCAGACAGAGGAGAGTACCCGTCACTGGGCACAAGCCGTCGTGAAAGACCAAGCATGATTAGCTAACTTGGCATTTCTTCCTTATGACGACAGTTGTAACCTGCGTGCAGCACAGGTCAGAGCAGAGGTGTTCAGAGAGATGTTGCTCCCCCGATCCCTCAAAAAAAAAAAAAAAAAAGGGATGGTCCTCCGTTCTCACATCCAACATTACCACCCAGGGATTTCCATTAGAAAGAGTGTTCTACATATCAATCCCAGCTTTAATTAAAGAGCTGCTATATTCAAGGGGCCTTGGTGAGCCTGCTGGAAGTGCGCAGGCTGCTGGGCTCTTCTCCACGAGTGGGCGAAGCGCTTCATTTGGAAACCAGATGAGTTTATTGTTTCCAGGCTCAAAGCCTTTCATCTGTTGTTTTTGTCTTTATCCTTACCAAGTGACTGTCACCCTTTGGTAAACACTTGATCTCGTCATCAGTATCATTACTCATATGCTTAAAAAAGGTGACTAAATGCAGTTTTGTCTTATGTGGAAATGTATACTTATAAAATGCACCTGGCAAACAGTTATTGTTTGAAACATGAATGTAAATAATGAGCACCAGGCCGTAAACTAACATTTATTTTTAGGTTTTGTGACACACAAGTTAAAAGGTGGAAAAGAACATTTCTACCAATTATTAATGTCATCTAAGATGATCTTCTCTGTTTGGTCAGGTAAAATAAATTGTATTTTACTGTAATAAAAGCACCTGTCCAGGGTGACCCCGCCTCTCGCCCCAGAACGTTAGGTGGAGATAGGCACCACACTCGGGACAAGGGTGTAAGAAAATGAATGGATGGATGGATGGATGGGTGGAATAAAAGCAACAATATCATTTCTCAGTTATGATTGCTGCTTGAAGACATGGATGTTTCTTTATAAAGATAGGTGAAAAGAAAATAACCTTGAAAGAAATTAGTCATTTAAGATCAATTTTAAAAAGTATGAAAACAGTTTTTTTTTTTTTTTTTAAGAACTGTTAGAGAAACCACCAGCCGTGGTACATCGACTGAGTTAAAAGGAGACTAATTAGATGTTGGATTTATTTTCCCCCACTTCTCAGTAGTTATGCTCCCCCCCCAAAAAAGGCTGGATATTTTCACAGCAAGTTTATGCTCCAGCAAAAACATTTTAAACCATTTTAAACAAATTTACCAAGGGTGTCAATAAAAGTTTCCGTCGCCATCATAAATCCTCAAGTAAGCAAAAAAAAAAAACAAAAGAAAACAAGTACGTGTGTTTGGTGTCCTGAAATAATATTGGCTGACTGTTTGCTTTAAATTTTCTTATCACATCATTACATCAATAATTCAATAAAGGGCACATATAATCTTAATAAAAAAAAAAGTAATTAAAAACTGTAAAACATGTACGGATCTTTAATCTTGCCAAGAAAGGCAATCATAGATCAAGTTATCAAAAGAAATGATATAGTTTACCTTTAATGACAATGTCTATCACATGGAAATACAAATATTTGAAGAGGAAATACTAGGTGCTATAAAAAGCAGCAGGAGACTGAATGAGAGCTAAACACTGATCAGCTGGAGCCTCAGACAGGAAACTGAGTCCTCATCATGTCTGCCAGTTGAGGATCAGCCTCTGACAACGCAGCCTGCAGGTGCTCAAACTGTACAAGAGAAGAAAAGGGGAAGGGTGGAAATGACGTGTTTATTTTCCACAGGAGGTGGTGTGGTGGGACAGTCTGTCAGACTAATTAGACAGCAGGTCTAAAATAAAACCTCTCAATATAAATAGCAAAAACAGGAGAGGCTTTTATTTAGATCACAGTAATGTTATTTGTACAGGAGAATTTAAAATCCATTTTTGCACAATTTTCCATTCATTTGAATTTGGATCTTGTGCGACAAAAGTTTATTCCAAGAAATGCTTCATGTCAGATACGTGAAAAGCCTATGTGATACATCTCTCTCCAAACCTGCGTAATTGTTAGAAATAAGCCTAAACTGAATTTTTTATTTTACACTAACCTGTACTGTTTTCACTCAAATACATTAAAGTGACTTTCAGTGTCATCTGATACTCGTTCACATTACATCTGGCTTTTATAAACATCAAACTTTGGTCAGTTTGATAATATTGTTGCACATTGAGAATGCTTGTAACAGCAGCTGATTACAGACGATATACCAAAGAAATACAATAAGACCAATTCATAAAAAAAGGAAAAGTTTAAATAGTAATATGTCTGAAGAGAGAACTTACAGAAGTCTTAAAATTGGGAAGCAAACAGGCTGCAGCTGCTTGGCAAGTTTTCTGTGTCAGGTCGTCATTCTTTATTAAATCTGTAACCGTGTCCTACAGTGAAACAGTACAGAAACATGAGATCATTTACAGTTATCTGGCTGTACGTCTGTGATAATAGGAAAAAAATTGCAATATTTCATTGATTACCTTTGTAATATTAAGGCAAATGTCAGCTAGAAACTCTGAGGTGATCTCTGCAAGAGTCTGCAGCTGGTCATCATTTGCTTCGTCTTTGTTGGAATCTTCCTTTTTGGACTCGCTTTGATGCTGGCACACCCGAAAGACTGACCCAATCAGAGACGGACCTGGATAGCGGGAAACAGTAAAAAAAACAAAAAATTATATGAAGAGTAAAAGTCGATCTGGGATATCAGTCCAAAAAGACTTAAAAGTTTTGAAGCAGGTGGAACACTGGAGATGTTTGGAAACTTACTTGTGTCGTTTCTGCTGCACCACATATCCTGGCATCTATAAAGAGCCTGCAGCACAGACAGCGCCTGAATTAAAATGCTTTTCTGCTCATGCAGGACAACCGGAAGATCATTTGGCTGACAGAGGTCCTCGCACAAAACGTCACTAACAAACTCCCACAGTGGTTTGCCAGGTCCGTCAGGCGCCGCTGGGGAAAACAATGACATAATGTCTTTTCTCAACTCGACGTTTAAACCTTGAACCTCTTGAGACTGAAATCTGATGAAAGAAACGTTACCAAAAACCTGAATGCCCTCCTCTACAGTGGTGAGAAGTTGGAAGATGTGAAGATAAACCTCCAGACCATCGGGACTCTCAGACCTGCGAAAATATAAAGATCAATATAATGGAACTTCACATGAATGTGGCTTTATGAAGCTGTTGCCAAAAGACAGGTATGTTGCTGCACAGTGAAATCATTAACATGCTACAAAAAATTTTAAAAAAATCAGATTCTTTTTTCAAATGCAGCTTTTGTAACACGAGTGGCATTTATTCATTAGTAGTTGGCTCTGAAGAAGGATAAAACGAGAAGGGGAAGACATGCAGTGGAGCTCAAACTGTCAAATTAAGGGATTTTAATACGTGTTTGAACCAGCCTGGTCCAGGTTGAAAACACAAACTTCAAATAAAGATAAAGTTAGTAAATACAAAACACACTTTTACAATGATGGTTTAATTGATTCAAAGAGGAAAAAACACTAAACCAGCTTGACGCTAACTGAACGACTCCACACGTCTCGCTGAGCTAGGAAATTATTTATCCTCCTGCAATGCCACTTTCCATATATCGTAGAGATAAGCGCATGTTTGACATACTCATCTTCATCCACATTTTAGATGGATTATTTATTTATTAATTTATTTGGCAAGGACAACGCACAACAATTAGCATTTCTGTAAATAGGCTGTAAATATCTGTTGACCCTGGACAATGTTCCTGTTGATTTTTATATTTAAGAAAAGAAAAACACAGCTGAATAAAAACAAAAAACTTTCAAATGCACCCTGTTAATGTTAATAAGAGGTGAAATATCCAGCCAGTGTTAAAACCCATCTGAATGTCTTTAAAAGAGCCAAATTATTAATATATCCATGACCATAACCAGAGCATGTAAATGTCTGAACAGCACTGTGTGTGTGTGTATGTGTGTGTGTATCAATCACTAAATGTGTGGCAAGTGTCAAAGCCGCATGCTCCCATCACATCAATAATTATTCATTTCATTCATATATGGTTCTTACAATCACTGTGACCCAAATACTACAAGGTTCAACTGGAGTCAGGTAGTGACCTGATCCTGTTTGTCATTTTTACAGCTCTTACCAGCAGCTGGTGAGTTGGCTGGAAGTTGACAAGGAAGGGAGTACGAGCCAAACCTTTAAGCCTTTTCCTGCCCTAAAGGCTTTACACGCCAGCATTTTCTCAGCCACTGCTTCTCTCCTTTTTATTTTTGCTATATATTTAAAAGGTAAAGTCAATATTTTTCTGTGGAACCTTTCTATGTCCAAATACAGAAATGGAAAAGTTAGCAACACAATGAAAGGCGTCGGATCTGTCAGGAAAGGGTGCAAAACTTGGATACCACTTCTTTCCCACCTGAGCTGCTTTGCTGCCTCAAGGAGACACAAGCTCAACTCCAGACTGATGTCCCCATCTCGCTCCTTCTCATCACTCGGCCGAGATGTGATCCAGCACTTCATTAATTCTTCATCGAGGTCGAACAGTTTGTCGATCAGCTCTCCCACCTTCTCCAGCAGATCAGCTGAGTAACACAGATGAGAATAAATTAGACAGCAGGCAAACAAATATGGAAAGTCAAAGAGAAAAACTTCAAAATCACAGTGCTGCAAGAAAATGTAAGTTTTTTTTGTTTTTTTAACAAATACAAGCAATCAGCAAATAAATAGAAAGCATAACATGAAAGTAGAGTACTATTAGTAGAACTGCTCATGATGAAGCAGAGGCTGGAGCACACAGATGTCTGCTGTCGTATTCGCTGGAGCCACAGGGAACAGAAGTCTTTTTGAGACAAACAGGTCAACAGCAGTCTGCAAACATAACGAGAGGAATTAACGTTACTCTCTTAGTCCCTGATTTTCATTAGTTAGGGAAGATTAAAATGATACCTGCTGGTTTCTAGAAGGGTTGGGGGATCAGCATCTCCCAGAAGAAGCAACAGCACAGCACTGTGGTCACACCAGGGAGTTGCATTAGATATCAGAAAGGTAGCATGAGCAAAATGCTTAATAAACAACTGGAGAGCTTAGTTGCCACTCACCCCAGATCCTCGTTTTGGCTGAGAGTCGCACATGTGTCAGGAAAACAGGCAATATTCCCAAGGATTCCTACACAAATTTCCTAGAGAAAGAAAAAATGATAGGTATAAAGTTGAAATAAAAACATTATTCATAGTACTAGTATTACAGGGACATTTATTGATCATTTAAGATTGAAATCTGGCGTGAATGAAAAGCATTTCACTCACTGTAAGACGTGGGCAGCGAGATTTGGCTATGACTCCAAGAAGGATATCAGCCGCTTTGAATTCTTGTAGGAAACCCGCCACGTCCTGCACGCATTAGGGCCGTAAGCAGCAAATATTAAAGCTGGATTATTGTTACATCATGCCTATAAATTCAACAGCTAAATGCACTGTGTGAGAAGATCTGCAATCTCCAGTTTAATTCCACATTTCCTTATGTAAATCTTCTTTAATTTTAATATCCACAATCTTTACAACAGAGCTACATTTTAGGCACAAATGAATTAAGATGTTTACAATTAACTTCATAAATGCATTTAAACTTGTTTAAGTTTAATGTGCAGCAGAATATGGTTATTCAATACTGCACCTTATCCATGGCCATGTCCCAAACTCTGCACAGATCTTCTTCGTCATCGTCAGAGAGCTGCATCTGATCTTCTGAGTTCTCTTCTGAATGCTCTGTAATCGTCTGGAAAACAACGTGAGTTTGCAGAGATTTAAATATTAGTAGCAGTGAACACAAAATAAAGGATGCTTCAAATAACTTCGAAATGGGTGCAAAAAAAGAGAACTCGAGAGATTTTTGGCTTGGGATGAAGTTTTGCTGCTAAAAAATAAAAAATCCTATTTTGTATATTCCGAATGCAACTTTAGCTTAGATTATGTTGGCTTTCTAAACTTAAGACACGCTAAAAGTTAGTGATTAGGAAACGGGACTTAGCACGGCAGTCCACCTACCTGAATGAGTCGAGTCAGCGTGCTGAAAAGCCAGTGCTTGCTGTAAACGGTGTCTCCGATGGCATCCAGATCTTCTCCCTCGTCTCCATCAGCTTGGTCCGGGGGTGGCGACGGGTTACGATCCATATGAGGAGACTGGGGTCCGGCTGGAGGTGGGGATCTCTCATTTTCTTCCGGCTCAGCACCATCAACACTGCTGTCTTAAGGAATAAACAGAGACGCTCAATATAAATCGAAGAGCCTTTCAATATGAATGAATCTCATTGCCGTAGCAGAAAAGCACGAATGTTTAAGGAATATTATATGGACTTTCCTTCAGTATTAAGCTATTATTTTAATGCTAACGTACAAATAAATTAGTTTCTAAAATGTTTATGTGCTAAATAGTAAAACAGATCCACCAAAGTATTCCTGCAGTGAATAACTCAATGAAAGTTATTGTATCAGTTTTAGAGCTCTTTTCCTGTTCGTTTTGTTAGAAAAGTATATTGTTAAACCCATAAATATGTTGTCGATGTGAATAATCCAATGTTAGACGCCTATAAACCACGTGATTTTAGCTACTTAAGCCTCAGAAACCAT
Organism: Poecilia mexicana; assembly: GCF_051168715.1. Classification (NCBI taxonomy): domain Eukaryota; kingdom Metazoa; phylum Chordata; class Actinopteri; order Cyprinodontiformes; family Poeciliidae; genus Poecilia; species Poecilia mexicana. The sequence continues at coordinate 10,360,408 of NW_028263375.1, forward strand.
TTAGATTAGGTACTAAATAGACATATTTAAGCTAGTTGCCGTCGTAAGTCGCTCCTACGGGAAGTAGTTTAACATTAAGTGTCAAATATAAACATGATAGGTTTAAACTTACCCATGGGGACCGTTCTGAGCAAAGAGATCTGGTTATCTAACGTTACATTAAAGTTTTAGAAAATTTTAAATTGCAGCACCGCTCAATTTCAAACAGTCTCCATGTATGATGGTCACATTGGCTGCGCATGCGCGACTGATCTTGTTATGGTTGAGAACTTGAATGCAAAACGCATATCGCCCCCTGTAGGTAGAAAGCGAAAGTGTCAGGTCCTCCTCAGGTCTCAAGTCTTCTTCCTCATTGTGTAAAATGAACTGCTGACCTCTGAATAATGCAAGGAATAACCTAAAATGGCAAGATATAAGGAATTACCAAAACTGAAATTAAAAGTCCAAACATCTAAGTATCATGACACAAACTGTTCAGTCTGTTTGATAGTAACTATAGGAGTTCAGACATATGTCATGTTTCCAACCTCTTTTAATAGAAATGTGTTGTCCAGTGTTCAGCGCTGTGGACGTGAATATCTCTTTTTACTAACTCACTCTGTTTAGTGATTAACAACAAAAACAGCTTTCACATGGTAGCAGAAAGTTTATAAGATGTTCAGAATAAATTTGATAGTTGTTCTCACCTCATCCCTCAGTGTCACTCTTTGTGATTTTGTTGAACATGTTTAGTTGACCCAATGTGAAATTGATCTTTAGATTAAGCATTGTGAGTTGCAGCCTGTGTTCACTTCTGGACACAAAGTGGAAGTTCACACTTTGAACAAGGGTTAAGCAAATTATTTGAGCTTTGCAGAAGCAAAACTTTTAGCTTAGGTGATAAGAAGGTATTACCTGAGTTGTTTTAGGGATTATTCAGATGAAACACTTTGGTTATGCATGTGTGGCTTATATTCAGCGTTTGTAGTTAATTCCACTAAAATGTGTCAAATTTTGACCTTCTTTATGCAATTATTTAAGAAAATAAGCCACACTGTACCAGTCAATATTTTTACTGAAGTACATGTATTTAGTTCATTTAGACATTAACTGACTGTAGCACCATATGCTTTTACAAGTTCACAGTTTAGCTTTTGTTCTTTAATATATCATTGCTCATCTTGATAGATAATAATAAGATAAAATATTTTCCACCAGCTGAAATGAAACCACTGCAGCAGATGTCCACTGTATTGAGTTTTCCGGGCGTCTCAGGCTGTGCTGCATTTTGACGCATGTTGTTTTATGGGAAACGATGACAAGTCCTGGAGGTTAAATGTATTGTCAACAATCATTATACAAATGTTGAAGTACTGCCTGTAATCCACGCTGTCTTGAGATAATTCAGAGTGGGCAACATCCTCCTTCAATCAACAGTAGAGTAATAACTACAGAGCTTTCTCATTTCACAGCTGTCCCACTGTGGGAGTGGTTCAAAGCCCTGTTTGCACTTGGAGGAGCTTAAACCTGGTGACATTTGAGAAAATACCAGCTAGCTTTGTATTTTTTTTAAACCTATAGCCTTCCAACGTGAAAATAACTTAAGTTTAAATTGAAAAGTAGGAAAATTTTAAAGAGAACTTCTGACTTACTCCTATTTATAGCTCAAGGCTGTCACTCTATAAGCATAGTGCCAATATTCTGCAATTTTGATTTATTTTGCTAATGTTTTACAAATGAAAATGTGTAGATATGAAAAGTTTATTCTTCCATTTCCATTTTTTTCAGACATTTTGTGTGCTTACTTTTGACAGAAATTTAAATAAATATTGTTTATAATATATTTCTGTATTTGTAGTTTTGCTTTTTGGTTTTGTGTTGTTTGTATTGGTTTTCTTTTGGGGGGTTTTTTTGTGTGCTTTTTCACTTGAAAGAATGGAAAGGTAAAAATGACAAAAAATAAATTACACTTATTCATTCCAATACAACACAACACACAGAAACATGCAGTAAGAGGAAAGAAAACTTTGGAGAGCACGAGGAGGTAAACGAGGAAAGACAAGTTTAGTAAAGTGCAGTGATTACATTGGAATAAGATCAATGCTAGAGCTTGTTCTGTCAACATGACTACAGAAAAGGAATTATGACAATCAAGGATGCAGCTTTGTCATTTCAGAAGTGCATCCTGGGCCATTCTTAGTTCAACGCAATTAAGATAATGAAATGGGTACTGCAACTAGAAGAGAGCAAATATTAACTTTTGATGACGTACGTCTGTGTTATTCAACCATTCATTCTTTCAATCAGATGCACTGAGACAGATTTTTGTGACTTTTGTCAAAACAATATAAAACACGATTTTGGGGGTTTAACAAAAAAAAACAAAACAGGGTGTTAGACTGAACAGAAATGGTTCGGAATCAGGTTTTGTATCACAACTTTTCATTCCATCCCTTTTCACTTCCTGTCAATCCAAGTAAACAAACTATTTATTTTATAACAGTGGCCCTAAACCATTAACATGTGCTGTTGTGAATTGCATAAAGCTTTCAAAAATGTAGGAAATAATCACAAACAATTATTATCTATAAACAATTATTATCTTCTGAGAACTTTGAATTATGTTCTCCATAAATTTAGTTGTCTAATGAAATATGATAGTTGCAGCTCAATTCTCTCCTTCACTGTTTCATCGAATCTTACTTCAAAACTGGAGTCTGATAAATCTCTTTCAAAGTATGCATGTTTGAGTACATACATACTTTCAAAATTTAAAACAATTTTCTATAACTTACTCATTGTTTATCATAAAGAAATGTGGCTACATAATTACAACATCTATTATCATGAGGTCACTAGGAGGTTTCTTTTTTGATCAGGGATCTGTCATTTTTTTTACAAGTCAACGGGTTAAATTTCTGTTCTGGCCTCAAACTTTTTCATACTAAAAGTTAATTAACTTTAGTGTTAATCACCTTTGAGTGTACCCAATTTAGTATTCCTTCTTAGTTGTGTTTCTGTTGTTATTTCCCTTTGATAGTAATGTATGATACATTTAGAAAAGAAACAGAAACAAAGAGATTTATCAGACTTCATCTCCGTTTCAAAAAGATTCCTGCATAAAGGGCAATTATATTTGTTCAATAAAGAGATGAGGAGGATATAAGAATAATTTATATTGGACTTTTGAAAGGCGTCAGACAATCGTGCAAATGTTTGCCATGACTTGGCAGTAAAACTTCAAGTCCCATTTGGACAGAGGGTGTGAGCAAAGAAATTTTGCTGTCTCCATATAAATGGCAGCCAGGTACGACTGACCATTTCTAGTGCTGGCGACAGCGAGTCTACAGCGGCAACCATGAGGTGGAGATCTGTGTTGTGGCGTTTCCTCGCTTTATCTGTCTTCACTTTCTCTGAGGTCCAAACCACACTGGGTAAGATTCCAACTTTACACACAAAGGAATGATTTTCTTCACGGTGAAGAAAATCACAGTGAAGATTGTCATGGATGTCTTATTGATTTCTTTGTCTCTACTTTCAACTGAGTGTAGAATTTCAAGATGTAACTAGAAATCCTCTTTTAGTTTACAACCATGTCAGCAGCATCTGCAGCACATGGGGCAGAGCTCACTTCAAGACCTTCGATGGGGATGTGTACCAGTTTCCCGGCATGTGTGAATACAACCTGATGTCCGACTGTCACGACTCCTATCAGCTCTTCTCAGTGCACATAAAGAGAGCAGAAAAGGACGGAAACCCGACCATCAGCTACTTGTCAGTCACCGTCAATGAACTTTTGTTTCACATCAGCAAGAGCTGGGTCACTGTCAACTATGAGAAGTGAGTAAAATGAAGAGCTAGAGCTAAGAAAAGCACAGATATGTTAGCCTCACAGTAAAAAACAACAACAAATGTCTACTAAATGTTTTTCTTTTACCAGAGTCCCTCTGCCTTACTACAAGGGAGGGGTGCAAGTGGAAAATAATGCTGCTTACATCAAGTTTCAGAGCAAAGTCGGGTTCACTGTCATGTGGAACGGAGAAGATGCTGTGATGGTAAAAACCAACCTTTCAAACAAATGAACTTGGTCTTTTATGATTTACAATAATTACTACTTTCTAATGTCTCTTTTGAAAGGCAACTTATTAATTAGGCTAGGTCATTATGAACATTTTACATTCTATTGGTCATTTTTTAGCACATTTGATGATCTATTGTATTGTCTTTGCAATGGTATTTCTGGTGTAAAGATTTGATTTAGGACTCTTTCTTGTACATGTTTTAGGTGGAAATTGACACTGACTTTGCAAACCGAACTTGTGGACTTTGTGGAGACTTCAATGGTGTCCCAGTATACAATGAGTTCATTAATTATGGTATGTATGGGGTAATTTAGTCTGAGTTGATTCTTTTAGGTTCTGTGATATGACATTTTGATCTGATCTGATCTGATCTGATCGCTCACAGGCCGTAAAATCAGCCCCATTGAGTTTGGCAACAAACACAAAGCCCACCACCCAAATGATGACTGCGAGGACCCTTATGAGGAGGAAGGTGGACTGCTGGAGGCTGAGACTGTCTCAGATTCCTGCAAGGAATATGTGAGTTTACTATTCAGTTAATATATGCATCTTTACAACATTTTAATAAGTACCCACAACCTAACTTCATTCCTGTTTTTCTGTTTTTTTCTCTACAGCTCACTTTCTGTGAAAACATGTTTTTGTCAGAGTCCTGGAGCTCATGCACTAAACTGATTAACCATGAAGTTTACATCCAGGCCTGTGTAAAGGACATGTGTGGCTGCAATAACAATACCAATGACTTCTGTGTCTGCAGCACGCTGTCTGAGTTTTCTCGACAGTGTTCCCATGCAGGAGGACAGCCTCCCAACTGGAGGACAGCTCAGTTCTGTGGTAAGAGTTTTATTCTTTCTGTAGCTTTTGGATATGATGTGGCAAGATTCTGTTAACTGGAATTATCAGAGTAAGAAATAAACGTGAAATTTCAGTTAAAAACTTTGTGAAACAAAAAACATGTTTTCTGCAAAATGTCTTATAAATATGTCATATAAGTTCACTTTTTCCGTAAAAACAGATAAATTAAAACCCTTCTTCGCCTGTCTTAATTCTCACATCTCGTTGTCACAGCCAAAGAATGCCCTTACAACATGGTCTATGAAGAAAGCGGCTCCCCTTGCATGGATACTTGCACACATCAGGACACAAGTTCACTCTGTGAGGACCACAAAATGGACGGATGCTTCTGTCCTTCTGGTTAGTTCATATAACATTTTAGATTAAATGATCCCTCTGGATTTTTTAAATAAAATTCCACTGAAATAAAATAAAAAAATTGCCTTTCCTCAGGAACGGTGTTTGATGATATTTCTGAGAGAGGCTGTATTCCTCAGTCTGAATGTCAGTGCAAGCGTGACAAAATCTACAACCCTGGAGACGTTTACCGAATAGATCAAGAGGAATGGTATGTCAAGATGCTTAGTCATGTATACAGATTGTGTAAAATAAAGTCTTTTATGTTAACTATAAATATATATCTTATTTCAGCACATGCTTTGAGGGAATGTGGGATTGCATCACCCTTGAAACACCGGCTACATGTGCAGTTGAACAAGGTTCATATTTCACTACTTTTGATGGGAAAACTTACACTTTCCATGGGGATTGTTACTACACTCTGGCAAAGGTGGAAAGCAAGGTAAATGAGCAATTTAATAACATGCTTAGTGCAGTAAGATGAGACTTTTCTTGTCTTTTTTTTTTTTAATTAATTGTGACTTCAATGTACATTTTAGGACGGAGTGAGCCCAAACTTTACCCTCCTGGCCCAGCTGGTGCCTTGTGCTTACCAACAGTTTGACACATGCCTGAAGTCCCTTAAAATCCTGCTAAACAATGACAAAAATAACGTGAGTAAAATAACATAACCATTTAATAAGATTAAACTGTGAAAACTTATCTGACTCGTTTTTGTTTCCTCAGGTGCTATCATTCACCTCTGATGGTGGAGTTCAGCAGAACATGCAGACTGTCACTCTGCCGTACCAATCAGGTAGGGCAGACGATCAAAAAGTCTGAATTAAACAGTATTCTTCCAGGTTCCATTTAAATTTAAGTCTGATCTTATATTAATCTGTTTATTTTAGGAGACATCAGCATTTTCCACGCCTCATCCTTTCACATCTTGATGCAGACCAGATTCGGGTTGCAGATTCAGATCCAGCATGTCCCTCTCATGCAAGTCTACATCAGCCTGGAGAAAAGCTACACATCAAAGACACGTGGTGAGTTTTGCATTTGTCTCAACAACAAACGTTTGTGTGCTGATTGTTAAGCATCGTCTGCACCTTCCATCACTAGTCAGTGTCTAAAATAACAGCTTGGAGCCGACTACAAAAAGATCACAACTGTGCATTTATTAAACAGAAATTAGAGTCAAATAGAAGACACTGATATTTTTGATTGTGTCAACATTATCCCCCCCCCAAGAAACACTAAAATATACTCTATTCATTTTTATGGACCAACATCTTTTCTTCAGTTTTCAAAATGTTAAAATAAGTGATGTCTTCAGGTTTATGTGGGAACTTCAACATGATCTTGAGTGATGAAATGAAGACTCCTCAGGGGATTGTGGAGGGAACTGCAGCAACCTTCAGTAACTCTTGGAAGGCTAACCTCATGTGCTCAGACATTGAGGAAAGACTTGATGATCCATGTTCCCTCAGTTTGGAAAACGGTAACTAACAATTGTGGAATTTTTTTATTCTTTTGAAAGATATGGTCTGCTCTTAGTTGCTAAGTCTTATGTTTTAAATAATGTAGAGATTCAAATTAAAGCTACTGCTCCCTCCCCCCTCTTCCCTTTAGAGATGTATGCCAAACACTGGTGCGCCTTACTTGTGAGTCCAGACAGTGCTTTTGCCCAGTGCCGATCGGTGGTGGATCCCGAGATGTTTCACAAGGTATGAAAAAAAGTATTGTCACAATTCTACCACATTCAGCAGCTGCTCTTGATCTTCTGCAACTCAACAACAAGCTGGGATAGCTCTAATGCCAAAGTAAACATTAAAACTGCTATTTCTTTTAACAAATAAAGGTTTTTTTTTCATGTCTACCTGTGTTTTAAGGATGATCTGTACATTATAGAACTATCCAGTTAGATTTGACATGCCTGAGAATTTTATATTTTGATCAAAAGATAATCAAACACAGTCCTGATTCCTCACTAAAAGTAAGGTAACAGTTCACTGAAGTGCTCTATCAGAAGGAGCATATAGTGACTTCATCCCGCCATGGTGTACACTCATATTTTCCTAAGGCACTTACCCTGTTTTAATTTTTGATCGACAATGCAAATGATTAATTTGACATGCAAATAACTGATAGAAAACTTGCTTGAGGTGCCCCAAAGGCTGTGCAACCCTGGGCGAAGAGTCACACTGCTCATTTTCAGTAATCACCACTGGTTATATTTGGCGGAACGATCATTTTTGAGTGTTTTCTGTGTCCTGCAGCGATGCATCTACTCCACCTGTAGCTGCGAGAAGAGCGAGGCGTGTTTGTGTGCCGTCTTCTCTTCTTATGCTCGAGCTTGTGCAGAAAAGGGAGTTTTCCTGACAAACTGGAGAGATAATGTGTGTGGTAAGAATACCATTTTTTAAGTTGTGAATAATTATTTAAAGTATTATTGCCCTCATTTGTGAGACATGAAACTTCTAAGCAATCGTCTTCTTGAAATCCACAAAACAGATACAGAGACAAAGAGCTGCCCGGCATCTCAGACCTTCTCTTACACACATCAGAGATGCCAGCTGACATGCAGGTCTTTGAGCTCGGAGCAGCAGAGCTGCACCTCGGACTTCTTGCCTGTGGACGGCTGCTCCTGTGCTGAGGGTCTCTACTTGGATGAAAACGGCCTTTGTGTTCCAGTGGAAAAATGTTCCTGCTTCTATAACGGCAATTACATTAAGCCAGGGACATCCATCAACATCAGAGATGAGCACTGGTGATTAAATGAAAACTAAATGTGTGGTATCTGTCAGTTTTTATCATAATATCCTGCATGCACCTTACAGGATTTTTAATGTCTTCTTCTAGTGTGTGCAATAATGGAGTACTTCATTGTCATTCTTGGAGAAGCCGCATGTCATGTTAGTTTGTTTCTACTCTTCTCTCCCTTTTATAGCTCCCTTATTCGGTTGATTGACTATAAAGTAAAAATGATTCTTTTTTTTGTTATAGTGTGTCCTTATCCAAAAGTCTACTTCAACTGTTCCTCTGCAACCGCGGGAGACCTTGGGCTACAGTGTGCTAAAACTTGTTCGAATCTGGAAAGTGATGAATGTGTGAGTAGATGTTATTAAAGCCACTGAGCCTCAGTGAGTTTGTGCAATAATTGTTTCTGTGATATTTGTGGATTGTCTATTTGGATTGTAGTGTTTTTATAGTATGAAAACAAATTTAACAAAAAATGGCAAATGCTTTTTGTTTCAAATTCTTACAATCTTTCTCCCCTCCCAGCTTTTTACAGAGTGTGAGTCTGGCTGTCGGTGTCCGGACGGCCTCCTCGAAGACGGCAAAGGGGACTGTGTGAAAGTAACTGACTGTCCATGCAAGCACAACGGACGTATTTTTGCTCCCGGAGCAGTGATCCCTGACCTGTGCAATACCTGGTAAGCCCATATTTGAAATACAATTATAATTTGTATAATGCATACCTTGTTTCAATGTCAAGTTGTTACAATGTTACTTTGCAGTTTATTTAAAAACTATTCAACAATTTATCAATTTCTTTGAAATCTAGCGATTGTAAAGGTGGAAAATGGCATTGCACTGACAAAAAATGCCCAGCATCTTGTATTATTTATGGAAGTGGGCACTACAACACATTTGATCAAAGGACATATGGATTTCAGGGTGAATGTGGTTACGTCGCTGTCAAGGTAAATGAAATTCAAGACTGTTGGAGATTATTACTCACACACACACTGAATGCTTAATGAAAATTTTTCTTTTTAAGAATAAATGTGGCAACAAAACAGCTGAGAACAACTTTGGAGTTATTACAGAAAATGTTCCCTGTGGCTCTTCGGGAACCACCTGCTCCAAAATTGTCAGAATTCAACTAGGGGTAAGTCCAGACAAAATATTTCTGATCCTAAAGTAGTTGAATATTACATTTCAGAGTTATTTGCAAGAAAGAGGTAATGTTATGTTAACAATAGCTACTGAAACAGAAATCTCTTTTGTGTTCTAGCGAACAGAAATCAAACTAATAAAGGGTAAATATATCGAGGAAGATCTGGGACATGGCAACCTGATTCAGTACAGAATAAGGAGGGTCGGCTTGTACCTGGTGGTAGAATCAAAAATTGGTGTGGCGTTGATATGGGATCGAAAAACAGCTGTTCGCATCCTTCTGGAGCCCCAGCACGCCGTGAGTAACAGTCAATGTTTATTAAGAATGACAGGAATCTTTTACAGATGGATATCAAATTTTCTTTAAAAATGTATTTTGTGACTAATTAGTTGCCTGGTGTGACTGTTTGCACAGGGTTCAGTGTGTGGCTTGTGTGGAAATTTTGATGGCAACGGACTGAACGACTTCACCACCCAGGGTCAGCTGGTGGTGAGCAACCCTCTAGAGTTTGCAAACAGCTGGAAAGTTCAGAGCACTTGCCCAGATAAGGAAGAGATTGTGGATTCTTGTGCAGCTGCACCCATGAGACATCAATGGTCAAAAATGATGTGCAGCATCATAACAGGGAATACATTCAAAGACTGCCACCATAAGGTCTGAATAACTTAGTTCTGTTTTTTGCAATAAAATAGTAAACATATTCCATTTTCTTATATTGGTTTGTTTTATTTTGCAAACAAACAGGTTGATCCCCACACCTTTTATGACAACTGTGTGAAAGACTCGTGCGCCTGCGACACTGGAGGAGATTGTGAGTGTTTCTGCTCAGCTGTCGCAGCCTACGCTCAGGCTTGCACAGAGGCTGGAGTTTGTGTTGCATGGAGAACCCCAGACATCTGCCGTGAGTAAACTATAACACTCTTTGATTAAAATGATGCTTCTGCCTTTGAGGCACCATGTTCATCTCTGCAGAGACTTTGTAGAAGTGGCTTTCAAATTGCTTGTCATCACCATAAAAAAAGCATTCCTTTCTTGGCTACTCACTTTTGAAGTGCTAGCATCTTGGGTTCTTAACCTTATTTTTTGAAAATGTAATAATTTCAGCATTATTAGTGTCCTTAGGCTCTTACTCAAAACTTTATCTCTAAAGAGTATATCTATCACAAGACTTTGTTGAATTTTGAAGGAGTTCTTGAATTTTAACGAATGACTGTTATACTCAGGTGTAATGTAAATTATGTTCCCTTACAAAGTGGACTAAAAAGTGGAAATTTGGAGTTTTGTTCAAAACATTTAGATTTATTTTAACAAGAATATTGCATTTGAATCATGCCAAAAGCACAATGATGACTATAAAAAGAGTTACATTTTCTTCACAAATGTTAATGAAATATGAATTGGTTTGTAAGTATGTATTTGAGGCCGTATCTGCGATTTGAACCTAAGTCGATGAAAGAAAACTGGCACACCTAATTCTTGTTTTGTACACACATTAAGTTGTTTTTTGTGCACACAAGAAAGTGAACAAGCTCTAAAACATGTTTTTAATCAAGTATGTGTTTGTAAAATAAAGAAAGCCGGCTGTTGTGTATTAACCCTCCAACAGCCCTAAGAGGGGTCAGGTGGATCCTGCGTGAGATTTTTACCCTATGTGTCGTCCCATCAGGGTCACACTATGCCTTTCTTCTCCATTGTCCAACTGTGATACTTGCCTCACTCCTCCTGAGTGACAAGCTATGACTGTGGGAAAGTTGAATCGAAAATCATAATTGAATAATTGGTATAGGTCCGAAGTTGACATCTCGGTACTAGGTTCTATTGCTTCTGCTTCACATGCTGGATGATTAATCTCAGTCTCTCAGGAATATTAAATCAACACTTAACACCTGACTAAAACATGATAATTCCACCAGACAATATGGAAAACAAAAATTCAAGTTTCTATAAAAAGTTGTAAACACTTTTCTTAAAATATTTCAGTTCAAAATTGGTTTAATTAAAAATCTTATTCAAATCAGTCATGATCAAATATTCTTCAATGATTTGTGAATTTTATCTTACACAATAAAATTATGTCTTTATCTAGGTAATTTTAAGAAATGTATCCCATGGTGTGTAACATTTCTGAATGTTACTGACATCTGCTATGCTTTCATTTTTAGCTGTTTTTTGCGATTACTATAACAGCCCAGATGAGTGTACATGGCACTACAGTCCTTGCCACACACCTTGTTACAAGAGCTGTTTGAACCCACAAGGGATTTGTAACAACCCGATACCTAATCTGGAGGGTAAGAATGCCATTCATGATCAAATTTTTATTTTAGCATTGTATCTATGTAGTGTACAACATATTTGATGTGCTTTTTACAGGTTGTTATCCAGTATGCCCAGAAGATAAGCCAATTTTTGATGAGAAGAATCTGACCTGTGTGGAAGAATGTGCATATTGCTTGTACAATGGGACAATATATGAAGATCATGATGTGATATACAATGTCACTGACAAGATGGGAATGTGCTACTACGCAATCTGCATTAATACAACTGTGATACGCATAAGTGAACCCTGTGCAACAAGCCCACCATCAATTTCCACAACTGAACCTCCAACTCCAGAGCCAACTACAACAACTACAACTACACCTCCCACTACAACTCCAGAGACAACTACAACCAAAACAACTGCACCTACCCCTAACCCTCCGACAACTACAAGGACTCCTACAACCACAACTACACCTCTCACTCCAACTCCAGAGCCAACTACAACCACAACAACAACTGTATCTCCCACTACAACAACTCCACAGTCAACTACAACCAAAACAACTACACCTCCGACAACTACAAAGCCTCCTACAACCACAACTACACCTACACCTACCACTCCAACTCCAGAGCCAACTACAACAACTACAACTACACCTCCCACTACAACTCCAGAGACAACTACAACCATAACAACTACACCTACCTCTCACACTCCATCAACTACAAAGTCTCCTACAACCACAACTACACCTACACCTACCACTCCAACTCCAGAGCCAACTACAACAACTACAACTACACCTCCCACTACAACTCCAGAGACAACTACAACCAAAACAACTGCACCTACCCCTAACCCTCCGACAACTACAAGGACTCCTACAACCACAACTACACCTCTCACTCCAACTCCAGAGCCAACTACAACCACAACAACAACTGTATCTCCCACTACAACAACTCCACAGTCAACTACAACCAAAACAACTACACCTACACCTCCGACAACTACAAAGCCTCCTACAACCACACCTACACCTACACTTACCACTCCAACTCCAGAGCCAACTACAACAACTACAACTACACCTCCCACTACAACTCCAGAGACAACTACAACCAAAACAACTACACCTACCCCTCCGACAACTACAAAGCCTCCTACAACTACACCTACACCTACCACTCCAACTCAAGAACCAACTACAACCACAACAACTACAATTATACCTACCTCTACAACAACTACAGAGCCAACTACAACTACATCTCCCACTACAACTCCAGAGTCAACTACAACCAAAACAACTACACCTACACCTCCAACAACTACAAAGCCTCCTACAACCACAACTACACCTCCCACTCCAACTCAAGAGCCAACTACAACCACAACAACTACACCTATACCTCCCACTCCAACTCAAGAGCCAACTACAACCACAACAACTACAATTATTCCTCCCACTACAACAACTCCAGAGTCAACTACAACTACACCTCCCACTCCAACTCAAGAGCCAACTACAACCACAACAACCACACCTACACCTCCCACTCCAACTCAAGAGCTAACTACAACCACAACTACAATTATACCACCCTCTACAACAACTCCAGAGCCAACTACAACTACACCTCCCACTCCAACTCCACAGTCAACTACAACCAAAACAACTACACCTACCCCACCGACAACTACAAAGCCTCCAACAACCACATCTACACCTACACCTCCCACTCCAACTCCAGAGACAACTGCAACAACTACAACTACACCTCCCACTCCAACTCCAGAGTCAACTACAACCAAAACGACTACACCTACCCCTCCAACAACTACAAATCCTCCTACAACCACAACTACACTTCCCACTCCAACTCAAGAGCCAAGTACAACCACAACAACTACACCTACACCTCCCACTACAACTCCAGAGACAACTACAACAACTACAACTACACCTCCCACTACAACTCCAGAGACAACTACAACCAAAACAACTACGCCAACCCCTCCGACAACTACAAAACCTCCTACAACAACAACTACACCCACACCTCCCACTCCAACTCCAGAGACAACTACAACAACTACAACTACAACTCCCACTACAACTCCAGAGCCAACTACAACTACACCTCCCACTACAACAACTCCACAGTCAACTACAACCAAAACAACTACACCTACACCTCCGACAACTACAAAGCCACCTACAACCACAACTACACCGACACCTACCACTCCAACTCCAGAGCCAACTACAACAACTACAACTACACCTCCCACAACAACTCCAGAGACAACTACAACCATAACAACTACACCTACCTCTCACACTCCATCAACTACCAAGTCTCCTACAACCACAACTACAACTCCCCCTACAACAACTCCATGCATTCCAACTTGTGAGTGGTCTGACTGGTATAATGTGCATAATCCAATCACAGACAAAAATGACTGGGAAACCTACGAAAACATCACAAACAGTGGTAAAATTATATGTGAAAAACCAAAGGAAATTGATTGTAGGTCAGCAGTTATACCAGACATGGACTTTGAGGAGTATTTAACTGAAACTGGGCAGGTTGTAAGCTGTGATATAGACTATGGCTTAATCTGTAAAAAAGAAGACCAGCCAATGCGCCCAGGAAAATGCTTTGATTACAAATTCAGATTATGCTGCGAAGTATGTGAAATAAAAACAACAACACTCACAACAACACCTACACCTCCCACTCCAACTCAAGAGCCAACTACAACCACAACTACAATTATACCTCCCTCTACAACAACTCCAGAGCCAACTACAACGACACCTCCCACTACGACAACTCCACAGTCAACTACAACCAAAACAACTACACCTACACCTCCGACAACTACAAAGCCTCCTACAACCACAACTACACCTCCCACTCCAACTCAAGAGCCAACTACAACCACAACAACTACAATTATACCTCCCTCTACAACAACTCCAGAGCCAACTACAGCTACACCTCCTACTACAACAACTCCACAGTCAACTACAACCAAAACAACTACACCTACACCTCCGACAACTACAATGCCTCCTACTCCAACTCCAGAGCCAACTACAACAACTACAACTACACCTCCCTCTACAACAACTCCAGAGCCAACTACAACTACACCTCCCACTACGACAACTCCACAGTCAACTACAACCAAAACAACTACACCTACCCCACCGACAACTACAAAGCCTCCTACAACCACATCTACACCTACACCTCCCACTCCAACTCCAGAGACAACTACAACTACAACTACACCTCCCACTCCAACTCCAGAGTCAACTACAACCAAAACAACTACACCTACCCCACCAACAACTACAAAGCCTCCTACGACCACAACTACACCTCCCACTCCAACTCCAGAGAATACTAAAACAACTACAACTACACCTCCCACTCCAACCCAAGAGCCAACTACAAGCACAACTACAATTATACCACCCTCTACAACAACTCCAGAACCAACTACAACTACACCTCCCACTACGACAACTCCACAGTCAACTACAACCAAAACAACTACACCTACCTCTCCGACAACTACAATGCCTCCTACAACTACAACTACACCTACACCTCCCACTCCAACTCAAGAGACAACTACAACTACAACTACACCTCCCACTACAACTCCAGAGTCACCTACAACCAAAACAACTACACCTACCCCACCGACAACTACAAAGCCTCCTACAACTACAAATACACCTACACCTCCCACTCCAACTCAAGAGCCAACTACAACCACAACAACCACACCTACACCTCCCACTCCAACTCAAGAGCCAACTACAACCACAACTACAATTATACCACCCTCTACAACTCCAGAGCCAACTACAACTACACCTCCCACTACGACAACTCCACAGTCAACTACAACCAAAACAACTACACCTACCCCTCCGACAACTACAAAGCCTCCTACAACTACACCTACACCTACCACTCCAACTCAAGAACCAACTACAACCACAACAACTACAATTATACCTACCTCTACAACAACTACAGAGCCAACTACAACTACATCTCCCACTACAACTCCAGAGTCAACTACAACCAAAACAACTACACCTACACCTCCAACAACTACAAAGCCTCCTACAACCACAACTACACCTCCCACTCCAACTCAAGAGCCAACTACAACCACAACAACTACACCTATACCTCCCACTCCAACTCAAGAGCCAACTACAACCACAACAACTACAATTATTCCTCCCACTACAACAACTCCAGAGTCAACTACAACTACACCTCCCACTCCAACTCAAGAGCCAACTACAACCACAACAACCACACCTACACCTCCCACTCCAACTCAAGAGCTAACTACAACCACAACTACAATTATACCACCCTCTACAACAACTCCAGAGCCAACTACAACTACACCTCCCACTCCAACTCCACAGTCAACTACAACCAAAACAACTACACCTACCCCACCGACAACTACAAAGCCTCCAACAACCACATCTACACCTACACCTCCCACTCCAACTCCAGAGACAACTGCAACAACTACAACTACACCTCCCACTCCAACTCCAGAGTCAACTACAACCAAAACGACTACACCTACCCCTCCAACAACTACAAATCCTCCTACAACCACAACTACACTTCCCACTCCAACTCAAGAGCCAAGTACAACCACAACAACTACACCTACACCTCCCACTACAACTCCAGAGACAACTACAACAACTACAACTACACCTCCCACTACAACTCCAGAGACAACTACAACCAAAACAACTACGCCAACCCCTCCGACAACTACAAAACCTCCTACAACAACAACTACACCCACACCTCCCACTCCAACTCCAGAGACAACTACAACAACTACAACTACAACTCCCACTACAACTCCAGAGCCAACTACAACTACACCTCCCACTACAACAACTCCACAGTCAACTACAACCAAAACAACTACACCTACACCTCCGACAACTACAAAGCCACCTACAACCACAACTACACCGACACCTACCACTCCAACTCCAGAGCCAACTACAACAACTACAACTACACCTCCCACAACAACTCCAGAGACAACTACAACCATAACAACTACACCTACCTCTCACACTCCATCAACTACCAAGTCTCCTACAACCACAACTACAACTCCCCCTACAACAACTCCATGCATTCCAACTTGTGAGTGGTCTGACTGGTATAATGTGCATAATCCAATCACAGACAAAAATGACTGGGAAACCTACGAAAACATCACAAACAGTGGTAAAATTATATGTGAAAAACCAAAGGAAATTGATTGTAGGTCAGCAGTTATACCAGACATGGACTTTGAGGAGTATTTAACTGAAACTGGGCAGGTTGTAAGCTGTGATATAGACTATGGCTTAATCTGTAAAAAAGAAGACCAGCCAATGCGCCCAGGAAAATGCTTTGATTACAAATTCAGATTATGCTGCGAAGTATGTGAAATAAAAACAACAACACTCACAACAACACCTACACCTCCCACTCCAACTCAAGAGCCAACTACAACCACAACTACAATTATACCTCCCTCTACAACAACTCCAGAGCCAACTACAACGACACCTCCCACTACGACAACTCCACAGTCAACTACAACCAAAACAACTACACCTACACCTCCGACAACTACAAAGCCTCCTACAACCACAACTACACCTCCCACTCCAACTCAAGAGCCAACTACAACCACAACAACTACAATTATACCTCCCTCTACAACAACTCCAGAGCCAACTACAGCTACACCTCCTACTACAACAACTCCACAGTCAACTACAACCAAAACAACTACACCTACACCTCCGACAACTACAATGCCTCCTACTCCAACTCCAGAGCCAACTACAACAACTACAACTACACCTCCCTCTACAACAACTCCAGAGCCAACTACAACTACACCTCCCACTACGACAACTCCACAGTCAACTACAACCAAAACAACTACACCTACCCCACCGACAACTACAAAGCCTCCTACAACCACATCTACACCTACACCTCCCACTCCAACTCCAGAGACAACTACAACTACAACTACACCTCCCACTCCAACTCCAGAGTCAACTACAACCAAAACAACTACACCTACCCCACCAACAACTACAAAGCCTCCTACGACCACAACTACACCTCCCACTCCAACTCCAGAGAATACTAAAACAACTACAACTACACCTCCCACTCCAACCCAAGAGCCAACTACAAGCACAACTACAATTATACCACCCTCTACAACAACTCCAGAACCAACTACAACTACACCTCCCACTACGACAACTCCACAGTCAACTACAACCAAAACAACTACACCTACCTCTCCGACAACTACAATGCCTCCTACAACTACAACTACACCTACACCTCCCACTCCAACTCAAGAGACAACTACAACTACAACTACACCTCCCACTACAACTCCAGAGTCACCTACAACCAAAACAACTACACCTACCCCACCGACAACTACAAAGCCTCCTACAACTACAAATACACCTACACCTCCCACTCCAACTCAAGAGCCAACTACAACCACAACAACCACACCTACACCTCCCACTCCAACTCAAGAGCCAACTACAACCACAACTACAATTATACCACCCTCTACAACTCCAGAGCCAACTACAACTACACCTCCCACTACGACAACTCCACAGTCAACTACAACCAAAACAACTACACCTACTTCTCCGACAACTACAAAGCCTCCTACAACTACAAATACACCTACACCTCCCACTCCAACTCAAGAGCCAACTACAACCACAACAACCAGACCTACACCTCCCACTCCAACTCAAGAGTCAACAACCAAAACGACTACACCTACACCTCCGACAACTACAAAGCCTCCTACAACAACAACTACACCTCCCACTCCAACTCAAGAGCCAACTACAACAACTACAACTACACCTCCCACTCCAACTCCAGAGTCACCTACAACCAAAACAACTACACCTACCCCACCGACAACTACAAACCCTCCTACAACTACAAATACACCTACACCTGCCACTCCAACTCAAGAGCCAACTACAACCACAACAACCACACCTACACCTCCCACTCCAACTCAAGAGCCAACTACAACCACAACTACAATTATACCACCCTCTACAACTCCAGAGCCAACTACAACTACACCTCCCACTACGACAACTAAACAGTCAACTACAACCAAAACAACTACACCTACTTCTCCGACAACTACAAAGCCTCCTACAACTACAACTACACCTACACCTTCAACTCAAGAGCCAACTACAACCACAACAACTACACCTACACCTCCCACTCCAACTCAAGAGTCAACAACCAAAACGACTACACCTACCCCTCCAACAACTACAAAGCCTCCTACAACCACAACTACACCTCCCACTCCAACTCAAGAGCCAACAACAACCACAACAACTACACCTCCCACTCCAACTCCAGAGTCACCTACAACCAAAACAACTACACCTACACCACCGACAACTACAAAGCCTCCTACAACTACAAATACACCTCCCACTCCAACTCAAGAGCCAACTACAACCACAACAACCACACCTACACCTCCCACTCCAACTCAAGAGTCAACAACCAAAACAACTACACCTACACCTCCGACAACTACAAAGCCTCCTCCAACAACAACTACACCTCCCACTCCAACTCAAGAGCCAACTACAACAACTACAACTACACCTCCCACTCCAACTCCAGAGTCACCTACAACCAAAACAACTACACCTACCCCACCGACAACTACAAAGCCTCCTACAACTACAAATACACCTACACCTCCCACTCCAACTCAAGAGCCAACTACAACCACAACTACAATTATACCACCCTCTACAACAACTCCAGAGCCAACTACAACTACACCTCCCACTACGACAACTCCACAGTCAACTACAACCAAAACAACTACACCTACCTCTCCGACAACTACAAAGCCTCCTACAACTACAACTACACCTCCAACTCAAGAGCCAACTACAACCACAAGAACTACACCTACACCTCCCACTCCAACTCAAGAGTCTACAACCAAAACGACTACACCTACACCTCCGACAACTACAAAGCCTCCTACAACAACTACACCTCCCACTCCAACTCAAGAGCCAACTACAACAACTACAACTACACCTCCCACTCCAACTCCAGAGTCACCTACAACCAAAACAACTACACCTACCCCACCGACAACTACAAAGCCTCCTACAACTACAAATACACCTACACCTCCCACTCCAACTCAAGAGCCAACTACAACCACAACTACAATTATACCACCCTCTACAACAACTCCAGAGCCAACTACAACTACACCTCCCACTACGACAACTCCACAGTCAACTACAACCAAAACAACTACACCTACCTCTCCGACAACTACAAAGCCTCCTACAACTACACCTACACCTCCAACTCAAGAGCCAACTACAACCACAACAACTACACCTACACCTCCCACTCCAACTCAAGAGTCAACAACCAAAACGACTACACCTACACCTCCGACAACTACAAAGCCTCCTACAACAACTACACCTCCCACTCCAACTCAAGAGCCAACTACAACCACAACAACCACACCTACACCTCCCACTCCAACTCAAGAGTCAACAACCAAAACAACGACACCTACACCTCCGACAACTACAAAACCTCCTACAACAACAACTACACCTCCCACTCCAACTCAAGAGCCAACTACAACAACTACAACTACACCTCCCACTCCAACTCCAGAGTCACCTACAACCAAAACAACTACACCTACCCCACCGACAACTACAAAGCCTCCTACAACTACAAATACACCTACACCTCCCACTCCAACTCAAGAGCCAACTACAACCACAACTACAATTATACCACCCTCTACAACAACTCCAGAGCCAACTACAACTACACCTCCCACTACGACAACTCCACAGTCAACTACAACCAAAACAACTACACCTACCTCTCCGACAACTACAAAGCCTCCTACAACTACACCTACACCTCCAACTCAAGAGCCAACTACAACCACAACAACTACACCTACACCTCCCACTCCAACTCAAGAGTCAGCAACCAAAACGACTACACCTACACCTCCGACAACTACAAAGCCTCCTACAACAACTACACCTCCCACTCCAACTCAAGAGCCAACTACAACCACAACAACCACACCTACACCTCCCACTCCAACTCAAGAGTCAACAACCAAAACAACGACACCTACACCTCCGACAACTACAAAACCTCCTACAACAACAACTACACCTCCCACTCCAACTCAAGAGCCAACTACAACAACTACAACTACACCTCCCACTCCAACTCCAGAGTCACCTACAACCAAAACAACTACACCTACCCCACCAACAACTACAAAGCCTCCTACAACTACAAATACACCTACACCTCCCACTCCAACTCAAGAGCCAACTACAACCACAACTACAATTATACCACCCTCTACAACAACTCCAGAGCCAACTACAACTACACCTCCCACTACGACAACTCCACAGTCAACTACAACCAAAACAACTACACCTACCTCTCCGACAACTACAAAGCCTCCTACAACTACACCTACACCTCCAACTCAAGAGCCAACTACAACCACAACAACCACACCTACACCTCCCACTCCAACTCAAGAGTCAACAACCAAAACGACTACACCTACACCTCCGACAACTACAAAGCCTCCTACAACAACTACACCTCCCACTCCAACTCAAGAGCCAACTACAACCACAACAACCACACCTACACCTCCCACTCCATCTCAAGAGTCAACAACCAAAACAACTACACCTACACCTCCGACAACTACAAAACCTCCTACAACAACAACTACACCTCCCACTCCAACTCAAGAGCCAACTACAACAACTACAACTACACCTCCCACTCCAACTCCAGAGTCACCTACAACCAAAACAACTACACCTACCCCACCGACAACTACAAAGCCTCCTACAACTACAAATACACTTACACCTCCCACTCCAACTCAAGAGCCAACTACAACCACAACTACAATTATACCACCCTCTACAACAACTCCAGAGCCAACTACAACTACACCTCCCACTACGACAACTCCACAGTCAACTACAACCAAAACAACTACACCTACCTCTCCGACAACTACAAAGCCTCCTACAACTACACCTACACCTCCAACTCCAACTCAAGAGTCAACAACCAAAACGACTACACCTACACCTCCGACAACTACAAAGCCTCCAACAACAACTACACCTCCCACTCCAACTCAAGAGCCAACTACAACAACTACAACTACACCTCCCACTCCAACTCCAGAGTCACCTACAACCAAAACAACTACACCTACCCCACCGACAACTACAAAGCCTCCTACAACTACAAATACACCTACACCTCCCACTCCAACTCAAGAGCCAACTACAACCACAACTACAATTATACCACCCTCCACAACAACTCCAGAGCCAACTACAACTCCCACTACGACAACTCCACAGTCAACTACAACCAAAACAACTACACCTACCTCTCCGACAACTACAAAGCCTCCTACAACAACTACACCTCCCACTCCAACTCAAGAGCCAACTACAACCACAACAACCACACCTACACCTCCCTCTCCATCTCAAGAGTCAACAACCAAAACAACTACACCTACACCTCCGACAACTACAAAACCTCCTACAACAACTACACCTCCCACTCCAACTCAAGAGCCAACTACAACAACTACAACTACACCTCCCACTCCAACTCCAGAGTCACCTACAACCAAAACAACTACACCTACCCCACCGACAACTACAAAGCCTCCTACAACTACAAATACACTTACACCTCCCACTCCAACTCAAGAGCCAACTACAACCACAACTACAATTATACCACCCTCTACAACAACTCCAGAGCCAACTACAACTACACCTCCCACTACGACAACTCCACAGTCAACTACAACCAAAACAACTACACCTACCTCTCCGACAACTACAAAGCCTCCTACAACTACAACTACACCTACACCTCCAACTCAAGAGCCAACTACAACCACAACAATTACACCTACACCTCCCACTCCAACTCAAGAGTCAACAACCACAACAACTACACCTACACCTCCCACTCCAACTCAAGAGTCAACAACCAAAACGACTACACCTACACCTCCGACAACTACAAAGCCTCCTACAACAACAACTACACCTCCCACTCCAACTCAAGAGCCAACTACAACAACTACAACTACACCTCCCACTCCAACTCCAGAGTCACCTACAACCAAAACAACTACACCTACCCCACCGACAACTACAAAGCCTCCTACAACTACAAATACACCTACACCTCCCACTCCAACTCAAGAGCCAACTACAACCACAACAACCACACCTACACCTCCCACTCCAACTCAAGAGCCAACTACAACTACAACAACTACAACTATACCTCCATCTGCAACCACTCCAGAGCCAACTACAACTACACCTCCCACTACGACAACTCCACAGTCAACTACAACCACACCTTCCCCTACAACAACTCCAGAGCCAACTACAACCACACCAGTTACTCCAACACCTCCCCTTACAGCCAAAACAACCCTACTGTCACCCACTACTTCAGAATCATTTGTTACTGGCCCGCCATTGTCAACGACAACCCAAGGTTCATTTACAGCTACAGAACAGGTTCTGAATACAACCCAAACATCTGAATCAACACCATCAACACAAACTTCATCAAGTTCCACGACAAAGTGCTTCTGTGTTTTTAATGGCACAGTTTATCAGCCAGGTAATGAGTAATTTTAGCTTTTTCATCTGTTTATTCTTTATGTTATAACCCTAACTGTCTTTTTTAACCACTGTTTCAGGGGATGTAATATTTTCAATGTACCCCATTGGATCAGGCATTTGCCTCACAATGACTTGTTCTGATGTTTGTGAAATTCATAACAGCACTGAAATGTGTGTGATTACCTCAACAACTCCGTCTCCCAAACCCAACATTCCTACGTGTCCTGAATGGGATGCTGTTGTAAGACATTTTACATCTAATTCATGTTCAAATTAATGTTTGATTTCATGAAGCATATTTTTAGTCCAGCTATTTGCACTGACCTTTTTATATTTGTTTTTCTGAATACCCAAATATGTGTACCTAGTTGTTTCTAACACTTATTTTTGTTTACAGCAAAATGAGACCTTCTACTTGTGCGACTGCACTATGGCCAGATGCATTGAGAACAACACAATTGAAATAGTTCCATATGAGTGTCCACCCCTCCAGAACATAACCTGTGCCAATGGAAAGAAACCAGTTCTTGTGTATGATGAGTACCACTGCTGCCAACAATATGTTTGTGACTGTAAGTTATTCTGTGTGCACAGATGGATTTAAGTTTCTCTTTTAATCTAATATATTCAAATTCATTGTAATAAAAACCACTACAGAGATTGTTCCTGCCCAGAGCCTTCACCATCTACAATAACTCTTTAATTAAATGAGTTACAAAAACGTTTAAGTTCCCTTTGGGGTCAGTGAAGTGTTTTGGAATTTGATGTTGTATGTATGTCATACTTTTGCTTTCTAGGTGAATGCGAAGGCTGGGGAGATCCTCATTACATCACATTTGATGGGTTATACTACAGTTATCAAGGAAATTGTACTTATATTTTGATGGAGGAGATCACAGAAAAACATCATTTGAAGATCTATATTGACAATGTATTCTGTGATCCCACTGAAGACGTTTCTTGTCCAAGATCAATAACCATAGCATATGGATTTCAAGTTGTCACACTCATCAATCATAACCTTATCGGAGCTCCACAATTAGAGGTAACACTTGTAGAAGACAACACTCAGTTGTCTTCAACTAGCTTGACATGATATCTTTGACAAGTGTCAACAGAATAATGCCAATGTATAATTTTTGACTGAATACAACATAGTTTTTTTTTTTTTGTCTTTTCTTATTGTATACTTTCAGGTATTAAAAAGTGGTCAAAAATTGAAACTACCCTATGCACAGCAAGGTATTAAGATTATAAGTTCTGGCATTAACCTGATTTATGAGATCCCTCTCCTAAATGTGGTTGTTACATTTGGGATGACTGGCTTTAGTGTCAACCTTCCATATCAATACTTTGGGGGCAACACACAGGGTCATTGTGGTAAGAAATCTTTCTCAAATCTCTACTTTGGTCAGTCTTTAGGTTTGACATAAACTGTAACTGTTTAACATCTTTGTTAGGGACATGCAACAACAATCAGGCCGATGACTGCAGATTGCCGACAGGCGAACTGGTGCAAAATTGTGGAGTGATGGCAGACTATTGGCCAGCAAATGACATTTATCAACCTAACTGCCCAACACCACCTGCAGTACCCACTCAGGTTCCTGAACCACCGCTAGAACCAACTCCATGCAAGCCAGACTCCATTTGTGATCTGCTGAAGAGCAGGTAGGCATGCCATGACGTATTGACTATTTCATACCCCTCCAGGAGATGATTTTTTAAATAAGACTAAAATGACTAAATTTTGCTTTTATTTTTATTTTTCAGTGTCTTTGCAGAATGTCATCCATTGGTTTCCCCAGACAATTTCTACAGAGGTTGTGTTTTTGATAGTTGCCATGTTTCAAATCCTGCAGTGGAGTGCACAAGTTTGCAAACTTATGCTGCTGCCTGTGCTCAGGCTGGAATTTGCATCCACTGGAGAAACCACACTAAAATATGTGGTAAGTCAGGCTTCATCATATTATTTCTACTGAGAATGCAGATTGAATTGGGAGAGTGTTTTTATGTTTGCATTATGCAGCACTCAACGAACAGGACAACAAAACATATTGTACACTGTTACCATTTTTTTAAAGTTTGGGGGTTGTTTTGTTTCCAACAGCTAGTGACTGTCCATCAGACAAAGTTTATAAACCTTGTGGCCCTGCAGAACAGCCCACTTGTGAAGACAGGTATATTGTCACATAGATTTACATTTGCATTGATTGTGATGTTTGCATGTTTCCAAACACTTCCTAATAGCAAAGGGTAGAATTAAAGTTTGTTTAGCCAGTAAAATAGTAAAATAATATTCTTATCTGAACCTTGCAATTTCCTTTTGCAGTGCCGATGAACCAACAGTAACGTTTGTTACTGAGGGCTGCTTCTGTCCTGATGGAATGAAACTCTTCAACAAAGAGTCAGGAATATGTGTTGAAAAGTGTGGTAAGTAGTAGTTATCTCCCAGATTTCTGCAACTGAATTGAATTTGCTCAGTCAGTCAAACACAAATAAATACTGGATTGCTCTGTATTTGTCAACAGGATGTCTCGATCCTGAAGGCATTCCTCGAGAGGTCAGAGAAAATGACTACTTATGCTTACTGTCTGTAAAATCTTAAACGCTACTGCCTCCTTACCAAGCAATCTTGGTTTACTCTTTCAGTTTAATGAGCAGTTTGAGTACAAATGCCAGGACTGCATTTGTGACGAGCCCACCAAAACTGTGATTTGCAAACCAAAGACTTGCCCAGCACCACCCACTGCTAACTGCACTGATCCAGGGTTTGTTGTTGTGAACCAAACCAATCCTGCGGATCCCTGTTGCTATGCCTACATTTGTCGTAAGACGCCTATCGTCAATCCACATTTTTGATTAATTTACTGAACTATTACTTATCACAGAATGCTGTACTTTGTTTTTTTTATCGTTCATAGAATGCAACGTCAACAAATGCCCAGTAAGCAGCATGAACTGTCCAGTTGGATACAAACCAGTCATCAGTGTTCCAGAGGGAAAATGCTGTCCACAACATACATGTGGTGAGTTCAGTTTGAACTTTCACTCAATCAAAGCATTAAAAAAGACAACAAATAGACTACAACAATTTGGGACTAAATTAAACAAAACAAACAGATTCACATCAAATATGGAAAATGTGGAATTTAAGAAAACATAGGTGGGCTATGGATCTGTACAGCTGTCAAGATTTAACATCTTATTGTGATATAAATGAGGAAACAGGGAGTTCAGGTATTATGCCGGTTGACTGTTTGAAGGGTACGATAGAGGAGGTTCAGTTGGAGGAATGGTCCACATTTCTAAAAAAAAGTAATCCACAGAAATAAATTTTTTTCCCTGTGGATTCAATTTGTTTTTATTTCTGTTGCAAAATAAAGTTAAACTATGTTGCGTAATGTTGACATTTGATATCATGAATGACATTAAAATTCTTAAGAAAAAATAGAAATTGTACAAAGAAAAGTTGCAAAACGTTTTGTTAAAGTAATATTGAGAACAAGTCAGAAATATTTTAAAACTAAATTGAAAAGCTGAAACTACTGCAGCATTAGGATTTTTGAGTGCTGAGTGTTGACTAAAAGAGTGTGCATCCACACTAATATGCTGAAAGAGATATAATTTATTTCTTAATAAATTCCCACTCTTAGAGTATGAAGTTACTTGCTTATTTACACAAGGACTGATTATTGCAGGTCGGCCCTACAACTGTCACCAGAATTGGTTTACTTTAATAGTTACACTTTAATCTTGACATATCAACTTTATTCTCATAATTTCAACTTCTCATAATATAACTTTATTTTTGCCTATCTCTTTTTAGAGCCTAAGCGAGTTTGTGTCCACAAGGATGTTGAATACCAGGTAAATAAGAAACAGACCCGTCATCTAAATGTCTCATGTAATTCAGCTTTAATAAATTCTCTGATGTGTTAAACCACAATCATTTTCTCGGTCAGCCTGGTTCCTCAGTTCCTGCGAATGCATGCCAGGACTGTACCTGCAGCAATGAGGTCGATCCAAAATCCGGTCTGTTTAAAATAGTGTGTGTGTTTCAACCTTGTAAAGAGACCTGTGAGCCGGTAAGAAAAAAATCAAATAAAATAATTCAGTCTGTGCAAAGCAATGTGTTTACTTCAAGGCTGAGTTTAACTTTCCCTCTGGTTTTAGGGATATGAATATGTGGAAACTAATGATTATGATTGCTGTGGAAAGTGTGTACAGAAACAATGTGTCCTGAATTTAAATGGTACCAAGCATCTCTTGAATGTGAGTTGGATCATCACTTTTGGTTCTTTATTAGCACAAAGCAGCACGTTGTTTTAACGTCTGTGTCTGCTGATCTGCAGGAAGGGCAAACCTGGTCACCGCCTGAAAACATGTGTGAGCACTACACCTGTATGAGGAGTGGGGACACACTGACAGCCCTAAGCTCACACATCATTTGCCCGGTTTTCCAACAGAGTAACTGCCAGCCTGTACGTATTATTACCAACTCTAAAATCTGGAATAAGCGTTTTCACAGCATGTAGAAGCTGAAGTGTTTGTTAATGTACATCTTCCTCCTCAGGACACAATTCAAACAGCTGCAAATGGCTGCTGTAAAATTTGTGAGTATGACATTTTAATTTCAATTGTATAAACACCACAAAATTAAAACCAACTAAGCAGGAGTCTTTTGTGTTTTTTTTAAAAAAAGGTGTGGAGATAGACAAAGCCTGCAAACTGGTGAGCATGACAACTCATGTTTCGCACCATGGCTGTCGGTCTACAGAACCGGTGGAAATGCCGTACTGTGAAGGGTCTTGCAACACATTCACTAAGTAAGAATGATACAGATTTATTGCTTTTGTTTGCTTAAACAATGTAGAAAGCAGACATAGAGCCTGATTTCTTATTGTCTCCTTTCAGGTACTCTGAAGCGGCAGCTGCTATGGAACATTCTTGCTCCTGCTGTAAGGAAATGCGCTCCAGCAATCGCACCGTTGATTTGCTGTGCTTGAATGGAGACAAGGTCAAACACACCTACTTGTATGTGGAGGAGTGCGGCTGCGGCCAGACCGAGTGCACCACAGCTGCAGGGCTGTCTGCTCGCAGAAAACGAAGATCCACCCTGCTGTGACACAGTCGTCTTTCATAACCTGCTGAATGTTAGAAGTGTTTTGTCTTGTACCACTCTAGCAATATTAGAAAGTAATTTACCACTGAAGTGGAATATTTATCAACTAATCAAATAAAAGTATGCAACTCAGTTCATGTCTTTGTTATCTTTGTAGTCTAAATTCACTTGGCATCAAATAAAATGATGGCAGAAATTACGTGAAGATTTGAAATAAGCACATTGGTGGTATTTATGGTGAAAAATTTAAGACGGGCAAGTTTAATTTAAAAACTGTGGACAGTCAGTGTTGAAGTTTTACATGTATATTAAAATGACCAAAGGATTATTATAGGAACACAATGGATAAAATTGTGGAAAATGATTTTGCTAGAACAGGCTCCAGGTGGAGCTGTCAGTATTTCACAGAGTCAGAGACAGATTATCTTATCAAGTCCAACCTTTTTTGTCTAAATTTAAAACTATGGCTTGGAAAACATGGTAATTGCTCGAGGCAAAATTTAAATACTCAGTGGAAAGGAAGGCTAGGCAATTTCATCAACACTTTTTGTGCAGCCATTTTAAACATTCCAGCTGCAGGAAAGTTCAGACTTTTTCAAAGACATTTGGAAATGTTTAATTAACTGATGAGAACATTTAGAAATCTGAGTTATTTAAATGTAAAACACTGTTAACTGGGTGGTTTTTGAGTGACTATAAAAACATGATCTGCGTGACCTCTGGATGAGGTCAGCAGTTGTCTGACCTAAAGTGATGCCTAACACTGCCACCTAGTGGCGTGTTGTTAGATGAACAACTAACTTTCTTTTCACTTTGTGCAAGATTTTTCCTTCTCATTTGGATTTCACAAATTCTTTATTGGAACTAGTTTCGTATGACAATGAATCATTTTGGAATAAAATACAATTTTTGTCCACTTTTTCATTTTCCATTGTAAAAGACACAGGTCAAAAACAAGTACAGACATATATGGTATAATTAGCAAACTAAAAATGTATTCATGGCAGCTTTTACACTGTCTTACTAAAAACTTTAAGAAAACCTTTGGCATAATTCTCTAAGCTCTGCCAAATGATATAGAAATCCATCTGTCAACACTATTTTACTAACGAGCTTAACATTTTGAGTTTGTAAAACATAGTTTAGTAATTATTATTAGGGACCATTTCATTTGATCATGCAGAGAAATAGAGATGGCTGCACAGTTGGTAGCACAGTTTGCCTTGCAGCGAGAAGGTCCTTGGTTCAAATCCTTCCCTGGGATTTTTCTGCGCGGCGTTTGCATGTTCTACCTGTACATGTGTGGATTCTCACCAAGTACCCTGGTATCCTCCCATAAGACCTGAAAATATGACGACCCCTGCAAGCAGGTTTAGATAAAAGATGGATGAAGACATAAAAAACTTTAACTGGGATAGCTAGAAAGTATTTATTGCACTTCACTCAGTTTTAGTAACGTCTACCTGAAAATGTTAAACATTTCAGTTGTTTTAGCTGAAAACAAAATGACTGAATAGTCGACAATAAGTGATTGTATTTTATGATTGTGACTATTTGTCTCCTGTGCGACACAGCAAAGTCTTAAGACTTGAAAGACAAACATGATCATACAGCGCGTAGCGATATTAAGATGTGGATGGTAGGAAGCTGCATGAGGTGTGGAATAAAGTGTCCCAGGCTCTACAGAAATTAGATTATTTACTAACTTTTCTTTGATATTTGAACCTCAGGATTTTGACTCTGTTAGATATTTGTGAAAATTAAATTAGGGTCAGATGACAGAGCTGATTTGACAAGAATATTAACACTCATAAAAAGCCACCTTAATTTGTATTGTCAAAAATAACAAAAAAAAAAAGAACAATGCAGACGAAGAGAATCCTCTTGGCCCTTTTCTACTTTCGTTATAGGTAGTTATGTGGTGTCTTTGTATGTTTTTCACTGTGGAAAAAAAGGCGAAACAAAAGCCGTCAAATCATGTCTGCGCTGACAGGATGTCATGGGAGCGTTAGAGCGTTACGTGGCAGGAACAGCATCCTTACTCCTTGTTCACGTACAACATTTCCAGACAATACCAACGTGTGTTTGCCTTTAGATCACGTGGTAGCTGGTAAGGCTGCCGTCTGATACATTAAACTAACACCTGGACAAACACTCGTTTTCCTGTTCAACTTTTCTAAGAGAAATAATAATAAAAAAAATTAGCAAAGAATGTCAATAATTCCACAAAATTGTTACTCAAACTTGAAAATACTCCAGCAGATGCACAATTTGCCATATATCATGTTGCAGAAATGTCTTCTTAAATAATACAGCAACTAATATAGCAAACTCATTCCTTTTATGACACAATTTGTATCTGAGCCAGCAGTAAAAGATTATTGTTGTGTTCACAATTAAGCCAGAGTATTTGTCATGTGTGTATCTAAACTCTTTTTAGTCCCGCTGACAAATACCAGGAGATGATTGTTAAGCAATAATCAAAGAGCAGGATTACAAACCGGAACCAACCAGCTCAAGCTTGTACTCAGTCTGGTTTGTTTTTAGATTTAGTGTCAGCTTTCACTTCCTCGCAAGAAGCACAGATTGTGTAACACCAGATCATTATGTGACTCTTAAAGCATTTTTTTCAGTCTTTGAGGTAAATTGGAGTTTAACTAAAGACATTTGGGATCAAATTGGACATTTTTGGAAGTAGCTTGTACTCTTAAAGCTTAAAAAACTACATGGCAAAAAGAGGAACCAGCATATTTTTCTGTCCAAACACAGAACGTCTGCTTTGGGATCGACTGTGTTCCCAGAAAGAAGGATCAGTTTTACACTTTATATTTATTCTCAAAATGTCTAATGACACCATGTGGGTCAAAAGCAGACCAAGATGTGATAATAATTTTGTTATCATCTTGAGTTATAGAGTCAATAAAAATAAAAAAATAAAAAAATATATAAATATATATATATATATAAATCTTTTATACATAGCTCTAGAAACATGAAGGTTATTAAAATATAATCAAGTTAAGTTTTTTTTACTACACAATTCAGCAACAAAGGAGTTCAAAGTGATTCACATGATAAAAGCACAACAGTTAAATAATAGCAAAAATAAAAAGAAAGATTACATTAGAGTGGCAGATTATGTAATGAAAAGTTGCTATTCAGAAAATAATTAATCTGTTTTCCAGTTATTAATCGTAGGCAAATCTAAAGAAATGCATCTTTAGTTTTGATTTAAAAGAATTCATATAAAACTCATATATGATCCATGTATCCAAAAATAAATGGAGTTCGTGGGGATCTAATCCACTGATGGTATTATTCATGGCCTCCTCACTCAGTGCAGGAGTTTTTGTTTACAGTTGCTGTTTGACATCAAAATATAAGGCATTTTTAAGATGTGCATTAGACAGGGCTAAGCTGAAAAAAACAATTTGTGCAGATGTGAATGTTACTACGTTGAGAGACAAACAGTTTACTGTAAGTTTTACTGAATGTCTATAAAATAATATTCTATGCACACACACACACACACACATGCACGCACACAGATGGAGACACAAAAACACACTGTCACATTATTGCACTGAATCCATTAAAATATTCTGCTGGATCAAAAAGTTTCAATATTCTTGCTGTTTATCACACAAATACCTGTCACAACAAAGTGAAACAAAAATACCTGTAGTGCACAAACTGGATTTGTAAACAGAGCTATTAATTACTGTAAGCAGTCTTGCACGCATTTCATTAGAGGAGTTACCTCATCCCCATAACCTCACATTGTGAAAGCTTGAAATTTTATCTTCTAAGGACTGTTTACCTAATCATTGATATGGGAAGTTTTGGCAGCAAAAGTAAAACTACAAGTTTCTTGCATGTTCCAGAGCACCTCCAAGGGTAAATTTATCTTTGGATCACTCCCAGGTGGATGGCAAAGAAGGACGGTCCTTTTCTCAGTAAGAACACATTCTGTGTGTATTCAGGGAGGACACACGGGTACGTTAAATTAAATTTAAACAGATGAGACTGAAGGCAGCATTGTTTGTGATCTACCTGTGTTGATACAAGCTTTTAACTTCCACCACCTCTGACAAAATAAACTAAGTTGCAGAGGCTGACTTAGCAACAGGAGCTTCACTGAAATGTAAAAAAAATAAAAATAAAAACTCTTATTTCTGGTTCATGAGATGACCGGGGTGTCGAAATAGTTGTTTCTATTCAAAATGTGTCATTTTAACAGGGAGGAGAGAAGTGAGATGATTAGAAATGTCTGTACACAAACATGTAAATATATATCTTTATTTTATTTTTTTTAACTTCAAGCCTCTGATTTCCAGTAGAACGAAATAGAATAGGATAATATATACACTGCTCAAAAAAATAAAGGGAACACTCAAATAACACATCTTAGATCTGAATGAATGAAATATTCTCATTGAATATTTTGTTCTGTACAAAGTTGAATGTGCTGACAACAAAATCACACAAAAATCATCAATGGAAATCAAATTTATTAACCAATGGAGGCCTGAATTTGGAGCCACACACAAAATTAAAGTGAAATGTTCCCTTTATTTTTTTGAGCAGTATATATAAAAAAATCTTATGAGGAAGATATTTATTTTAAGTCACAGTCAAAATGAACACATTCAGGTACACATAGTATTAAAAAAAAAGGGGGGGGGGAACATAATAAAATTACAAAGAACAATCAAGAATCCTTAATGAAATATTAAAAAATAAAGGAAATATAAAAGAAAGCAAGACAATTAAAAGTTGCCTAGAGGTATATACACCTGCTTCCGTACTTTTTACATGTTAAATTTGAACAGATCTAAAAGGAAAAAGCAAAAAAAAAAAACTAGTTTGAAACAAGGATACCTAAGATATCAGACATGGAAAAGTATCACCACTGTCATCGAGCTTTGAACTCAGTTATTGTTTTTCTTTCCGTCTTTAATAAGGAAGCACTATTCACTTCTTTACTTCACTGTACTGTTTAAATTTCCACCCTCTTCTCACACAAACTCACGCTTAGAAACACACATCAACTTAACATTTCTGTGCCAACTGGACTTAGTGTTTGCTATGCGTCAGTCTGTAGGTTTCTGTTTGAGTTTGTTTATGCAAAGAAAACACATGCAGTGACAGAGTGACAGTAACCAAAATCCAAACAGTGTGGGGTTTGACGTGTTTTTCTAGGAAGGTTTTGCCTCCAAAAATGACATCCTGTTTAATTTGCAAACAGCTGATGGTGGAAATATTAAGTAAGGAAGTAAAAGCTCACACAAAAGATCGGACTCAGATATCAAAATCAAACGGAAGTTGTAAAGGCATAAAAAGACTCATTTGTGCTTATGGCTGTTTAATTATATTTTAATATTACATTTCTGTGTGTGATTACCGTACAAAGTATGTCTGCTTGCTCTATACAAACAAGTGGGATATTATTTCACGGCAGCCTTTTGCAGCTGGATTTACAGTGTAGATGAAGGCAGAGTGAGGAAGCAGCTGAGGTTTCTTCGCCTCTAGAACAGCAAAGACACAACTGCAACATTAAATAGTCTCAGCTGCCCAAACCACCTTTAGTTCATAGGGGACGTCATTACTTTACAATTTACATCTATATAAATAAAATGTGCCAAATACAAACACACATTTCTATTTACTTTTGATAAATATTTTATGTTTTATCCCTAAGCACCATTATGAAACACCACAAACAATCCCCCCCCCCCCCCCACTTTTCCACGGCCTATCCCAGAACCTAAAAATGGTATTTCATATACAGAAGAAAGTAGGGAATATGGAAATAATTGGAGGAAAGGAACCATTAGTAATGACAAGATTACAGCTCAGACATAGAGGATTAAACTAAACTTTATATTTGATAGGTAAACATCCATGCAACTTATATGCAAAGAAGTCAAAATATATGGGTAGTCGGAGCATTTGTTCTTTGGTAAGCAATGATGTTTGAAGAAGTAGATTTAAACCTAAATATAAACTAACTTTATGTAAAAAGACAGCAGTAAAAGGTATATAGTTTACAAGAAAACCTCCAAATCAGACAAACCCTGAGTCAAGAAAAAGTTTCTCTCCAGGCTGTTTACGGTCATCTCAGGTGAGGCAATTTTATTACCTCCTACCAAACATAGCAAAACTTAATTATGTCATCAGTTTTTGCACTGCTGAATATAACTACAAATACGCTTAAAGATAAATGAACCATCTAAAGAAAGATGTGCAAGTAAAGATTACCTGACAAAAATAAATCCACTTTTTTTCCTTCACTTTAGAAAATAAATTAAAGTCTAAAATAAAAAGCATTAAATAATTAGAGTCCCACTTATCATTTATTAGGTTATGTTTTTGATGCAAAAAATCTGTAAAGACTGCAGAAAAAAAAAGTCTAAGTGAGATCGGTTCAGAAAAAAGATGAACTCAAGTGACCTTGATGGCAGTGATGCGTGTATAACCCCACTGCCACGCCCTCAAGCGCCCTGACATGAACTCTTTCACTTGACGGTAAGTGTCTTGCACGCTGATGTAAATAAAGATATCGCTGGACAGAACCCAATATTTTCAAAACTCATTAACCGTAAAAATTAGACAGCTTAATCTCCATAGAGTTACAGGAATGAGAAAAAGTATTTGCCCTGTTACAGATTTATTCTGTTTGCTTTTCTTTGCAGCACGTCAGTGTCTCAAATCCTCAATCACACTTTAATCATAGTTAATCTGAGTAAATAGATGCACATGTTTTCAAATACATTTAAGACAGAAAAATATCCAAACCAATGTGTAAAGAAGGAATTATCCTCAAAGCAGCCATTAAACTTTTAAATCTATTGCAGTGGTTTTGGAAAAACTTCAACTCACTTTTTTCTTTTTCCTATACATATTGTAGGGTTTTTGACATTAAACAGATTTATTCAAGGTCATGTCAACTCTTTGACCATATTTACAAAATCTTCACTTTGTGTAGGTTTTTTGTGCCATTCAGAGTGGTCATCTTTAAATACTATGGGGGTATAATAAAAAAAAAAAAAAAAAAAAAATATATATATATATATATATATATATATATATAGCTTCTTTGTGTGCTTTGGAGTTTCTGTGCTGATTAATTTTTTTGCGAAGCGATAGAAGCTGGTAGCTCTTAAAGCCGTATTTCCTTCAGCCCACTGGCTGCAATGTTGACACCTTGAGACGCCATGAGATCTAAATTCTGAACATCATGGCATGGAGTGCATCCCAGTTTTCCATGTCTGGCATATAACATTCATTTTAGCTTTTAAACTGGTTCTATTGATCCTGTGTCCAGACAGAGGGATAATCAGCAGCCCAGCATCATGACCTGTTTGTTCTGAAGATCCTGCAGCTTCCACTTCTCTTCCTAACATGGCGCCTCCTCACCCTGACTCTCACACTGATAGGAGGAACCACAGAGCTCTGTTAGGTTAAAGCTCATCTTCTGAAGTTGGAATATTTTTCCTCTAACAGGTTCCAGAGGAATCACCTCAAACCAGATGTTGGACTGGATTTTATTTCAATGTCATTTGTGAATGTTAGAGCCTCATTTTCAACAGTGAAGCTATAAAGGTTGAAAAAGGTTATCATTTTGGAGAAACTCTCATCAACATCAATATTTCCACTAAATAAGAGGCAAAACATTTTTTTGTTTGATAAAGGAAAAGCCTCTCAGACTCTGAGCCCAACAGCACCAAACTATTTTTTTATATTACACAATTAATTTAATTTTACATAATTATGACAGTAGAAGCCATTTGTCTGTTAAATACTCAATGAAACATATTTACCATGTTTGATGTTTGTTGTAAATGACGTATACTCACAGACTAACGAGGTAATTAGTCCAAGTTTGTCATTTATTGAATGTTCAGAAATTACAGCGGCTGTGATGCGCCAAGACAAAGGTAAACAAAGGTAAAACAACCCGAACAGGTGACCAACTCATTTGCACCTTACTCTCCGTCTCTCTTTGTCATTTAAGCACACCCGTTGCCATGGCAACCTCCTGCACTCCACAAGCCGACCAGAGATTACGTTAAAAAGGTAACATTCATTCCTTTACGATATTAGGTTTGCAGGCTTGATATTTATTTTGCTATTATTAATAAGCCTCCCTGAACACAGCGGTAGTTGATTAGCTAATTTTAAACTCCTGCTCTGCTCGTTATTTTTGGTAATGGAACCGAAACGCACAGAATTGCGCAACTCCTTGTTGAAACAATAATCACTGAGAATATTATTGTTGTTGGGTCATTAATTTGAACACGTTTTGTTGATTTTTTTAAAATAAAGTTTCGGACATTTTAAGCCAGTCAGAGGAGGACGTGCTGGTCTCAGCGTCCTGGCGGCGTTCAGGACGTATTGCGCCCCTGCTGTAGCAAAGCACGAACAGTTCAGAAACAATATGAAATGGGAAAAAAGTTATTTATTAACTGATTAAGTCATGTTTTAGATTGTTCTGGAAAAACTAATCAGTCACGGCTGAT
This sequence comes from Poecilia mexicana, assembly GCF_051168715.1. Classification (NCBI taxonomy): domain Eukaryota; kingdom Metazoa; phylum Chordata; class Actinopteri; order Cyprinodontiformes; family Poeciliidae; genus Poecilia; species Poecilia mexicana. The sequence continues at coordinate 10,397,367 of NW_028263375.1, forward strand.
TAGTGGGCGCACTCATGGCTGCACAGTGAACCCGTTGATTTTTTTTTTTACAGCAGACAGTCGCTCCCCTCTCTTGCAGGTACTGCGTACCCCGGCTAAATCTTTTAGGGGTACGCAGTACCCTACGGTACCCCCTTACAGATGTAAGAGCACCCACATCTTGAAAAAACGTTCACTTTTGTCTCGTATTTTCGCTTGGTGATGGGACACAAATAAAGTCAGCCGGACTGGACAGTTCTCTTATTTGATGCCCTCCAGGTGGAAACAGAACTGGTTGCACACTTGAGTTCTGAGTTGTAAGTATTAAAATTTGAGTAGAGTTGGAGGAGAACTTTGCCCAGAAAAGAGTGAATGGGTATAATTTTGTAGGAGAGTAATTACTCTATTAATTAATCTTTAATGAAGAGAGACTGATGTATGTCCACAGGGGTATGATGACAAAAAAAGTAAATGATGTTTAAAATGATGGTCCAACTTATTTGATCTATGATTCATCTTAAAGAGATAGTTTGTAATGACTTTAATTTACTCATTTGCATGTACTTTTAAGCTATGCTGTGTAATTCAATGAGTAAGTAAATATTCAGTAGACAGCATTAGTGGCAGTTGTATCCGCTGTACTGCAGTACAACCATGCATTATCTACTGTACATATTGGCTTTGACAACTTCTTGATGATTGATTTGAAAATGCATGAGATGCACTGATTTGAATTTTTTAAATGTTATTCTTAATGTTTTAAACATATAATTTGTTAGTTAAAAGTACCAGAATTAGAACTTTTTTGTGCGATTTCATAATTTACTCACACCACGGCTTGTGCAAATGTTGCAGAACTTCACAGTTCAAACTGTTAGAACCTCCAACCTTTATCAAATATGATCCTCAGCTTTATTAGTACTTCAACATATTTACTTTTGAAAATATAGTTGGTGGTGTAATTGCTGCATCACGTGGCTGCATCTTAACGCGTTTCTGACCCGCATCTTGTCTGCCAGCTCACTGCAGAGCGTCCTTTTCCTGTCAAGTCTTTCCCTCTAAACAAACAATTGATACCAACACCTCTTGCACACCTTTGTCTGGAAATGATTTGATTCACTTCAGGCAGAGAATGGCAGCACACACGGATCCACGTTTACATCCACATCCTGCGCCAAATTAATTTCATTTGAGCAACACGACACAAAGGATGTTTTTGTGACTTACTCAAACAATCTCATGAGTCGTGGTTTCAATTTTATTAAAAATAAAAGCAGTTGATTTAAAATTAGTAGAAATGTCCAATTATTTTTAATTAAAAAAAAAAGAAGAAAATGCAACGGTCATGTTTAGTATAAAGGAAGATTAGCTGTACCTTTGTTTGTGCTGCTTAGTTTGTGATTTCTATAAACTCGAACTAATACTTTTGTTGACCAACATTTATCATCTAAGGTTACGTATTCTGTAGAAGTGTTCAAACAGCTCTACTTTCTTTATACCGTCCATCCAAGAAGGTACTTGCCCACCACTTATTCAAGGTTTTTGAAGCTTGTTGTGAACTTAACAGATTTTTTTTTCTACAAAAGGATTTAGTAAAGACTTGACTCAAGTCTTTACTAGATTCTTTTTTGTTAAGAACCAACTCTTTGTTGTTAAAGAATCGTTTCCAAGTCTCACCTATGAATATATTATGAATGTTTCATAGGTGAGACTTAGGTAGCCTAAACCTAAAATAATGACCTTATATAGAAGAAAGATAAATGAAAGTTTACCTTTAAAGATTACAAAAAAACTTTGAATACCTGAAGCAAAAATATTTTAAAAATCATTAAAGACTTTTGGCTTATTTGCTCTGCTGGAGACTGTGTCAACATAATTCTGGACTAGATGAGTGACAAGGAGCTTGATGTTTGATTAAGACAATGCTGCCTTTGTGATAAGATCAGATGACCATACTGACAATATTTATCATCTTGGCATCTCACCAGTAGTCATCAAAAGGTGTTATCAAAACAATGGGCAATATTAATATAAAAGAGCCTCTGCTTCAGCCTCGCTATTCTCTGCTTTGAGACAACAAGCCCACAGTGGCAAGCATGAAGTGGACTGTGGTGTGGTTGTGTTTCCTCAGTTTTGCTGTTGAACTCCAGGCACTGGGTAAGACTGACATCTTTTAAAATCTGACTGCATGGCTGTTTCTGAAATTCATTATATGTTGTTTGTAAATCATGTCCAATGAGTTCTGGCATTTTAAATCTCTTTTTCCCAAAGATAATTACAGTTTAAAACTTAATGTGTAGACATAAAGAGATAACCGTGTTTTCTTTTTTTGTGTGTGTGTGTGTGTTTTACCGTTCTAGCTGACAACCATGTCAACAACATCTGCAGCACTTGGGGCACGCAGCACTTTAAGACCTTTGATGGTGATGTGTACCAGTTTCCTGGCCTGTGTGAGTACAACCTGGTCAAAGGCTGCCGCAAGTCCGAGAATAAGTTTTCTGTGCACATTAGACGAGAAGAAAATGATGGAAACATTACAATAAGTTATGTTGTGGTCACCATCTCTGAAAATACATTCAACCTGACCAAGACTGAGGTCGCTGAAAATGAGAATCCGTAAGTAAAAGACACACATGCAACAACTATACCCCAATTAAGATATTTTACACTGTGTTTGTCATTTAAATCTTCAAACTTATATTCTCTTTTATCAGAGTCACTCTGCCGCACTACAGTGGCGGAGTAAAGGTGGAAGAAAGTACATTTTACATCAAGCTTCGAGCGTCCAAAGTCGGCATTATAGTCATGTGGAACCGTGAAGACGCAGTCATGGTATACATCTTTTTGTTTCTGCCTTCCTTTGAGTCAATTTTTGTTTTCCAAATCAATAAATCACATCAACTGACTGATTACATATAGAGGTCCGGCTTAAAATAAATACATTAGCTCTCCCTGTTGGATGAAACAATTGGAGATACAATAAATCTCTGCTGAGAGGAAATTATGAGATGATAAAAAACTTTTTGGATTGTTGGAAACGTTGGACTTTAACTTAACTGAAGCTTTTAAAACTTTTTGACATTATAGGCACTGTGAAAGAACAGAGACTGACATTTTCTTTCTGATATGAATGATGAAAAATAATGTGAAACATGATCCTCTCTGTTTTGTGCTTCAGGTGGAAGTTTCAAACACATACCAGAACCAAACTTGTGGCCTTTGTGGAGATTACAACGGTGTTCCTGTCTATGATGAGTTCATGGATAATGGTTTGTAGTTTAATGAAATGTGTAAAATGTATTAGAAAATAAAATAAAATCAGTCACATCTTTAATGTTCTTTACTTCATCTGCATGATCAGGTTTTAAAATGACCCCCATTGAGTTTGGAATCAAACACAGAGTCCATCTGCCAAACGATGAATGCAAAGACCCTCATGTGGAAGATGATGAATCAAAGACAAACGTGTCAGATTCATGCAAAGCATTTGTAAGTTTAACTCACCCAGTTTTCCACTAAAAATGTTAAGTAATAACATGGTGACTTTTTGAATTTCATAATTTTTTTCTCACTACAGCAAACCATCTGTGAACAAATATTTCACGGGGATTCCTGGAGTTCATGCGCCGCCCTGATTAGTGCTGAAGCTTTCATCCAGGCATGCGTGGTAGACATGTGTGCCTGTAACAACGGTACCAGTGATTTGTGTGTCTGCAGCACAATGTCTGAGTTTTCTCGTCAGTGTTCGCACGCAGGAGGACAACCACCCAACTGGAGAAGGCCTGATTTCTGTGGTATGATTCATGTTTGTCTCTTTATTCTAATTCACAGAATAACGAGTACAAGAAGAAATATTACAGAAACAAACCACAAAAGGATAATGTTTATCATTTCGAAGGATGACAATGTCATTTCAGTCTTTCTCAGTGTCTGTTTATAATTGTGGTTAAGCGCTATAAAGGTTAAAGCCTGTCAGATTGTCATATATTTTATACAGTGTTAAATATATTAAAAATCTATGCATAGCATTCAAATTTGCCCGAAGTGACATCAAATTTTATTTAAAAAAAATTCCTGTATGATATTCTGCCTAATTGCTTCTATGCTTCTTACTACTGCTCTTTATTTATGGCCCCATCTATCATCACAGGTAAACAGTGTCCCTACAACATGAGGTTTGAAGAAAGTGCTTTTCCTTGCATGGATACTTGCACACATCAGGACACCAGATTAGTGTGTGAGGACCACAAAACAGACGGCTGCTTTTGTCCTCCTGGTTAGTTCTCTTCACATGTAAAATGTGTATTCTGCCATTGTTAATTCACCTTCACACAATGAAACTGTTTTTCTCTCAGGAACGGTGTTTGATGATATTTCTGAGAGGGGCTGCATCCCTCGGTCTGAGTGTCAGTGCAGGCATGACAGAATCTACGACTCCGGAGAGGTTTACCGTCATGAAAATACAAACTGGTATGTTTCAAGATGTCTACCAAATGTCTTCTTGGTGGTAAATTTAGCTTTTTTTGTTACAGTGCTGGCAGAATTCCATAAAACATACATTAAAACAATAAATCTTAATGTATTTTATTGGTATTTTATACAATAAGCCAAGGCAAACTTGCGTAATTTTGAAATGGATGAAAACTTACAGAATTCATCACATATTCAAAAGTAAAGTTGTACTCAGCTCACTTTACACTTGTACCTGTTTCTAGCTTGGTACATCAAGAGATTGATGTCTAATTTTTTTCTGTCCATGCTAAACAAAAGCTTCCCCATAGCATGATTCAGTATGATGTGAAGAGTTTGCTATATGAAAACTATGTAGCTTTGTTACTTGTACAACATTTTTAAACTGTTATTTTTCTTCCACTTCACAATAATGTCCTGATTTGTGTCTATCACATAATATGCTTAGAAAATGTAAATAAGTGTAATGCAGATTTGTGTTTTTCAGTACTTGTTCAGAGGGGAAGTGGGAGTGTGAGACTTTCGAGAGACCGGCTACATGTTCAGTTGAGGAAGGTTCACATTTCACAACATTTGATGGTACAACCTATACCTTTCATGGAAATTGTATTTATACCCTGGCCAAGGTGGAGAGCAAGGTAAATAGTGTGTCATTTTTTATTGTTGAGAAATAATACAAACCAGACATGAAAGTGAAAATTTCTCTGTGCTCAAATGTTTTATATATTTCAGGATGGAGTAAGTCCAAACTTTACTATTCGGGCCCATTTGGATCAGTGTGCACAAAAAAGAGCTGATATTTGTCTAAAGGCTCTTAAAATCCATCTGGACACAGATAATGTGAGTAAAATACAGTATTTATATTCTCAGTTCACACTAATATCTACAGATCACTCATAATTGCTTCTGTCTTTCTACAGGTATTAATGTTTACATCTGAGGGAAAAGTTCAACAGAATATGGAGGACATCAGTTTGCCATATTACTCAGGTGGGTCTGATGAGAAGCAAGCTTTAATTGAGCTCCTTTTTTCAGGAATGGACTTTCTATTTGTGTAACATCAGGTGATTTTTCTGACATTATTTACAGGGGACATCAGAATATTTCATGCTTCATCCTTTCATATCTTGCTCAACGCCAAGTTTGGCCTCCAAATTCAGATCCAGCGTGTTCCTGTGATGCAAGTCTACATCAGTCTGGAAAGCAGCTACAAAGAAAAGACAAGTGGTGAGTTTTATGTTTTCCTCTAACTTAGCCAACTTCCTTTATAGACCATATGCTATATGATAATCAGAACCACACAGGGTTCTTATGCAGTCAGGAATTACATGGGAAAGAGTAGCATTTCATTTCAGTGTTTAAAGATTGTGGGAATGTATGGAAAAAATAGAAGGATTGAAAAATATTTGCAGACTTTATTCTTTCATAATTTTTTTTCTTGTGCTCCTTCTTCCTTTTCTGCCTCTGTCCTATCTTTATTACGTCTTCATTTCTTACTTTCTTGGGTCTATCCTTCCTTTGTCTCATTTCCTCTGTCCTTCTATGCTTTCTTCTTCTTTCCTTGCTTTTGTCATTCCTTCCTTTATTGTTTCCACCTTTTTTGATGTACCACTATCCTTCTTTCCAGGTGTAATAATATCAAGCATCTTTTCACAGTGATGTAAATTAGCAGTGTGAATTAAAACAGATTAGAGTGAAAAAAAAATTTTTTTTTGCAAACTACTGTTATGTTGAGGGTTCCGTTTATGTGTCCCACTTCAAAAGCGTTGGTGGCAAAAAAGCTGGATGTGGCGATCCGGGCCTTGAGATTAATATATGTGAACTAGAATGTACCTTATCTGTTTGTCAATCTGTCAAAAATATAGACTAATAAAATGGTATATTTATTACACTGCTAAAATAAGACAAAACAAGTACAGTAATTAACATTCATAACTATGTTATTTGAAAAATTATTGTGAAATTAATAAAATATATTTCACAGTAGAGGTAATGCAACCCGAAACACATGAAAAACCTCAAGAATCAAACGTTCAAGACAAAAAATAAAGAAATTTTCCCCCAGTTTGGATACTTCAGAGACTAAGCAGTTGTTGTTCTGAACATGTTCCTCAGGTTTATGTGGAAACTACAACATGGCTTTGAATGATGATATGAAGACTCCTCAAGGGTGCCAAGAAGGAACTGCATTAAGTTTTGGTAACTCTTGGAAGGCCGACCACACATGCCCAGATGCAAGCAAAGAACTTGATAGACCCTGTTCCATCAGCATGGAAACTGGTAAAAAGAAAAAATTTAACAATTGTTTTTGTTTTTTTTAATCAAATGAAAACCATTGTACTATTCTATTTAACAGTAAAGCTTTTCTTTTGTTGCTTTATGAGTATATATATATATATATATATATATATATATATATTTTTTTTTTTTTTTATTATTATTTTTTTTTATTTGTATTCAGTATATTCCAGGTTACTGGAAGTGTAAAAATATTTGTACATTTTATTGTAGAGAATTATGCCAGACACTGGTGCGAAATGCTCAGAAATCCAAATGGTACATTTGTAAATTGCCATTCAGAGGTGAATCCTGACTATTACTACAAGGTACAACAACAACCTCTTTTTTCAGATTTTAATTCCGTTTTATTGGACTATAATATTGTTAAAGTGTTCTTTTCTCTGCAGCGCTGCCTTTACTCCACCTGCAGCTGTGAGAAAAGCGAGGACTGCTTATGTGCTGTCTTCACCTCTTATGGTCGAGCTTGTGCAGCAAAGGGAAAGTTTGTGACAGATTTTGGAGACCAATGTGGTAATGTGCCTTTAAGTTTCATGACAACACATTAACCGTCATATGTAAGTCTTGTAACAGCCAGGTAATCTTCCCACATTATCCACAAAACAGAGAAACACACAAAGAGCTGTCCATCATCTCAGATCTTCACTTACAATCACCGGAGATGCCAGCTGACTTGTAGTTCACTGAGCTCAGATCAGCGGAGCTGCACTTCACATTTCTTGCCTGTGGTTGGCTGTTTCTGCCCTGATGGTCTCTATCTGAATGAAAAAGACACTTGTGTACCCAAAGAAGAATGTTCCTGTTCCCATAAAGGAGAATACATTGAGGCAGGAAAGTCTCTCAACATTGATACTGAGCACTGGTGAGTCAGAAGAAACCTTAAATAATATGGTTACTCACATTTTTTTCCTCCCAGTAACTAGCATTGATGCTACATATGTGTTTCATTGTGAATCTTTCGATGCTTTTCCCAAGTGTTTGCGACGATGGAAAGCTTCACTGCCATCCCCGGAAAAACGAGTCCTTTGGTAAGTCACTAGGTCATTCATTTCCTTGCTTTCCCATAGGACCAGGGGTGAAAGTAAGGGGGTACGGAGGGGTACTCCGTACCCCCAAAAGATTTAGCGGGGGTACGCAGTACCCTCAAGAAAATGGAGCGGCTGTCTGCTGTAAAGAATCAGCAGGTGCACGCAGCCGTGAGTGCGACCGCTGATTAGACATGACTGACTGGTTATTCTAACAATGACCAGTCTAAAACAGTGGTTTTTAACCTTTTTTGAAGTACCAAACCCACCAGTTTCATATTAACATTCACTGAACCCTTCTAATAAGTAAAAATATCGCCTGCGCTGCTGGAAACTGTTGAGCGGAGGGGGAGGGGGGAGGTACGTGCTCCTCCGCAGCACTGATTGGCTCAGCAATGTAACGTGATCCTTTGCAGCAAGTGATGGCAAAGCAGGGCGTCATCACGACTTTACACAAGTGTGTCTTTACCTCCGCGGAAGAGGCTCCGCCGAACCCCTGGGGTTCGATCGAACCCAGGTTAAGAACCACTGGTCTAAAACATGACTTAATAAGTTAATAAATAGATTTTTCCTCACTTCATATTGTTTCTGAACTGTTCGTGATATGATAGACCCTCAATTCTCCACCTTTTGCCCCCCTCGGAGTTCGAAGCTTTCGTCAACTGCCAGCCTTTAAAGGTACTCCGCTACAACATTGTTTGTTACAAAATATCCAAAGTAGAAGCAAAGAGAGATGAACTAATTGTATTTCATGTAATTAGGTTCAATTTCAACAACACATCGCAGCTTGAGAACACCGCTATGACCAGAGATTTCATTTAATTTAACATGAGTGCTTGCGCGTTTATCTCCAAAACACAGTGGTTGCCAAGAGGATTGGTGCGTTCGATTAAATAGACTGGGTCATTTTGCAAAGGTGGTGCACTAATACTAAAAACCTCCGCTTGCTTTGGGACAGGACGAACAATAAATCATTTACCATCTACAAACCTTTACATAAAAACCGCGAGAACAACTAAATTGTTAAAATTTTCAAACGAAATCGAAACTTGACCAGCATGCAGAGAAAAATAACGTCCTTATTCAAAAGAAAAGACAGGGAGACCGGAGCTGAGAAGATACCCGACAAAATAAAAATAAAAAAACTGCTGATGAAGATTTTGAGCAATCTGAGAGTCAGGGTGAGGAGACGCCACATCACGAAGATGAAGTGGAAGCCGCTTCAGAACAAACAGGTCATTATGCTAGGCCTACTCATTATCCTTCTGCCTGGACACAGGAACAATATAACCAGTTTATATTGTAGGCTACCTGGCCTACCAGGTAGCCTGCCAGGTAGGCTACCTGGTAGGCTGGTACCAGGCTGGTAGGCTGCCTGGTAGGCAACAGGTCAGTTGTACCTGTTGCCTACCACACAGGTAGGCAACAGTTGCATTGTCAGCATAGGCTACAGCTGACAATAAAAAAGTGTATATATATATATATATATATATATATATATATATATAGAGAGAGAGAGAGAGAGAGAGAGAGAGAGAGAGAAAGAGAGAGAGAGAGATTTTTTTTGTGATAGTACCCCCAAGAATTTAAAACTACTTTCACCCCTGCATAGGACTGGTACTGGTGTAATCTTGTGAAATGTGAACAAGTACATTCTGTTTGTACAGCATGTCCTGCTTCAAAAGTGTACTTCAACTGCTCCTCTACAAGCGCCAAGACCCTTGGACCACAATGTGCTAGAAGTTGCATGAATCTGATTGACAATATTTGTGTGAGTTTTTGTCTTGTTAATCTTTGACGAGGATCAGAACTCCTAATATATATTTTTTCATTTTTAACAATATGTGGACCTTTTATGCACCACTGAAATGTGCTTTGTGAACATGTTGGTCAGCTTGTGTGAGTATTTTCAAACTGACTAACCAAAAATGAATACTGGTTAAACAAGGGTCACTAAAATAGACCAAATGTCGCATGTGGTTTTGTACTGCTGTCTTTCACAGGCTGTAGATCTCTTGAGACAGTAAAATAGCTTTAATTTAATGTTGGTTGAGGTAGGCTCACTCAATAAATTAATGTTTACAGTGAAAGATATCAACTATTTCTGAGTACTTTTGAATAACTGTATACATATTATCTCCCCAGGATACATCAGAATGTGTCTCTGGCTGCATGTGTCCTCCTGACCAGCTTGATGATGGCAAAGGCTCCTGTGTGAAAAATGAAAGTGAATGTCCATGCCAGCACAATGGTAAATTCTATAAACCTGAAGGGACATTTCATCAAGATTGCAACCTCTGGTAAATAACTATACTACTTGTGCTGCATTTCTTTATAGACTGAAAACAATTTTCTGTTGATCATTTTAAGTTTGACTTTGATGCATTTAATAATTCTGCTTAATTCTATACATTTGTTATATATTTAGTACTTGCAGAGGTGGAAAGTGGATATGCACAATGAACAATTGTTCACAGAGCTGCATTATTTATGGAAGTGGACATCACAGAACATTTGACATGCGACAATATGAGTTTCAAGGACATTGTTCTTATGTTGCTATCAAGGTAAGCTAATGCAAAAACACTTCTAAAAAGCATTTGTCTGCAGCTGGGATTTGATTATTAGGAATTAAATGGGATTATTTAATGAATGAATAATGGAAATATTACTGCACAGCAGCTGGAAGGAGATTACTTGGTAAAATACAGATACTGGCTATCAGACAATGGATCTTTGTTAGTAAAGGATGACTCAGTACTTTGTGCACATCAACAAATTAAAGGGAAAGTCTAAGAATCAAGCAGACCTTTGTGTTTGAAATGATTTAATAAATTTAGGTATGAGCTTAAAACTAAATATCAATTTTTCCTGAAAACGCATTTGCGTACGCAGCCACATTAATATGAGAGTCTGACAGCATGTTCTTTTGAGGAGCAATTTATGTGTGTAGTATTCTTAGTTTGTGGGGTTTAATTAATTTACTTATTTGTTCATTATCTGTTCTCTTGAGCACAACTTAAATAACCTATTTTTGTTCAGAATAATTGTTTTAATAAAACAGCAGAGAGTGACATTGAAGTCATCACAGAAGATGAACCATGTGGATCCACAGGCACAACATGTTCCAAAACTGTCAGAATTCAGCTTGGGGTAAGGCAAAATGCAAAGACACAAAATGCTTTCCCCAACCTTAACAACTCCTTCAAGTACCTTTAGGTATCAAAACAGATAATACATAATCAAATACTAAAAATATTGAAATATTGAAAAAAAAAAGTTTTTTATTTGTTTTGGGGTTTTTTTAATACAAAACTTAAATATTCTTTATATTTCAGAGAAATGTGATCACCCTCTCAGATGGAACATATAAACAGGAAGTTTTGGAAAATGGCACACGCATAAGATATAAAATAATAAATCGGGGCTTTTATATTGTGCTAGCTTCTGATATCGGTCTAACTGTAATTTGGGATCGCAAAACATATTTTGTTATCCAGCTGGAATCACAATTCATGGTGAGTCTCAGCAACTGATTATAAGAACAAAGTACAAACTTGCCAATGTTGAGGCTGATATTAAAACATGGTATTAAATATGCCAATGACTGACTTGTTACTGTTTGTGCAGGGCGAAGTGTGTGGCCTGTGCGGAAACTTTGATGGTAACGGAGAGAACGACTTCACCACCCGAAGTGGGTTGGTAGTGAGCAGCCCACTAGAGTTTGCAAACAGCTGGAAAGGGGACAGCTCTTGCTCAGATGTGGATAAGCTTGTTGACGCTTGTGAAGAAGCACACCATCGAGACCACTGGGCAAAAATGAAGTGCAACATCATAAATGGAGACACATTCAAAGACTGCCACTCCAAGGTACTACAGTGGTTGTGTGTGGAGTGAAGATGTTGCACTAAAAGTACAAAAACAATACATAATTTTGCATGCCTAAACAGGTAGAACCCACTCCGTTCTATGAAAACTGTGTGAAAGACACATGTGCCTGTGACACTGGAGGGGACTGTGAGTGTTTCTGTTCAGCTGTTGCAGCTTACGCACAAGCTTGCAATGAAGCTGATGTTTTGATTTCATGGAGAACTCCGGAAATCTGTCGTAAGTAAACAATATCTTCTTGAACTTTTTTTTTAAGTTTGATACCTAGTAAAGAAATAAACTGTTACTGGACAGATAACTTAAGCACAGTTATAGTAAAAAAAACAAGAAATATTACGACACAAAAGTATGGTTGCTTTAATTTTTATTAGCAATTGAGTCAATAATGAAGTCGGGACAAACTCTAAAAACAAACATACCTATGGTCTATAAAATTATTGAAAAGGAAAGGAGCAACACTGCTTTCTAGATTTTTCATCAAAAAACAAAATACTCTAATATTTGTTATTAGAGTATTTTATTTTATGAGATGATATTGTGGTTTTAAAAGAAGATCACATTTTAAGTTGCCAGTTTTTTAAGTATTGTTTCTGCACTTTATTTTTAGCTGTCTTTTGTGATTACTACAATCATGGTGATTGCTTATGGCACTACAGTTCTGGGACTCCAGATGAATACCTGACTTGTTCAAATTATTTTCAACATGTTCCAAAGCTTGAAGGTAAGTTGTGATTTAAGGCTTTCTGAAACCACAAATAATGATTATTAAAAATGGATAAATTCAAGCTACCCATTAGGCTGACTTTATGAGGAAAATAAAAGATTATTGTAAGCAAAATGATTTAACACGACAAAAAATAAAAGCATTTATATTTCTTGTGAAAGCAATGTTTAGCATATTACCATATTATAAACAAAATGCTTACAAAGATAATGTTGCTATTTTCAGGTTGTTACCCTCATTGCCCAGAATATGCCAGAGCTTTTGATGAGGAAACAAAGCAATGTATAAGATGTGGGCAAACCGAACCAACTACAAGTCCACCCACTACAACAAACACTGCTACCACCACAGAATCAACAACAGAATTCACAACTAAAACTGAAACACCAACTACAACCTCAACAATTACAACTACAACTCCCACCACATCAACTGAGTCTACAACTGTAACATATCCTACTACAACCACCACTCCCCCCACAGAATCCACAACACCAACACAATCTACCACTACAACTGAAACACCTACTACGACCCCAACAACCACAACTACCACCACATCAACTGAGTCTACAACCAAACCAACTGGAACCACAGAATCTTCTACACCATCAACTAAGTCTACAACTGTAACATATCCTACTACCACCACCACTCCAACCACAGAATCCACAACACCAACAAAATCTACCACTAGAACTGAAACACCTACTACGACCCCAACTACCACAACTACCACCACATCAACTGAGTCTACAACCAAACCAACTGGAACCACAGAATCTACTACACCATCAACCAAGTCTACAACTGTAACATATCCTACTACAACCACCACTCCCTCCACAGAATCCACAACACCCACGCAATCTACCACTACAACTGAAACACCAACTACAACCCCAACAACCACAACTACCACCACATCAACTGAGTCTACAACCAAACATACTGGAACAACAGAATCTACTACACCATCAACCAAGTCTACAACTGTAACATATCCTACTCCAACCACCACTCCCTCCACAGAATCCACAACACCAACACATTCTACCACTACAACTGAAACACCAACTACAACCCCAACAACCACAACTACCACCACATCAACTGAGTCTACAACCAAACATACTGGAACAACAGAATCTACTACACCATCAACCAAGTCTACAACTGTAACATATCCTACTACAACCACCACTCCCCCCACAGAATCCACAACACCAAGACCTTCTACCACTACAACTGAAACACCAACTACAACCCCAACAACCACAACTACCACCACATCAACTGAGTCTACAACCAAACCAACTGGAACCACAGAATCTTCTACACCATCAACTAAGTCTACAACTGTAACATATCCTACTACAACCACCACTCCAACCACAGAATCCACAACACCAAGACCTTCTACAACTACAACTGAAACACCAACTACAACCCCAACAACCACAACTACCACCACATCAACTGAGTCTACAACCAAACCTACTGGAACCACAGAATCTACTACACCATCAACAAAGTCTACAACTGTAACATATCCTACTCCAACCACCACTCCCCCCACAGAATCCACAACACCAACACATTCTACCACTACAACTGAAACACCAACTACAACCCCAACAACCACAACTACCACCACATCAACTGAGTCTACAACCAAACCTACTGGAACCACAGAATCTACTACCCCATCAACCAAGTCTACAACTGTAACATATCCTACTACAACCACCACCACTCCCCCTACAGAATCCACAACACCAACACAATCTACCACTACAACTACAACCCCAACAACCACAACTACCACCACATCAACTGAGTCTACAACCAAACCTACTGGAACCACAGAATCTACTACACCATCAACCAAGTCTACAACTGTAACATATCCTACTACAACCACCACTCCCCCCACAGAATCCACAACACCCACGCAATCTACCACTACAACTGAAACACCAACTACAACCCCAACTACCACAACTACCACCACATCAACTGAGTCTACAACCAAACCAACTGGAACCACAGAATCTACTACACCATCAACTAAGTCTACAACTGTAACATATCCTACTACAACCACGACTCCCCCCACAGAATCCACAACACCAAGACCTTCTACCACTACAACTGAAACACCAACTACAACCCCAACAACCACAACTACCACCACATCAACTGAGTCTACAACCAAACCAACTGGAACCACAGAATCTACTACACCATCAACTAAGTCTACAACTGTAACATATCCTACTACAACCACCACTCCAACCACAGAATCCACAACACCAAGACCTTCTACAACTACAACTGAAAGACCAACTACAACCCCAACAACCACAACTACCACCACATCAACTGAGTCTACAACCAAACCTACTGGAACCACAGAATCTACTACACCATCAACAAAGTCTACAACTGTAACATATCCTACTCCAACCACCACTCCTCCCACAGAATCCACAACACCAACACATTCTACCACTACAACTGAAACACCAACTACAACCCCAACAACCACAACTACCACCACATCAACTGAGTCTACAACCAAACATACTGGAACCACAGAATCTACTACACCATCAACCAAGTCTACAACTGTAACATATCCTACTACAACCACCACTCCCCCCACAGAATCCACAACACCAAGACCTTCTACCACTACAACTGAAACACCAACTACAACCCCAACAACCACAACTACCACCACATCAACTGAGTCTACAACCAAACCTACTGGAACCACGGAATCTACTACACCATCAACCAAGTCTACAACTGTAACATATCCTACTACAACCACCACTCCCCCCACAGAATCCACAACACCCACGCAATCTACCACTACAACTGAAACACCAACTACAACCCCAACTACCACAACTACCACCACATCAACTGAGTCTACAACCAAACCAACTGGAACCACAGAATCTACTACACCATCAACTAAGTCTACAACTGTAACATATCCTACTACAACCACCACTCCCCCCACAGAATCCACAACACCAAGACCTTCTACCACTACAACTGAAACACCAACTACAACCCCAACAACCACAACTACCACCACATCAACTGAGTCTACAACCAAACCAACTGGAACCACAGAATCTACTACACCATCAACTAAGTCTACAACTGTAACATATCCTACTACAACCACCACTCCCCCCACAGAATCCACAACACCAAGACCTTCTACCACTACAACTGAAACACCTACTACGACCCCAACAACCACAACTACCACCACATCAACTGAGTCTACAACCAAACCAACTGGAACCACAGAATCTACTACACCATCAACTAAGTCTACAACTGTAACATATCCTACTACAACCACCACTCCAACCACAGAATCCACAACACCAACAAAATCTACCACTAGAACTGAAACACCTACTACGACCCCAACTACCACAACTACCACCACATCAACTGAGTCTACAACCAAACCAACTGGAACCACAGAATCTACTACACCATCAACCAAGTCTACAACTGTAACATATCCTACTACAACCACCACTCCCTCCACAGAATCCACAACACCAACACATTCTACCACTACAACTGAAACACCAACTACAACCCCAACAACCACAACTACCACCACATCAACTGAGTCTACAACCAAACATACTGGAACAACAGAATCTACTACACCATCAACCAAGTCTACAACTGTAACATATCCTACTCCAACCACCACTCCCTCCACAGAATCCACAACACCAACACATTCTACCACTACAACTGAAACACCAACTACAACCCCAACAACCACAACTACCACCACATCAACTGAGTCTACAACCAAACATACTGGAACAACAGAATCTACTACACCATCAACCAAGTCTACAACTGTAACATATCCTACTACAACCACCACTCCCCCCACAGAATCCACAACACCAAGACCTTCTACCACTACAACTGAAACACCAACTACAACCCCAACAACCACAACTACCACCACATCAACTGAGTCTACAACCAAACCAACCGGAACCACAGAATCTTCTACACCATCAACTAAGTCTACAACTGTAACATATCCTACTACAACCACCACTCCAACCACAGAATCCACAACACCAAGACCTTCTACAACTACAACTGAAACACCAACTACAACCCCAACAACCACAACTACCACCACATCAACTGAGTCTACAACCAAACCTACTGGAACCACAGAATCTACTACACCATCAACAAAGTCTACAACTGTAACATATCCTACTCCAACCACCACTCCCCCCACAGAATCCACAACACCAACACATTCTACCACTACAACTGAAACACTAACTACAACCCCAACAACCACAACTACCACCACATCAACTGAGTCTACAACCAAACCTACTGGAACCACAGAATCTACTACCCCATCAACCAAGTCTACAACTGTAACATATCCTACTAGAACCACCACCACTCCCCCTACAGAATCCACAACACCAACACAATCTACCACTACAACAACAACCCCAACAACCACAACTACCACCACATCAACTGAGTCTACAACCAAACCTACTGGAATCACAGAATCTACTACACCATCAACCAAGTCTACAACTGTAACATATCCTACTACAACCACCACTCCCCCCACAGAATCCACAACACCCACGCAATCTACCACTACAACTGAAACACCAACTACAACCCCAACTACCACAACTACCACCACATCAACTGAGTCTACAACCAAACCAACTGGAACCACAGAATCTACTACACC
Source organism: Poecilia mexicana (assembly GCF_051168715.1). NCBI lineage: Eukaryota > Metazoa > Chordata > Actinopteri > Cyprinodontiformes > Poeciliidae > Poecilia > Poecilia mexicana. The sequence goes on from NW_028263375.1 coordinate 10,414,552, forward strand.
ATCAACTAAGTCTACAACTGTAACATATCCTACTACAACCACCACTCCCCCCACAGAATCCACAACACCAAGACCTTCTACCACTACAACCGAAACACCTACTACGACCCCAACAACCACAACTACCACCACATCAACTGAGTCTACAACCAAACCAACTGGAACCACAGAATCTACTACACCATCCACCAAGTCTACAACTGTAACATATCCTACTACAACCACCACCACTCCCCCTACAGAATCCACAACACCAGCGCAATCTACCACTACAACTGAAACACCAACTACAACCCCAACAACCACAACTACCACCACATCAACTGAGTCTACAACCAAACCTACTGGAACCACAGAATCTACTACACCATCAACAAAGTCTACAACTGTAACATATACTACTACAACCACCACTCCCCCCACAGAATCCACAACACCAAGACCTTCTACCACTACAACTGAAACACCAACTACAACCCCAACAACCACAACTACCACCACATCAACTGAGTCTACAACCAAACCTACTGGAACCACAGAATCTACTACACCATCAACAAAGTCTACAACTGTAACATATCCTACTACAACCACCACTCCAACCACAGAATCCACAACACCAACACATTCTACCACTACAACTGAAACAGCAACTACAACCCCAACAACCACAACTACCACCACATCAACTGAGTCTACAACCAAACCTACTGGAACCACAGAATCTACTACACCATCAACAAAGTCTACAACTGTAACATATCCTACTCCAACCACCACTCCCCCCACAGAATCCACAACACCAACACATTCTACCACTACAACTGAAACACCAACTACAACCCCAACAACCACAACTACCACCACATCAACTGAGTCTACAACCAAACATACTGGAACCACAGAATCTACTACACCATCCACCAAGTCTACAACTGTAACATATCCTACTACCACCACCACCACTCCCCCTACAGAATCCACAACACCAACGCAATCTACCACTAC